>NC_139729.1:28376805-29121805 GCF_964211835.1 Anser anser | reverse complement strand
CATTTAAGTCTTCTTCCCCCCCAACGTGGGGGTTCGCCCACCCAATTTTGGGGGGTCCTCCCCTAATTGGGGGGGACACAACCAATTTTGGGGGGGACACAAACGATTTTGGGGGGGACACAAACGATTTTGGGGGGACACAACCGATTTTAGAGTCCCCCACCCTCCTCTTTTGGGTTCCCCCCTAATATTAAAAGTTCTTCCGCCCAATTTTGGGGGACCCCACAATTTTGACGTTCCTTCCCCTAACTTGGGGCTTCAACCCTTCAATTTTGGGGGGAGCTCCCCCCCTCTTATTTTGGCCTTCCTCCCTAATATTAGGCCTAACCCCTAAGAACCTTGACCCCTAACCCTACGGCAACCACGGATCTAACCCTAACCCCTACCCCAACAAACCCTAGAAACCCTAACCCTAAAAACCCTTACAGCCCTAACCCGATAAAATTTACCACACTAAACCCCTGAAGACTGCTCTAGGGGGTCCACATTCAATTCTGGAATTTCACACTTCCATTTAAGTCTTCTTCCCCCCCAATTTGGGGGTTCGCCCACCCAATTCTGGGGGTTCCTCCCCTAATTGGGGGGGACACAACCAATTTTGGGGGGGACACAACCGATTTTGGGGGTCCCCCCAATTTTAGAGTCCCCCACCCTCGTTTTTTGGGTTTCCCCCTTATATTAAGAGTTCTTCCGCGCAATTTTGGGGGACCCCACAATTTTGACGTTCCTTCCCCTAACTTGGGGCTTCAACCCTTCAATTTTGGGGGGCTCCCACCCTCTTAGTTTGGCCTTCCACCCTAATATTGGGCCTAACCCCTAAGAACCCTGACCCCTAACACTACGGCTCCCACAGATCTAACCCTAACCCCTACCCCAACAAACCCTAGAAACCCTAACCCTAAAAACCCTTACAGTCCTAACCCGATAAAATTTACCACACTAGACCTACGCCTAAAAGCCCTAACCCTAAAAATTAAGACCCTCTAAACCCTAACCCAAAAAGTAAAGATTCTCAAAGCCCTAACCCTGGAGACCCTAACCTTAATATTTTTTTTTTTTAAGACCTTAAAACCCTAACTCTAAATACCTGACCATAACTAAAACCCTAAGACCCTAACCCTAAAAACCCCTATCAACACTAAAACCACAAAATATTTTAAAACCTTAACACACTAACCCCCAACCCCTAACCCTAATAAGTCCAGCCCTAACAACCTTAAAATCCTAACCCTGGAAACCCTAACCCTGAAACCCAACCCTAGTGCCTTAGCCCTGAAACCTTAAAACCGTAACACCTTGTTAGAAACACTCTGTAACCAATAACATAGGCTCAGGCAAGGATCTCAGTGAAGTAGCATTTTTATTCACGATTGCAATGGCAGGCGTCCCACAAACTACCTACTAGTTCCATAACACAGTTTTTATAAATTTTTTTTTCCTCTCGGTGACCAGGACCCTCCCCAGTATCCCCACTGACTGGGTAATCCAGGTTCACAATCTATCCGGTGCTTCACTGAAAATACACAGCTGCTGGCCTGTTACAAGTCAATTTTCTTTTTTCCTTGACTGTTTTCCTCTTTGAGGTGGTAATGTTTCTTACACCGTGATTTCCACCCAATTGCTCTAAGGATTCTGGTTGTCTGCATTTCACAAGGTTGTCTGGTAAGCTTTCTTATCACTGCAAGCATATCTCAATACCACCTTCCTTCCCTCTAAACAAGGTAACTCTGTGCAAAAACATTTTTATTCCCACAACCTTGATCCCCTTACCCTAAAATCCTTATTCCCTTTAACCCTAACAACTCTAACCACAACCCTAACCCTTCATATCAACCCCCCGACGCTAATGACACTGACTAATGATCCAAACCCCAAACTGCCCCTAACCCCAGGCAACCGACAAAGAAACTGACACAAAGCTGAAAACTACAAAAAAAGGCAAAACCCTGGATACAGACCAAAAATCACAAACGCGACCAAAATGCTACAGAAAAGCCCCAGACGCAGGCCCCAAGCACTACAGCTAGGCCCCAGAAGCTCAAGACATCCCAAAGCCAAAATGCAAGCCCCAAACGCTACAGAAAAGCCCCCAAACACCAGACGCAGGCTGCAGAAGTCTACAAGCGGGCCACAACCCACCCCCAGACACAGGCCCCAAGCCCCAGCCCCAGCCCCCAAGCCCCAGCCCCAGCCCCCACGCCCCAGACTCAGGCCCCAAAGGTGTACAAGCAGCTCCCAACTGCCCCCCTCAAAGGGAGGCTCCAAAGCCCGCCAGAGGACCCTAGAGTGTACAAGCAGCTCCCAACCCCTCCGGCACAGGCCCCAACCCCCCCCAGACACAGGCCCCAAAGGTGTACAAGCAACTCCCCGCCCTCCCCAGAGGCACGCCCCAAAGGTGTACAAACAGCCCCAACCCCCCAAGACCCAGACCCCTACAGCATAGAAGCAGCTCCCAACCCCACCCCCAAGGCACATGCCCCAACCCCCCCCCCCAAAGGCAGGCCCTAACAGTGTGCAAGCAGCTCCCACCTCCCCCCCCAGACGCAGGCCCCAAAGGTGTACAAGCAGCTCACAACCACCACCCCCCAAAAGGCAGGCCCCAACCCCCTCCAGATGCAAGCCCGAAAGGTGTACAACCAGCTCCAAACTCCCTCCCCCAGACGCAGGCCCCAAGCCCCCCCAGACACAGGCCCCAAAGGTGTAACAAGCAACTCCCTCCCCACCCTCCCTCCCCAGAGGCAGGCCCCAAAGGTGTACAACCAGCACCCAACCCCCCCCAGATGCAAGCCCCAAAGGTGCACAAGGCAGCTCCAAACCTCCCCCCCAACCCAGGCGTCCAGTGCACGAGCAGCTCCCAACCCCCCCCAAACGCAGGCTCCTATACTGTACAACCAGCTCTGAACCCCCCCACTCCCCAGACACAGGCACCAAGCCCCCACGGAGGCAGGCCCCAAGGGTGTGCAAGCAGCTCCCAACCCCCCCCCCGAGGCAAGCCCCAAAGCCCCATAGAGGGAAGCCCCTAGCGTGTACAAGCAACTCACAACCCCTCCCAGCTGCAGACCCCAAAGCTGTACAAGCAGCTACAAACCCTGCCCAAGGCAGGACCCTCCAGTGTACAAGCAGCTCCCAACCCCCCCAAGACGCAAGACCCAAATGTGTACAAGTAGCTCCCAACCCACTCCAGATGCAAGTCAAAAAGGTGTACAAGCAGCTCCCAACCCCCCCAGATACAGATCCCTACATTGTAGGAGCAGCTTCCAACCCCCCCAGATGCAGGCCCTGACCCCCCCCCCAAAAACACAGTCCCCAGAGGTGTACAAACAGCTCCACACACCCCCAAGACACAGGCCCCAAAAGCCTAAATATATGCCAAGAAAGTACTAATGCAGGTGCCAAATGCTACAGACAGGCCCAAAAGCACAGGCACACGCCCCAGATGCTCGAGGCCGAGACGTAACTTGGCTTTCTGAATTACTGGAAAGCGGCTTTCATTCTCAGCGAGGTGTGCGCAGGGTAGACAGGATGGGGCTTCAGGCACCTCTTCACCTGTGGAAACACACTGCCATCAGGCACTGCCATGCCAGACAAGCTTTTTCTGTTAAAACACCCTTCTCAGATGCCCTGCGGCATTCCAGTGACCTGCTTTGCTCCGATTCTAAAGACTAGTGTCACAGCCCACCTTGCCTGTGGCACCTGACCAACAGAAGAGAAAGCAACCATACCGTTTGGAAACCGTCACTGCACGTGCCGCTCCTTGATGCTCTGTAACCTCTTCTCAAATCCTCAGCCACTTCTGTGTAGAGCCTGCCATGACACCTGCAAAGCAAGATGGATACCCTTCGCAGTCACCTTGCGCAACTTGGCCATTCTGCTCCAACCCCACTCACGACCAGCCTGCCCTTCTCGTGCTGCTCTTCAGAGTGCAGCTTGGCCCCTCTGAGTCTGTGCAAGGCACCTGCGAAAGAAAAAGAAAAGCATAGGCCGCGGCAGCATCCAAAGCCGCAGCACAGCTAGGACAGGTGCTCTCACCTGCTCCCTTACTCTGCCCCCTCACCTGCCATCGAGGCAGATGCTTCCATCTGCTCTCTTAAGCCAGCTACAACACCTCTGGAATATAAACAGGACTTTAACTGTATTTTGTGTAGTTAAGTAACTGCAGTGACAACCGCACCCCTAAAATAACTGCTACATCTGTTCATCGCTCACCTTGCCAAAACCAGCTCTGGTCGTGAAGTCCCAGGTTGTACGCTGTGTTTCAGCTTTAACAAATGAAAACAGTCAGAAGATAATCATTCAGATGCCAGCATTAGCACCCATCCCTCAACCACACAAGGGACCCCATGGCTAATTTTATCATTTCAAAACAGCAGCCCCCTTGCCTCAGCACCTGGAAAGTAGATCAAGCCAGTCACCGGGTTGCCTACCGAGTCCTTGACAGTTCCAAAAGGAGCTCTTTCCCGTGACCAGTTCCTCCTAAGGTTTACCCCTCTACTGGGGAGGGGAAAGAAATACAAACAAAAAATCAAAACCCCACATCTGCGAGCTTTCAAGATTCAATGACAGACCTCTCCTCTAGCACTACTCAAGCACTATGCAAACAGCTGCTCGCAAGCAGCTCAGGTCTCCCCCTCCACATTTGCCAAACACCACGGAGATGACTCAGTGCCAGCTGCCCTTCAGTACGTGCCCAGAGGCAGACCAGATGTCTTTGCCAAAACAGTCCGGACAATGTATTAGTACACCGATGGACCGCCACGTTAGCTACCATCACTAACTGCCAGGCAGGACAGCTCCAGGCCAAACACACACACACAGGCACGCTACAAACGTTACGAACAAAACACAGAACACAAGGCGCAAAAAAAAAAGGACTCCCAGAGGGAAGCCCTACAGCAACAGCTAGTCAGAACAGGTGCCCTGCAGCAGACCCAAGGAGAGACTCAAATGTCACTACATGCGACTGGAAGCAACTGCCAGAACTGGGATGATGGAGGCATAAAAAGCCTGCCTTCAAGGCAAGAGACCAGAAGGATGGGGAGTGCAAACCCCAGAAGAAAAATGCTTCAGAAATGAACTCCCAAGACAGAGCTCCTGATGAAGCCCACATGACTTCTGCAACAGCGAGGATGGAAACAGATGCCATCTGAAACCGAATATGATGCACAAGACCTGAAACACATCTGCGCTTTAAGCTGCGACTGCAAGTCAAGACGTGCTCAGATCAGCCCTACGATGATGAAACAAGCATTTAGGACCTTTGGTGTGGCTAACAAGTTGCCCATCTAATCTGTCCAGTGGAAAAAGGCAATGAGGATATCAAGACCTGAGGAGAGCGTAACATATGATGATCACATCAAGAAACATTTGATACAAAAAAATTACACGCACAGAAGAAGCGATCTCTTTAAGCTCCCACTGCAAGACAAGAAATGCTCAGCTTCCGATTGAGCATCAGCATTATTCCAGTGAGGTCAAGTGTTCAACACCCTCAGTACGGCTTCCCCAGGGCCTGCCAAGCACCAGGAGCAACAGCACAGACAACACAGAACACAGACACCAAGCTAGAACCACCCTGCCTGGCACGTGCTCAAGCCGTACCTGATAGAATCTCACACCCCCACACACTGTCTGACCGTGATCAATCCTAAAAGGCCCCATCCACAGCAATGACTTAAAAGCACAGACCCTCGCCCTATGTGTGCATTCAAAACCCGAAAGCAAACATAGCACTTGCCCCACAACTTAGCTTGGGAATGACGGGAGGCAGATTCCATCCTCATCAAGGAACACGAAGGCTAGCCAGGACATTGCTTCCGGCACGAGGCTCCTCTTCACCTGCAGAAATAAAGCGCCATCAGGCACTGGCACACCAGCCAAACTTCTTCCAGTGAAACACCCACCTCAAAAACAAAACAGTAGTCCACTGACCTGCTCTGCTACTGAAGTCAGATAGACCAACTCGAGACAACTGCCCGCCTTCCCCTGCCAACCACCCCCAAACACACAGTATTTGCCCCTGGACTTAATTCTCAGGGGTCACAATCCATCCTCAAGGTGGACCACAGAGGCCAACTAGGATGTTCCCACTATCTTCTTCGTCCCCGGAAAAGAGGAGTCACCCAGAGGTGGGACCAATAGACTACCAGATCAAAAACAATGCCCTTTTTCCAACTGTACTCCACTCACCTTCCCGATCCAGGCTTAGCGCTTCCATTTACTGTACTGAGCCAAGGTCACGTAGCTTAGACCAGGGAGAAAGAACAAACAAAAATGACAATCCACAAAACAGTCTATACCCACTCCTCTTCTTTCCTCCCCTACCCCAACAGCCAAGAAGCCCCAGACCCACGTTCCCCAACCCAGTACCACCGCTTCGCTCACCTAACATCCCAAGGAGATGCATCACCCTCGTGCCTCATTCAAGTGTCCGTGCCCATGCCCTGGGCTACAAGAAACAAAAAGAGAAGGTCATATCCGTGATGGACACGCAAACAGTACAGCTCCTTGCAGAGGACTCAAACACAGAGACGAGAGACAGAAAAAAAAAAACACACCCTCAGGTCCACAAATACCAAAAGGCCATGAATGCACAGCAGCCTCAACAGAGGTAATCACAGACTTATCCTTTACAGATGAGAACGGTGACCCTGCTCAGTCTTTCCATAATACTGAACTTATGCAGTCAAGCCCCTTCTGATGCGTACTGAAGCTCCTTGTGAAGCCTCTGGACAGTTATGCAAATGGCTTGATATACCTAGAGATTAAAAGGTAACTCAAAAAAAAGGAACCGTAACCCACCATTTCCCAAAAACAAGTTAGCCGGCAACACCTCCTAAGCACACCTCTATTACGTGAATTCCAAGCACTTAAAAACTAGAAGGCTGCAACGTCTAAAGACTCTACAGCCACCCAAACCACAGGCAAAAGCTCCAAAACTATAACAAACTGTCCCTAACCCTGAAAAAGACTACCCCTTACACGCCTACTGCTGCTCTTTTCAGACACATGCTTACACAGGGAGCTTCGATGATACTTATCTCCTAAACCCTGCTCCATCACTTTGCCACCAAGGTTGTAACTTTGATAATATTTGCCTTAATTCTGCAGAAATCATAAGGGACCCAGAACCACAAAGCAAACACAAAAAGTAACATTGACATCCTATCCATAAACATGCTATAACAATTACTCACCTGAAGAAGAGCTGCATGCAATACAGGCACCTATTACTAGATTGGTTTACTCTAACAGATCCTACTAGTTGTTACCTCACAAAGATGGGCGTACCGGTCTCTACGTCGAAACGCATCGGTCTGTAGACTCTGACCCACCTAAAGACCCCTGCAACTGACTGAAGGAAAAACAAAGCACTTACCCCAAAGTGCAGCCCAGGCATAATGAGCTCTCTGATGGGACGCCTGCGACTCAATGACCACTAGGCCCTGCCTGGGACCCAAAGCCAATCACCTGGGAAAGGGGAGGGGCAAAGCACAAAGTAGAAAGAGGAGAAGCAACACCTGTGGTTTATGTATCTATTTATATGGCTTATCTCAACAGCATGCAGGGTGCAGACAAGAGAACTGGGTTGTTTCTAGAAGCAACAATCCCCATGTTTTGGCTTCAGCTTTGAATATTGAAAGCTTTTCTCCTCTACAACACCTGCCTCAGGAACCAAACAGCATTGCAGTGACCTGCATTGCTCCTATTCTAAAGCCTATCACAGCCCACCTTGCCTGTGGCACCTGATAAGCAGAAGAGAAAGCAACCACAGCAGCAAAAGCCAGTGCACCCTCAGGACAGTTACTCTCATCCCCTCCTTTACCTCAGCCGCTTACCTACCCCACGTGGCAGATGCTTCCACCCATTCTCTGAAGCCGCCTATAGCACCTCTAAAAGAGGAACTGGAATTTTACTCTATTTGATGTAGTTAAAAAAATTGCAACGACAGCCGCACCCCAAAAATAACACCTACCTCTGTTCATCACTCACCAGAGTCACTCCAGAGGCAGCTCGGGTCGTGACGTCCTGTACTGCACACTGCGTTTCAGCCTGAACAAAGGAAAACACAGTCAGACCATGAACATTCAGCTGACAGCATTAGCACCCATCCCTCAACAACAGAAGGGACCCCATATTTAATGTTTTTGTTTTAAAACGGCAGTCCCCTTGCCTCTGTACCTGCAAGTTAGATCCAAGCTCGAAAGGAACGGCCACCATCACCCATGCCACCTGGGAACACAGAAGGACAAAATGACCTCTGTGCTTGCAAGCCACCACCTGCCACACTGCTCCTCTGTCCCAAACAGCCTCACCTCAGACCCTCAGAGGGAAACACCTGAATGTCTTCCCTTCGCTTCAGATAAGGGATCACCAGGCTGATAGAACTCTCACCTTCCCTCACTGCTCCGTGACACGGGGATTTCCCTGTCCAAGACTGCACGAAGCCCCTGCAGAGACAAGAGAAAAGCACACCCTGAGGCACCTCACAGCCACAGCGTACCTGCTGCAATACCTCTCTCTTCCCAGCTCCTTTACTTCAGCTCCTCACCAGCTCTGAGATTCTTCGCTTCAGTTTCCCCATTGACTGGGTAATCCAGGTTCACAATCTATCCGGTGCTTCACTGAAAATACACAGCTGCTGGCCTGTTACAAGTCAATTTTCTTTTTTCCTTGACTGTTTTCCTCTTTGAGGTGGTAATGTTTCTTACACCGTGATTTCCACCCAATTGCTCTAAGGATTCTGGTTGTCTGCATTTCACAAGGTTGTCTGGTAAGCTTTCTTATCACTGCAAGCATATCTCAATACCACCTTCCTTCCCTCTAAACAAGGTAACTCTGTGCAAAAACATTTTTATTCCCACAACCTTGATCCCCTTACCCTAAAATCCTTATTCCCTTTAACCCTAACAACTCTAACCACAACCCTAACCCTTCATATCAACCCCCCGACGCTAATGACACTGACTAATGATCCAAACCCCAAACTGCCCCTAACCCCAGGCAACCGACAAAGAAACTGACACAAAGCTGAAAACTACAAAAAAAGGCAAAACCCTGGATACAGACCCCAAATCACAAACACGCGACCAAAATGCTACAGAAAAGCCCCAGACGCAGGCCCCAAGCACTACAGCTAGGCCCCAGAAGCTCAAGACACATCCCAAAGCCAAAATGCAAGCCCCAAACGCTACAGAAAAGCCCCCAAACACCAGACAGCCTCCCCAGAGGCACGCCCCAAAGGTGTACAAACAGCCCCAACCCCCCAAGACCCAGACCCCTACAGCATAGAAGCAGCTCCCAACCCCATCCCCCCAAGGCACATGCCCCAACCCCCCCCCCAAGGCAGGCCCTAACAGTGTGCAAGCAGCGCCCACCCCCCCCAGACGCAGGCCCCAAAGGTGTACAAGCAGCTCACAGCCACCCCCCCAGAGGCAGGCCCCAACCCCCTCCAGATGCAAGCCCGAAAGGTGTACAACCAGCTCCAACCCCCCCCCCACCAAGACGCAGGCCCCAAGCCCCCCCAGACACAGGCCCCAAAGGTGTACAAGCAACTCCCCACCCTCCCTCCCCAGAGGCAGGCCCCAAAGGTGTACAACCAGCACCCGACCCCCCCCCACATGCAAGCCCCAAAGCTGCACAAGCAGCTCCAAACCTCCCCTCCATCCCAGGCGTCCTGCGTACGAGCAGCTCCCAACCCCCCCCCCCCAACGCAGGCTCCTACACTGTACAACCAGCTCTGAACCCTCCCACTCCCCAAACACAGGCACCAAGCCCCCGCAGAGGCAGGCCCCAAGGGTGTGCAAGCAGCTCACAACCACCCAACCCCCCCAGAGGCAGGCCCCAACCCCCCCCAGATGCAAGCCCTAAAGGTGCACAAGCAGCTCCAAACCTCCCCCCCCCCAACCCAGGCTTCCAGTGTACGAGCAGCTTCCAACCCCCCCCTCAACGCAGGCTCCTACACTACAACCAGCTCTGAACCCCCCCCCCACACACACTCACCAGACGCAGGCACCAAGCCCCCGCAGAGGCAGGCCCCAAGGGTGTGCAAGCAGCTCCCAAGCCCCCCCCCCCCCCCCCAAGAGGCAGGCCCCAAAGCCCCATAGAGGGAAGCCCCTAGCGTGTACAAGCAACTCATAACCCTCCCCAGAGGCACACCCCAAAGCTGTAAAAACAGCCCCAACCCCCCAAGACCCAGACCCCTACAGCATAAAAGCAGCTCCCAACCCCACCCCCAAGGCACATGCCCCAACCCCCGCCCCCCAAGGCAGGCCCTAACAGTGTACAAGCAGCTCCCAACCCCCTCCAGATGCAAGCCCGAAAGATGTACAAGCAGCTCCCAACCCCCCCCAGATGCAAGTCCCAGAGGTGTACAAGCAGCTCCCAACCCCCCCCAGATGCAAGTCCCAGAGGTGTACAAGCAGCTCCCAACCCCCCCCCCAGATGCAAGTCCCAGAGGTGCACAAGCAGCTCCAAACCTCCCCCCCCAACCCAGGCGTCCAGTGTACGAGCAGCTCCCAACCCCCCCCCAACGCAGGCTCCTACGCTACAACCAGCTCTGAACCCCCCCCCCACACACTCACCAGATGCAGGCACCAAGCCCCCGCAGAGGCAGGCCCCAAGGGTGTGCAAGCAGCTCCCACCCCCCCCCCGAGAGGCAGGCCCCAAAGCCCCATAGAGGGAAGCCCCTAGCGTGTATAAGCAACTCCCCACCCTCCCCAGAGGCACGCCCCAAAGCTGTAAAAACAGCCCCAACCCCCCAAGACCCAGACCCCTACAGCGTAGAAGCAGCTCCCAACCCCACCCCCAAGGCACATGCCCCAACCCCCCCCCCAAGGCAGGCCCTAACAGTGTACAAGCAGCTCCCAACTCCCCTCAGATGCAAGTCCCAGAGGTGTACAAGCAGCTCCCAACCCCCCCCAGATGCAAGCCCGAAAGGTGCACAAGCAGCTCCAAACCTCCCCCCCCAACCAAGGCGTCTAGTGCACGAGCAGCTCCCAACCCCCCCCAAACACAGGCTCCTATACTGTACAACCAGCTCTGAACCCCCCCACTCCCCAGACACAGGCACCAAGCCCCCGCAGAGGCAGGCCCCGAGGGTGCACAAGCAGCTCCAAACCTCCCCCCCCCCCCAACCCAGGCGTCCAGTGTACGGGCAGCTCCCAACCCCCCCTCAACGCAGGCTCCTACACTACAACCAGCTCTGAACCCCCCCCCCCCACTCACCAGACGCAGGCACCAAGCCCCCACGGAGGCAGGCCCCAAGGGTGTGCAAGCAGTTCCCAAACCCCCCCCCCCAGAGGCAGGCCCCAAAGCCCCATAGAGGGAAGCCCCTAGCGTGTACAAGCAACTCACAACCCTCCCCAGAGGCACGCCCCAAAGGTGTACGAACAGCCCCAACCCCCCAAGACCCAGACCCCTACAGCGTAGAAGCAGCTCCCAACCCCACCCCCAAAGCACATGCCCCAACCCCCCCCAAGGCAGGCCCTAACAGTGTACAAGCAGCTCCCAACCCCCTCCAGATGCAAGCCCGAAAGGTGTACAAGCAGCTCACAACCCCCCCCAGAGGCAAGCCCCAAAGGTGCACAAGCAGCTCCAAACCTCCCCCCCCACCCCAGGCTTCCAGTGTACAAGCAGCTCCCAACCCCCCCCCA
This sequence comes from Anser anser, assembly GCF_964211835.1. Taxonomy (NCBI): domain Eukaryota; kingdom Metazoa; phylum Chordata; class Aves; order Anseriformes; family Anatidae; genus Anser; species Anser anser. The sequence continues at coordinate 29,110,154 of NC_139729.1, read as the reverse complement.
ACGCAGGCTCCTATACCTTACAACCAGCTCTGAACCCCCCCCCCCCCCCACTCACCAGACGCAGGCACCAAGCCCCCACAGAGGCAGGCCCCAAGGGTGTGCAAGCAGCTCACAACAACCCCCCCCCAAGAGGCAGGCCCCAAAGCCCCATAGAGGGAAGCCCCTAGCGTGTACAAGCAACTCACAACCCCTCCCAGCTGCAGGCCCCAAAAGTGTACAAGCAGCTCCCAACTCCCCAAACGTGGGCACCTACAGTGGACAAGCACCTCTCAACCACCCCCCCCAGCTGCAGACCCCAAAGCTGTACAAGCAGCTACAAACCATGCCCAAGGCAGGACCCTGCAGTGTACAAGCAGCTCTCAACCCTCCCGCCGATACAAGTCCCAAAGATGTACAAGCAGCTCCCAACCCCCCCCAGATGCAGATCCCTGCATTGTACAAGCAGCTCCCAACACCCACCCCCAAACGCAAGCCGATACTGTGTACAAGCAGCTCCCAACCCCCCCAGATACAGATCCCTACATTGTAGGAGCAGCTTCCAACCCCCCCAGATGCAGGCCCTGACCCCCCCCAGACACAGTCCCCAAAGGTGTTCAAGCAACTCCCAACCCCCCCCCCCCAGATGCAAGCCCCAAAGGTGTACAAGCAGCTCCACACCCCCCCCAAGAAACAGGCCCCAAAAGCCTAAACATACACCAAGAAACTACTAATGCAGGTGCCAAACGCTACAGACAGGCCCAAAAGCACAGGCACACGCCCCAGATGCTCGAGGCCGAGACGTAACTTGGCTTTCTGAATTACTGGAAAGCAGCTTTCATTCTCAGCGAGGTGTGCGCAGGGTAGACAGGATGGGGCTTCAGGCACCTCCTCACCTGTGGAAACACACTGCCATCAGGCACTGCCATGCCAGACAAGCTTTTTCTGTTAAAACACCCTTCTCAGATGCCCCGCGGCATTCCAGTGACCTGCTTTGCTCCAATTCTAAAGACTAGTGTCACAGCCCACCTTGCCTGTGGCACCTGACCAACAGAAGAGAAAGCAACCATACCGTTTGGAAACCGTCACTGCACGTGCCGCTCCTTGATGCTCTGTAACCTCTTCTCAAATCCTCAGCCACTTCTGTGTAGAGCCTGCCATGACACCTGCAAAGCAAGATGGATACCCTTCGCAGTCACCTTGCGCAACTTGGCCATTCTGCTCCAACCCCACTCATGACCAGCCTGCCCTTCTCGTGCTGCTCTTCAGAGTGCAGCTTGGCCCCTCTGAGTCTGTGCAAGGCACCTGCGAAAGAAAAAGAAAAGCATAGGCCACGGCAGCATCCAAAGCCACAGCACAGCTAGGACAGGTACTCTCACCTGCTCCCTTACTCTGCCCCCTCACCTGCCCTCGAGGCAGATGCTTCCATCTGCTCTCTTAAGCCAGCTACAACACCTCTGGAATATAAACAGGACTTTAACTGTATTTTGTGTAGTTAAGTAACTGCAGTGACAACCGCACCCCTAAAATAACTGCTACATCTGTTCATCGCTCACCTTGCCAAAACCAGCTCTGGTCGTGAAGTCCCAGGTTGTACGCTGTGTTTCAGCTTTAACAAATGAAGACAGTCAGAGAATTAATCATTCAGATGCCAGCATTAGCACCCATCCCTCAACCACACAAGGGACCCCATGGCTAATTTTATCATTTCAAAACAGCAGTCCGCTTGCCTCAGCACCTGGAAAGTAGATCAAGCCAGTCACCGGGTTGCCTACCGAGTCCTTGACAGTTCCAAAAGGAGCTCTTTCCTGTGACCAGTTCCTCCTAAGGTTTACCCCTCCTACTGGGGAGGGGAACAAAATACAAACAAAAAATCAAAACTCCATATCTGCAAGCTTTCAAGATTCAATGACAGACCTCTCCTCTAGCACTATTCAAGCACTATGCAAACAGCTGCTCGCAAGCAGCTCAAGTCTCCCCCTCCACATTTGCCAAACACCACGGAGATGACTCTGTGCCAGCTGCCCTTCAGTACGTGCCCAGAGGCAGACCAGATGTCTTTGCCAAAACAGTCCGGACAATGTATTAGTACACCGCCACGTTAGCTACCATCACTAACTGCCAGGCAGGACAGCTCCAGGCCAAAAACATAGGCACGCTACAAACGTTACGAACAAAACACAGAACACAAGGCGCAAAAAAAGGACTCGCAGAGGGAAGCCCTACAGCTAGTCAGAACAGGTGCCCTGCAGCAGACCCAAGGAGAGATTCAAATGTCACGACATGCAACTGGAAGCAACTGCCAGAACTGGGATGATGGAGGCATAAAAAGCCTGCCTTTAAGACAAGAGACCAGAAGGATGGGGAGTGCAAACCCCAGAAGAAATCTCTTAGGAAATGAATTCCCAAGCAAGAGCTCCTGATGCGACCCAGATGACTTCTGCAAGAGTGAGGATGGAAACAGATGCCATCTGAAACCGAATATGATGCACAAGACCTGAAACACATCTGCGCTTTAAGCTGCGACTGCAATACAAGAAGTGCTCGGATCAGACCCATGATGACAAAACAAGCATTTAGGACCTTTGGTACGGCTAACAAGTTGCCTTTCTAGTCTGTCCAGTGCAAAAAGCAATGAGGATATCGAGACCTGAGGAGCACATAACACGATCATCACATCAAGAAACATTTGATACAAAGACCCGAGGAGTGCATGACACAGAACACACCCTGCAGAAGCAGCACTACAAGACAAATAAACAGATGGGAACTGTCCTGCCTGGCACATACACTCACACTACAAAATACCCCCTGCTCCTTCTATTAGCCTGGTGACCCAGCCTCAAGCAGCCTGAAGGTGACCCAGCCTGAACCACCTTCACAGTGGCACCAAGTATATTCAGCCAGCTGGCTCCATGCTGCTCCGGCTCCCAGTTCCCATCAGCCACACCACATATGCAAATACCAGGTGCCCCTCAACTTAGCTCTCAGATTGCTGGACAGTAAATTCCCTCCACCTCAAGAAATGCACAGACACTGAGAGACATCTTAGTCCATGGCCAGGCTTATCATCATCTGCAAAAACAGCGTACCAGCATTCACTAGCACACCGGCCCTGATGCCCACCTCCTCCGCAATACTGACTACCACTGAAGCAACATACGGTTGTGCTCACCCGTTCCTCTCTGAGTCCAAGCTCCAACAGCACAGCCAGTATCACCCACACCACCTGGGAAAACAAAGGGATAAAATGATCGTTGTGTTCTCAAGTAATCACCCACCACACTGCTCCTCTATCCCACCCAGCCTCACCTCAGACCCTCAGCAGATTCTGAGGAAGGCCTGCTGCAGCACCTGCTAAAACAGGGGAAACACTTCAAGGACTTGCCTTAGGGGGACCTTGCTTAGGGACACTGACTGGGCTGACGACCCTCTCGTCTTTCCTCAGCACTCCACAATGTGGGGATTCACCTCTCCAAGGCTGCAGGAAGCACCCACAAAAGAAAAAAAAGAAAAGGCAGATCCTCAGGCACCTCACAGGCACAGCCTACCTGCTGCAATACCTCTCTTTCACTAGCTCTTTTTCTTCAGCTGCTCACATGCTCCAACTCGGCCGGGCCAGCACCACAGACTGGTGGTGCTTTCCACACTGCTGGAAAGCAGGCTTTATCCTCAAGGCACGTGCAGGCTAGATGAGATGGGGCTCCAGGCACCTCTTCACCTGTGGAAACACACTGCCATCAGACACCGCCATGCCAGACAAACTTTTCCTGTTAAAACACCCTTCTCAGATGCCCTGCGGCATTCCAGTGACCTGCTTTGCTCCCATTCTAAAGACTGATGTCACAGCCCACCTTGCCTGTGGCACCTGATCAACAGAAGAGAAAGCAACCGCAGCGCTTGGAAACCATCCCTGCACGTGCTGCTCCTTGTCACTCTCCGGCCTCATCTCAAATCCTCAGCCACTTCTGTGGAGAGCCTGCCATGGCACCTGCAAAGCAAGACAGAGACCTTTCATAGTCACCTCGTGCTACTTGGCCATTCCGCTCCAACCCAGCTCATGACCAGCCCCCCTACTTAAGCAGCTCTTCAGAATGCAGTTTGCTCCTTGGAGCCTGTGCGAGACACCTGTGAAAGAGGAAGAAAAGCATAGGCTAAGGCAGCATCCTAAGCCGCAGCACAGCTAGGACAGTTACTCTCATCTGCTGCCTTACCTCTACCCGCTTACCTACCCCGAGGCAGATGCTTCCATCTACCCTCTTAAGCCAGCTACAACACCTCTAAAACAGAAAAGAGGGGTCACTTAGAGTGACAGTGACAACCGCAACCCAATTATAACTGCTCCATTTGTTCATCGCTCACCTTGCCAGAGGCAGCTCTGGGTGTGACGTCCCAGGTTGTACGCTGTGTTTCAGCTTTAACAAATGAAAACATAGAAGGTAATCATTCAGCTGCCAGCATTAGCACCCATCCTTCAACAACACAAGGGACCCCATGTCTAATTTTATCGTTTCAAAACAGCAGACAACTTGCCTCGGCACCTGGAAAGTAGATCAAGCCAGTCACCGAGCTCCCGAACAAGAGCTTGACAGCTCAAGGAGGAGCTCTTTCCTTTGACTGGTTCCTCCTAAGGTTTCTCTAGGACTGGAGAAAAATAAAAACACTCCACGTCTGCGAGCTTTCAAGATTCAATGACAGACCTCTCCTCTAGCACTATTCAAGCACTATGCAAACAGCTGCTCGCAAGCAGCTCAGGTCTCCCCCTCCACATTTGCCAAACACCACGGAGATGACTCAGTGCCAGCTGCCCTTCAGTACGTGCCCAGAGGCAGACCAGATGTCTTTGCCAAAACAGTCCGGACAATGTATTAGTACACCGCCACGTTAGCTACCATCACTAACTGCCAGGCAGGACAGCTCCAGGCCAAACATGCACACAGGCACGCTACAAACGTTACGAACAAAACACAGAACACAAGGCGCAAAAAAAGGACTCGCAGAGGGAAGCCCTACAGCGACAGCTAGTCAGAACAGGTGCTCTGCAGCAGACCCAAGGAGAGACTCAAATGTCACTACATGCGACTGGAAGCAACTGCCAGAACTGGGATGATGGAGGCATAAAAAGCCTGCCTTCAAGGCAAGAGACCAGAAGGATGGGGAGTGCAAACCCCAGAAGAAAAATGCTTCGGAAATGAACTCCCAAGACAGAGCTCCTGATGAAGCCCACATGACTTCTGCAACAGCGAGGATGGAAACAGATGCCATCTGAAACCGAATATGATGCACAAGACCTGAAACACATCTGCGCTTTAAGCTGCGACTGCAAGTCAAGAAGTGCTCAGATCAGCCCTACGATGATGAAACAAGCATTTAGGACCTTTGGTGTGGCTAACAAGTTGCCCATCTAATCTGTCCAGTGGAAAAAGGCAATGAGGATATCAAGACCTGAGGAGCGTGTAACATATGATAATCACATCAAGAAACATTTGATACAAAAAAAATTACACGCACAGAAGAAATGATCTCTTTAGGCTCCTACTGCAAGACAAGAAATGCTCAGCTTCCGATTGAGCATCAGCATTATTCCAGTGAGGTCAAGTGTTCAACACCCTCAGGAAGGCTTCCCCAGGGCCTGCCAAGCGCCAGGAGCAACAGCACAGCACAGACAACACAGAACACAGACACCAAGCTAGAACTGCCCTGCCTGGCACGTGCTCAAGCCCTACCTGACAGAATCTCACAACCCCACACACTGTCTGACCGTGATCAATCCTAAAAGGCCCCATCCACAGCAATGACTTAAAAGCACAGACCCTCGCCCTATGTGTGCATTCAAAACCCGAAAGCAATCATAGCACTTGCCCCACAACTTAGCTTGGGAATGACGGGAGGCAGGTTCCATCCTCATCAAAGAACACGAAGGCTAGCCAGGACATTGCTTCCGGCACGAGGCTCCTCTTCACCTGCAGAAATAAAGCGCCATCAGGCACTGGCACACCAGCCAAACTTCTTCCAGTGAAACACCCACCTCAAAAACAAAACAGTAGTCCACTGACCTGCTCTGCTACTGAAGTCAGATAGACCAACTCGAGACAACTGCCCGCCTTCCCCTGCCAACCACCCCCAAACACACAGTATTTGCCCCTGGACTTAATTCTCAGGGGTCACAATCCATCCTCAAGGTGGACCACAGAGGCCAACTAGGATGTTCCCACTATCTTCTTCGTCCCCGGAAAAGAGGAGTCACCCAGAGGTGGGACCAATAGACTACCAGATCAAAAACAATGCCCTTTTCCCAACTTTTCTCCACTCACCTTCCCGATCCAGGCTTAGCGCTTCCATTTACTGTGCTGAGCCAAGGTCACGTAGCTTAGACCAAGGAGAAAGAACAAACAAAAATGACAATCCACAAAACAGTCTATACCCACTCCTCTTCTTTCCTCCCCTACCCCAACAGCCAAGAAGCCCCAGACCCACGTTCCCCAACCCAGTACCACCGCTTCGCTCACCTAACATCCCAAGGAGATGCATCACGCTCCCAGCTCCTCTTGTGCTCCGAGCATCTCCAGCATTTCAGGAACTGGAACCGCTGATGCCTGGCGTGCCTCAGGAACGTGGCAGGAGATGTACTCTGCTGTCGCAAGGTGCTTCCAAAGCCTGCATAACAGGCAAAGCAGACTAACACAATCCACTGACCAACTCAGGGCCCACACTACCATCCACTCACCCTCGTGCCTCATTCAAGTGACCGTGCCCATGCCCTGGGCTACAAGAAACAAAAAGAGAAGGTCATATCCGTGATGGACACGCAAACAGTACAGCTCCTTGCAGAGGACTCAAACACAGAGACGAGAGACAGAAAAAAAAAAACACACCCTCAGGTCCACAAATACCAAAAGGCCATGAATGCACGGCAGCCTCAACAGAGGTAATCACAGACTTATCCTTTACAGATGAGAACGGTGACCCTGCTCAGTCTTTCCATAATACTGAACTTATGCAGTCAAGCCCCTTCTGATGCGTTCTGAAGCTCCTTGTGAAGCTTCTGGACAGTTATGCAAATGACTTGATATACCTAGATATTAAAAGGTAACTCAAAAAAAAAAGGAACCGTACCCCACCATTTCCCAAAAACAAGTTGGCTGGCAACACCTCCTAAGCACACCTCTATTACGTGAATTCCAAGCACTTAAAAACTAGAAGGCTGCAACGTCTAAAGACCCTACAGCCACCCAAACCACAGGCAAAAGCTCCAAAACTGTAACAAACTGTCCCTAACCCTGAAACAGACTACCCCTTACACGCCTACTGCTGCTCTTTTCAGATACATGCTTACACAGGGAGCTTCGATGATACTTATCTCCTAAACCCTGCTCCATCACTTTGCCACCAAGGTTATAACTTTCATAATATTTGCCTTAATTCTGCAGAAATCATAAGGGACCCAGAACCACATAGTAAACACACAAAGTAACACTGCCATCCTATCCGTAAACATGCTATAACAATTACTCACCTGAAGAAGAGCTGCATGCAATACAGGCACCTATTACTAGATTGGTTTACTCTAACAGATCCTACTAGTTGTTACCTCACAAAGATGGGCGTACCGGTCTCTACTTGGAAATGCATCAGTCCATAGACTCTTAACCACCTAAAGAAACCTCCAACTCACTGAAGGAAAAACAAAGCACTTACCCCAAAGTGCAGCCCAGGCATAATGAGCTCTCTGATGGGATGCCTGTGACTCAATGACCACTAGGCCCTGCCTGGAACCCAAAGCCAATCACCTGGGAAAGGGGAGGGGCAAAGCACAAGCAGAAAGAGGAGAAGCAGTAGCTGTGGTTTATTTATTTTTGCTTCAGCTTTGAATATTGAAAGCTTTTCTCCTCTACAACTCCTGTCTCAGGAACCAAACAGCATTCCAGTGACCTGCTTTGCTCCTATTCTAAAGACTATCACAGCCCACCTTGCCTGTGGCACCTGATAAGCAGAAGAGAGGGCAACCACAGCAATAAAAGCCACTGCACCCTCAGGACAGTTACTCTCATCCCCTCCTTTACCTCAGCTGCTTACCTACCCCACATGGCTACCCCACAGAGGTAGCTCGGGTCGTGACGTCCTGTACTGCACACTGCGTTTCAGCCTGAACAAAGGAAAACATTCAGAAGATAAACATTCAGCTGACAGCATTAGCACCCATCCCTCAACAACAGAAGTGAACCCATATTTAATTTTTTCCTTTCAAAACAGCAGACCACTTGCCTCTGTACCTGCAAGTTAGATCCAAGCTCGAAAGGAACGGCCACCACCACCCATGCCACCTGGGAACACAGAAGGACAAAATGACCACTGTGCTTGCAAGCCTCCACCTGCCACACTGCTCCTCTGTCCCAAACAGCCTCACCTCAGACCCTCAGAGGGAAACACCTGAATGTCTTCCCTTCGCTTCAGATAAGGGATCACCAGGCTGATAAAACTCTCACCTTCCCTCACTGCACCGTGACACGGGGATTTCCCTGTCCAAGACTGCACAAAGCCCCTGCAGAGACAAGAGAAAAGCACACCCTGAGGCACCTCACAGCCACAGCGTACCTGCTGCAATACCTCTCTCTTCCCAGCTCCTTTACTTCAGCTGCTCACCAGCTCGAACTGAGATTCTTCGCTCAAAGCACCGCGGCAAACTCTGCCCGGGCCACACAACACACACTGCACAAGCTACGTTGTTTAAGACACACGAGCTGGAACGTTCCTGCCCAACAATCAGTGGCATCGCACAGGAAGGATGCCGCACGCTCCTAGAAACCAAACCTACCAGTCCTGAACAGCTCCCCTGCAAGACAATTCCCCACCTCCTCCTGCCAACCACGCTCAGCGCACACACTATTTGGCTCTCAAAAGAAAAAAAAAAAAGTAATAACATACACACACAAAAAACAACTGAGCTCCACAAATGCCAAAAAGCCATGCACACACAGCAGCCCCAGCAGGGGTGTTCACAGACTTACCCTTTACAGATGAAAAAGGTAACTCTGATACGACCCTGCTCAGTCTCCTGGTAATACTGTGCCTACGTGTTCAAGCCTCTTGTAGTGTGTAATCAGGCTCTTTTTAATCCTCTGGAGAGTTACACAAGTGGCTTCATACGTCTAGAGATTCAAATATAACCCAAAAAAACAAGTGGATCCCACCATCCCAAAAACAAGTGAGCCAGCAACCTCTGCTAAATATCCCTCTAGTAAGTGATTTCCAAGCACTTAAAATCTAGAAATCCATAGACTCCAACCTGCCCAAAGAACCCTGCAACTGACTGAAGGAAAAACAAAGCACTTACCCCAAAGAGCAGCCCAGGCACAATGAACTCTCTAATGGCATACCTGGGGCTCATAAACCATTTGGCCCCGCCCAGCACCCAAACCCAATCACCTGGGAAAGGGGAGGGGCAAAGCACAAGAAAGTAGAAAGAGCACAAGCAGCAGCAGCTGTGGGGGTTTTTTTGTGTGTGTTTTTTTTTTTTTTTTTTTTTTAATCTGGTTTAGCTCAACAGCATGCAGACTGCAGACAAGAGAACTGGGGTGATTCTAGAAGCAACAATACCCATGCTTTTGCTGCAGCTTTGAATATTGAAAGGACAATATGACCAAGCAAGTAACTGAAATTTTTTCAGCTGGAATTAGCTCAAACCTTTATTTATATAGAAAGAAAAATCTGGGAGCATAACAGATCACGCGCCAAAACAAAAAAAAAAACAATCAATTCCATGTAATAACATCACTCGCAGGAAAAATCACGTACTTGAGTAGGCTATCTGAAAACCAAAAGGCTATGCTGATGGGTCAAAACACACTACAGGACAATGGAGCCTGGCCCTCTGCTGCACCACCTTAAAACTCATCCCTACACTCACCAAGGTGCAACACCAGCCCAAACACAGACACACCATTTCAACCTCAACACAGTTTTGGGAACTGCTGGAAAGCAGGCTTCATCCTCAGGCTACACGGGATGGGGCTTCAGGCACCGCTTCACCTACTGAAGAAGACCACCATCAGGAGCTGCCACGCCAGACCACCTTTTTCCTCTACAACACCTTTCTCAGGAACCAAACAGTATTCCAGTGACCTGCTTTGCTCCTATTCCAAAGACTATCACAGCCCACCTTGCCTGTGGCACCTGATAAGCAGAAGAGAAAGCAACCACAGCAGCAAAAGCCACTGCACCCTCAGGACATTTACTCTCATCCCCTCCTCTACCTCAGCCCCTTACCTACCCCACACGGCAGATGCTTCCACCCGTTCTCTGAAGCTACCTACAGCACCTCTAAAAGAGAAACTGGAATTTTCTCTATTTGATATAGTTAAAAAAAACTGCAGCGACAACCGCACCCCAAAAATAACACCTACCTCTGCTCATCACTCACCAGAGTCACTCCAGAGGTAGCTCGGGTCGTGACGTCCTGTACTGCACACTGCATTTCAGCCTGAACAAAGGAAAACACAGTCAGAAGACAAACATTCAGCTGACAGCATTAGCACCCATCCCTCAACAACAGAAGGGACCCCGTATTTAATGTTTTCATTTCAAAACAGCAGTCCCCTTGCCTCTGTACCTGCAAGTTAGATCCAAGCTCGAAAGGAACGGCCACCATCACCCATGCTACCTGGGAACACAGAAGGACAAAATGACCACTGTGCTTGCAAGCCACCACCTGCCATGCTGCTCCTCTGTCCCAAACAGCCTCACCTCAGACCCTCAGAGGGAAACACCTGAACATCTTCCCCTGTGGTGGTTTTACAGGGGTAGGCGACCGAGCTCCACCAAAACCACTCTCTCACTCTCCCTCCTCAAAGAAGGACAGGGAGAAAATACAAGGAAAAAGGGCTCAAGAGTTGAGATAAGGACGAGGAGATTACACAGTAAATATTGTGATAGGCAAAACACACTCAGCATAGAAAGATAGAAAGATTTATTGCTTATTACTACACAATGTAGAGAAGCGAGAAACAAACAAAAGCAACCAAAAGCACCTTCCCCCCCAACCACCCTCTTCCACCTTCTCCCCCCCAGCGGGGCAGGTGATCGGTGTTTATGATCAGTCTATAGCACTTCTTTGCCGCCACTCCTTCTCAGATGCCCTCACCCCCTGTGCTGTGGGGTTCCTCCCACAGGATACAGTCCTTGGTCAACTGATCTGGCATGGCCTTCCCACAGGCAGCAGCTCTTCCAGAACTGTTCCAGATGTAGGTCCATACCACGGGGTGCATCCCTCAGGAGCAAACTGCTCCAACCTGGGTCCCCCACGGGCAGCAGCTCCTGCCAGCTCACCTGCTCCTGCGTGGTCTCCTCTCCACGGTCTACAGGTCTGGCCCGGAATCTGCTCCGGCAAGGGTCTTCCACAGGCCACAGCCTCCATCAGTGCAGGTCCACCTGCTCCACCGTGGTCTCCTCCACCAGCTGCAGCATGGAACCCTGCCCCACCGTGGTACTCCGTGGGCTGCAGGGGGACTGCCTGCTTCACCATGGCCCTCGCCACAGGCCGCAGGGGACTTCTGCTCCGGCACCTGGAGTACCTCTCCCCCTCTTTCTTCACTGACCTTGGCGCCTGCAAGGCTGTTCCTCACTCCTCTTGCTCTCCCAGCTGCTGCATGGACCAGCGTGGTTTTTTTTTTTTTTCCTGTCTTAAATATGCTCTCACAGACGCGCAAACAACATCACTTATTAGCTCCGCTCAGCAGCGGGGCCCTTACCTAACGTGGGGCAGCTTCTAGATTCTTTGCACAGAAGCCACCCCTAGAGCCCCCTGCTACCAAAACCTTGCCACATAAACCCACTACGTCCCTTCACTACGGTTAAGGGACAACCAGGCTGACAACATGCTCACCTTCCCTCACTGCACTGTGACACGGGCATTTGCCTGTCCAAGACTGCACCAAGCACCTGCAGAGACGAGAGAAAAGCACACCCTGAGGCACCTCACAGCCACAGCGTACCTGCTGCAATACCTCTCTCTTCCCAGTTGCTTTACTTCAGCTGCTCGTTAGCTCGATCTAAGATAAATGTGCCCGGGCGGCGCCGCGCCAAAATGTGCCCGGGCGGCGCCGCGCCAAAATGTGCCCGGGCGGCGCCGCGCCAAAATGTGCCCGGGCGGCGCCGCGCCAAAATGTGCCCGGGCGGCGCCGCGCCAAAATGTGCCCGGGCGGCGCCGCGCCAAAATGTGCCCGGGCGGCGCCGCGCCAAAATGTGCCCGGGCGGCGCCGCGCCAAAATGTGCCCGGGCGGCGCCGCGCCAAAATGTGCCCGGGCGGCGCCGCGCCAAAATGTGCCCGGGCGGCGCCGCGCCAAAATGTGCCCGGGCGGCGCCGCGCCAAAATGTGCCCGGGCGGCGCCGCGCCAAAATGTGCCCGGGCGGCGCCGCGCCAAAATGTGCCCGGGCGGCGCCGCGCCAAAATGTGCCCGGGCGGCGCCGCGCCAAAATGTGCCCGGGCGGCGCCGCGCCAAAATGTGCCCGGGCGGCGCCGCGCCAAAATGTGCCCGGGCGGCGCCGCGCCAAAATGTGCCCGGGCGGCGCCGCGCCAAAATGTGCCCGGGCGGCGCCGCGCCAAAATGTGCCCGGGCGGCGCCGCGCCAAAATGTGCCCGGGCGGCGCCGCGCCAAAATGTGCCCGGGCGGCGCCGCGCCAAAATGTGCCCGGGCGGCGCCGCGCCAAAATGTGCCCGGGCGGCGCCGCGCCAAAATGTGCCCGGGCGGCGCCGCGCCAAAATGTGCCCGGGCGGCGCCGCGCCAAAATGTGCCCGGGCGGCGCCGCGCCAAAATGTGCCCGGGCGGCGCCGCGCCAAAATGTGCCCGGGCGGCGCCGCGCCAAAATGTGCCCGGGCGGCGCCGCGCCAAAATGTGCCCGGGCGGCGCCGCGCCAAAATGTGCCCGGGCGGCGCCGCGCCAAAATGTGCCCGGGCGGCGCCGCGCCAAAATGTGCCCGGGCGGCGCCGCGCCAAAATGTGCCCGGGCGGCGCCGCGCCAAAATGTGCCCGGGCGGCGCCGCGCCAAAATGTGCCCGGGCGGCGCCGCGCCAAAATGTGCCCGGGCGGCGCCGCGCCAAAATGTGCCCGGGCGGCGCCGCGCCAAAATGTGCCCGGGCGGCGCCGCGCCAAAATGTGCCCGGGCGGCGCCGCGCCAAAATGTGCCCGGGCGGCGCCGCGCCAAAATGTGCCCGGGCGGCGCCGCGCCAAAATGTGCCCGGGCGGCGCCGCGCCAAAATGTGCCCGGGCGGCGCCGCGCCAAAATGTGCCCGGGCGGCGCCGCGCCAAAATGTGCCCGGGCGGCGCCGCGCCAAAATGTGCCCGGGCGGCGCCGCGCCAAAATGTGCCCGGGCGGCGCCGCGCCAAAATGTGCCCGGGCGGCGCCGCGCCAAAATGTGCCCGGGCGGCGCCGCGCCAAAATGTGCCCGGGCGGCGCCGCGCCAAAATGTGCCCGGGCGGCGCCGCGCCAAAATGTGCCCGGGCGGCGCCGCGCCAAAATGTGCCCGGGCGGCGCCGCGCCAAAATGTGCCCGGGCGGCGCCGCGCCAAAATGTGCCCGGGCGGCGCCGCGCCAAAATGTGCCCGGGCGGCGCCGCGCCAAAATGTGCCCGGGCGGCGCCGCGCCAAAATGTGCCCGGGCGGCGCCGCGCCAAAATGTGCCCGGGCGGCGCCGCGCCAAAATGTGCCCGGGCGGCGCCGCGCCAAAATGTGCCCGGGCGGCGCCGCGCCAAAATGTGCCCGGGCGGCGCCGCGCCAAAATGTGCCCGGGCGGCGCCGCGCCAAAATGTGCCCGGGCGGCGCCGCGCCAAAATGTGCCCGGGCGGCGCCGCGCCAAAATGTGCCCGGGCGGCGCCGCGCCAAAATGTGCCCGGGCGGCGCCGCGCCAAAATGTGCCCGGGCGGCGCCGCGCCAAAATGTGCCCGGGCGGCGCCGCGCCAAAATGTGCCCGGGCGGCGCCGCGCCAAAATGTGCCCGGGCGGCGCCGCGCCAAAATGTGCCCGGGCGGCGCCGCGCCAAAATGTGCCCGGGCGGCGCCGCGCCAAAATGTGCCCGGGCGGCGCCGCGCCAAAATGTGCCCGGGCGGCGCCGCGCCAAAATGTGCCCGGGCGGCGCCGCGCCAAAATGTGCCCGGGCGGCGCCGCGCCAAAATGTGCCCGGGCGGCGCCGCGCCAAAATGTGCCCGGGCGGCGCCGCGCCAAAATGTGCCCGGGCGGCGCCGCGCCAAAATGTGCCCGGGCGGCGCCGCGCCAAAATGTGCCCGGGCGGCGCCGCGCCAAAATGTGCCCGGGCGGCGCCGCGCCAAAATGTGCCCGGGCGGCGCCGCGCCAAAATGTGCCCGGGCGGCGCCGCGCCAAAATGTGCCCGGGCGGCGCCGCGCCAAAATGTGCCCGGGCGGCGCCGCGCCAAAATGTGCCCGGGCGGCGCCGCGCCAAAATGTGCCCGGGCGGCGCCGCGCCAAAATGTGCCCGGGCGGCGCCGCGCCAAAATGTGCCCGGGCGGCGCCGCGCCAAAATGTGCCCGGGCGGCGCCGCGCCAAAATGTGCCCGGGCGGCGCCGCGCCAAAATGTGCCCGGGCGGCGCCGCGCCAAAATGTGCCCGGGCGGCGCCGATCACAGACCTACCCTTTACAGATGAAAAAGGTAACTCTGATACGACCCTGCTCAGTCTCTTGGTAATACTGTGCCTACGTGGTCAAGCCTCTTGTAGTGTGTAATCAAGCTCTTTTTAGTCCTCTGGAGAGTTACACAAGTAGCTTCATACATCTAGAGATTCAAATACAGCCCAAAACCAGAAGTGTACCTCACCATCCCAAAAACAAGCGAGCCAGCAACCTCTGCTAAATATCCCTCTAGTAAGTGATTTCCAAGCACTTAACATCTAGAAATCCATAGACTCCAACCTGCCCAAAGAACCCTGCAACTGACTGAAGGAAAAACAAAGCACTTACCCCAAAGAGCAGCCCAGGCACAATGAACTCTCTAATGGCATACCTGGGGCTCATATACCATTTGGCCCCACCCAGCACCCAAACCCAATCACCTGGGAAAGGGGAGGGGCAAAGCACAAGAAAGTAGAAAGAGCACAAGCAGCACAGCAGCTGTGGGGTTTTTTTTTGGTGTTTTTTCTTTTTCTTTTGTTTTTTCTTTAATCTGGTTTAGCTCAATAGCATGCAGACTGCAGACAAGAGAACTGGGGTGTTTCTAGAAGCAACAATACCCATGCTTTTGCTGCAGCTTTGAATATTGAAAGGACAATACGACCAGGCAAGTAACTGAAATTTTTTCACCTAGAATTAGCTCAAACCTTTCTTTATATAGAAAGAAAAATCTGGGAGCGTAACAGATCATGTGCCAAAAAAACAATCAATTCCATGTAATAACATCACTCGCAGGGAAAATCACATACTTGAGTAGGCTATCTGAAAACCAAAAGGCTATGCTGATGGGTCAAAACACACTACAGGACAATGGAGCCTGGCCCTCTGCTGCACCAACTTAAAACTCATCCCTACACTCACCAAGGTGCAACCCCAGCCCAAACACAGACACAGCATTTCAGCCTCAACACAGTTTTGGAAACTGCTGGAAAGCAGGCTTCATCCTCAGCGAGGCGTGCTCAGGCTACACGGGATGGGGCTTCAGGCACCGCTTCACCTACTGAAGACGACCACCATCGGGAGCTGCCACGCCAGACCACCTTTTTCCTCTGCAACACCTTTCTCAGGAACCAAACAGTATTCCAGTGACCTGCTTTGCTCCTATTCTAAAGACTATCACAGCCCACCTTGCCTGTGGCACCTGATAAGCAGAGGAGAAAGCAACCACAGCAATAAAAGCCACTGCACCCTCAGGACAGTTACCCTCATCCCCTCCTTTACCTCAGCTGCTTACCTACCCCACACGGCAGATGCTTCCACCCGTTCTCTGAAGCTACCTACAGCACCTCTAAAAGAGAAACTGGAATTTTCTCTATTTGATATAGTTAAAAAAAACTGCAGCGACAACCGCACCCCAAAAATAACACCTACCTCTGCTCATCACTCACCAGAGTCACTCCAGAGGTAGCTCGGGTCGTGACGTCCTGTACTGCACACTGCGTTCCAGCCTGAACAAAGGAAAACACAGTCAGAAGACAAACATTCAGCTGACAGCATTAGCACCCATCCCTCAACAACAGAAGTCACCCCATAGTTAATGTTTTCGTTTCAAAACAGCAGTCCCCTTGCCTCTGTACCTGCAAGTTAGATCCAAGCTCAAAAGGAACGGCCACCATCACCCATGCCACCTGGGAACACAGAAGGACAAAATGACCGCTGTGCTTGCAAGCAACCACCTGCCACGCTGCTCCTCTGTCCCAAACAGCCTCACCTCAGACCCTCAGAGGGAAACACCTGAATGTCTTCCCTTCGCTTCAGATAAGGGATCACCAGGCTGATAAAACTCTCACCTTCCCTCACTGCACCGTGACACGGGGATTTCCGTGTCCAAGACTGCACAAAGCCCCTGCAGAGACAAGAGAAAAGCACACCCTGAGGCACCTCACAGCCACAGCGTACCTGCTGCAATACCTCTCTCTTCCCAGCTCCTTTACTTCAGCTGCTCACCAGCTCGAACTGAGATTCTTCGCTCAAAGCACCGCGGCAAACTCTGCCCGGGCCACACAACACACACTGCACAAGCTACGTTGTTTAAGACACACGAGCTGGAACGTTCCTGCCCAACAATCAGTGGCATCGCACAGGAAGGATGCCGCACGCTCCTAGAAACCAAACCTACCAGTCCTGAACAGCTCCCCTGCCAGACAATTCCCCACCTCCTCCTGCCAACCACGCTCAGCACACACACTACTTGGCCTTAAAAAAAGTAATAACATACACACACAAAAAACAACTGAGCTCCACAAATGCCAAAAAGCCATGCACACACAGCAGCCCCAGCAGGGGTATTCACAGACTTACCCTTTACAGATGAAAAAGGTAACTCTGATACGACCCTGCTCAGTCTCTTGGTAATACTGCGCCTACACGGTCAAGCCTCTTGTAGTGTGTAATCAAGCTCTTTTTAGTCCTCTGGAGAGTTACACAAGTAGCTTCATACATCTAGAGATTCAAATACAGCCCAAAACCAGAAGTGCACCTCACCATCCCAAAAACAAGTGAGCCAGCAACCTCTGCTAAATATCCCTCTAGTAAGTGATTTCCAAGCACTTAAAATCTAGAAATCCATAGACTCCAACCTGCCCAAAGAACCCTGCAACTGACTGAAGGAAAAACAAAGCACTTACCCCAAAGAGCAGCCCAGGCACAATGAACTCTCTAATGGCATACCTGGGGCTCATATACCATTTGGCCCCGCCCAGCACCCAAACCCAATCACCTGGGAAAGGGGAGGGGCAAAGCACAAGAAAGTAGAAAGAGCACAAGCAGCAGCAGCTGTGGTTTTTTTGTGTTTTTTTTTGTTTGTTGTTTTTTTAAAAAAAAAATCTCGTTTAGCTCAACAGCATGCAGACTGCAGACAAGAGAACTGGGGTGTTTCTAGAAGCAACAATACCCATGCTTTTGCTGCAGCTTTGAATATTGAAAGGACAATACGACCAAGCAACTGAAATTTTTTCAGCTGGAATTAGCTCAAACCTTTCTTTACAAAGAAAGAAAAATCTGGGAGCATAACAGATCACGTGCCAAAACAAAAAAAAAAATCAATTCCATGTAATAACATCACTCGCAGGAAAAATCACGTACTTGAGTAGGCTATCTGAAAACCAAAAGGCTATGCTGATGGGTCAAAACACACTACAGGACAATGGAGCCTGGCCCTCTGCTGCACCAACTTAAAACTCATCCCTACACTCACCAAGGTGCAACCCCAGCCCAAACACAGACACAGCATTTCAGCCTCAACACAGTTTTGGAAACTGCTGGAAAGCAGGCTTCATCCTCAGCGAGGCGTGCTCAGGCTACACGGGATGGGGCTTCAGGCACCGCTTCACCTACTGAAGACGACCACCATCGGGAGCTGCCACGCCAGACCACCTTTTTCCTCTGCAACACCTTTCTCAGGAACCAAACAGTATTCCAGTGACCTGCTTTGCTCCTATTCTAAAGACTATCACAGCCCACCTTGCCTGTGGCACCTGATAAGCAGAGGAGAAAGCAACCACAGCAATAAAAGCCACTGCACCCTCAGGACAGTTACCCTCATCCCCTCCTTTACCTCAGCTGCTTACCTACCCCACACGGCAGATGCTTCCACCCGTTCTCTGAAGCTACCTACAGCACCTCTAAAAGAGAAACTGGAATTTTCTCTATTTGATATAGTTAAAAAAACTGCAGCGACAACCGCACCCCAAAAATAACACCTACCTCTGCTCATCACTCACCAGAGTCACTCCAGAGGTAGCTCGGGTCGTGACGTCCTGTACTGCACACTGCGTTCCAGCCTGAACAAAGGAAAACACAGTCAGAAGACAAACATTCAGCTGACAGCATTAGCACCCATCCCTCAAAAACAGAAGTCACCCCATAGTTAATGTTTTCGTTTCAAAACAGCAGTCCCCTTGCCTCTGTACCTGCAAGTTAGATCCAAGCTCAAAAGGAACGGCCACCATCACCCATGCCACCTGGGAACACAGAAGGACAAAATGACCGCTGTGCTTGCAAGCAACCACCTGCCACGCTGCTCCTCTGTCCCAAACAGCCTCACCTCAGACCCTCAGAGGGAAACACCTGAATGTCTTCCCTTCGCTTCAGATAAGGGATCACCAGGCTGATAAAACTCTCACCTTCCCTCACTGCACCGTGACACGGGGATTTCCCTGTCCAAGACTGCACAAAGCCCCTGCAGAGACAAGAGAAAAGCACACCCTGAGGCACCTCACAGCCACAGCGTACCTGCTGCAATACCTCTCTCTTCCCAGCTCCTTTACTTCAGCTGCTCACCAGCTCGAACTGAGATTCTTCGCTCAAAGCACCGCGGCAAACTCTGCCCGGGCCACACAACACACACTGCACAAGCTACGTTGTTTAAGACACACGAGCTGGAACGTTCCTGCCCAACAATCAGTGGCATCGCACAGGAAGGATGCCGCACGCTCCTAGAAACCAAACCTACCAGTCCTGAACAGCTCCCCTGCCAGACAATTCCCCACCTCCTCCTGCCAACCACGCTCAGCACACACACTACTTGGCCTTAAAAAAAGTAATAACATACACACACAAAAAACAACTGAGCTCCACAAATGCCAAAAAGCCATGCACACACAGCAGCCCCAGCAAGGGTATTCACAGACTTACCCTTTACAGATGAAAAAGGTAACTCTGATACGACCCTGCTCAGTCTCTTGGTAATACTGCGCCTACACGGTCAAGCCTCTTGTAGTGTGTAATCAAGCTCTTTTTAGTCCTCTGGAGAGTTACACAAGTAGCTTCATACATCTAGAGATTCAAATACAGCCCAAAACCAGAAGTGCACCTCACCATCCCAAAAACAAGTGAGCCAGCAACCTCTGCTAAATATCCCTCTAGTAAGTGATTTCCAAGCACTTAACATCTAGAAATCCATAGACTCCAACCTGCCCAAAGAACCCTGCAACTGACTGAAGGAAAAACAAAGCACTTACCCCAAAGAGCAGCCCAGGCACAATGAACTCTCTAATGGCATACCTGGGGCTCATATACCATTTGGCCCCGCCCAGCACCCAAACCCAATCACCTGGGAAAGGGGAGGGGCAAAGCACAAGAAAGTAGAAAGAGCACAAGCAGCAGCAGCTGTGGTTTTTTTGTGTTTTTTTTTTTTTGTTTTTTTTTTAAAAAAAAAATCTCGTTTAGCTCAACAGCATGCAGACTGCAGACAAGAGAACTGGGGTGTTTCTAGAAGCAACAATACCCATGCTTTTGCTGCAGCTTTGAATATTGAAAGGACAATACGACCAAGCAACTGAAATTTTTTCAGCTGGAATTAGCTCAAACCTTTCTTTACAAAGAAAGAAAAATCTGGGAGCATAACAGATCACGTGCCAAAACAAAAAAAAAAAATCAATTCCATGTAATAACATCACTCGCAGGAAAAATCACGTACTTGAGTAGGCTATCTGAAAACCAAAAGGCTATGCTGATGGGTCAAAACACACTACAGGACAATGGAGCCTGGCCCTCTGCTGCACCAACTTAAAACTCATCCCTACAATCACCAAGGTGCAACCCCAGCCCAAACACAGACACAGCATTTCAGCCTCAACACAGTTTTGGAATCTGCTGGAAAGCAGGCTTCAACCTCAGCGAGGCGGGCTCAGGCTACACGGGATGGGGCTTCAGGCACCTCTTCACCTACTGAAGAAGACCACCATCGGGAGCTGCCACGCCAGACCACCTTTTTCCTCTGCAACACCTTTCTCAGGAACCAAACAGTATTCCAGTGACCTGCTTTGCTCCTATTCTAAAGACTATCACAGCCCACCTTGCCTGTGGCACCTGATAAGCAGAGGAGAAAGCAACCACAGCAATAAAAGCCACTGCACCCTTAGGACAGTTACTCTCATCCCCTCCTTTACCTCAGCTGCTTACCTACCCCACATGGCAGATGCTTCCACCCGTTCTCTGAAGCCACCTATAGCACCTCTAAAAGAGAAACTGGAATTTTACTCTATTTGATGTAGTAAAGTAAGTGCAGCGACAACCGCACCCCAAAAATAACACCTACCTCTGCTCATCACTCACCAGCGTCACTCTAGAGGTAGCTCGGGTCGTGACGTCCTGTACTGCACACTGCGTTCCAGCCTGAACAAAGGAAAACACAGTCAGAAGACAAACATTCAGCTGACAGCATTAGCACCCATCCCTCAACAACAGAAGTGAACCCATATTTAATTTTTTCCTTTCAAAACAGCAGTCCACTTGCCTCTGTACCTGCAAGTTAGATCCAAGCTCGAAAGGAACGGCCACCACCACCCATGCCACCTGGGAACACAGAGGGACAAAATGACCACTGTGCTTGCAAGCCACCACCTGCCATGCTGCTCCTCTGTCCCAAACAGCCTCACCTCAGACAGAAACACCTGAACATCTTCCCCTGTGGTGGTTTTACAGGGGTAGGCGACCGAGCTCCACCAAAACCGCTCTCTCACTCTCCCTCCTCAAAAAAGGACAGGGAGAAAATACAAGGAAAAAGGGCTCAAGAGTTGAGATAAGGACGAGGAGATTACACAGTAAATATCGTGATAGGCAAAACACACTCAGCATAGAAAGATAGAAAGATTTATTGCTTATTACTACACAATGTAGAGAAGCGAGAAACAAACGAAAGCAACCAAAAGCACCTTCCCCCCCAACCACCCTCTTCCACCTTCTCCCCCCCAGCGGGGCAGGTGATCGGTGTTTATGATCAGTCTATAGCACTTCTTTGCCGCCACTCCTTCTCAGATGCCCTCACCCCCTGTGCTGTGGGGTTCCTCCCACAGGATACAGTCCTTGGTCAACTGATCTGGCATGGCCTTCCCACAGGCAGCAGCTCTTCCAGAACTGTTCCAGATGTAGGTCCATACCACGGGGTGCATCCCTCAGGAGCAAACTGCTCCAACCTGGGTCCCCCACGGGCAGCAGCTCCTGCCAGCTCACCTGCTCCTGCGTGGTCCCCTCTCCACGGTCTACAGGTCCGGCCCGGAATCTGCTCTGGCAAGGGTCTTCCACAGGCTGCAGCCTCCATCAGTGCAGGTCCACCTGCTCCATCCTGGCCTCCTCCACCAGCTGCAGCATGGAACCCTGCCCCACCGTGGTACTCCGTGGGCTGTAGGGGGACTGCCTGCTTCACCATGGTCCTCGCCACAGGCCGCAGGGGACTTCTGCTCCGGCACCTGGAGTACCTCTCCCCCTCCTTCTTCACTGACCTTGGCGCCTGCAAGGCTGTTCCTCACTCCTCTTGCTCTCCCACCTGCTGCACGGACCAGCGAGGTTTTTTTTTTTTTCCTGTCTTAAATATGCTCTCACAGACGCGCAAACAACATCACTTATTGGCTCCGCTCAGCAGCGGGGCCCTTACCTAACGTGGGGCAGCTTCTAGATTCTTTGCACAGAAGCCACCCCTAGAGCCCCCTGCTACCAAAACCTTGCCACATAAACCCACTACATCCCTTCACTTCGGTTAAGGGACAACCAGGCTGACAACATGCTCACCTTCCCTCACTGCCCGGGCGGCGCCGCGCGAAAATGTGCCCGGGTGGCGCCGATCACAGACCTACCCTTTACAGATGAAAAAGGTAACTCTGATACGACCCTGCTCAGTCTCTTGGTAATACTGTGCCTACGTGGTCAAGCCTCTTGTAGTGTGTAATCAAGCTCTTTTTAGTCCTCTGGAGAGTTACACAAGTAGCTTCATACATCTAGAGATTCAAATACAGCCCAAAACCAGAAGTGTACCTCACCATCCCAAAAACAAGCGAGCCAGCAACCTCTGCTAAATATCCCTCTAGTAAGTGATTTCCAAGCACTTAACATCTAGAAATCCATAGACTCCAACCTGCCCAAAGAACCCTGCAACTGACTGAAGGAAAAACAAAGCACTTACCCCAAAGAGCAGCCCAGGCACAATGAACTCTCTAATGGCATACCTGGGGCTCATATACCATTTGGCCCCACCCAGCACCCAAACCCAATCACCTGGGAAAGGGGAGGGGCAAAGCACAAGAAAGTAGAAAGAGCACAAGCAGCACAGCAGCTGTGGGGTTTGTGTTTTTTTTTGTTTGTTTATTTTAAATCTGGTTTAGCTCAACAGCATGCAGACTGCAGACAAGAGAACTGGGGTGATTCTAGAAGCAACAATCCCCATGCTTTTGCTGCAGCTTTGAATATTGCAAGGACAATACGACCAAGCAATTAACTGAAATTTTTTCACCTAGAATTAGCTCAAACCTTTCTTTACAAAGAAAGAAAAATCTGGGAGCATAACAGATTACATGCCAAAAAAAAAAAATCAATTCCATGTAATAACATCACTCGCAGGGAAAATCACGTACTTGAGTAGGCTATCTGAAAACCAAAAGGCTATGCTGATGGGTCAAAACACACTACAGGACAATGGAGCCTGGCCCTCTGCTGCACCAACTTAAAACTCATCCCTACAATCACCAAGGTGCAACCCCAGCCCAAACACAGACACACCATTTCAGCCTCAACACAGTTTTGGGAACTGCTGGAAAGCAGGCTTCATCCTCAGCGAGGTGTACTCAGGCTCCACAGCATGGGGCTTCAGGCACCTCTTCACCTACTGAAGACGACCACCATCAGGAGCTGCCACGCCAGACCACCTTTTTCCTCTGCAACACCTTTCTCAGGAACCAAACAGCATTCCAGTGACCTGCTTTGCTCCTATTCCGAAGACTATCACAGCCCACCTTGCCTGTGGCACCTGATAAGCAGAAGAGAAAGCAACCACAGCAGCAAAAGCCACAGCACCCTTAGGACAGTTACTCTCACCCCCTCCTTTACCTCAGCTGCTTACCTACCCCACATGGCACATGCTTCCACCCATTCTCTGAAGGCACCTAGAGCACCTCCAAAAGAGAAATTGGAATTTTACTCTAATTGATGTAGTAAACTAACTGCAGTGATGGGCACGAAAATGTGTCCAGATGGCAGCAATCACAGACTTACCCTTTACAGATGAAAAAGGGGACCCTGCTCAGTCTCTTGGTAATACTACCATTCTTATGCGGTTGAGGAACCGTACCCCACCATTTCTTAAAAACGAGTTAGCCGGCAACACCTCCTAAGCACGCCTCTATTACGTGAATTCCAAGCACTGAAAATCTAGAAGGCTGCAACGTCTAAAGACCCTACAGCCACCCAAACCACAGGCAAAAGCTCCAAAAATATAACAAACTGTCCCTAACCCTGAAAAAGACTACATCTTACATGCCTACTGCTGCTCTTTTCAGATACGTGCTTATACAGGGAGCTTCGATGATACTTATCTCCTAAACCCTGCTCCATCACTTTGCCACCAAGGTTGTAACTTTGATAAGATTTGACATACAGGCAAAGACTCACAAGTAAGCCCCGCAATTCTACAAAAATCATAAGGGACCCAGAACCACAAAGCAAACACAAAGTAACATCGTCATCCTATCCGTAAACATGCTATAACAATTACTCACCTGAAGAAGAGCTGCATGCAATACAGGCACCTATTACTAGATTGGTTTACTCTAACAGATCCTACTAGTTGTTACCTCACAAAGATGGGCATACCGGTCTCTACTTCAAAACGCATCAGTCCATAGACTCTTAACCACCTAAAGAAACCTGCAACTGACTGAAAGAAAAACAAAGCACTTACTCTAAAGTGCAGCCCAGGCAGAATGAGCTCTCTGATGGGATGCCTGCAACTCATATACCATTGCACCCCACCCAGCACCCCACCCCAATCACATGGGAAAGGGGAGGGGCCGTGCATGACAAGAGGTAAAGAGAGCAGGAGGAACAGCAGCCCTGTTTTTGGCGTGGCTTAGGTCACCAGAGTGCACAGTACAGCACAGGCAACCAGGCTGTTTCTCTTGAAAGACCTGCCTTAGCTTTGTTGAAGGAAACTGATCGGGCCGATAACCCTCTGTCCTGGTTCCAGTTAGGACAGAGTTAATTTTTCCTCCTAGTAGCTGGTAGGGTGCTATGTTTTGGATTAGGATGAGAAGAGCGCTGATGTTTTAATTGTTGCAGAGCAGTGTTTACACCAGGCCAAGGACTTTTCGGCTTCTCGCTCTGTCCTGCCAGCGAGCAGGCTAGGGGTGCAGCAGGAGCTGGGAGGGGACAGACCCAGGACAGCTGACCCAAACCGGCCAAAGGGGTATTCCATACCATCTGACGTCATGCCAAACAATATATAGGGGTGGCTAGCCGGGGTGGGGTTGCCGGCTGCTCGGGGATAGGCTGGGCATCGGTCAGCGGGTGGTGAGCAATTGCATTGTGCATCACTTGTTACTTACACATTATTATTATTAATACTATTATCATTATCACTATTATTATTATTGTTATTATTATATGCCTGTCTTAATAAACTGTCTTTATCTCAACTCACCGGCTTCACTTTCCCGTTTCTCTCCCCCATCCCAGAGAGGAAGGGGGGAGGGTGAGCGAACGGCTGTGTGGTGTTTAGCTGCCGGCCGGGTTAAACCACAACACCCTCTCACCTTTTTTGCACCACTCCACAACATGGGGAATTCACCTCTCCAAGGCTGCACGACGGAAGGGCAGAAACAAGACGAAAAGCACACCCTGAGGCACCTCATAACCGCAGCCTACCTACTGCAATACCTATACCTGTCTTCCCAGCTGCTTTACCTCTGCTGCTCTCCATCTCCAAATCACATTCTTTTAACTGCCACGCAGAGTGGCAGTCCTCCAGGTGCCACGGAGCAGCACCCTAGTTTTTTTTAATTTTTATTATCTTTTTTTAATTCTTATTTTCAAAACAGCAGTCCGCTTCCCTCTGATGATGGACAGTAGGTCAAGTCAGTCACCGAGTTGCCAACGCAGAGCTTCACGGTTCCAGAAGGCGCTCTTTCCTTTGACCGATTCCTTATAAGTGTTATCTACCACTGGCAAAAGCAATAAACAGACTGCAAACAGGCACTGCCACATTTGACAAACTTCATATTTTTTATTTTATCATTTCAAAAGAGCAGTCCATTTGCCTCTACCTCCGAGAAGCAGATCAAACCAGTCACCGAGTTGCCGAACAAAAACTTGACAGTTTTTTGCCGAACAGCAACTTGACAGTCGCCGTTTCCTTTGACAAATTCCTCCTAAGGTTTACCTACTGCTGGGAAAAAAAAGAAAAAAGACACTGTGCCAGCTGCCCTTGAGTACTCGCCCAGAGCTTGAGTATTCGCCCAGAGACAGACCAGATGTCTTTCCCAAAAGATTCAGGACAATGTATTATTGCGCTGATGAACCACCACATCAGCTACCATCACTAATTGCCAGGCAGGACAGCTCCAGGCCAAACACATACATAAACAGGCACGCTACAAACATCATGACCAAAACATGGGAAATGAATTACTTATACTATAAGAATTACCTGAAGAAGAGCTGCATGCAATAAAGGCATCTACTACTGTATAGTTTACTTTAAATGATCCTACTAGATGTTACTTTAAATAGATGTACTTGTCTCTTTCATCTCGGAAACGCACCAACCCCTAGACTCTGACCCACCTTAAAAAAAAAAACAAAAAAAAAAAAACAAAAAAAAAAAACCCTGCATCTGACTGAAGGAAAAACAAAGCACTTACCCCAAAAAGCAGCTCAGGCAGAATGAGTTCTCTGATAGGACACCTGCGGCTCTTATACCATTGGGCCCCACCTGGCACCCTGCCCCAATCACCTGGGAAAGAGGAAGGGCAAAGCACAGGAAGGGATAAAGAGAGCAGCAGCTGCGTTTTTTATTTGGCTTAGCTCAACAGTGTGTGGAGTGTTACTAGAAGCAACAATTCCTGTGCTTTTGCTTCAGGTCTGATTATTGAAATGACAATACGACCAAGTAGGTAATTAAAACTGTTTTTGACTGTAATTAGCTGAAACCTTTCTTTACATAGGTGGAAATAATCTAGGAGTGTAACAGATTACAAACCACAAAAGTACAATTCATTGTAGTAAAATAACTCACAGGAGAAGTAACATACCTTAGTAGACTATCTAAAAAACAAAAGGCTATGCAGACGGGTCCAAAAAAGCCAACCCAATCGAAATCTGAAAAGGGTACAGACATTCTCAAAAGGAGCAGGGAAAAAATAATGGCACAGTACAAGCCGGAAAGGACGCTGAGCAGATTTAAAAGATCTGTAAGACCTCAGGAGGGACCTGAGCAGAGCACGTAGGTCTTTGGAAAGTGGGGGGAGGGAGGGCGGGTTAGGCAGGGACTAGGAGTACTAAGTAGAGGAGAAAATGAGTGTTGTGAGCCTGAAGTGTGTACAAGCATCATAAAGAGGGCTCTCGAGAGGACGGGGAAACAAAGGGAAAGCTGCTTACCCCTGAGAAGTCGTCCTTGATCTTCGTGCCACGGACATTCGTCCTGCATGCTCGGCTCACGAGTTTAGGCGTCCCCGTACGCCGAAGGCTTACCTCTGAGAAGTCCTACGTGGCTCCACCCGCGTTACTGATTTTTTTTGCCAGCAGGTGTTGGCAGAAAATCCTGAGAAGTGGCAGACACAGCTTCCCAAACCGCCTTCTCAATAATGGAAGCAGTGCGAACCACGTGGAAAACCACGCCTGGAAAACCAAAAGTGCAGCAGAAAAATGCACCCCGCATCATCTCGGGGAGGAAATAACTGCCCTGAGCAACGTGCCCTTCCCAGGGTGAACCCAACGTGCCCAAGGCCTTGGGGGGCGGGCAGAAAAGGAACCCGAGACTCTTAGTACGTCTCCTGAGAATCGCAGCTTACAGTTACTCCATGTCTTCTGGTCTCAGGATGAGGCAGAGGTATAATTAATTCCTTCTCCATCTCTCTGGAAAGAGCTTTTCTCCTGTCTGTGACAAAGGAGAAAAATGTTTTGATCGTGGGAGTCATTATGCAAAGCCACACCCAGTGAATTCACTATTACAGTTAAGATCGTTTTTAATCGAAAACACCTTGGCCGCAATGTTACCACTGCAAACATAGCGCTGCACAAAAATTCAACTCGAGATAAAGGAAAGGGCGAGCTAAAGGGACGAATGACGTGACCAAAGGCAACTGCAACAACCATCTGGTAGACGGTTGTCCGCAGCCCTCGGATTTCATGGTCGTCTTTCCTGACGAACGAATCCTGGAAGAACAGAAAAGATACACAACGTGTCCACAACAACTTTTGAGGAGACTACGGAAAATAAAAACAAAAAAAATAGAAACAGCAAGCGGCTAGTACGTCAGTTTTGTTAACAGAGTAACATTAACATACTAGAAATTTCCACGTTCTGTGTAGCCCCACGGCACTGCTGGGTACATCCACTGATATTAATGGGGTGGCACAATGTAAGAGATAATTAATAGAGAAGGTACACCCGAGGTGCGCAGATTGCACATTCGAGGCGATAAAAAAGGCACAGCTTGGCACCCAGTTTGGATCAGCTTGCGTATGAGTCTGCTGATATGTGAGTATACGCAACGAGCAGAAAAGTCTTTTACTCCACAGATTCAGTTTCATTTATATATATATACATATATATATAAACTAACATTTTAAACTTTATAACCACTTGAGTAATAATCATTAGCTATGCCTATGCTTAAAGCCAGGACTACACTTAAGTGATTAGGTAAACGTGGACCCTTACCTGTGAAAAGCTGAAAATGCCCCATAATCATTGTGCACCTTATGCACAACGTACATAATTTTGGCACAAATGTGCATCTTATTTCACAAAGAGGAGGGGTAAGGTAGACAAAGGTTTTAGAGACGCATCAAGATCAGAACAACCACTAGGCAATCGGAAAAATGTGCAAACCTCAGCTAAAAAATATTTACATATTTTTCCTGTGGTCATCTCCTACAGATCACCAAGTCTGGGGGAGAACAAATGGTGTAATTTTACACAACTGGACAATGCTCATAATAAGATACGCTGTAGTTAAGAAGCCACCTGTAACAAAGGTTATTGTTAGAAAAAACACTACATGAGGACAGGGATGCAGCAGATAACCTTCGAACAGCTTTCACAAGCCCTGGCATTACTTCATGTGTGGGTTTACAGTACTTTTTAGATAACAGATTTTAGCAGAACTCTGGAAGTTTAGCCTTTCTGCTTTGACAGTCACAAGAGTGCCTGCTGTGCTCAGACCTACGTGATGTCAACTCGATCTGTCACAATTAACTTGGGATATTCTACGATTCCAAGTATTTTATGCAATAAGACGAATTCTGCCCCTGATGATCTGGCAAGGAAGTGACCTTTCTCCTTCCTAGTTCAAGTGAAATCAAATCAAACAGCTGCTTTACACTGCGTCCCTTGGGGACCCAGGAGCTGGACTCGATGATTCTCGTTGGTCCCTTCCAACTCGGATATTCTGTGATTCTATGATATTGAAGTAACTTGAATTTTGCTGCTTACCCCCCGTGATGTTGCAACTAGCACTAAAACACTCCTCGTACTAATCATGAATAGCTCTCAAAGTCAATGAGGTCTTTGAGAGGTGTGATGAGAGGTTACAAGACAAGCATTAGGCAGGTTTCCCTATCAGAGTAGTTTAATACAAGCTGCTTTTAAAAAGCTAGATTACAATTGTAAAAAAAAAAAAAAAAAAAAAAAAAAAAAACTATTGCAATCTGTAGCTTCTGATCCTGTCCATCTCTGTTTATCAACTTCACGGTTTAATGCCCACATTCCCCAGGATTACTCCACAGTTCATAAAAGAGTTCCGCTATTGCTTATTTGACATCTCACAATCCTTACTCCTCTCGCACTTGCTCCAAATTGCTACTCTTACCGCTGTCTCACTTCTTGATCGTTTTTCACTTCTTATCTGGACCAATGCACAGCTTTGATCTGTCTTAACTCCCCAAGTTCAGGTAAGAAGTAATACAGAACTGAACAGAAAACCAGTGTATAAATAGTAACCATTAAGAAAACACAGCACACTCGCCTTCAATCCTTCAATTGTATTACTCCAGGGAGGAAAAAAAAAAAAAAAAAAAAACAACACACACTGTCCTCTCTAATACATGAGAAAAGAGTCTCGTTAAAGACTATCATATAATATTTGGAGCCTACTAGTGGCTTTAAATATATCTAAAGTGCTAGAAGGAAAAAAACACATTCCTTTAAGTGAAGCTACGGACATTAAACGTGCCAGGCCTCTGGAAAGAAGACTGGAAACAAACTGTTTTCTACTGTATCTTGCCATAATTGTAAATGGCTTCATAAACAGAGCTGTACTCTCTGCTGTACTTTTTCCTAAGTGAAACACATTTCCTCAATACGTATTCACATAAGTGATACTGTGCTTTATCCAAATGGCCTTCTTGAACATAAGCCATACCAAAGTTAAGCGCTTAATACTATAGGCTGTATCTCTTAAGTGGACCATTATAACCACTAAACATATAAATAAATTAATGTTCAACTTATGTACAAATGCAGCGTGTTTTTTTTTTTAGCAAGATCATGGCACAAATCGTTCTATACTATAGTTTTTGTAAGAGCTATAAAACATACATTTCGACTAAGAAAAAAAAAAAGGCTGTGAATTCCTATCTATGAATTTTTTATGCCTCTTGTAGCAGAGAACACAGCAATAATACCCAGAAACTTTGTAGCAGTCACCCCTATTTGATCTAAAATACTCAGAACATCCCTTGTAAATTACAGGTACTGGAAGAACATATAGTACCCTCAATAACAGAACAACCTCAAATAACAAAAAATGCACCTTAAACCTTTCCTGAAACTTGAGGAGTGTCATGTTAATTAGGTCTTCTCCAGGAGATAGTGGGGAACACAGAATGGGAAGGATCTATACTATACTTAGCCTATACTTAGCACTGACATAACGTTAAAATTATGCAGTGGAGTTCACTTCATGAACTGTTATAAAGTCAGAAGCATTGCAGGGCTTTCAAGTTTTTCACGTTTTTACGGCAAATAAAAATACAGTCACAAAAGCAGTACAGAAAAACTATCTAAGATTCAACGCATACTCAAACTCGCTTCAGATCTTAAGTGCCAGCCACAACAGCTATATCAGCATCAACTGCTGCAACAAACCGACCTTCATAGGCAAGACTCTGCATCAAAATATAGTCACTGGCAATAGCAACAGAAAAAAAAAAAAAAAAAAAAAAAAACAAAGCGAGCCCAGGTCTTCTTATTATGCCAATTGTGGCTTTTCAAACAAACAAGTGTCCATCCCACTCTCTCCCCCTAACTAGTACTAGCTATAATTAAATTTGCCTTCCTATCAACAACTAATGTAAAAGAGTGTGGGGCCTGGGTAACGTGATTGCTGTTGCCCAGTCCAGGGAACAGAAGTGCTGCATCTGCATTGTGAACACTCTGGAAGCTGTGAGGCAACACCAAATATCCCAATAAAAGACGATAGAAAAAAAACCAAACCCACAGACTATACAGTGAGAAAAGCATGAGATGTTGTTTCAACATTTGCACGCTACAAATAATGCGATAGATTGAATGAACTATGAAGCATTCCAGTGACCTGCTTTGCTCCTATTCTAAAGACTATCACAGCCCACCTTGCCTGTGGCACCTGATAAGCAGAGGAGAAAGCAACCACAGCAATAAAAGCCACTGCACCCTCAGGACAGTTACTCTCATCCCCTCCTTTACCTCAGCCCCTTACCTACCCCACACGGCAGATGCTTCCACGCGTCCTCTGAAGCCACCTAGAGCACCTCTAAAACAGGAACTGGAATTTTACTCTAATTGATGTAGTAAAGGAAGTGCAGCGACAACCACACCCCAAAAATAACACCTACCTCTGTTCATCACTCACCAGAGTCACTCCAGAGGTAGTTCGGGTCGTGACGTCCTGTACCGCACACTGCGTTTCAGCCTGAACAAAGGAAAACACAGTCAGAAGATAAACATTCAGCTGACAGCATTAGCACCCACCCCTCAACAACATAAGTGACCCCGTATTTAATGTTTTCGTTTCAAAACAGCAGTCCACTTGCCTCTGTACCTGGAAGTTAGATCCAAGCTCGAAAGGAACGGCCGCCATCACCCATGCCACCTGGGAATACTAAAGGACAAAATGATCACTGTATTCGCAAGCAACCACCTGCCACACTGCTCCTCTGTCCCAAACAGCCTCACCTCAGACCCTCAGAGGGAAACACCTGAACATCTTCCCCTGTGGTAGTTTTACTGGGGTGGTGTCCTGGTTCCAGTTAGGACAGAGTTAATTTTTCCTCATAGTAGCTGGTAGGGTGCTATGTTTTGGATTAGGATGAGAAGAGCGCTGATAACATGCTGATGTTTTAATTGTTGCAGAGCAGTGTTTACACCAGGCCAGGGACTTTTCGGCTTCTCGCTCTGTCCTGCCAGCGAGCAGGCTAGGGGTGCAGCAGGAGCTGGGAGGGGACAGACACAGGGCAGCTGACCCAAACTGGCCAAAGGGGTATTCCATACCATCTGACGTCATGCTAAACAACATATAGGGGTGGCTGGCCGGGGTGGGGGGGCCGGGTGCTCGGGGATAGGCTGGGCATCGGTCAGCGGGTGGTGAGCAATTGCATTGTGCATCACTTGTTTTCTTACACATTATTATTATTAATACTATTATCACTATCACTATTATTATTATTATTGTTATTATTATATTCCTGTCTTAATAAGCTGTCTTTATCTCAACTCACCGGCTTCACTTTCCCGTTTCTCTCCCCCATCCCAGAGAGGGAGAGGGGAGGGTGAGCGAACGGCTGTGTGGTGTTTAGCTGCCAGCCGGGTTAAACCACAACAGTCCTTTTGGTGCCCAACGTGGGGCTCGAAGGATCGAGATATCGACAAATTTGACCAGAGCGTGTTGAACTAAAATTGGTATACGTATTAGACCTGCTTAATAGTTGCTAGTTACGATGTTGATTGCCTTAATCTCCAGTCTGCTGTGCCTGTTTTCCAGAGTGAGTTTCATAGCGCGTTACTTTCTGTATCTGCTCCCTGTTGCACTGTTTATCCTTTCCGGGCCCTGGTTTAAGATTGTTATGGTACTGTGTGGTGTAACAATGGCTTACGAAATGATGAAATATCTGGTCACGACTCCAACCTGGTATTTGTACTCAGCACTGACATCGACTCTATACTTTGGAACCCATATCTCGGAAACTATTAGCAAATACACCTATTGCCTGTTTTCGTTAGGGAGCCAATCTGTGAAGGGGACAGGGGAAGACATGTTTCCCTCCCTGTTCACTCTCCCTTTCTCCTTCACCACCCTCTTATCCCCCCGAGCTAGTTACGGTGGCTCTCCGAGATGTTGAATATCCTTGGGATACTCAGACCAGCCTGCTCTTGTTGTTATGTCTCCTGAAAGCGCTTCAGGTTTTGTTGAGGGTTAAACAACTACTTAGGAATCTCATCTGGAGATCCGTCTTGAGGCGGGATAGTTGTGAGTGGCAGGGAGTGTGGGAGGATATGGGCAGGTTTCTAGAGCAGTGGTCACCTCCAGTGTTTTGGACATTCACCCCTGAGCAACTGCAAAATCCTAAAAAGCTGGCAGAATGCTTGAAAAAAAGGTGTCATGACTCTGGCAGTTCCAAAGTGACACAAATCACTGTAGCGTGCTGGGGTCTGGCTTGTGCCTATCGAGCTGCAATTGATGCTACTATCAACCTAGCTCCAGCTCCCGCAGCCGCTCCAGCTCCCGCAGCCGCTCCAGCTCCCGCAGCCGCTCCCACCCCTGTGCCTGGGTCAGAGAAACGAGCTGTAGCAGTGCAAGTTGACCCCGCAGAGGGTATTCCAACCCCTGTGGCAGACCCTGTGCCTGGGTCAGAGAAACGAGCTGTAGCAGTGCAAGTTGACCCCGCAGAGGGTATTCCAACCCCTGTGGCAGACCCTGTGGCTGGGTCAGAGAAACGAGCTGTAGCAGTGCAAGTTGCCCCTGTAGACAAGGTGAAAAAATGGTATAGAGACTCAGGTCGTTTAGAACGCAGACGGTCTTCTGCTAAGTCTGGGCATAGTGAAGACGAGGCTGGGCCATCAAAGGTGCAGGAGACTGAAGAGGAGGATGGGGATGTCGAAAAATCAACAGTAACTACCCGGACTCTATACCAGCGTGAGCTACGAGATGTGCGAAAAGATTTTGGTCGCTGTATAGGTGAGCAGCTTGTCACCTGGCTGCTCCGGTGCTGGGACACCGGAGCCAATTATGTGGAATTAGAGGGCAAGGAAGCCAGGCGGCTGGGATCCCTTGCTAGGGACGCATGTATTGACAAAGCAATTGGAGATGGAGCACGATCTCGCAGCCTCTGGAGGCGTCTCCCGTCAGCTGTGCAGGAAAGGTATCCCTTCAAGGAAGAACTTGTATGTCTACCAGGCAAATGGACCACCATGGAGAAGGGAATTCAGTACCTGAGGGAATTGGCCGTACGGGAAGTAATTTATAAGGACCTAGACGACGCACAAACATCCACAGATCCAGATGAGGTCCAGTGTACACCACCCATGTGGCGGAAGTTTGTACGGAGTGCACCATCATCATATGCCAGCTCATTGGCAATACTAACCTGGAAAGAGGAGGAGAATCCCACAGTGAACGAAGTGACTAAAGCACTCCGGCAGTACGAAGGAAATCTCTCCTCTTCCCTACAGGCCTGCGTCTCGGCTGCGGAGAAACTCTCTCAAGAGGTCCACCAACTTAAAGAGAATTTATCTTCCCCTCCACCTGAACGAACCAGTGTCCACCGGCTAAAAGAGAATACTTTGGAGAAACTTTCTGAAAAGATCCACCAACTTGAAGAGAGATTATTTTCCTCCCCACCTGTACAAACCAGTGTCTCAGCTATTAGGGGTAAACGTTCATCTATGCAAGGAAGACAATATGGTGGGCACACACACCGCGCCACCCTGTGGTTTTACCTACGTGACCATGGAGAGGACATGAGAAAATGGGATGGAAAATCTACCACGACCCTAGGGGCACGGGTACGTGAACTGCAAAAGAAAACAATTGGGAAAAAGGGGTTCTCTGAAAAGTTTGCTGCTCCAACTTCCAGCAGGCAGTCCTTTAAACACAGAAATGAAGATTCTGACCAGGACTAGGGGGGCCCTGCCTCCAACCAGGGGGAGGAAAGGGACAATCGAGTTTATTGGACTGTGTGGATTCGATGGCCTGGCACATCAGACGCACAGAAGTATAAGGCTTTAGTAGACACCGGTGCACAATGTACTCTAATGCCATCAAGCTATAAAGGGCCAGAGCCCATCTGTATTTACAGTGTGACGGGGGGATCCCAGCAGTTAAGTGTATTGGAGGCTGAAGTGAGTCTAACCGGTAATGAGTGGCAAAAGCACCGTATTGTGACTGGCCCAGATGCTGCGTGCATCCTTGGCATAGACTATCTTAGAAGAGGATATTTCAAGGACCCAAAAGGGTTCCGCTGGGCTTTTGGCATAGCTGCCTTGGAGACAGAGGACATTAAACAGTTGTCTACCTTGCCTGGTCTCTCAGAGGACCCTTCTGTTGTGGGGTTGCTGAGGGTTGAAGAACAGCAAGTGCCGATCGCTACCACAACTGTGCACCGGCGGCAATATCGCACCAACCGAGACTCCCTGAGTCCCATCCATAAGGTAATTCGTCAACTGGAGAGCCAAGGAGCGATCAGCAAGACTCATTCACCTTTTAATAGTCCCATATGGCCAGTGCGAAAGTCTAATGGTGAGTGGAGACTAACAGTGGACTATCGTGGCCTGAGCGAAGTCACGCCACCACTGAGCGCTGCAGTGCCGGACATGCTAGAACTCCAGTATGAACTGGAATCAAAGGCAGCCAAGTGGTATGCCACAATTGATATCGCTAATGCATTTTTCTCCATCCCTCTAGCAGCGCAGTGCAGGCCACAGTTTGCTCTCACTTGGAGGGGAGTCCAATATATTTGCAATCGGCTGCCCCAGGGGTGGAAACATAGCCCTACCATTTGCCATGGACTGATCCAGTCTGCGCTGGAGCAGGGGGAAGCTCCTGAACACCTGCAGTACATCGATGACATCATTGTGTGGGGTGACACTGCAGAAGAAGTTTTCGAGAAAGGGAAGAAAATAGTCCAAATCCTTCCGAAGGCCGGTTTTGCCATAAAACAGAATAAAGTTAAAGGACCTGCACGAGAGATCCAGTTTTTAGGAATAAAATGGCAAGATGGACGTCGTCAAATCCCAATGGATGTGATCAACAAAATAACAGCTATGTCTCCACCAACTAGCAAAAAAGAAACACAAACTTTCCTAGGTGTCGTGGGGTTTTGGAGAATGCACATTCCAAATTACAGTCTGATTGTAAACCCGCTCTACCAAGTAACCCGTTAAGAAGAATGCTTTTGAATGGGGCCCTGAGCAATGACAAGCCTTTGAACAAACTAAGCAGGAAATAGTTCATGCAGTAGCCCTCGGGCCAGTCCGAACAGGACCAGATGTAAAGAATGTGCTCTACACCGCAGCCGGGGAGAATGGTCCCACCTGGAGCCTCTGGCAGAAAGAACCTGGGGAAACTCGAGGTCGACCCCTGGGGTTTTGGAGTCGGGGATACAGAGGATCTGAGGCCCGCTATACTCCAACTGAAAAGGAGATATTGGCAGCATACGAAGGAGTTCGATCTGCTTCGGAAGCGGTCGGTACTGAAGCGCAGCTCCTCCTGGCACCCCGACTGCCGGTACTAGGCTGGATGTTCAAAGGAAGGGTCCCCTCTACACATCATGCAACTGATGCTACATGGAGCAAGTGGGTTGCACTGATTACTCAGCGGGCTCGAATAGGAAACCCCAGTCGCCCAGGAATCTTGGAGGTGATTATGGACTGGCCAGAAGGCAAATACTTCGGGATATCATCAGAGGAGGAGGTGGTCCGTGCTGAAGAAGCCCCACTGTACAACAAGCTACCGGAAAATGAGAAGAAATATGCCTTGTTCACTGACGGGTCCTGTCGTATTGCGGGAAAGCATCGGAGATGGAAAGCTGCTGTATGGAGTCCTACACGACGAGTTGCAGAAGCTGCTGAGGGAGAAGGTGAATCGAGTCAGTTTGCAGAAGTGAAAGCCATTCAGCTGGCTTTAGATATTGCTGAATGAGAGAAGTGGCCAGTTCTCTATCTCTATACTGATTCATGGATGGTAGCAAATGCCCTGTGGGGGTGGTTACAGCAATGGAAGCAGAACAACTGGCAGCGCAGGGGCAAGCCCATCTGGGCTGCGGCATTGTGGCAAGATATTGCTGCCCGGGTAGAGAACCTGGTTGTAAAGGTACGCCATGTAGATGCTCATGTGCCCAAGAATCGGGCTACTGAAGAACATCGAAACAACCAGCAGGTGGATCAGGCTGCTAAGATTGAAGTGGCTCAGGTGGACCTGGACTGGCAACATAAAGGTGAATTATTTATAGCCCGATGGGCCCATGACACCTCAGGCCATCAAGGTAGAGATGCAACATACAGATGGGCTCGTGATCGAGGGGTGGACCTGACCATGGACACTATAGCACAGGTTATTCATGATTGTGAAACATGTGCTGCAATCAAGCAAGCCAAACGGTCAAAACCTCTTTGGTATGGAGGACGATGGCTGAAATATAAATATGGAGAGGCCTGACAGATTGATTACATCACACTCCCTCAAACCCGCAACGGCAAGCGCCACGTACTTACAATGGTGGAAGCAACCACCGGATGGCTGGAAACATATCCTGTGCCCCATGCCATCGCCCGGAACCCTATCCTGGGCCTTGAAAAGCAAGTCCTATGGCGACATGGCACCCCAGAGAGAGTTGAGTCAGACAACGGGACTCATTTCCGAAACAACCTTATAGACACTTGGGCCAAAGAACATGGTATTGAGTGGGTGTATCACATCCCCTATCATGCACCAGCCTCTGGAAAAGTTGAACGATACAATGGACTGTTGAAGACTACACTGAAAGCAATGGGTGCTGGGACATTCAAAAACTGGGATACACATTTGGCAAAGGCCACCTGGTTAGTCAATACTAGGGGATCTGCCAACCGAGCTGGACCTGCCCAATCAAACCTGTTACGCACTGTAGAAGGGGATAAAGTTCCTGTAGTGCACGTAAGAAACATGCTGGGTAAAATAGTCTGGGCTACTCCTGCCTCGGGAAAAGGCAAACCCATTCGTGGAATTGCTTTTGCTCAGGGACCTGGATGCACCTGGTGGGTAATGCAAAAGAATGGGGAGGTCCGGTGTGTACCTTAAGGGGATTTGATACTGGGTGAGAATAGCCCATGAGTTGAATTGTAGTATGTTGTTTATTATATAATACTGTATGTCATCACTACCATGATTGCTATATATCATAGATGAAAATAGTGATTAATTACAAGGTATTGGAAAGAGCGTAACCTGAGCATGACATAAATGGTATGGAATAAGGGGTGGATATCGGTCCTGATTCCAGTTAGGACAGAGTTAATTTTTCCTCCTAGTAGCTGGTAGGGTGCTATGTTTTGGATTAGGATGAGAAGAGCGCTGATAACATGCTGATGTTTTAATTGTTGCAGAGCAGTGTTTACACCAGGCCAAGGACTTTTCGGCTTCTCGCTCTGTCCTGCCAGCGAGCAGGCTAGGGGTGCAGCAGGAGCTGGGAGGGGACAGACACAGGGCAGCTGACCCAAACCGTCCAAAGGGGTATTCCATACCATCTGACGTCATGCCAAACAATATATAGGGGTGGCTAGCCGGGGTTGGGGGCTGGCTGCTCGGGGATAGGCTGGGCATCGGTCAGCGGGCGGTGAGCAATTGCATTGTGCATCACTTGTTTTCTTACACATTATTATTATTAATACTATTATCACTATCACTATTATTATTATTATTGTTATTATTATATGCCTGTCTTTATCTCAACTCACAGGCTTCACTTGTTTCTCTCATCTGTTTCTCTCCCCCATCCCAGAGAGGGAGGGGGGAGGGTGAGCGAACAGCTGTGTGGTGTTTAGCTGCCAGCCGGGTTAAACCACAACAGGTGGGCAACCGAGCTCCACCACAATCACTCTCTCACTCCCCCTCCCTGCGTGGTCTCCTCTCCACGGTCTACAAGTCCGGCCCGGAATCTGCTCCGGCAGGGGTCTGTCACAGGCCACAGCCTCCGTCAGTGCAGGTCCACCTTCTGCACCGTGGTCTCCTCCACCGGCTGCAGTGTGGAACCCTGCTCCACCGTGGTACTCCATGAGCTGCAGGGGGACAGCCTGCTTCACCATGGTCCTCGCCACAGGCCGCAGGGGACTTCTGCTCCGGCACCTGGAGTACCTCTCCCCCTCCTTCTTCACTGACCTTGGCGCCTGCAAAGCTGTTCCTCACTCCTCTTGCTCTCCCAGCTGCTGTGTGGCACCGCGTGGTTTTTTTTTTTTTTCCTGTCTTAAATATGCTCTCACAGACGCACAAACAACATCACTTATTGGCTCTGCTCGGCACCGGGGCCCTTATCTAACGTGGGGCAGCTTCTAGATTCTTCTCACAGAAGCCACCCCTAGAGCCCACTGCTACCAAAACCTTGCCACATAAACCCACTACATCCCTTCGCTTCGGTTAAGGGACAACCAGGCTGACAACATGCTCACCTTCCCTCACTGCTCCATGACACGGGGATTTCCCTGTCCAAGGCTGCACCAGGCACCTGCAGAGACAAGAGAAAAAGCACACCCCGAGACACCTCACAGCCACAGCGTACCTGCTGCAATCTCTCTCTTCCCAGCTGCTTTACTTCTGCTGCTCGTTAGCTCAACCTGAGATAAAAGAGGGCGGCGCCGCGCCAAAAAGAAAGAGCCCGGGCGGCGCCGCGCCAAAAAGAAAGAGCCCGGGCGGCGCCGCGCCAAAAAGAAAGAGCCCGGGCGGCGCCGCGCCAAAAAGAAAGAGCCCGGGCGGCGCCGCGCCAAAAAGAAAGAGCCCGGGCGGCGCCGCGCCAAAAAGAAAGAGCCCGGGCGGCGCCGCGCCAAAAAGAAAGAGCCCGGGCGGCGCCGCGCCAAAAAGAAAGAGCCCGGGCGGCGCCGCGCCAAAAAGAAAGAGCCCGGGCGGCGCCGCGCCAAAAAGAAAGAGCCCGGGCGGCGCCGCGCCAAAAAGAAAGAGCCCGGGCGGCGCCGCGCCAAAAAGAAAGAGCCCGGGCGGCGCCGCGCCAAAAAGAAAGAGCCCGGGCGGCGCCGCGCCAAAAAGAGCCCGACTTTCCCTTTGCAGATGAAAAAGGTAACTCTGATACGACCCTGCTCAGTCTCTTCGTAATACTGCGCCTACGTGTTCAAGCCTCTTGTAGTGTGTAATCAAGCTCTTTTTAGTCTTCTGGAGAGTTACACAAGTGGCTTCATACGTCTAGAGATTCAAATATAACCCAAAAACACAAGTGGATCCCACCATCCCAAAAACAAGTGAGCCAGCAACCTCTGCTAAATATCCCTCTAGTAAGTGATTTCCAAGCACTTAAAATCTAGAAATCCATAGACTCCAACCTGCCTAAAGAACCCTGCAACTGACTGAAGGAAAAACAAAGCACTTACCCCAAAGAGCAGCCCAGGCACAATGAACTCTCTAATGGCACACCTGGAGCTCATATACCATTTGGCCCCGCCCAGCACCCAAACCTAATCACCTGGGAAAGGGGAGGGGCAAAGCACAAGAAAGTAGAAAGAGCAGGAGCAGCAGCAGCTGTGTGGTTTTTTTTGGGGGGTTTGTTTGTTTGTTTGTTTAAATCTGGTTTAGCTCAACAGCATGCAGACTGCAGAAAGAGAACTGGGGTGTTTCTAGAGGCAACAATCCCCATGCTTTTGCTACAGCTTTGACTATTGAAAGGCCAATATGACCAAGCAAGTAACTGAAATTTTTTCAGCTGGAATTAGCTCAAACCTTTCTTTATATAGAAAGAAAAATCTGGGAGCATAACAGATCACGCGCCAAAACAAAAAAAAAAAAACAATCAATTCCATGTAATAACACCACTCGCAGGAAAAATCACATACTTGAGTAGGCTATCTGAAAATCAAAAGGCTATGCTGATGGGTCAAAACACACTACAGGACAATGGAGCCTGGCCCTCTGCTGCACCAGCTTGATTCCTATCCCTACACTCACCAAGGTGCAACCCAAACACAGACACAGCATTTCAGCCTCAACACAGTTTTGGGAACTGCTGGAAAGCAGGCTTCATCCTCAGCGAGGCGTGCTCAGGCTCCACAGCATGGGGCTTCAGGCACCTCTTCACCTACTGAAGACGACCACCATCAGGAGCTGCCACGCCAGACCACCTTTTTCCTCTACAACACCTGTCTCAGGAACCAAACAGCATTCCAGTGACCTGCTTTGCTCCTGTTCTGAAGACTATCACAGCCCACCTTGCATGTGGCACCTGGTAAACAGAAGAGAAAGCAACCACTGCAGCAAAAGCCACAGCACCCTCAGGGCAGTTACTCTCATCCCCTCCTTTACCTCAGCTGCTTACCTACCCCCACATGGCACATGCTTCCACCCATTCTCTGTAGCCACCTATAGCACCTCTAAAAGAGAAACTGGAATTTTACTCTATTTGATGTAGTAAAGTAACTGCAGTGATGGGCATGAAAACGTGCCCGGACGGCAGCAATCACAGACATACCCATTACAGATGAAAGCGGTGACCCTGCTCAGTCTCTTGGTAATACTACTGTGCTTATGCGGTCGAGGAACCATACCCCACCATTTCTTAAAAACAAGTTAGGCGGCAACACCTCCTAAGCACACCTCTATTACGTGAATTCCAAGCACTGAAAATCTAGAAGGCTGCAACGTCTAAAGACTCTACAGCCACACAAACCACAGGCAAAAGCTCCAAAAATATAACAAACCGTCCCTAACCCTGAAAAAGACTACATCTTACATGCCTACTGCTGCTCTTTTCAGACACATGCTTATACAGGGAGCTTCGATGATACTTATCTCCTAAACCCTGCTCCATCACTTTGCCACCAAGGTTGTAACTTTGATAAGATTTGACATACAGGCAAAGACTCACAAGTAAGCCCCGCAATTCTACAAAAATCATAAGGGACCCAGAACCACAAAGCAAACACAAAGTAACATCGTCATCCTATCCGTAAACATGCTATAACAATTACTCACCTGAAGAAGAGCTGCATGCAATACAGGCACCTATTACTAGATTGGTTTACTCTAACAGATCCTACTAGTTGTTACCTCACAAAGATGGGCGTACCGGTCTCTACTTTGAAACGCATCAGTCCATAGACTCTTAACCACCTAAAGAAACCTGCAACTGACTGAAGGAAAAACAAAGCACTTACACTAAAGTGCAGCCCAGGCAGAATGAGCTCTCTGATGGGATGCCTGCAACTCATATACCATTGCACCCCACCCAGCACCCCACCCCAATCACATGGGAAATGGGAGGGGCCGTGCATGACAAGAGGTAAAGAGAGCAGGAGGAACAGCAGCCCTGTTTTTGGCGTGGCTTAGGTCACCAGAGTGCACAGTACAGCACAGGCAACCAGGCTGTTTCTCTTGAAAGACCTGCCTTAGCTTTGTTGAAGGAAACTGATCGGGCCGATAACCCTCTGTCCTGGTTCCAGTTAGGACAGAGTTAATTTTTCCTCCTAGTAGCTGGTAGGGTGCTATGTTTTGGATTAGGATGAGAAGAGCGCTGATGTTTTAATTGTTGCAGAGCAGTGTTTACACCAGGCCAAGGACTTTTCGGCTTCTCGCTCTGTCCTGCCAGCGAGCAGGCTAGGGGTGCAGCAGGAGCTGGGAGGGGACAGACCCAGGACAGCTGACCCAAACCGGCCAAAGGGGTATTCCATACCATCTGACGTCATGCCAAACAATATATAGGGGTGGCTAGCCGGGGTGGGGTTGCCGGCTGCTCGGAGTTAGGCTGGGCATCGGTCAGCCGGTGGTGAGCAATTGCATTGTGCATCACTTGTTTCTTACACATTATTATTATTAATACTATTATCATTATCACTATTATTATTATTATTGTTATTATTATATGCCTGTCTTAATAAACTGTCTTTATCTCAACTCACCGGCTTCACTTTCCCGTTTCTCTCCCCCGTCCCAGAGAGGGAGGGGGGAGGGTGAGCGAACGGCTGTGTGGTGTTTAGCTGCCGGCCGGGTTAAACCACAACACCCTCTCACCTTTTTTGCACCACTCCACAACATGGGGAATTCACCTCTCCAAGGCTGCACGACGGAAGGGCAGAAACAAGACGAAAAGCACACCCTGAGGCACCTCATAACCGCAGCCTACCTACTGCAATACCTATACCTGTCTTCCCAGCTGCTTTACCTCTGCTGCTCTCCATCTCCAAATCACATTCTTTTAACTGCCACGCAGAGTGGCAGTCCTCCAGGTGCCACGGAGCAGCACCCTAGTTTTTTTTAATTTTTATTATCTTTTTTTATTTCTTATTTTCAAAACAGCAGTCCGCTTCCCTCTGATGATGGACAGTAGGTCAAGTCAGTCACCGAGTTGCCAACGCAGAGCTTCACGGTTCCAGAAGGCGCTCTTTCCTTTGACCGATTCCTTATAAGTGTTATCTACCACTGGCAAAAGCAATAAACAGACTGCAAACAGGCACTGCCACATTTGACAAACTTCATATTTTTTATTTTATCATTTCAAAAGAGCAGTCCATTTGCCTCTACCTCCGAGAAGCAGATCAAACCAGTCACCGAGTTGCCGAACAAAAACTTGACAGTTTTTTGCCGAACAGCAACTTGACAGTCGCCGTTTCCTTTGACAAATTCCTCCTAAGGTTTACCTACTGCTGGGAAAAAAAAGAAAAAAGACACTGTGCCAGCTGCCCTTGAGTACTCGCCCAGAGCTTGAGTATTCGCCCAGAGACAGACCAGATGTCTTTCCCAAAAGATTCAGGACAATGTATTATTGCGCTGATGAACCACCACATCAGCTACCATCACTAATTGCCAGGCAGGACAGCTCCAGGCCAAACACATACATAAACAGGCACGCTACAAACATCATGACCAAAACATGGGAAATGAATTACTTATACTATAAGAATTACCTGAAGAAGAGCTGCATGCAATAAAGGCATCTACTACTGTATAGTTTACTTTAAATGATCCTACTAGATGTTACTTTAAATAGATGTACTTGTCTCTTTCATCTCGGAAACGCACCAACCCCTAGACTCTGACCCACCTTAAAAAAAAAAAAAAAAAAAAAAAAAAAACCCTGCATCTGACTGAAGGAAAAACAAAGCACTTACCCCAAAGAGCAGCTCAGGCAGAATGAGTTCTCTGATAGGACACCTGCGGCTCTTATACCATTGGGCCCCACCTGGCACCCTGCCCCAATCACCTGGGAAAGAGGAAGGGCAAAGCACAGGAAGGGATAAAGAGAGCAGCAGCTGCGTTTTTTATTTGGCTTAGCTCAACAGTGTGTGGAGTGTTACTAGAAGCAACAATTCCTGTGCTTTTGCTTCAGGTCTGATTATTGAAATGACAATACGACCAAGTA
The DNA here is from genome assembly GCF_964211835.1 of Anser anser. NCBI lineage: Eukaryota > Metazoa > Chordata > Aves > Anseriformes > Anatidae > Anser > Anser anser. The sequence goes on along the minus strand of NC_139729.1, from coordinate 29,065,999 downwards.
GGTAATTAAAACTGTTTTTGACTGTAATTAGCTGAAACCTTTCTTTACATAGGTGGAAATAATCTAGGAGTGTAACAGATTACAAACCACAAAAGTACAATTCATTGTAGTAAAATAACTCACAGGAGAAGTAACATACCTTAGTAGACTATCTAAAAAACAAAAGGCTATGCAGACGGGTCCAAAAAAGCCAACCCAATCGAAATCTGAAAAGGGTACAGACATTCTCAAAAGGAGCAGGGAAAAAATAATGGCACAGTACAAGCCGGAAAGGACGCTGAGCAGATTTAAAAGATCTGTAAGACCTCAGGAGGGACCTGAGCAGAGCACGTAGGTCTTTGGAAAGTGGGGGGAGGGAGGGCGGGTTAGGCAGGGACTAGGAGTACTAAGTAGAGGAGAAAATGAGTGTTGTGAGCCTGAAGTGTGTACAAGCATCATAAAGAGGGCTCTCGAGAGGACGGGGAAACAAAGGGAAAGCTGCTTACCCCTGAGAAGTCGTCCTTGATCTTCGTGCCACGGACATTCGTCCTGCATGCTCGGCTCACGAGTTTAGGCGTCCCCGTACGCCGAAGGCTTACCTCTGAGAAGTCCTACGTGGCTCCACCCGCGTTACTGATTTTTTTTGCCAGCAGGTGTTGGCAGAAAATCCTGAGAAGTGGCAGACACAGCTTCCCAAACCGCCTTCTCAATAATGGAAGCAGTGCGAACCACGTGGAAAACCACGCCTGGAAAACCAAAAGTGCAGCAGAAAAATGCACCCCGCATCATCTCGGGGAGGAAATAACTGCCCTGAGCAACGTGCCCTTCCCAGGGTGAACCCAACGTGCCCAAGGCCTTGGGGGGCGGGCAGAAAAGGAACCCGAGACTCTTAGTACGTCTCCTGAGAATCGCAGCTTACAGTTACTCCATGTCTTCTGGTCTCAGGATGAGGCAGAGGTATAATTAATTCCTTCTCCATCTCTCTGGAAAGAGCTTTTCTCCTGTCTGTGACAAAGGAGAAAAATGTTTTGATCGTGGGAGTCATTATGCAAAGCCACACCCAGTGAATTCACTATTACAGTTAAGATCGTTTTTAATCGAAAACACCTTGGCCGCAATGTTACCACTGCAAACATAGCGCTGCACAAAAATTCAACTCGAGATAAAGGAAAGGGCGAGCTAAAGGGACGAATGACGTGACCAAAGGCAACTGCAACAACCATCTGGTAGACGGTTGTCCGCAGCCCTCGGATTTCATGGTCGTCTTTCCTGACGAACGAATCCTGGAAGAACAGAAAAGATACACAACGTGTCCACAACAACTTTTGAGGAGACTACGGAAAATAAAAACAAAAAAAATAGAAACAGCAAGCGGCTAGTACGTCAGTTTTGTTAACAGAGTAACATTAACATACTAGAAATTTCCACATTCTGTGTAGCCCCACGGCACTGCTGGGTACATCCACTGATATTAATGGGGTGGCACAATGTAAGAGATAATTAATAGAGAAGGTACACCCGAGGTGCGCAGATTGCACATTCGAGGCGATAAAAAAGGCACAGCTTGGCACCCAGTTTGGATCAGCTTGCGTATGAGTCTGCTGATATGTGAGTATACGCAACGAGCAGAAAAGTCTTTTACTCCACAGATTCAGTTTCATTTATATATATATACATATATATATAAACTAACATTTTAAACTTTATAACCACTTGAGTAATAATCATTAGCTATGCCTATGCTTAAAGCCAGGACTACACTTAAGTGATTAGGTAAACGTGGACCCTTACCTGTGAAAAGCTGAAAATGCCCCATAATCATTGTGCACCTTATGCACAACGTACATAATTTTGGCACAAATGTGCATCTTATTTCACAAAGAGGAAGGGTAAGGTAGACAAAGGTTTTAGAGACGCATCAAGATCAGAACAACCACTAGGCAATCGGAAAAATGTGCAAACCTCAGCTAAAAAATATTTACATATTTTTCCTGTGGTCATCTCCTACAGATCACCAAGTCTGGGGGAGAACAAATGGTGTAATTTTACACAGCTGGACAATGCTCATAATAAGATACGCTGTAGTTAAGAAGCCACCTGTAACAAAGGTTATTGTTAGAAAAAACACTACATGAGGACAGGGATGCAGCAGATAACCTTCGAACAGCTTTCACAAGCCCTGGCATTACTTCATGTGTGGGTTTACAGTACTTTTTAGATAACAGATTTTAGCAGAACTCTGGAAGTTTAGCCTTTCTGCTTTGACAGTCACAAGAGTGCCTGCTGTGCTCAGACCTACGTGATGTCAACTCGATCTGTCACAATTAACTTGGGATATTCTATGATTCCAAGTATTTTATGCAATAAGACGAATTCTGCCCCTGATGATCTGGCAAGGAAGTGACCTTTCTCCTTCCTAGTTCAAGTGAAATCAAATCAAACAGCTGCTTTACACTGCGTCCCTTGGTGACCCAGGAGCTGGACTCGATGATTCTCGTGGGTCCCTTCCAACTCGGATATTCTGTGATTCTATGATATTGAAGTAACTTGAATTTTGCTGCTTACCCCCCGTGATGCTGCAACTAGCACTAAAACACTCCTCGTACTAATCATGAATAGCTCTCAAAGTCATTGAGGTCTTTGAGAGGTGTGATGAGAGGTTACAAGACAAGCATTTGGCAGGTTTCCCTATCAGAGTAGTTTAATACAAGCTGCTTTTAAAAAGCTAGATTACAATTGTTAAAAAAAAAAAAAAAAAAAAAAAACTATTGCAATCTGTAGCTTCTGATCCTGTCCATCTCTGTTTATCAACTTCACGGTTTAATGCCCACATTCCCCAGGATTACTCCACAGTTCATAAAAGAGTTCCGCTATTGCTTATTTGACATCTCACAATCCTTACTCCCCTCGCAGTTGCTCCAAATTGCTACTCTTACCGCTGTCTCACTTCTTGATCGTTTTTCACTTCTTATCTGGACCAATGCACAGCTTTGATCTGTCTTAACTCCCCAAGTTCAGGTAAGAAGTAATACAGAACTGAACAGAAAACCAGTGTATAAATAGTAACCATTAAGAAAACACAGCACACTCGCCTTCAATCCTTCAATTGTATTACTCCAGGGAGGAAAAAAAAAAAAACACACACTGTCCTCTCTAATACATGAGAAAAGAGTCTCGTTAAAGACTATCATATAATATTTGGAGCCTACTAGTGGCTTTAAATATATCTAAAGTGCTAGAAGGAAAAAAACACATTCATTTAAGTGAAGCTACGGACATTAAACGTGCCAGGCCTCTGGAAAGAAGACTGGAAACAAACTGTTTTCTACTGTATCTTGCCATAATTGTAAATGGCTTCATAAACAGAGCTGTACTCTCTGCTGTACTTTTTCCTAAGTGAAACACATTTCCTCAATACGTATTCACATAAGTGATACTGTGCTTTATCCAAATGGCCTTCTTGAACATAAGCCATACCAAAGTTAAGCGCTTAATACTATAGGCTGTATCTCTTAAGTGGACCATTATAACCACTAAACATATAAATAAATTAATGTTCAACTTATGTACAAATGCAGCGTGTTTTTTTTTTTAGCAAGATCATGGCACAAATCGTTCTATACTATAGTTTTTGTAAGAGCTATAAAACATACATTTCGACTAAGAAAAAAAAAAGGCTGTGAATTCCTATCTATGAATTTTTTATGCCTCTTGTAGCAGAGAACACAGCAATAATACCCAGAAACTTTGTAGCAGTCATCCCTATTTGATCTAAAATACTCAGAACATCCCTTGTAAATTACAGGTACTGGAAGAACATATAGTACCCTCAATAACAGAACAACCTCAAATAACAAAAAATGCACCTTAAACCTTTCCTGAAACTTGAGGAGTGTCATGTTAATTAGGTCTTCTCCAGGAGATAGTGGGGAACACAGAATGGGAAGGATCTATACTATACTTAGCCTATACTTAGCACTGACATAACGTTAAAATTATGCAGTGGAGTTCACTTCATGAACTGTTATAAAGTCAGAAGCATTGCAGGGCTTTCAAGTTTTTCACGTTTTTACGGCAAATAAAAATACAGTCACAAAAGCAGTACAGAAAAACTATCTAAGATTCAACGCATACTCAAACTCGCTTCAGATCTTAAGTGCCAGCCACAACAGCTATATCAGCATCAACTGCTGCAACAAACCGACCTTCATAGGCAAGACACTGCATCAAAATATAGTCACTGGCAACAGCAACAGAAAAAAAAAAAAAAAAAAAAAAAACAAAAAACAAAAACAAAGCAAGCCCAGGTCTTCTTATTATGCCAATTGTGGCTTTTCAAACAAACAAGTGTCCATCCCACTCTCTCCCCCTAACTAGTACTAGCTATAATTAAATTTGCCTTCCTATCAGCAACTAATGTAAAAGAGTGTGGGGCCTGGGTAACGTGATTGCTGTTGCCCAGTCCAGGGAACAGAAGTGCTGCGTCTGCATTGTGAACACTCTGGAAGCTGTGAGGTAACACCAAATATCCCAATAAAAGACGATAGAAAAAAAAACAAACCCACAGACTATACAGTGAGAAAAGCATGAGATGTTGTTTCAACATTTGCACGCTACAAATAATGCGATAGATTGAATGAACTATGAAGCTAGAAAAACACCATTGAACCATGACTAATATATAGAGATCAATTCACAAAAGAAGACATTGTCACATTAACTATGCCCAGCTTCATAATATAATGCCAAAATAGTTTTCAGAAACCAACTTCATATGGCATGTACTGCAAGGTAGCTACATTTGACAGCTATTGTACCCATGACGGACTGTAAATTTAAGGATCAACCTTTTAACACAGAGACATCGACTTGGAATGATACACCAGAGATGGCAAACTTACCCCGCACATCCAGCAAGGATGCTGTAAATATGACACAGCAATAATTTGTTTTCTGCAGACTTTCAACAGAAATACAATTATCCATCGCCTAAATAGAATTTACAGCACTACAGAACATGTCAGTCAGCGTGAAGAAGGAATTCATAAGGCTGACTCCTTTAACTTCTCACCCGATATATTTCTTTTCATGTCCAGCCTAAGTATTTTTCCACAGTGTGAAAAGACCTGTGTGCTTCATCATATATAACACTGATTTTAGCAGGGAGGTGGTGTTTAGCACACACAGACCACTTTGCACAGCGATGCAGTTTATAACAGAGACATCTGATCAAAATCTTTTAACATTTTTCTTGTGCAAACCTGAACATCCTAAGGTAGAACTCCACTGAAAGTCCTCCAGTAATGAAAGTCCACTAATTAGCCCTTGACAAGCACACCATCATGCTAAAGTCAAGAACCCAGGAACAGACCCCGTCATTCTGCTCTGTTATATGATGAGCAAAAGACCTTGTCAGTAAGGTCAGATATGAAAGCAGTTACACCAGATATCTATATAGCTGATGTTTTACACAGTCTGACAGTCACATGAGAAATATCAGTGTTGCCTGAACTGGTTGTGTTACGCTTAAACAATTCCTTAGAGGTTGATTGAAACGACCTTCCAACCAACACCGCTGCTGCTTTACACTAGCATATACTGTAAACTCTCTTCTCATTTAAATTAAATGAGCCCTATGATCTACAGTAAAAAAGGATGTTGTAAATGTTAAATGCTCAGAGATGTGGGATTAATACTTATATAGGCCTTTGACAACTATAATTACGGAGCATTATTCTTAATGTATCACTTCTCTGGTAGTATTTCTTCAGTATGAAAGGTGTCAAAGCATCTGAATTTAATATTAGCAAGGTTTTTCCAAAATTGAATGAATGAACTCAGTTAATATTAACCAGAAATTTAATTCCCAGCATATCATCCAAATTCGTCTTTAATTTCTACATGAGCCTAGAGAAAATTACACAGCCTAAACTGGAGGAAGTACTAACTGGAAATTTAGCATGGCTCCAGCATGGAACTAGAGGAGTGTTCTAAGCCTTGGAAAACAAAACAAAACAAAACAAAAACAGTGGAAGTATTACCTCTGCTTCTTCCCAAATCTCTGGTAGAATCTCTACATTTTGGGAGCTTTACATATCCAGGAATTTTATTATGTAATAGTCCATTTGCTTCAAGTCTTAGAGCTTTATCACTTCCTGTAGTAAGGAATTAAGTGTATTTTAAGATGAGGTACTGAAAGTGTTACATTCTGGGAGGCTTTAAGATTCTGGTCAGTACATCTGTCTGTGCAAGTAAGAAACTGCACGACTGACCATTATCTACTGAGGAAGTAGTACCTACAGCTTGTATACATGACTAGGACTCCCCCATACAAATAAAGAGCAAGAAACAAAGTTTTTATTTTTACCCAAGTGGAAAAAAGGAAAAAAAAAAAGGGGAGAAATAAAGCTTCATTGCCTACCCTTAGCTTCATGGCAAATGAGGGGTGGAACCAGCAACAAAACACCCCTTTCTGCTCTAGGCCACATGTCCTCATCAGGTCTTGTGGCCTTCTCCCCAGGATAGTTACTAGCAAAGGGGAACAGGCAGAGATGGAGTGGAAGACAGGTTAGAGAAAAAATACATGCACGTATGCCTTGTTTGTCTTATGTGAATACTGAAACCAAGCTTGTGAAATCATTTGTACATGTTTCTGTGTTCTCCAATTAACATTCTCACTAAGTTTCATTAAGAAAGCAGTCAGAGATCTCATCATTACTATTTTTTAGTACCACTTCATTTCAAACCACAAAAGTCTCTTTCACAACCGTTTAGATTCTCATTTCAGTTGTATTGTTATAAAAACTAAATTCCACCACTTTAAACCTGGACTGAACAGGCCCACTCGCAAAATGATAAAGTTAGGATGTAAATCTCTTAAGTGCTTTAGAAGCTTACACTTAACACAGTCTGGTTATAGAGGCAGCAGTTTTGGTTACTGCTATGTAAATCCTATTTCAAACCTACATCTTAATATTTGGTGTTTTGAAACCATGCACGTAGTGATTTCCAAATGTCTTTTTACTTACGTTATACACTTACTAAAATATTATTCAGTTGTTAAAAATAGGAAGTTCTATAATTGCAACAGTAATTTGATTTTTGTAACGTACATTATGGTGTAATTTTCTAATTGCATGGCTACAGGCTCGTTCATCACAAGACCTCATTCAGTGTGCCACCGTTCACCTACTGATATGCTAGGCAGCACTCTGCCCATTCTTTCCAAATGCTGTCTCTTCATCCAGCAAAATACATTTCCTCTTACTCCCAAATTATCCAAATCCTGCAGTACGCTGAAAAGTAACACACTTTACCTGACTAATTCCCAGCCCTGTATACTTATCTTTCACCTACTCCTAAATTTATCCTCCTTCGTCAAAACTGAGGCCAAGGGTTTCGTTTGTTTCTGTTCGGTTGGTTGGTTTTGTTTGTTTGTTTGTTTTTAATCAGCTTGTCCTAGGCTTAGGTACTTTCCCATAAAGAGGAAATTCAAATTGTAACTGATCAGCAATGGTAATTTGTGACTGAGGAATGATTTGACATGGAGGGCAAGAAGGCCTGACTGAATAACAGGTTAAAAACTGGCTGGGAGCAGAAATGCCAGACAGAATGACTCCATCCAAGGGAGCAAAGTTTTCCTTAGTGATAAGAATTATCTGTGACTTTGTCTTGTAGCAATCATGGAATGAGCGCATACAGGGGCTACCTTTGGGCTGCAGAACTGGTAGATGAACCAAAGACTGAGCTAAGGCACCTGATGTGGACGTTCACATGACTGATGCTGGGGCAAGTGTATATAAGGAAGCAGCTCGTGACACATCTCTGCAGACTCCCTGTATATCCACTTAGGACAGTACAACTGTCCAATACATTGATTGTTCGTGAAACTTTTTTTTTATATGTATTTATGCACAAAGTGTTTAATTCACCTCAGAGCGTACAATAAAAATTCCTAAACACCCATCTTAGCCCTCATCTCATGAGAACTTGTCCCAAGTATTTATTTTTTTCCACCTCTTTCCCTTTTATATTTGTTTCACAAAGATAAATCTTCTTTTCCATTTGATCTAGAAGCCTATGGGACAGCTAATTCTCGACTATGTTCTTCCAGTGAGTTTGCACGTCTGGATTGTGTGAAAAGAAGTGTAACCAGTCTGTGTGGGGGCATGGATGCCTGTGTGAACCAGTCACACAAGTGAACCATAGACCTTTCATCTTGTTCAACCTCAAACATCTAAAAAATCTCAGGTACCATGAGCACAATGGGGTACGTGCTAGGCAGGGGGAGGGAGGGAGCATTTCTCCATCACATTTTCAAGCTTAACACTGACAGAGCTAGGCTGATTATTATTTTTTATAACACGGAAACCAGAAGGAATGACTCTCTTTTGCTCCACTTTAACACAATAAAAAGGGGCACTGGGAGGTGTTTGTGGGGAGGAACTAATCACCAATAGTGGCTTTTCTGTTCATTTCTCAGAGAAAAAAAAAGAAACACCTCTGCAAAGCAAAAACTGGACGAAGCTGAAATGTGCTAACTAAGAACTTCTCAAAATTATTATCTGAGGTAGATACAAACTATGCCTAACACCATCACAGCATGTCTGTCAAAACTGTATACACCTGAAAAAGGACCACATACTGGCAAATGTTAATACTCCCCTCCCTACTTATACACAACATTACCAGCATTGCCTAGAATTATGATTCACACATTTTTCTGTATGTGGTGTTTTATGAATTACTGTTAGGCTCAAAAAGCTTTTTTTTGGTTGTTGGTGCTAGGGAGCATTTCCGTGATTTTAGTATTTTAAAAGTAAGCAATTTGTTTTTAGGAAAAGTCTATGAAAACTGTCTCAGCTCAAACATAATTACCCATATACAGGAAATTTGTAGAAGGTGGGTTTTTTTGTCCATCAGTTCGCATTTGAGGATTTGTTTAGTTTTTAAATCCTTTTATAACAAACCCATTTGCCACTTCAGGCTAGAAAGGAGCCCCCTTCCTGACTGATAGACTTTTCTCAGTTTATTGTGGTAGAAAAGCAGATGCAGGCCATTGCCTTGAGGAAGATAATGGACTGCAGGAAAGAACCTGGGGGTCCTGGTGGACACGCAGCTGAATGTAAGCCAGCACTGTACCCTTGTGCGAAGAAGGCTTATTGTATCCTGGGCTGTATAAGGTGAAGTATTGCCAGCAGGTCAAGGGATGTGCACTTCTCCCCTTAGTGCTGATGAGGCCGCACCTGGAGTATTACGTAAAGTCCTGTGCTCCTCAGTACAGGAGAGACGTGGAGCTACTGTAGAGAGACCAGAGAAAGGTCACAAAAGGTTTGTATTTCTTACTAAAGATGAAAATTTGGCAGATATGCTTGTACCTAAACAAGCAATCAAAAGAAGGAAAACAAGTATTCTACGGTTGGATGACTGTTTCTCCCTTGCACTGGCAGTACAAAACCATCTCTCAGAGAAAATAATGTAGACCTCTAAGCTACAGTTCTAGAACAAATTTGTAGAATTTGGAGTAGAAAAACTGGTTGCTCCACTGGCGCCAGAGGTATTTCTGCTTCTTGAATCCTAATCTTCCTTCTAATGCACTTCAAGCAGTGCTTGTTAGACATGCATTCACAGGAAAAACGTGACCACATCTCACTCTGCACTAAACATTCAAAAGTGACATCATGAAGGATTACACAGCACTGGACAGCACCAAAACACTGTCTTAAAGCAAACAAATGCAGGGAAAAGAAAGAAAAGTCATATTTGCCCTTTAACAGATATGCATCAGAGTCATTCTTCCTCAAAGGGGCTTTTCTTCCACCTCTTAGGAAAAGAACAAAGGAGCTTCACCTAGATTAAGCCAGATCATTACAAACAACCCATTACTCCCAAGATCCATTAAAAACACTTGTGAAGGTACCATCACATTTAATCCAACTCCACCTGCTTTCAAAACCAAAAGCATTATGGTTGGGAATCCTGCTTGGCTGCTCTGGAAACACTGAATTGCTTCTACTCTTTTCTTCTGTGCCATGGACCCATCCAAACAAGTAAAGGCAAACCCAGATTCTCTGAAGAATGTTCAATTTAACAACCCATTTTCTGTGACAACAGGAAATACATATTTTATCCTGACCTCTGCTCTGAAACACATATTTGAACTTCTGCCTTTAACAAATTATACGTCAAGAATAGTAAGATCTGTGGCTTTTCAAAAGTTATAAAAATCAAAAGCATACTGTATTCCTTGAGAGACCCTTCTAAAACACCTTATGAGCACGTGTTTATTAAAAATGACAGTAGCTCTACTTATTTCAAGGGATTTTCTATCAGTGACGGGAAAGTTGTGAACTGAGAAACAACCTGACGCTTTGCAGTTGGATTATCCCTCCGTAGTTATATCAAAGCACGCATCAGAGCATTTACCTGAAATCAAATGGAGACTTAAGCAGCCTGATTCTGACTTGGTTAGACTCCACTCCTACAGGTGCTTCCCGTCAAGTGAAAAAACAGTGTTCAGTAACACCTTTTAAACCGACTGATCTTAATCTCTGTGGGTCGGCTTTTAGTTTTTGAAGAAAAGTAAGGGTTGAGCACTTTTAATGGACACAAAGTACCTCACAAACCACAGAATTATGCCAGTCATCTAGACTTGGTCTTGGGAAACTGGCTCTAGGTGACCCTGTTGAGCAGAGATCTGGACCCGATGACCTCCAGAGGTCCCTTCCCACCTCAGCCCATCCCATCTGTAATTCCATTATTATTTGTACTAACCCACATAATTGGTTACAGTATCTTGTGTGTCTATGCCTTTCACGATTCGTCATCACGTTTAATTGCTCAGTTTTGATTATTACGTAGAGAGCCACGTGACTAATGAAGGAGCTGCACTAAAGTCTTAATATTTATAACGCTAGCAAGGTTGCTAAAGGAGAGCTTACGAAGTTATTAGCACCCTTCCTACCTTCCTGAAAAGGTACAGCTTACATTTCTGCAAGGACCAAACTTGAGGCATGAATCAATTATAGGTGTATCTCCTCATCCTCTCCCCCCCTCCTCCGACTTTCCCTCTCTACTCCATTCTCATGAGAGTCCAGAGGGCCACAAGGATGACAAGTGGGTTGGAGCACCTTTCATATGAAGGCAGGCTGAGGCAGTTGGGGTTGTTCAGGCTGGAGCAAAGAAGGCTCCAGGGAGACCTTAGGGCGGCCCTCCAGTACCTGAGGAGGGCCTGCAGGAAAGCTGGTGAGGGACTGTCAGGAGTGCAATGACAGGACAAGCAGTAATGGCTTTAAACTAAAAGAGCGCAGATTTAGATTAGAAGAATAAATTCTTTACTGTGAGGGTGGTGAGGCACTGGAGCAGGTTGCCCAGAGAAGTTGTGGATGTCCCATCCCTGGAAGTGTTTAAGGCCAGGCTGGATGGGGCTTGGAGAAACCTGGTCTGGTGGGAGGTGTCCCTGCCCATGCCGGGGGCGTGGGGTGGGGGTAGGGAGCTGGAATGAGATGGTCTTTAAGGTCTAGTGCCTTGCAACCCAAACCATCCTGTGATCTTACCTAACGACACGCACTCCCTTGAGGTGCCAAGCACCACCAACGATAGCAGTTACAGTCTCCTAACTGAGCCACGAGGGCGTTAACCCTAAAGTGAAAGCTCCTCCCCACCCCTTCCCTAGGGCGGCCGCAGCAGCAGCACTCTCCCGGGCCAGCGGCGCTGCCAGCCCGAGCCGTGGCTCCAACCTTTCCTCCGCACAGCGGAGTATTTTCCAGGCCATGGCGGCCTAGGAGGCACCAGGGGAGACACACGGCCCTCACGCCGCGGTCCCACGCGCCCCCTTCGCCCCCTGCCCAGGAACCTCGCGCGCCGCCCGACCCTGCCCGCAGCCCCAAGACGAGTGACGTGCCGCCGCCGCTGGCCATCATGGCGGAGGCCCCGCCCTAGGCGGTCCCCCGGCCGCCGAGGGGTGGGGCCTCCGCCTGCCGGCCAAAGACAGCTGGCGCGCGGCCCCGCCCCTATATAAGGAGAGGCCGCAACGCAGAGCTCGGAGCGCGGTCGCCGCGTCTGCTGCGGCCGTCCCGCGGAGCCGGTACCATGGCAGGTCAGTGCCGCACCTCCTCGCGGCCACCCGGCCCCCGTGCTGCGGCTCGTGAGCGCTGCTGGCGGCGCGGGCTGGACGAGCGGGGCTGGCACGCCGTCCCTGGCCGCGTCCTGGCCGCGGCGCAGGGGCAGGGCGGGCCGCGGCGGCCCCTATTTTTAGGCAGCAGCCCTTGCCAGCGGCGAGCTCTCGGGGCGGGCTGCTGACTGCGGCCCGCGATGCGAGGACGCGGCGAGCTGACGCCGCGACCGGTAGGGGCCGGGGTTGCCCGCGGGGGGCCGTGGGGACGCCCCGCCGGCACCTCCGTGCGGGTTAAGAGGACGCTCCCGCTTCAGCCCGGCTCCGCGCCGGGCCCCGTTCCCCGCCGTGAGGGAGGCGGGAGGGCGCGGGGAGCTCGTAGGGCTGCAGCGGCTCGCAGGAGGAAACCCTCACCCTCTCCTGAGGCACGGAAGAGGGCTCGTAGTTTCCGGGCGTTTCGGTGCTCTGCAGTTCCTTGCCGCCTTTCCAAGTATGCCTGGCCTATTTTTCTTCCCTTTTCCCCCCTTGTTGCTTCTGGTCAGCGACGCCGGTTTCACTTTCAGATCTGGAAGGCTGCAGGAAATCATCTGCTCTGCCTCTCCCAGTGCATGCTTTGCTTAGTTACTCCTGTCTCTAGGAATCCTGTACTCAGGACTGAGAGGTACCAGTACCTAACTCGGAGAGCAGGGGAGTAGACAAACAACTGTGAGAACTCTGGATCTGTACGCTGGCACATCTAAAACAAATTAAATGTTCCTGGGTCAAATACAAAACAGCTGGGGCAAACGTTCTAGTACTGTCCTGCACACTGCCTAATGACTGCTCCTAGCTCAGGCTTCTGGAATGCTGCTCTTCTCTGTTAGGGGCCCCTGCAAAGACTGTGCCATACAGCTGCTACAGCCTGTGGACTGGGCAGACAAGCATGTCCCTGGGCATGCTTCTGGCTGAGAGCTCAATTAGAATGCTGTGCAGATATCGCTCCCACGTTATCTCTTGCAGATTTTACTTCCATATAGAGCAGTAATTGGTCTTGCCTAAACCATAGTATGGATTCATTTATAGTGTGTGAATGTACTTCTGCTATGACTGTAGTTGAGAGAATGTGCAAAAGAGAATATGCTCTATTCAAAACTTTGGAAAGCTGTACTAAGTTTGATGCTGTACAAGTTGCTTATACCTTCATCCCATCAAGCAGTCATAGTGAATCCTATTGCAGTTGAGATGTAATAGGGACTTCTTAACCCTTACTCCATTTGTAAATTGACAGTATTTTCTGTAAAACCCCTGTGTGTGTCATGCAAGCTACCTAACCAGCAAACATGGCAACACAGAACCTGAATGCACTTGAAAGTGAATTGAAAAATACTTAATTTCTGGCATTATAGAAGCATTTTTGAATTTTGCATTTGACCACTAGAATCAATGTTTCTGGGGATGAGCTGGTTTTGCTGCTAGGTGAAGTACAAACTAGCTATAAAACGCTCTAGAGCTTGCAAACCAGCTTTGCTGAGCTTATAGACCATTATGGTACATGAGTTTGTCAACTGTTTAGATGGCATTACCCCCCCCCCCCCCCCCCCAAAAAAAAAAAATGGCGAAAATGTGACTTTCATGGGTTGAATAGTTGTCCCAAACAATACTACCTGAAAATAGAGTAGTTGGTATTTTAATCTTACTACTATGCTTGATCTTAAGTCTCTAAGTGCCCAGAACCCTCATTCCCCATCCTGATCTAAACTAGTTAACTTCTGTAAAGAAAATAAATGTTTCAAAAATAAATTCTAATGTAAAAATCTACTATTGAAATTGTTTGGAAGAAACCGTTTTGCTCATAGTGTTAAAATAGTTTGTTAGGAAAAAAGCATGCTTCTTTATAAAGCCTTGTAGCTTGGAAAGGGCTATGTAATGACAGCTAACAATGAACTAAAGAAATTTAAAGGTCGCTTTTTTGCCTATGTCAGTCCCACCCTGGCAAAAGCTTGTATTATATGGCCTCGATAAGTAGTATATAGCAAAGTGATGCATCTTCTATTTTTAAGGTACTGCTAGAGCAGAGAATTATAGTAACAATCCAGCCTTACCTCTCTAGAGAGCATTAAAGAGCAAAAACTATTGCTACAAGTCTTGAATTGCTTATCATATTACTAGATACTTCCCATTTAAATCTTGCATTCTTGTTACACAGCTGCAACCATGTCTTTCTAAACAACTCATCTGCAAAATCCTGAGCTACTAAGACTTAGTACTGTTGTCCAAGATCTAATTCAATGCGTACTTTCATTTGAAAACAAAACATAAGTTTTATTGTGCCCTAGCTTCAGGGTTCAAAGCTGAGCCCAGTGTAGCTTTATAAAGCTCTGCTGTTACTAACTTTAAAAAAAGAAAAAATGCAAGCTTACTGCCTCTAATAGTTTTAGCTTAAAAATAGTACATAATTGGCTAAAATACATCTCTAGACCTTTTTGATCATCTGTAACATCTGGCATGACATATTTAACCCGTGGGGAAAACTGCAACTGGTTTTCTCTTGCAACCGTTTTTTCTACTGCATTTTGCCATGTGTCAAACTATTAATAGCAAGTATAGCTACGCAATGCTAATACGCTTTGTTCTGCCACATAGGTAGGCGCGATGCTGAGTTAGTGCATGTTAGAGGTCTTTAGTCTTAAAGTAGCAGATTGTGCTAACTTTGACCAAGTTAATTTCTTCCAGACCAGTCCTTTGTGACTCTAGCCACAAATGATTCCTATGTGAAAGGAGCACTCGTACTTGGTTCATCCTTGCAACAGCACAGAACAACAAGGAAGTTGACTGCACTTATAACTCCTCAGGTCTCAGATTCTATGAGGTAAGGTCACTTAAATACATTAAACTGCCACAGCTGCTGCTGTTGTGAAGGTTGAAAAAAGTTAAATTTCTTGCTGGTAACCTTCCAAAACTCTGGAAACTGAACTAAGCTTAGCAGAATTAACTTAAACTATCTGGAATTCTGTAAGGGCTTCAGACATAAAACATTTTTTTTCCATATGATAAATTTAAAAAATACTCTCTAGTTAGAGAACTAAGCTACAGCATATTTCAACTAGATCTTTGCTCTTTTGTAGCCCTACTTAAAACTGTCTGACAATGCAAAGTTGCCCATGCCTTCATTAGCTGCGTATGTATGCATATGGAGATGGAAGTAGGGGATTGGTATTTACATCTGAAGCATTCTGGATTGAGTTATTGTAACCCAAACTATTGAAATTTAGTAGATGCTTCAAATCAGATTTTATCATGGAGAAGAAAATGAGTAGAACTAATGTAGCAATCACGTATGTTAAATCAGCAGCATGAAGGCATTTGAGTATTACCACAAATTGAGACAGCTGCTTTGTACAGCCTCTCTAGAACTAGTCTCAGCATGGAACTGACAAGTTGCTTTTTCCACATCTAAGGGTTGTTGGTGGGGAATAACTCACTTGCTATATGAACTACAGATTACAGGTCAAGACTTTCTACGTGGGAAGTTCTGAAAAGATAACGTACAGGGATGGTAGTGGTTCAGTAACAAATCAATCTCTCTGGAGTTCTGTGGGAGCTGAACAGTCTTATCGCTATAAAGATGGTTCACATAGGTACATCTAACATATTAAGTGACTGTGCGCCTTCAAGATGAATCACACAGACGTGCTTACTGTGATAGACCAATGCAGTTAGTACCATGCCCTTAAAACAGCTATAGCAAGAAAACCAATAGATACGCTACTCGATAGGTAGTTAAATGGAACTTCATACTTTGTGTCCACAAGCAACATATGCCTTAAATTCAGAAGCAACTGTCTGTACCAAACTGTTGGTGTAAAGACAGCCTTGCAAAACAGCGTTCTAAAACACGTTTACAAGCTCTGTGGCTCAAATCGAATGGTCTGGAGTTATTGGTACAAAATACTCTATAGAATAGTGAGACTTTACAGATACTTCATGTTTTAAGCTGCATGAATGTCTCTTGAACTAAACAGTTATGGTAAAGCAAAGGTTGGATATCTACCACAAAAAGTTACTATGCTGTCTGAAAACTTAAGTCACCTTCAAGGTGAAAATAATATTGAGTCAAAATGCTGCTGTACCCAGAACGACAATTAAGTGAGCCCTTACAGATTTTTAGGATAAAGAAAGTTTCAGTAACTGGGTCAGGTCACATGGCCCTAGTAGTCACAAATCCGGAATGATGTTGTCATGATTACTGTATAAACTTCCCTTTCAGCTGTTTAGGATTCAGCTGGTGTCCTGCTCAAGGTACTCTAACAACTTCCCATTTCTTAACTGCCTGTTGAAAGTAGACTGTTCACTCACCAAAAATTAGTTTGACCCTGGGGAAAAAAAGCCATGTGGAAAGCTTGTACTATGTAACCATGTACCTGGTAGCAATACCAATTAAAGCCCTGGGGGAGTGGGGAAGGTAGTAATTCTTTGCTCCCTAAAAGGTGCCCGCTACAAACCAGAAACCTTGAGGTTGACAGGTATATTTATGCATCCCACCGAATGTACTCAACTCTTACTGCTGGCACAAGAAATATTGCCAGGTTCTCTGTTACTGCACTTTTGTTCATGGAATCTGTTAAGTGGTTCAGTACTGGAACAATAGAACTAAATTTTGGCCACGAACTCTTTCCACAGGGAAGTGCTAGAAAAAGTATTTCATGAAGTGATTTTGGTAAACATCCTGGATAGTGGGGATTCAGCACACTTAGCATTAATGAAGAGACCTGAGCTGGGTGTCACGTTAACAAAGCTTCACTGCTGGGAACTGACACAGTTTTCAAAGTGTGTTTTCATGGATGCAGACACAATGGTAAGTGGTCATGTCTCATGGTACCTCTTCATGACCTGGTATGAGGGTTGTTGGTTGGATTTTTTTGTGGTGTTTGATTTGTTTTATTTTTGAGGGGAAGGAGGGATGACAGAGGTGGTCTTGCTGTTTGGACTGGTAACTCTCTAAAAATGTATGTGCACTTATTTCTAAGTAATTCCTTGTAACATGTAGTGTGTGGGCGCTATCTCCATATCGTCTTCCATAAGACAAGAGCATCAATATGAGAATTTTATTTCATGTCTTAAGATGGATGTCAAAATCCATTAAAACAAGATACCCCAATTCCTACCCTAGAAACCAGAAAGCAATTTTTTGCCCCCCTACAACTAGGTTTTGTCAAATATCGATGAGCTTTTTGAGAGAGAAGAGCTGTCTGCAGCACCAGATCCAGGCTGGCCTGATTGTTTTAATTCTGGAGTTTTTGTTTACCGACCTTCCATTGAAACATACAATCAGCTGTTACAGTTTGCCACAGAGAAAGGCAGCTTTGATGGTATGTATTCATTTGTATTCCAATGTAAGTTAGACCACAATGGTAACGGTGGTTGGGATGGCTCAGTAACTAGATATGTATCATGGGGACTCTGATGGAATTCTGAACTCCAGTGTAACTACACTATCTTATCGCAATAGAAGATATTATTCCAATATGTAAAACAACTACTTTCATCAGGTTTCCTGGAATAACATAAGAGTTCGGTCTCTAAACCGGCAGCTGTAAGCATTAGCAAAGCAAAATCACGTAACAAGGAGTCTTGGGATACAGCAAGTGCAGTGAATGCATGAGCAAATTGAAACTGTAGTGCTATGCTTCATGCATGGCTAAATAAATTCAGCTCTTCAACACTCAAGGCCAGGTGTTCTATGTTAACTCAAGTTACTGTGAGGAAGGAAGAGTAGTACAAGCAACTTGAGTGCACCTTCAAGGAAACTAAATTATTTGAAGATAAAACCGTCTCTTGATATTGTGTGATAGCTTCCTATCATTATAGGATGGTGACCATCTTTTTCCCAATATCAAGTGTGTGCAGCATTGACTGCTACCCACTGTAGGTCACTTAGGATTGGTCACTGTGCCAGACTTAAGTTTGAGAAGCCAACTTCTGCTGTCCTGTTAGTCTTTGCAATCTATTACCATTGCAGTGAACACATGTTGCTTGAAATCTGCTGTAGTTGAAGGCTTCTAAATGACGAGCTCTCTGTTTCAGTCACTAAATTTCATTATGTAGCTACTGTGGCACAAAACCAAGTCTTACCAAAAAAGCTGCAGAAAACTCTGTAATAAGACCATTAGATTTTACTCTTACTTGAAGGCAATTAGTCAGCTTGTTGACTTACCTTCCAGTACTCTGTAAATGGTAAAAATTCTAGATGCCGGTCTTAGTTTGTAGAATCATCCCTGTAACTTTATGGGCTCCTATGTGTGGCCTATTATAGAACATAAGTCTCAGTTGGATGCTTAATATTACCAGGTAAATAAGTGAAAATAGGTACTGTAATGAAGGGTCTGTCTATACCTCATGACTAAAGAGGCAGTGGTTGGTAGCTCTAGGAGTGCTCTCAAATGTTGGAGGTAAATTGATCCTCTAGATACTACAAAAGCTGCAGGATGGCACTGAACTGTTGAAATAAAAAAAAGAAAAACTTTATGGCAACTCACTGAGTAGCTCCAGTTATATCTGAGACTTGTCTCCTTTGAGCTTTAAGCTTGACTCCTAGCAAGTCCATCTTCTAAGCCTAAGGCCCCTGTTCTTTTAAAAAAATAGAACGGCTTCCTCAGTGTTCTTTCTGACTCCAGAGCTAAAGCCACAAAATGGTGAAACTTCCTTGATGTTGTCAACATGTAGCCATCGTTGCAGCTGTTAACAACAAAAATGGTGGGTTAATGGTTTAAGTACCAAATTTTTAGAACTGTAATTTTAACTTCAGCTATAAACTTACTTAGCTTTTACTAAATGGTAGTATTGATCTAAATAATGAGGCAGTGGAGACTTACCTGTTTCTACCTGTATATGCTGTTATTGAGCTTATGAACTTGGAGAGAGTGGATTTAAACTTAAATTGATTCAGACAGTAATAAAAGTTCCTAGGAAACTTCCTAAGAAACATCTGTGGAGGGTTACTGCCCTTAATAGGGTACAGGGATGCAAACTCTGTAATCTACCAAGTTATGCTGAAATCAAGCTCAAAGCACCACATCTACAGTAGTACTAACTAGGAAATGCAAGACCTTCCAGGGCATTTCCTGATGATAAACTAGAGCAGAGGGATAGCTCTTATGTAATGCTGTTGTGCAGAAATGGTACAATGACAGCTACTTATATAGTGACAACTACTGTATGTAGAAAGGTGAAGTTCAAATAGACAATAGGGAACTAGAGGAGGAAAAAAGTCTGTTTTTTTTAAAGAACTCAGGTAGTATTGATACCGTAAGAGCTGTTGATAAGACTTAAACAATCCTCTGGCTTTTTACCCTGGTATCTAAAACAGTTGCTTTTGCTTTTAAAGACATAATGCAGCAGACCTCTATCTGTAGACATGTAGCTAATTAACTACTGCCTGATTTTATGTTTAAGGGCCAATCTGTACAAGACTACTGTTGAAGTCTGAACTAGGACAGCTAAACTTTGCTTTCAGTGGCTGCTTTGGCACAAATGCATGCAATCTGGAAAAAAAGAGTATGCGGAACAGGTCTGAATGATAAAGTCACGTAGAGTAAGTTAAACACACTGCTACCCCTTTAATTATGAGCTACCTGTTCTGAGGTCTCCAAGACTTTATCTTCTAGATTATTTTACTTTTAGCATAAACATTCATAAAGCTGTTTTGAGTTAGAATTTGAGATGTTACTCATAACTGAGTAAAGACCAGAGGTCTTGTCTGCTTTCTTTGACTCTGATCTCTTGTGACAGGCAACTTGTTCAAAAGTGCTTTTCATCCTTAGGGGCAGAGAGGCAAGTCAGGGGGCTGAAATTACTGGACTGAATCTGTCTGCGGTGTCCTGCTCTGCAATCTGCATGTATGCTCACAGCTGTAGTGGGATACTTAGAACTCGTATTTGTCAGTGTATGTCCTGTAAGTGTAATTGCAAAGTGTCGGTGTTGGCACTTCAGTTACAAAAAGCAAATTCTGCTCAAATTGCATCGAGGGTGTAACCTTTCTACTGTCCTGACTTTAACTATACGTCATTCAAAGAAAAACAAACAAACCTTTTTCCCGAATCAGCAGCAACTGAGTGCTTTAGAAAATTAAAGATTAAAATAAAACATACTGTCTCTTAACTATCTATCTCCTGTTTTGCAATGCTAGTTGTGAATGCAGTTACAGGTGGAGGGAAGACAGCAAATGCAAGTTGAGGGACTCTCTTCAATCTCCTTCATAAGAGGAACTAATTACAGTTCTTGAATACATTGCATACACTTTAGTCTAAGTATATTGACTGCAATAATGAATGAGAGGGTATGTAAGTAGCTTTTAATTCTCAGTAGTTGCTTGTAAACTAGTCTGCTTTGGGCCAGGTGCTTATTTTTTTTAGCTACTCTACTACTGACATACCAGACAACTTTAGACTCATTTGACCTCATTACAACTTCTACTTGCAAACTGACCCCTCCCAAAACTGTAGCTCTAGCCATGATTTAGGTGGTTATCCTCACTAAGGGGTTAGTCAGCAGCTTTATAGTACAGAACTAGGAACTTCCATTGCCTGTTAACGGATTTGATTAAGGTTCTGTTTTAGTGCTGTGTCTAAGACCGAATGTGCTTTCCTTATTAGATCCCATTATAGGTAGATGCATCTTGGGCTGCAGGTTTCAAAGACCACTGACTCCAGCTTCAAGACCATGGTCATGTATCTGTAAGCATAAATAATAAAACTGATCGTTAGCACTTGGTCATGTGAGCTACAGTTTTGCTGAAGCAACTGGTTAGTACCCAATTGTCAAGTCTTTTCTGCTGTCTTGTACTGCCTGAAGATAACACTGTAAAATAAACTGAATGGCAGGGATTGAGAGTAGCCTGCTGTCTCTTAAAAACCAAAAGTAACCTTGCACATACTACTACTTTCATTCTGTTTGTTCTTTTGTTTGTGTTTTTTTTGGATTTTCAAAGACTGCAAGGTTTATAGGATTGTTTACAAATAGAACTGTAGGGATCAGTGCCAAACTCCTACTGGACATGACAAACTGCATTACCAACTCTTAATTAGGAAGGCCTGGTAGAGTGACTGAAAGACTCTAAAATAGCTGTATGCTTGTAGCTTATAAATCCTTTATCTTTCAGGTGCAGACCAGGGGTTATTAAACACCTTCTTCAGCAGCTGGGCAACAACAGACATGAACAAACATCTACCATTTATTTATAACTTGAGCAGCAGTTCTGTGTACTCTTACCTTCCAGCATTTAAAGCGTAAGTTCAGAATTCTAGGAAGACCTTCAAGAGCGTATATAAACTAATGTATTGTAACATAGTGAACAAGTACAATGTGAACTTAATGGTCGCCATTTAAAAAAAGAAACTGTGTGACCGTATAAATTTCTACTCTTTAAAATAAAGTTTACTTTGAAGTTTTACTTTAAAGTAAAAACATTAATAGTTAATTAAATTAATACTCTCCTGATGATAGATAAGCTTTGAAAACTATTGGTAGTTTAAACCACTTATTCCTGGTGGTAATGTGCTTTCTGTAAATCAACATCACTCGACAGCTTACATGCAAAAGAGAGAATCGCAACACCAGTATAGGATACTGTCAGTTAGAGCTCTAGCCAAAGGCAATAGCTCTTGAATCTTCTTGAGCTGAACTTCAGCATGTCACTGATGGTATTGTTCCTGTCCAAATAACTTGCACTCTCATCACTTAAATTACTTTTGGCATTTAACAACTGGTAGCTGCAATCAGCCTATCCACTATTCAAATAAACATAATAAACAAGGACTTGCATAGAGGTAGAATTCTTTCCCAACAGTCTTTCTAGATCTAAGACTGTTCCTTAAGTAATAGCAAGATGGAACAGTATAGCCAGGCACCATGTTGTTGCACACTTACAGTGTAAGGAAAAAAAGTCTCTTCCCTAGCAGTATTAAATTTGGTTTGTGAGTAAACCCTCTGTCAGTGGCAAGGTCACTCAAAAGTGTTAAACAGAAGAAAAGGGGGCAGCTATAAAAGCTGAAATGTTACACTGAAACCCATATTCATTAAGAGCTATGACAGCTGGGGGAGGGAGGAAAGTACCAATTGCAAAAAAACAATCTGATCTTTGAATGACATGGAGTTACTAGTGTCTAAAGCAGCAGCTAGCACAAGCAGGACTGTGCTGGCTCAAGGTCAGACTGTGTCTTGTGATCAAAACACCATCTGAAATACTGTCATGCTAAAAGTGGAATACTTATTTAAAGAAATCTATGCAAGGCTGAGAATGACTAAGTAGTTGGACAACATTTGATAAGCTAACGTGTATTGTAAAGTATGTCTGTTTTCCATGACTGGTTGGTGGTTATCCACATGACCTTAAATTCACAAATGACCTTGTTGCTAGGAAAGACTACTTGGACTGGGGACTCCTGATGAAGAAAATTCCATATAAGTGATTGAATTGATTGCTTAACTGAACTCAGCAGACCTTCAAACAGTGTAATGCTGGAAGTGCAGCTTTTAAGTAGAATGTTCTGTTCGATAGGTGGAACAACTTCCTTTGGTTAGATCAGCTACTCACAGTAAACAGCAGTTGGAATAAACTGAAATTTAAACCTACTGGCATTGATAACAAAGCTCTTTGTAGCTTTGTACAGCAAGGCTAACCTTCACAGCAGTCTTGGTAAAGAAAATGCCAAGTAATGATAAATGGTCTCTAACTTCAAAACATTGAATTTTGGGAG
Organism: Anser anser; assembly: GCF_964211835.1. NCBI lineage: Eukaryota > Metazoa > Chordata > Aves > Anseriformes > Anatidae > Anser > Anser anser. Next base: position 29,043,175 of record NC_139729.1, on the reverse strand, counting down.
ATGGGGAAAGACAGATCAGTTGCTGTAGCAAATGTGGACATAAAGCTTTTTAACAGTTCAGCTTAAACATCAGAATAAAGTACTGCATCTTATCTAGAAAGCAGATACTGAGGGCATAGTAGAAGCCTGGCATCTGTCAATTGTTGTACAGGTCTTTAGTGGGCAGAATACTAAGAATACACTTCTCCATTTGCAGAAGCAGTGTAACAAAATAACATAAGCTAGAGATTGTATAAGAAGTTTTAGGTAGCCTTGATTTTTAAACAATGACAAGTTTCTTGAGAGCAACAGCAGCCTATGATGAAGACAACTCAGGCTGCTAAATAGTGCTGTCACAGCTAACAAAGCTAAGGTAGCCCTACTAAGCCAAATCTTGACATATGGGTTTTGAAGTTAGAGCCCAGAAACTGACACTCCTCCCCCCCCCCCAGCGTGTATTCATTTTTTTTTTTTTAAATTGCAATTACTGGAATTCTTGACCTTGTTTCACCCATGCGTGGGTTTTCATTTGGCAGTAAGGTCGATAACGGTCAAAATAGTGTATGGAAATAGTCAAATACCACGATAGCACAAAATCCCCACCTAAATTGTTTTGAATATTGTATGGTCTTTGAAACATACCTGTACAGTCTCTGTATGTAGCATAACTCAACCAAATCCTGGTCCAAATGATCAGGGTATGCTCAAATAAAGAAAGCTGTTAGATAAACCAGTTTGGCATTATTATCCATTTCATTAGTGTTTTGAGAAATCCTAACACGACACAAAATGAGCTAGATGAGACAGTCGCTATTACTAGAGAGTAGTATTGCTTGTTCTCCAAACTGACTCAAGCTGAATGCTATTTCTGGAATCATAGAGGGATTAAATGAATGCTGTCTCTTTTAGTGTAAGTTCTTTACTACAAAAGGGATGGATATTATCTACACTTCTTTTACAAAAGACCATAGCAGTAACAGGACAAAAGCTTCAAGTCCACATTGAAAAGGGAGTTAAAAGTGTTGAAAAAATGTTTTTAAAAACAAAGTAAGATTATTTAGAAAAATAACGATTGGCTGTCTAGCAAGACCCTGTAGCAAGGTCAGACATCCTCTGAAAAGTCTAGATTATAGTCTTTATTTTGATTATATATACGTATATAGGTTAGAAGCTTTATTTTGCAGAGGTAGTCTTGCAGCAGGGCCTTCTGATGTTCCTTTATACAGGGCTGTAGTCCATAAGGGTAACTCTATTACTGACCCTTCTTTACATAATGCTTGTAATGCATTGTTATCAGGATTACTGACTGTGGAGTAGAATCTTTTTCACTTTTACAACTAGTTCCAATTGCAGTGGCTTCTTGAGACTGCTCTCTCCCAAGCTATGGACATCACTCTACCTAAAGACTTGACTGTAAGTACTTAAATAGCTCAGTCCGTTAGGTTTTGGCTGTATTCTGACTAGTGTAACATAGAATTGTCTGCATTTTTTTCCGTTACATAGTGATGCTTTCAGTCCCGGTAGGCATTGGCAGTTTTATTATTTAGCGTTTAGTTTTCTAAATATATTCGTATTTGTTTTCTGGACACCTACAAAGACTGCAGGTTAAAAATTTGTTTGACAGCCAAAACTCTTGTTTCCTAGACACCTGCAGAAACTGGGGAGTTTTGATGTTTTCTTTTCAACAGGTTTGGTGCAAATACTAAAGTGGTGCATTTCCTGGGAAGCACAAAGCCATGGAACTATACATATGACTCCAAAACAAAAAGCATAAAAGGCAATATGGATGACCCTAAAGTAGTTCACCCAGAATTCCTCAACATGTGGTGGGATACCTATATGACTAATATTCTACCATTATTAGAGCAGCATGGAATTGCTAAAGAACCTACCACAGGTGTAAACGTGGTATGTGTTTTAATGTTCTTATAGAAACTACCTAAGTATACGCAACAGATTTTGTGTTATTTCACTAATTTCCTTCTGTCTACTTCAAAGCCTGGGTGTAGTTTAACTGGTGGGGTGCAGTTTTTTGGCTTTGTTCTTTTAAGCTTGGAATAAAGGATAACACAGATGGGAAGTATGCTATAGTGGTCTTGAACATAGCTGTCTGCTTGCCTAGAACTACTTAAGAGCATAATGGTGCACCGGAAATGATACTGTAGTAACTTCAGTAAATAAAGAGAAGGGCCCTAATCCTTAATGTGCTGCAGCTAGTAACATTCTCAAACAGAAGAACCTCAGCTGAGCATGCAATATTCACATGCAGATCTTGCATGGTACAACAAATCTGGGTAGGCCTACAATAAATAGAGAATAGGTTACTTAAGTAGACTTGCAGTGATGAATCTTGATATTTGTAAAGCCAAAATAATGCTTCTAACTGTAGTTCTTAAGCACAGCTTAGTTAGGCACAGTTTAGTAGCAGGTGGCTGCAGACTTTACAGTCTCAGCTTAGTACATGGGCCAGTTTAAGTTCTAAACCTTTCTAAGCCTAAAGTTACTGATCTCTAAGATATGTTCTCTTTAATCTTACATCTTTCTAACGAACTATTTGCAGCTATCAGGCTTGGTCTATACTCTGGCTTTCTCTTGTGGCTTCTGTAGAGAGGTATGAAGAACTTAAACTCCCCTCCCCCCAAGTGACTTCTGTTACTCTGTTATTTTACCAGGAAAGCTGCATGATCCCTGCTTACCGGCAATGCTTGTTGCTGTGCATGAGAACATCCATTTAGTTGTCCTGTTCTATGGCCTGCTGCTTGTCTTAAATATGCAAGGTATTTCTGTATTTTTACTCTGCCTTTCATTTTAGGCAGAGGTTACAGAGGCAGTGTCCCACATGTCAGTATCAACACCATCACCAGTATTACCAACCATATCTTCAGAAGAACGCAAGGAACGGTGGGAACAAGGTCAAGCTGACTACATGGGAATGGATTCCTTTGATAATATCAAGAAGAAACTGGACTCCTACCTTCAGTAGAAATGTCAGTTTCAAGCACTGGCAATACAAGGACTTGTTCCAGAACTAACAGCTAGAAAGGTTGTAGATGGTGGTCAGTTAAGCTTGCTAGTAGTTTGAAAAAACTGTTGGCTGAAGGCCAGTGCAGTGCTACAGATGAAGACTGAGCAAACGCTAGGAAGCAGAATTCCTTGGGCCAGATGTAATTGTCCAATATCCAGTTCTCTCTACTAGATAAAGGAATTGCAGCTCACATTTTCTTCTGTTGCGATCAAATGGCTCAAAATATTCCTTGACACTGGGTTTGTACTTCACCACATAAAGGTGGTTAGCACCGATTCGTTTGCTTTCTGTTTTAGGTGTAAAATCTGATTGATGGGAGTGCTTATACACTAGAGTGATCGCTATTCTGCTTTACCATAAATGTATTGATGACATAAGGATACATAAATATGTAACAGTAATAGCACTGCTTTGCTCTTCTAGTCACAATTGCACTGAAGTTTTGACCAGGTTTTCTTACACAGTGCATACAGCATGGCAGAATGCATTTGTTCAGTTCGATATTCTGCAGGCCTCGTAAACTGAGCTTGATCTGTTATTTGCATTTGATGCAAAAATAAAAAGTTATGTTTCTGGCTTCCTCAAACTCTTGAGCAATTCTTAAAAAAAAAAAGGGGGGGGGGAGCTTTGAAGTATAATTTAAAATATTCAACAGCTATAACCCTAAACTTTCTTAACTCCATTCTAGCTACCATTAGCAAATATCCAGCTTCTAGTTCTGCAATTATTTTCAGAGTATATATAATCACTTGCCCGGGAGCTGCTAGAGGAAATACCCGCTGAAGCTTTTCACAGAAGCAGAATGGAGCTTGGGAAAAGGGAATTTTTATTTTGATTACTATGGAATACACTCTAATGTAAGCCCTGTAGAACATAAAATTGCTTTTAAACACAACGGTGATACTATTTGGGCAAGTAAAAATCAAGTAGCTGCTTGAGTAACTGCACCTACCCTGATTAGGAAAACAATTCCTTCACTGTGTGCAGAGTAAAAGAATGCCACACATTGTATTCTAAGACACAAAAGTAGTATGAATACCATAGTAACGAGTGTTCTGAAGTCTGTATTACTACTTCCTGTGTTAACCTCAGATTCATCCTTTAGCTAGGAATTACTTAGTTCTGACACCTATACTCTGTACTAGTCCAAAAGCACATAATAGCGTTATTTCATTATTTCCTAATAAAGGATGGGTTTGGCAGGAAGCTAGTGAGGCTGTTCAACTTTTAACTTAGATATACCCAATTAACAAGCTCTTACTCCTTGCTGGTAAAGCAGATGATGTAGTCTCATTTGTTTTAACTATTTAATTGCTTTAAGATTCCTCCATCGCTTTTTAGCAAAAACAGAAGATGAAGTTCAAACCAAAGTCAGCTATAGCGATTTAAAAGTAAATATATTTGAACTCCCAGCTGTAACTAGCCTTTTCCTGTTGTTTTTTTGTTTGTTTACAGAGAAATTTAGTGGGATTAATAGTTTCAGTCTGTAGCAAAGGTAGATATATCTAGCAAGCACAAATATTGAGGTTCTGCATGCTCACAAAATATGCTGTCGAAGACTGGAAATACTCTTGAAGACAGCTGTACACTCTTAGTTTTCTTTATTTGGTGGAGGCACTTAATGGGGGTTATTTTGCCTCAGTTTTTATTATTAATGGTAGATCTTGAGCTACAAGATTCTCGGAGTTGGACGACCATGACTGGGGGAACAGTGACTTTCCATTTGTGGTCACCAAAACTGTAAGGGACCCCAGTCCAGTTGTATTAGTTGAACTTTTTTACATCCATGGGGCCTGGCAGTCTTTACCCCAGGATGCAGGAGTCGAATCCATCCTGCAGAGAGGCTGAGGACACTTGGTTGTCTGATCTGGACAAAAGGAGGCTGAGAGGTGACCTTGCTGCTCTCTGCAACTCCCTGAGGAGATGAAATGGGGAGGGAGGTGCTGGTCTCTGCTCCCAGGGGACGCGTGGTCCCTGCTCAATGGCAGGACGCATGGGAGCAGCACAGAGCTGTGCCGGGGGATGGTCAGACTGGACACTAGGAACAATTAATTTACTGTGAGGGTGGTCAAGCACTGGACCAGGCTACCTAGCAAGGTGGTTGATGCCCTATGCCTGTCAGTGTTCACAAGGCGTTTGACCAATGCCCTCAGTCATATGCTTTACCTCTTGGTTAGCCCAGAAGCGGTCAGGCAGTTGGACTTCATGAACTTCGTAGGCCCCTTCCAACTGAACTATTCTGTTCAATTCTCACTTCTAGTCCTAGTCCTCTACGTATTAAAGAGCTGATCAATAAGCCAGTCTAACCCACAGCTTAACCACAGATACAGAAATACATAAATTTAAATAATCGCGTGCAACTGAAAGCAAATCTTGTCATGGATGTCTTTTAGGTAAATATTCCATAACACTACAAATTCCATTCTAGCAAATTTAAAATTGTAAAAATCCTATTGCGAGGGTCTTGAGTACAACTGGGAAAAGTCTGTTTAGTAAGAAAATTACTGTTTCTGCACTAGCTTGCAGGTATGAATGACTTTTTCTGGAAAGCTGTGTTTAAAAAAAAAAAAAAAAGAAACCAGCAGCAGGAACCTGGCATTAACTTCAATTTGCTGCCTCAGATGTAGCTTTTAAATGTAACTGACTGCAAATCATAGAAAACTACATGTAAAAGTTTTATATAACTTGCATTGGAACAACTGAAAACTCAGAAAAATACTGTAGCTTCAAACTTAAAAGCAAAATAAACAAAAACAAAACTACACAGTTTTGTAATTCCTTTTGAAAACTTTTATTTTCTACTGTAACCACAGCTTGTATTTTGCAGATAAACAGAACTTGACTACCCTCAATAACCTGAAATAAAGCCTTACTGGCAGACTCCTGGAACAGAGAATGTGTTTGCTCAGTACAGCATTTTTTAAATACAGAGCAAGAATACAATTTACAGTAACAATGTGAATAGGTTGCCATTTCTATTAACACATAGATTTTCTTCTCCATTTCAACTTTCAGGCAGCTCCTCGAAGACAGTTTTTTCTCCATCTTTTGTTCCCTCTGCCACAATGATGATAATCTGGATAATGATCTATTGTACAAGACTTAATAAATTATGCCCGAGTTTAACAAAAAAAAAAGCTTGAGAGGGAAAAAAATGGTTATTTTGATTCCAATGCCTTCCTGTCCAATCTTGACTGAAAGTACATTGAAATAAAGGAGGACTTCTGGCTGTATTTGGCAAGTAAGGAGGGGCAGTGGTGTGGCTCTCTATATTAGAGTGTTTTGATGCTGAGGAACTCAGGGTTGGAAATGAAAAGGTAGAGTTCTTGTGGATAAGGATCAGAGGGTTGGCCAACAAGGCAGACATCCTGGTGGGGGTCTGTTAAAGACCGCCAAACCAGGATGAAGAGATGGCTGAGGCATTCTATAAGCAGCTGGTGGTAGTCACTCAATTGCCAGCGCTTGTCCTCATGGGAGACTTTAACTTCCCAGACATATGCTGGAAATACAATACAGCCCTGAGGAAGCAGTCTAGGAGGTTCCTGGAGTGCATGTAAGACATCTTCCTGACTCAGATGGTTACTGAGCGTATCGGGGGTGCCCTGCTAGACTTGCTGTTCCCAGAGAAGGACTGGTGGGAGATGTGGTGGTTGGGAGCTGTCTTGGGCAGAGTGACCATGACATGGTAGAGTTCTCTATTCTTGGTGAAGTCAGGAGCAGGGGTCATTAAAACTGCTACCTTGGACTTCCAGAGGGCTGACTTTGAACTGTTCAGGACCCTGGTAGGGAGGGTCCCTTGGGAGTCAGTCCTCAAGGGCAGAGGGATCCAGGAAGGCTGGATGCTCCTCAAGAAGTAAGTCTTAAAGGCACAGGAGCAGGCTGTCCCCGTGTGCTGTAAGATGAACTGGGAGGCAAGAAGACTGATGCGGCTGAATAGGGGACTTTTGCTGAGTCTCTGGAAGAAAAAGAGAGTTTATGTCCAGTGGAAGAAGGGGCAGACAACTTAGAGAGAGTACATGGAAGTTGCCAGCATATGCAGAGAAAAAAACAGGAAGGCCAAACCCCACTATGAGCTCAACCTGGCCACTATGGTCAGGGATAATAAAAAATGTTTTTTATAAATATATTAATGGCAAGAGGAGAGCCAAAGAGAATCTCTCTTCTTTACCGGATGCAGGGAGGAACATGACTACAGAGAATAAGAAAAAGGCTGAGGTTCTTCACGACTTCTTTGCACGTCTTTACTAGCCAGACCACTTATCCTCAGGGTACTCATCCTCCTGACCTGGAAGTCTGGGATGAAGAGCGGAAGAGCCCTCCCACAGTTCAGATGGAAACAGAGACCTGCCGCTCCACCTGGACTGCCACAAGTCCATGGGGCCAGATGGGATTCACCCGAGAACGCTAAGGGAGTTGGCGGATGTGATTGCTGGGCTGCTTTCCATCATCTGTCAGCGGTCTTGGTCATCTGGAGAGATCCCGGACAACTGGAGACTTGCTAATGTGACACCCATCTATAAGAAGGGTTGTACGGAGGACCCAGGGAACTACAGGACTGTCAGCCTGACCTCGGTGCAGAAAAGGTGATGGAACACGTCATCTTGAATGCAATCACGCAGCATATGCAGGACAACCAGGGGATCAGGCCCAGTCAGCATGGGTTCATGAAAGGCAAGTCCTGCCTGATCAGTATCATCTCCTTCTATGACCGGGTGACCTGCCTGGTGGATGAGATAAAGTCTGTTGACATAGTCTACCTAGACTTCACCAAGGTCTTTGACGTGGTCTCCCATAGTATTCTCCTGGAGAAGCTGGCCGCCCATGGCTTCGACAGGTACATGCTTTGCTCAGTTAAAAATAGCTGGATGGCCAGGCCCAGAGAGTAGTGGTAGATGGAATTAAATCCAGCTGGCGACCAGTCACGAGTGGTGTTCCCCAGTGTTGGGGCCCATCCTTTTTAACATCTTTATTGATGATTTGGATGAGGGAATTGAGTGCACCCTCAGTAAGTTTGCAGATGACACCAAGCTGGGGGGAAGTGTCAGTCTGCCAGAGGGTAGGGAGGGCCTGAAGAGGAACCTGGACAAGATGGGTTGATGGGCGGAGGCCAATGGGATGAGGTTCAACATGGCTAAGTGCAAGGTCCTGCCCGTTGGCCCCAACAACCCCATGTAGCTCTATAGGCTTGGGGGAGAGTGGCTGGAAAGCTGTGCAGAGGAAAAGGATCTGGGGGTGCTGATTAATGCTCACCTGAACATGAGCTGGCAGTATGCCCAGCTGGCCAAGAAGGTCAATGGCATCCTGGCTTGTTATCAGGAATAGTGTAGCCAGCAGGACCAGGGAGGTGATTGTCCCCTTGTATTCTGCTCTAGTGAGGTCACACCTCAAGTACTGTGTTCAGTTTTGGGCCCCGCAGCACAAGAAGGACATCGAGGCCCTGGAGCATGTCTAGAGAAGGGCTACGAAGCTGGTGCAGGGCCTGGAACACAAGTCCTATGAGGAGCAGCTGATTTAGTCTGGAGACAAGGAGGCTCAGGGGACACATTATCGCTCTCTACAACTACCTGAAAGGAAGTTGTGGGGAGGTGGAGGTCAGCCTCTTCCCTCAGGTAACTAGTGATAGGACTAGGGGGAATGGCCTCAAGTTGTGCCAGGGGAGGTTCAGGTTAGAAACTGGGAGACGTTTCTTCTTAGAAAGAGCAGTCAGACATTGGGACGGGTTGCCCAGGGAGGTGCTGGAGTCACTGTCCCTGGGGGTGTTCAAGGAAAGGTCAGACACGGAGCATGGGGACATGGTTTAGTGGGTGACATTGGTGGTACGGGGGTGGTTGGGCCACATGATCTTGAAGGTCTTTTCCAACCTTAACGATACTATGATTCTACGATTCCCTTGTCCTATTAGTTAGAACTAACATTATTGAAAAAGCGCAGCCAGCAGGTCGAGAGAGGTGATTCTCCCCCTCTCGTTGAGCCCCCACCTGGAGCACCACGTTCAGCTCTGGGGCCCGCAGCGCAACAACCACACGGAACTGTTGTAGCAGGTCCCAAGGAGGGCCATGAGGACGATCAGAGTTCTGGAGCGCCTCTCCTATGAAGGCAGGCTGAGAGAGCTGGGGGCGGTTCAGCCTGGAGAAGAGAAGGCTCTGGGGAGACCTGATAGCAGTCTTCCAGTACTTAGAGGGAAGATGGGGGAGGGACTCTTTATCAGAGTGTAGTGACAGGACAAGGGGCAGTGGTTTATAACTGAAAGAGATTTAGATGAGATATAAGGAAGAAATTCCTCACTGTGAGGGTTGCGAAGCACTGAACAGATTGCCCAGAGAAGCTGTGGATGCCCCATCCCTGGCACTGTTCAAAGCCAGTCCGGAGGAGACTGGGCAGCCTGGTCTGATGGGAGGTGCCCCTGCCTTCCTGTGATTTTGTTAATACAGGGGGATCAAACTTTTGACTGTTAAAAAAGAAGGAAAGAGAACAACAACAGGGGTAGCAAGGCAGACCCTCCAGAGCACAACTGAACGTACACATTTCAAGCTGGATACGTGAAGCTGGATGCCCAGGTACCTGCCTTTTCTGCTGAGAGGGATTTCTCCGCCCGGTTCGTGGCTGCGCGCCGCTCTGCTGAGAGGCACCGGCCCTCCTGCCGCCTCCAAACGGCCGCCGCAGAAGCGTGCTCCAGCGACGCCCGCGCTCCGCAGCCGGCCCCACTTCCGGCCATTCGCCCCGGCAGCCTCCAGACTGCTGCGAGCGTAGGCGCGCGCGGCGAGCCCGCGCTAGGACCTCCGCTGCTGCCTCAGCGCAGGGGGCAGCCCGAGCCCGCCCTGAGGCGACTCCTCGAGCCCCCAGCCTGCGCTGCACGCAGCGCCTCGGCCCGCGCCGACACGCCCACGTCCCCGTTCAGCAGAGCTCAAGCCCGCCCCCTGCAACCACCCCGACTCGCGCTCTCAAGCGAGCACGTGGCAGTCATCACCCCACGTGGGCATATCAGCACACTCGGCTAATCAGCGGTCTCCATTCGCCTTTGGAGCGCGCGGGTAACAGCCAATGGGAAACCAGCGCGCGAAGCCGAGGGGATCGAGGCAGTTACTCGGCGGTTACTCGGCGGCAGTTGGCGGTGATCGGCGGGAGGTGGTGGACGCGGTCTTGTGCAGTCGAGGCTCCTGAGCTTGGCCAGGCAACATGGTGGGGAGCGAGACTCTCGCGGCTGGGAGGAGGCAGGGAATTTGGGAGCGCTTCTGCTGCGGCGGGTCTGGGGAGCTTAGGATTACGCCTACCATGGCGGGGCTTGCAGAGAGCCGCCCTGTGGAGTCCCCACAGTAGCAGTAAGGCGGGAGGGCTGGGGGCGGGGAGGAGGGAGGTGGCTGTAAGTTAACAGGTCAAGGCAGGCGATGTGCAGGAACTGGCCGGTGGCTAACGGGGCAAGCCGCGTGGAAATGTAACGAAAGGCTGTTTATAGCGGCCGCCTCGCTGTCGGCGCGGTGGGGAGAAGGTGGCAGCTGAGGGGTAGACTACACCCGCCTGAGGTGAGAGACGGCGGGAAAGCGCAAGACAACAGCCAAGCATTTCGTTCTGCCGTTTCGTGGCTGCGAGCTTCAGAGCTTCCGAGGGTCGCAGGCAGCCACTCGGAGGAGAGGGGGTTGGCCCGCAGCCAGCCGTGTGGCACGGCTGCCTGCGCAGGGGCCGGGCTGCGGGGTGGTGCCCGGCGCCTGCTGCTCCCGCTCTGAGGCGCGTGGTGCAAACGTGCTAGGGAGCTGGAGACGAGCAGCACAAAGCCTTCAGAAACTTGGTGCTAACCGAATGAAGCGGAAATAAGTGCGGAGTCAGCCTCGCTGGCAACGGGTTAATGCCAGAACTCCCTGAGTGAGAATACAAACGTGGAGTCAAGGATACAAGCTTTGATGAAGCTGTGAAGAAAAGAGGAGTGTAGGCACCCTACCATTTATTTTCCATCTCTGCTTTTTCCTAGATACACTGTAACACTAAGCTAGGGTAAAAGTTTATCTCAGTCTCAGATGTAAGACAAAATTGAGATTTTTGAGAGATTAAACGTGTGGCATGCTTACACAGGTGATTTAGCAGAGGAGCTCAAAGACGTATGGATTTCCAGGCACTAGATAACTTTATTGCAAAGGAAAACATACTAAAAGGTTTTATGTGGGAAATATTCTTGCAACATTGCCCAGTACATCGTTGGCAATAAATCAAGGAAATTTGGGGTTATTATATAAAAAAAGTCTTTCAAAACCAAGGAAAGGTGGAAAAGAGACTAGACGATATTAAAGATAAAATATACGTGCAGCATGGTAAGGGATGATAATATTGCATTCATCCTATGTGTTCATAGAGACTATGTAGTCTCTAAGGTTCTACAACATTCTCGATATCATAGTCCAGATCAACTGAGGCGAGTAGAATCTTGTCAGCAGGAGACAACTTGATCAGTTCGATTGTCACTTGAGAGCAACTGGGGAATACTGCAGCAGAGAAGGATCATGGTAACATAACCCACAGATTACTGGTTATTGGGAGAGTGAAATCTAGAAGATGGGTAGATCCATATTTCATTATCATTGTTCTATTTTTAATTTTCAGCGTGAATGCATATCTATCCACGTTGGTCAGGCTGGTGTTCAGATTGGCAATGCGTGCTGGGAATTGTATTGTCTTGAACATGGGATCCAGCCTGATGGTCAAATGCCCAGCGATAAAACTATTGGAGGTGGAGATGATTCATTTAATACTTTCTTCAGTGAGACAGGAGCTGGTAAACATGTTCCCAGAGCAGTGTTTGTGGACCTAGAGCCAACTGTAGTTGGTATGTACCCAACATGTACGTCATTGTGAAACCACTCCTTTCCCTGCAGACATTTCTGTATATTCAGAACACTACAGATTCTAAAAGATGTATACTTGGATGCTGCTTTGATGTTTTAAATTACTGTTATTTGAAAGAAATGAAATAATGATATACGGGGAACATTTGGGAGACATTTGAACTTTTTTGCAGTCTGTGGATAATCTTCCCAAACTGCTACATGACATCCAGAGCTGAGTTTCGTTTAATTGCTATCTAGAATATGTCCATGCCTGTGATATAGTTCTCTGAGTTACCTCCGTGTTCCCAGATGCACATAATGCTCTGAGTGCCTGCTGTTTTCCTCTGCACAAAGGGGCTGAAGTTATGCCAACTTCTTACACTAGTCAGACAAGCTGCATGTAGTCACAGATGCTGTCTACACCCTTTTGATATGTGCATTTACTTAGTATTTCACTGCTAGGCAGCATGCATAGAACTGAACAGTTAGATTTCATGTTGGCATATTGTGTTTATTTGTAGATGAAGTACGTACAGGTACATATAGGCAGTTATTTCATCCTGAGCAGCTCATTACTGGGAAAGAAGATGCAGCTAATAATTATGCTAGAGGCCACTATACCATTGGAAAAGAGATTGTTGATCTAGTGCTAGACCGCATTCGCAAACTGGTAAGAGTTCATGCTGCAAGTCATGCAGTTATTTAAAATAATTGATACACCTTTATAGCTATCTATAACTGTGATTTGCCACTTGTTTTTTTTAATCACTTATCCATTAAAAATAAAAAAATTTTAAAAAAAGTCTTCCCGCCTCCCCCTTTTGAGTTAAATAAAAATTTGGTCAATAAAACTTAAAGCTTCTTAGTATCTGAAACATCATTACTTGAAGGCATTCTAAGGATACCTCAGAAACATATTATAAAATCATTGAACAAGCATGGTCATATTGTTGTACTTATTTGCTTTGTTATTTTCAACTTGAATTGCATCCTTATGTGTCAAGCAAAATATTTCCAGTACCTGAACCTCAGGTTTTGGTTGAAAGCTCAGAAATTTCAAGTATTTTTCTATTTTTTTAATATCCTGATGTATTGTGAGAAACTCACATAGTATAGCATGATTCAAAGTGAAATAGCGATTGTCTATCTAAAATTATAAAATACTGGTTTTCAATACCTAATTGCTACTTGCTGCCACGTAGAGTAGAATCTGTTCCCAAAAGTGTAACCCAGCTGTGATTTATAATAACTTTTCACAGTGGTGTACAGCTGCTCTTGCTTACAGTAGTGTTAAAATGACATCAAAGTCAACGTTGCTACTTTTAAATGTGAAAATACTCTATTCAGAATAAGGTATGCAGTGTCACTGGTAGTTCTGAGTAAAAGATAAGCAAAGAAAAAAGTTCACCTTTTAAAACTAAAAGAATTAGGAAATAATTGATTTGGTATGCTTATTTTAATATTACCCTCTCCAGAATCATCAATAACTTTTCTTTCTCTCCCACTTTTTTCTGCCCCATTATAGGCTGATCTGTGCACAGGACTGCAAGGTTTCCTTATCTTTCACAGTTTTGGAGGAGGCACTGGTTCAGGGTTTGCATCTCTGCTCATGGAAAGGCTCTCTGTTGACTATGGAAAGAAATCTAAACTAGAGTTTGCAATTTATCCAGCGCCTCAGGTTTCTACTGCTGTAGTGGAACCTTACAATTCAATTTTAACTACCCACACAACACTGGAGCATTCGGACTGTGCATTTATGGTAGATAATGAAGCCATTTACGATATATGTCGTCGCAACCTTGACATAGAACGTCCTACTTATACCAATTTAAACCGACTAATTGGGCAAATTGTTTCATCCATCACCGCTTCACTGCGTTTTGATGGAGCCCTCAACGTAGATCTCACTGAATTTCAAACTAACCTTGTTCCATACCCACGAATCCATTTCCCCCTGGTTACATATGCTCCTGTCATCTCTGCTGAAAAAGCGTACCATGAGCAGTTATCTGTGGCTGAAATTACCAATGCTTGTTTTGAACCAGCTAATCAGATGGTAAAATGTGACCCTCGCCATGGCAAATATATGGCCTGCTGTATGTTATATAGAGGTGACGTCGTGCCTAAGGATGTTAATGCAGCTATTGCTACTATCAAGACTAAACGCACCATTCAGTTTGTGGATTGGTGCCCAACTGGATTCAAGGTACATAAATAACTTAGGAAGTGCTTGATGTTTAAAATACTAGGAATTGCATAGTATTTAGATGTGATGGTCATTGTACAATGTTGTAATGTCCCTGTTAGCGAACTGCTTACATTTCAGACTATATTCTTAAGTATAAATCCAAGATACTGCAGCACAGATGAAAATTCTGTACCAAGTTATAGATTAGCTATTAGTTTTTATAGCAACAGGCAATATTGAGTATCTGAAAGCAATTTAAAAACGGGTACAAAAAAAAGAATGTCAGATTTTTCTGCAAGTCTTCAAAAACCTAGGTAATTCTGTATAGAGAAAGTATAGGTAAACCTCAAGCAACTGTAGAAACACCATAGTAAGTTATCACATAGTAGTTCAGTTTAGTAACTTCCCAACAACGTTTTTGAGATACCTTAAAATGAGAGAAGCTGTCGATTTGGGGGTCTGTACTGTGATGACAGAAGTTCTATGGCACCTGGCTTCTATCACTAGGGCAAATCTTCTGTGTTGTTCTTGTTAACAATGTCAAGATGGCTGACAACGTCACCTTGCAGATAAACGATCAATCCTTCTAGCTACTGTCAGTACATTCAGGACTTGACCAGATTCGTATGTTCTACTTAAGAGTCCAGTAAGCTCTTACTATCAATTATTTCTTCTAGGGCCCTTCCACAATCATTTGTGTGACTTATGCATTATAATCTGGTGAAAAAATTCCGTAGTCCAACCTAATATTGTCCCAATTTTAATTTGATCAGATCCTGAATTAGGATTTAGTTAAATATGCTCAGGAAATGCAAAATAATTCGAAGCTATTTGTTCATAACCATGATGTCTGTTCATTATTAACAGAAATGTCTTTAACTCTTCCCACTCAAAGTTTTCATCTGTTTCCTTGAAGGTGGGCATTAACTATCAGCCTCCAACTGTGGTGCCAGGTGGTGACCTTGCAAAGGTGCAGCGGGCTGTGTGTATGCTGAGTAATACAACTGCTATTGCTGAAGCATGGGCTCGCCTTGACCACAAATTTGATCTCATGTATGCGAAACGTGCCTTCGTACATTGGTATGTTGGGGAAGGAATGGAGGAAGGAGAATTTTCTGAAGCCCGTGAAGATTTGGCTGCGCTTGAGAAAGATTATGAAGAAGTTGGGGTAGACTCAGTAGAGGCAGAGGCTGAAGAAGGAGATGAATATTTAGAAAACTGAAATCTGGAAAACTATATTCAGCAAAAACAACAACAAATTGCAGAACCCTGTTCACTTGTTTGATTGTTTTCAAATAAAGTTTTAAAGGTTCTTCCTTTTTCTTCATTACTATTTATATATGTAGTCACTATTTAAGGACCACATGAAACTGCAATTTTGGTAGCATCTAGTCATGTGCAAACTAAAGATAAAATCAGGAAATTATATAGAATTTCCTGTGATCCTGAAGCGTTTTGTGACAAACTTTTATTTTTGGTTTTGCACAGGCAGGAAACAACTTTTCGTTAAAGGATTAATGGGTGTTATTCCAAGCCTGTCTCTATATAATAGACAGAAACCTGATATTAAGGATATCATCCCTTTGAAGCTAGCTTCACAGAAGACACAAAAAATAAGTTATTGTATTCATGTAATTTATCTAACTGTAGTTATGGCACGTGCCATTACAGTTTTGATTTGAACCAGCACTTAGTACCAGTATACTGGCTAGCAGGACAGAACTTGATACCTTGAAAAATAAAAACATGAAAATGGAGAGACTATGCAGACAAAACGTAAAATTTTCTGACAAGCGTGCCTCCCTGCATTCAATTCCCTTTAGATAAAAGGAAAATCTAAAAATAGTCCTATTTTAAATTCCTCCATTAACCTATTAAAAATATGTTCTTTAGTGGTACTTTCAAATTAATACAGCTTTATAGACACTTGAGAAATTGCTAAATCATGGGACACAGGTAAAAACTGCTGACCTACTTGCTTAAAATTATTCAATCTTGAGTTCTGTAAAGGAGAAAAAACGTTTTTTGTTGTTTTGTTTTCTATAAAACCACGAGGAAGAAAAGATTTTCTACATGTGCTAAAGATACCCGGGATTAAGTTTGTGGAAGTACTTGTATCTAGAGCATACATGGATGCACAAGTTAAGAAGTTCTAAAGAAAGAACTGCTGTATTTAAAACCAAAGGTGTTTTTGCATCTAGGACGCTGGAAGGTCCCAGATCCCAGCAGCCCAACTCGCTAGGCACGCTACTGCTAGCGGCACCTGCTCCAACTCAGCGCTGGCTCACCGCTGATTGCTCGGCGCTCCGCGGCAACTTATATTCGAACCGAGCAACGCGTAACGGCAGAAACGTGCCCAGGTCTTTTCCAAGCTTTGTGATTCTATGACTGGCGCGCGGGAATCCCCCCCCGCCGCCCCGCCCCGCGCCCGCTGCGGAACCGTGGGCGGAGGCGGAAGCCGCGGGGCCTCGGGAGCTGTGGCCGCTGCTGTAGCGGGGGGCAGCTCGGGGGACAATGGTGCAGCTTTACAACCTGCACCCGTTCGGGTCGCAGCGAGTAGTGCCCTGCGGGCAGGAGCCGGCGCACTTCTGCTGCGGGCCCGATGTGCTGTTCGTGGCCGGTGCGGCGGCCAGCTGCAGGGTGGAGGTGTTCGCCGTGCGCCACGAGGGCCGCTGCGAACCCCTAGGCTCCTTCGCCACGCTGGGATCCGTGCTGCACATGGCGCACAGCCGAGCAGGTCGGTGCCGGCCGCCGCTGGGCCCGGGGAGGCTGAGGCGTGTGCGGGCCGGGCGCGGGGCGGTGCAAACGGGCACTGCTGGGCTGGGGTGAGCGGCGAGCGGAGGCCGTGGGGCTCCGCCGGGGCGGGCGGCCTGTGCCGGGTGCGGGAGCGTGTCGTGGCCCCGCGGCAGGGCAGCGTGGCGGTTCCTGCCCGCCCGGCGCGGCCGCTGGTGGCGGGTTCAGGCGCCTCTCGGCGGAGCCGGGCGGCTGCCGCGGGCGAGCTCGCGAAGCGGCGGCTGAGGCGCGGAGGGGCAGAGAAGCGAGAGTGACGGCGGCACCGTGCAGCCGTACGGCGCCTTTTTGTCGTCTTCCTCCGCTCTGGCGGGACTCTGCGCTCCCGCCCTTGGCCACTGTGATTTCAGAGCGCGGGGTGGGGGTTTGCGTCTCTTCTCCCCAGCCGATTCCACAGATGTTAATGAGCCTTTGACTTTTTGTTAATGGGTATTTGGGGGTGAAAATACCTTGTCTGCGAGCGCTGCCCTTAAGGTGGGTTCATTTTTGAGCCGTATCTGGCCCTAGACCTGTATGTTAGTTCACTTTCTTTAATGGTATGTGAAGTGTGCTTCACCTACCAAAGAAACTTGCACTCTGGATTTCGTTAAAGAAACATTGGTGAAAACTCCTTTCAAATTTTGTGTGAGAGTTGAGAATTTAAGATATTCTTTGAAATGTACTTTGTTGGAATAGCAGGTAAACAGCTCGAAAACCGTCATCTATTCTGTATTGACGTTTTAGTACTGCTGCTTTATTTTAAGGAGACTATTTGTTGACAATTGAAGAGAAAAGCAAAGCAACTTTCCTAAGAGCATATATGAACTGGAGATGCATGTCTGCAGGGAGTTCTCGTGTTTGTGTCCGGATGGTTGGTCACAAGATGGAAGAGTCATACAGTGAAACCTTAAAAGAACAGATGTCAGTTGTGGAAATGCCACTTTCAGATCCTCCGCTGTGTGTTTCATGTTGTCCTGTAAATGGAGATCTTCTTGTGGGCTGCAAAAATAAACTAGTCATGTTCTGTTTGAAATACCTGGTCATAAACCAGAATTTGACTGTATTAGACTTCGAACGCACCTTAATTTTACACATTGATGACTTCATTCCTACTGAAGTTGCATTCTGTGCCAGACACATAGCCATAACAACAGAATTGGATGTTCTGATCCTGAAACTGGAACTGATCCAAAGTGCAGACAGTACAGAGCAATATGCACATCGAGTTAGTACACTAGAAGAGCCTGGAAATGGAAGTAAGTAGAGATATTTATTTTTTTCTGCCTCTGAGAATCTGTTAAGTGATTGCTATTACTCTTAAAGGAGGTTCTAACAAGGTAATTGCCCTTCAGAAAGTATTTTAGGATAATTTTTGGGCCGTCAGTTGAAAGTTATAGTGCATGAAAAGTTCTGCTATGTGTAGTTGGAGGTAACACTTAAATATGCTGTTGTTCTGTGGACACTTTCAGGATGGTGCAGCCACAGAATTAGGTATCTGTTTTGGGGTACCACCACTGGCCAAATCAAAGTGGTAGAAAGTCAGTGTGTTGTGTTCAGAAAAATTCTTCCATCAGCGTCACTGCCCAGATAAGCAGGTCTCTTCTAAGGGACAAGGAAGAGGCTGAAGGAAAGAATCATCTCGTGAACCTCGAAATGATAGAATGTCTCGAGTTGGAAGGGACCCACAAGGATCACTGAGTCCCAACTCCTGGATCTGCACAGGACTACCTGAAAATCAGACCTTGTGTCTGAGAGTGTTGTCCAAATCCTTGGGACCTGCTACAACAGTTCCGTGTGGTTGTTGCGCTGCGGGCCGCAGAGCTGAACGTGGTGCTCCAGGTGGGGGCTCAACGAGGGGGAGAATCACCTCTCTCGACCTGCTGGCTGCACTTCTGATGCAGCCCTGCATACAGTTGGCTTTTCGGGCTGCAAGCACACACTGCCAGCTCTTTCGTTGCCAGTTCTTTCAGAAATATTGACTCTGAAGGAATGAGACAGGTGAGGCCTAGACGAAAGATCTTTTTTGTCTCCTAGCAGAGCTCTTCTAAAAATCTCGTGGTTTGAAGAAGCCATTGCTAATTAGGTAGCCGTAATTGGAATGTTTAGTTGATATTGTGCCAGCATTTTGTTGTTACTAAATGGAATGGTTTGAATAATTAATGCATTTCCGTTGTTAAGGTGTAAAAGGTGAAGACCTTTCAACACATGCTTTGCAGCTTGAATTAGATGAGTTCATCATATGTCAGAAACCAGTGGAACTGCTTGGGGAAGAAAGTAAGCTATGTGAGATACCCATCACACTGGAATCCACAGAGTTAGCTACAGAAGACACAAAGCACTTTCAAGTGCGGTATCTCCTTTTCAGGTATTACAAATGCGTTTTCCCCTGTGTGGGTTAACTGTTACGTTAATAATTCCAAGAAGCAAATATAAGCTCGTATCTTGATGAAAAAAAAATACCCTGGTATTTTGACTTCTGAGCTTCTTATACACTGTTTCCTCAGCAGACCGAGAACACTGTGATGCCAAAGATGCCATTTTTGGCCTTGTGAATCCTAAGCTTTATTTAACTTTGAGAATGTGGCTAGTTATTACAATTAAAATGGAATTTATCTTTGATGGTTCTGCAGTACTGGTGATGTGTAATGTCTGCTTTCATCATACAGCCTTGTATGCTGTGAAGACATGCATCAGAGCTTCTCTTGTGATGTATCAGAAGAGATGTTTTTTTCTAAGCATACAGTAGCATTTAGGTTGAAAAGGATCTCCTGAGGTCATCCAGTCCAACATCCTACTCCCAACCAGAATCAGCTGGAGTAGCTTTTCCAGGACCTAGCCTAGTTAGGTTTTGAGTAGCTCCTGAGATGGGGGAGGCTCCACAACCTCTCTGGGCAGCCTGTTACGGTGTCTGACCGCTCAGGTTTTTGTACTTTCATTCTGAACTGGCCAAAGTAAGTTTTACACGTCTCATTCTGAAGCAGCTTGTGTCAAACTCTGTTATGGTTTAGAGAAGCCTACTATAAAGTATAGCTCACAAGACTAATCATCAGTCCTGGCTGTGTGACCTTGATCAAGGTACTGCCTTCTGTGCGTCTATTTTGCAGGTTTCATCAACTCCAGCTACAGTGATGCTTCAATACCTTCAATATTTACATATATATGTATATATATATAAAATCTCCCTTTGTGCCGCTGGCAAAGGGGAGTTTACCAAGTATCTTAAGCACTAAGAAGCTACACCTTTTATTTTTTTAGTAATCAAAACCATTACACTTCTATCTAAAACTGAGTAAGAACTGATATCTCAGTCCAGCTGTGAATTTTGAAGCAAGGCAAGAAAAAGGATGACTCATAAAAAGAAAGAAAAGTAGGATTGAGGATGAATTTTGTTCAGTTAAATAAAAAGGAAGAAAGAAAGATTAAATCAAGGTTCAAATCAATTGCAGCACGTCTTCAGTGATCCCAGACTTTGGCACGTGACTTGTAGACAAGCAAAGAAAGAATTTTTGGTTGCAGGAACTTGTTGTTTCTAGCTGTGCTACGTTCTTCTTAGCATTGCTAAGCTAATCGCATTAGTAGTATGAAGGCAAAATAGTTGAGTATTAAAACACCAACTATGGCTGTTAGAACTATTGCTCTTTCCTTGCCCGAGGTGAATGGTAATAGTTTCTCACTGATGTCCCATGTTGGTTTGGATATTTCCTCTAGGCGTTTTGCACCTGACCAGTCGCCTTTTGGGTTTTGTGAAGAGATGAAGTTGCACTCTGTTCAACTGCTTCCTATATACCAGAAAGGTAGATGCATATGCGTGGATGCATTATGTTGTATGTCACAGGAGCCCTGGGAAAGGAAGGAACGTCTCAGTATAATCTCTTCTGTACACTGTTCCTGTATGATTTGTATTAAAATTAGGGTATTTCCTCCCTTTTTAGTGATTTAAACTGAGCTTCGTTTAACAGAAATGTCTTTCTCTAAGTTCTGTGTAAACTTTGAACGAAAATACCAATTCACAGCACCATAACAGTAAGTCTGTTCAAAGACAGCTCTTATCAGTTCTCTATTGACAAACTTTACATCACAGAACAGTCACTTTTTACGTTGCATAAATAAAATTGTCTTCAGTGTCACTGTAACATTCTAGTCTGTCTCTGAGAGTCAACACTGGAAATCAGAGTAGTAAACCTTAATAATATTAAGGTACAGGTTACCTTTATGCCAGACTTTATTTAAAATGACAAGGGATGAAAGCAAATTTCAGGGATTCACCAATAAACACTAGCTCAAGCTTCAACGTAACCAGGGGAAAATTTAATCCTTTGTTATGTCACCTTTACTGACTGCTCACCCAGTTTGTGGTTGTCTGTTCTGTTCATTAGCTAAGTCTCATTTAAGTCACAGCTGACTCAAGAGAACGAGCTACTTGCTGTTCAATTCCATCTAACTTATTTTCTCTTGCGGTTTACAGACCTTGACAGGCGGGTCTGTAGAATCTGAACACACCCTTTACCTGCCAAAGTGGCTTTATAAATAATTCTGCCATTCTCTGACTGTCTTTCATTTAAGTGAGGATCTGCATTTTGGTGCAGTTCGTCTGCAGCTCTCGATGAGCATTCATTCCAGGTCACAAGGAGTTGTCTAAGACCAGACTGATCATTCGAGCTATGTGTGTTTAGTTGTGATGAATCTGCCAGGACTCCCACATACTGTTGGGTCTGTGGAAATTCTTCGCTTGGTGATTCATCCACGCTTTTGTTAGAAATGCCTTGAAATGTGAACATGGCATACAAATTGATGTGTTACCAACCGGTATGCTGTTCTTCATGTAGTTCTCTTTCTCTTCAGTGGCTGCTAACAAAATCAGTTGGAACTTGCTCAGGTCTGAGAGTAGCTTTTAGGCATCGGGCTTACAAAGGAATTGCAAGGTTTTGATTTACGAGATGTGTATAAAATGCCTTTCTTGTTCTTACATCTAGGAAGTTCTGTGACAGCCCATGAGGAAACTGAGACCAAGAGAGAACTACTCAGTCTCTTTTGCTTTTTCTCTTTGCCTCATGTTGGATATCTCTACTCTGTTGGGAAGTTAGTAGAACTGATTTCTACTTACCAGTATTCAGAGAAGTCAGAGCAGGCAGTTCTCACTCCACAATTCCTGCATGTCATTACAAGGTACTATATTTATGATTTTGCTGATTGTATTACTACCTTTCTCTTTGTGCCTTATTTTTTCCTGAAGCATTCTGGGCAAGCTTATCTTATGGTGCAGAATGTCCTCCTGCCTAGGCCTCAAAGCCCATTTCTGCACAGGGAGAAAGATCTGATTCTCTTTAGTCTTGGCTTTTGGATTATTGCAGGTCTTCATTTTCTTTGTCATCAGTGTTGTGTCTTCTTTCCCTCTAGTGAGAACCTGCAGTGTTTCACAGTGCGGTGCAGTGCAGCAGCAGCTCGCGATGAGGATCCATACATTGATACGACTGCAAAGGTGCACATCTCATTATTTTGCTAAAAGAATTGGAGTAGCAGTGTGACACTTTGTTCCCCTGTGTTTCCTTCTGAAATCATGTTAGTTTCTATTGGCTGTGACCCAAAAAAAAATCAAAAATTAATATTTTATTTCAATCTATGTCATATTCTGGAAGTCTGCACATGTATCACTGACACAATCTATTATTGTTGTTTAAGATTCTAGATAATTAATAGAATGTTTTCAAAAACATCAAAAACTATGATATCACAAGTTTTCACCTAAATTCCATGCTATTCTGAACGGAGGGCGCAGTTTTCCCATATTACAGCTGATGGTGCTTGTAAAGCTTAACTGTCTTGAAACCTAAACTTTGGCTCTTTGTTTGTGAGGTGTGCATGTAATAGTAAGCTGCAGACACTCGTGTGTGTCCATATTGCAGCCTGTCCTCCCATAGGCCACCGTCCCTTAAGGGCGCCCCTACTCTAGTGTGGGTCACCGATGGACCGCAGTTGTGCAGGGGTGCCTCTCCCTGGTGTGGGTTTCCCACTGGCTGCAGTCCTTTAGTGGAGTTCCTTCTCCTTTGTGGAGTTTGACATGTACTTGTTTTTCCTGCCATTTCTGACATCAATTTCAGAGGTGGCTGGTTCTGGTTATGACAGGCCCAGGGCAGTTCATAGCCTCCAGGTCATCACTGCAGCCCTCTGCCTCCTTACCAAAGATTGAGGTTTCTTCAAAAAGTAGGGCACGCATAATACATGATGCTGTGTTGCCTTGCTTCATTGTGTATACTAATTTGTAAATGTGGTATTTTATCTTCTTAGAGTTACAAGGGTAGAATGTTTCTGGGCAAATGAGGTTGCATTTTTCCATTTTTAGTCCAGCCTAGAGGAAATGGTGTGTTTTGGCTGAAAGATGCATGTTGAACAAATCAAGGATGTAATACTGGATAGGCAACATAACAATAAATATTGCAAGCAAATATAATATTTCTATCTGTATTTTTTTTATAAAACGTAAGCAACTGAAATCAGGACTTTTGCAAACACATCAGGCAGTCTTACATCTCAGCCAAATTAAAACTATTTGGGATTATCTTTTCCACGTTAGGTAACATGTTTCCTTTTTGATTTAAAGACTCACTCAAAGCACACACTAACTGAAATTACAAAACACACTTGCTTTTCTTTATAGGCTTGTCCACCTGTTGCTCTGGATGTCTGCACATTACGAATGCAGCTTTTTATAGGACCAAGAGCTATCTGTCATTTCAAAAACCATATAATTCTTCTGACTAAGGCTAACACAGAAGATATTACTGGAAGACGAAAGCCTACAAGAAGGATGCTGTAAGAATTTGCATCTTTTGGGGAGATGGGATTTAGAGCTCTGTGTACAGTGCTGAATTTTCAGGTGTTGGAGTCGGAGAGGATCCTCTGTGGAAAGATTGTTAGGACATAATTCCCTAGCTGATGGATGAGAACAGAAATCAGGCATTGATTTTTGAATTCTACTCTATTAAATGACATGGAAGAAATGGAAAGTTGAACTTTTACAAAATAAGTTACCCGAGATTGTCAAAGCCAACTGTCGTATGTAATGTTAAAATAACATTATGAAGAACGTATCTGCTACTGAGAGGAAAAAAATACTTACCCTGGCAAAAAATATGTAGGAGTTATGGACCTGCAGGCTAACAAAATGTGTTGTAGCAAAAAATGAAAAATTCTTAGAACCTTTAACTAAATGCAAGACAGTTGTGAACATTGCTATATTAATGACAAAAGAAGCACTGGACTTTGGCCCGAGATAGTGTTGTTGTATGTATGTAGTCAAAGTTTTTCACCAAGAGCATGGTCAGGTGCTGGAACAGGCCTCTCAGAGGGTCATGGCACCAAGCCTATCAGAGTTCAAGAAACATTTGGACAATGCTCTTAGACACTTGGTCTGATTTTTTGTGTGGTCCTTTGGGGACCCAGGAGTTGGACTCGATGATCCTAGTGGGATCCATCTCAGATATTCTATGATTAGTAAAGAAATGGAACAGGAAGACACTTTTCCTACAGTGTTTTAATGTTAGGGAATTGAAGACCTAGCCAATATATTAAAAGTGAAAGTGTTCAAGTACTTTTTTTACACCTTGTCTTGACAAATGTGTGAATTGAGCTGCAGGGGTAAAAGTGCAGTAAATCTTTATGGAAAGTAACTGAACATCTTAACTAATTTGAATTACTCACCTTCATGTATGTACATGATACTTCCTGGTGTTAAATCCAGGAGAAGATGTAGTTGATGGTTTCTAACAATGATGTTTCTGGTGTATGAACATGCCTATCTATTACTAGCCATTACAACTTAAATTCACAACTTAACTCTCAAACGTCTACTAGTCTGCAAACATACCTGTTTATGCATTTAAACTGTAAGGTTTTTGTTTGTTTGTTTTTGGCTACAGAATGTTTATTTGGACATTGGCAACTTAACTCTTTTCCTTTTCTCTAGTTCCAGAAAGGCTAATAGCATCAAATCCAGAACAGATTCCGAGTCAGCGCCTGGTTGGAATTTATATATTATAAACACTGTTTCAACCATCCAGCTGTACAGAGAAATGGTATTTCCAACTCCTGCTTTCATTTATTGACTAAAAATAGGTACTGTTAATCTCTGGTGCTGAATATACTGTAATATGTTTCTTATGAATAGCTCATAATTCTATTTCAAATACCTGCTGCTTTCTCTAGAATTGTTTCTGTATATTCTTTATTTTTACCAGCATCCGAAGTGTATCGTGTATCTGTTCTAGGTAGATTATAGTAGAACTTACGAAAATGCAAAAACTGAGAGTTGCATCCACCTTCTAAGTGAGGCTCACCTACTAGTCAGAGCAGCTATAATGGACCCTGGTTTCCTTAAATCAGATGATAAAGAAGAACTTCTAAGAGCGTTCAGAGAAAGTTGTGCCTTTTTAGGAGACTGCTACAGCAGGTATGTTTTAGATGTCAAAGTGGTACAGATGTGCTTTTGTTTCCAATAATGTAACCTTAAAATGAAAATCCATTATTCCTTGCTATTTTACTTTGGCATGGCATGTATATTTCAAATACTTACATTCTACCAGAACAGCTTAATCTGGTCCTCTGATAAGTGCCTGGTTGTTTTGGTTGTCAGTTTAACACAAAATACAACGTTACCTTGAGTCTTAGCTATGTATTTGCAGATAGTGGTGTGTTTGCAACCTTGATGTGTTACTTTAGTTCTTAGAAACAGTGGTGTCAAATGTGTTGCTTTTAATTGTTCGTTTTCCTTCCCATTTTGTTGCTTTCAGGTTTGACACAAAGGATTACCACCTTGCTTTGCCATACTATAGAATGGCGGGTTTATCCATGACTGAAGTTTTAGAGCGACTAGTTTCAGAAGGTGATGAAATACAGACATATGAAAGAGGTTTTATATTTTATTTAACTCACTCTCTTAATGAAGACATAAATGAAGAATTAAGCAAGGTAGAAACAAGTATTTTTTACTTAATCTGATGATTTAATTACAATTTTAAGAACTGTGCATCACATATTAATTAAAATTTCTTTTGAAATGCTGAACTGTTTATTTAGTTTTACAAATATTCTTTTTCATACTTTTTTTATTTACCCATTTTTGACAAAAGAGCATGCATATAACAGCTGCGATGCTTTGGGCTGCTTTCAGGCAACTTATGGATTTGGTTGTCACGAGGCGTATGGATAATGATGGTTCCCACTTGTGCACAGAGATCCTTTTGTGCTAGAAAAGTTCTGTCTTAGATCTCTTTCATTTTCCGTTTCTGCAACAATGCAAACCGGTTTTTGAACCTTGCCATATTGCACAGATTGGTAAAACCGATTCAGTGTGGTAGAGAGTTCTCTTAGCTTTTCAGAATATGTGCTGAATCATTCCTGGTTAGAGTACCTTTACTTTCACTAGTAGGGATTTGGTAGCTAAGCTGTACTTGTCTATTCAAAAGAAGAAAAGAAGTGCTTCTTACGCCAGAAAAGATTACGTATCTGGAAATGTTAAAACTGTCAAATGGGTTTTATTTTAATAGGAATCAGCAAATAAAGTTCTTCAGATATTCAGTGTTGCTGATCCCATGCAGCTGCCTCATATCCTCTGCAGTCCCTGCATGAGAAATGTATGTCCTTTGACAGCTGTGAAGTATCTTCATAAAGTAGAAAACAATATGCCGTCAGTGGTCCTCACACTTACTAAGGCTTTCATGGCTCTGAAAATGGGAGACCTGATGATGTATGAGCATGAGATGGGCTCCCATAAGGAGGTAAAGTATGCTGAAAGCATGAACTGTTCACTTTTTGCAAAGCTCAAGTCAGTAAGTTTGGCTAGTGGTTCTGTTCTACAGTAAAACATCCTTTCAGTTGCTCCTCTTCCTCCTGGTATGCTTTATAGGCTCCACTGAATGTCTGCAATAACAGTAAGATCCAGGACTAGTGTATGCTGGGATGCTTCTGTCTTTGCAAAGCCTTATCAATAAACAAATGTTTTAAAGGCTTTATTTTATTTTAAAGTAAATGCAGTTTACTGGTGCGTAACAGGCTCTACAGAGCCTGTGCTCTTCACCAATATGGCAGGGTTGCATAGTAGCATTTTTCCACCTCTCCAACTCTCCACCTGTAATTAATACATGATTAACATGCAGCGTGTCCATGAAAACTTAACCATCTGTATATAAACAGCCCTTATAAAATTGCTTTTGTAGCAGAATGTCCATGGTGCATACAAGCCAAAGTTTCTGTATACGATCTCCTTATACGATTTGCCATCTTCTGTAGAATCAAACTACTTAACCCTTACTAAGACTAGATCAGAACCTACTTCAGTGCTGTTCAGAATAAGAATTCCACGTCAGTGGCAAAAAAATGTTATCTGATCATTCTCTGCCATAGGTGTTCACATGTGGATTTAGACTGAGACCAGTCTGTAAATTACTTCTTGTTAAGATTCTTCAGGAGTGTTGAAAAAGGAATGTTCGAAGATTACGGAGCTTGAAATCTGAAATCTTTCTGAGTGTGAGCTGTTGGAGGTCTAAAAGGTTTTTAAAACAAACTGATAGATAGTCCAAACTTTGATACCAAGCTTCAGCATGAAAAGTCTTTGGAGAGCTTTCAAGAGTTACCAGGTTTTGAATTGCAAGTTGGGAACTGTGGGTAGCTGTTTCAATTATGGTATTTAGGACCACCTGCTTTCTAACCATTTGCAACAAGATCAGGTGAAACTGTGATATTACAAACAAGCTAAGAAATACACATTCACAGAATCACAGAATGGTAGAGGTCAGAAGGAACCTCTGGAGATCATCTGGTCCAAATATTCACCACCACCAGTCCATTGCATATAAGTCATTTAGAGGTTAGGGATTTGATTGTGTGTGTTTTTTTTTTCCCTCCTATTTTTAATTGATCTATTACAAAAATGCTTTACTGCATCTCACCTTTAAAAAGTATTTCAGTGCAAAGTCTTAGAAATAATGCTTCTAGAAAGATAAAGGAAAAATAGTTTCTACACATAGGGGTTGAGAAATGTAAACTTTCTTCTTAGGTCTGCCTTATATTTCTTGTGTAATTCATTTAATATGCTCAGGCATCAGTTCCCAGGTGTTTTTAAAATGGAAATAATATTTTGTTATATTACCTTCAAAAGCACTGAAATGCCCAGAAACTACTTAGAGTTGCATATTGTGCAGCATGTTTTGGTCATTGTTTCAGGGGTATTTTCAATATAAAAATCATATTTCAGCAAAGTAGTTAATTGAAATTTCAGCCAGTGATTTTTCAGAACACCCCGTGTGTTTAGTGACTGTGATTCCATAGTAAAATCTTTCTTATATGTACAGTAATTCCAGATTTCAACAGCACATTTTTTCCAGTGTTCAGGCAATTGTCATGGTGCTCAAGAGTACCGATCCAGCACACAGTTTGGACCTGGATCTCTGGAGAGCTACTCTATAAACTGTCGAAAGCTTTTATTTCCTTCCCCTTACTTTTCTTTATTTCATCTATATAAACTTGACTACCTGAGAAAATACTGAGTTTGCAGAGTTGAATTTTACATGAGTTGAGTTCTTTACCTGATTTATATCTGACTATGTTTGTAGACGGTACTGGCCTCTGGCTTCACTGAGCAACCAAAACTCCTGAGACAGTATAAAGAAGGAATCGTTATTCCAACTGAATTTGCTGTTCACCTGAAGGAGATGCAGCCTGGATTATTGGTGGCTGCCATTGTGGCTTTACATGAGAACAGTAAAATTGAACTGGAAGAAGCAGATGTGTTTTTCAAGGTTGGCCTGTGATAATTTTTTCCTTTTTTTTTCTTTTTTTTTCTTCATGTACTGATGTTATGAGTAAGCAAAGTGGTCTCAGTTGCTACTTCAGTCATATTTCAGCATTCTTTTTTTTTGAAAGAGAGAGATGAATGTTGGATATGTTCCAGTTTTGATAGATGACTACAGAATCAGAATCTGGAATTTCTGGAAAGAAATACTGGTCAAATCAAGTAAAAAAAAAAATCCATTAACACTTGAATGGAAAATACCCCAGTCTGAGGGATCTTTCAGAGGCTTCCTAATAGTTTGGCTTCCTAAGACTATTGAAACTTAACAGAATTTGGATACATCACTTCCATAGACTCCTTTTGATGAGACATATTTCTAAAGAATGAGAATATTAAATACACATTATATATTAAATGCTTTAAATATGAAGGTATATAATGCTCTGATCATCTGTATACATTTCTGAAAGAAGAGTAGGTCTCTGCAGTTTATGGAAAGAAAAATAGAATTATAGAATGGCTGGGGTTGGAAGGGACTTTAATGATAATCTAGTTCCAACCCCCCTGCTGTGGGCAGGGGTGTCACTAACTAGATCAGGGTGCCAAGGGCTCCATCCAACCTCGATTCGATCAGTTGGTTCAATTCAATACATTGAATTGTTTTTCTAGTCACTGACGTTTTCTTTGTTTGGGCTGGGAATAGACAAAACTTTTTTTTTTCTACAATCAGTAATGTCGTTTGGATTAAAACCACATATACTTCAATATTGGTATGTCGTGGTCTTGCATCTGTTACTGTGAAAGACCTGTATCAGAAATACCAAATCATGAAACTTGAAATAGAACAAATAAGTTGCTTCAAAGTCACGTGTAAACTGAGTAACAATTCTTTTCCCTGCTCGACACACCAGGCCTTAAAGCCCAGAAACATCTCCCTTGTGGGACCTACCATTATACCCAACTGAGCTGCACGGCATTTTGTTATCATTGGCCTTTGATTACATTAAGATTCTTTTTTAGAAGACGTCTGTTAGGCTGTTGGTGTATATAAAAGCCTCCAAAGTAACAGTCAGTAAATCCTTGCTGACAATGCGCTGACATTTCTGGCAGTGGAATAAATCTTCAAGAAGTAATCAAATCTATATGTTAGAATTGGTTACTTTAAAATCATTCCATGAACTTTATACTTTGCCAAGCACTGTATTATGTAGAATCGCATCTATCACCTCAAGACAAAAAGAGAACCAACATCCTGCCACTAGTAGAAGTGAAAAAACGTTCCTTTTGTTTGTTCTAACTTCTGCTACTAATAATTGCCACATTCTATACTAACTTGCTGTCTTCTAATGTTTTTGTTCTTAGATATTGTGTAATAACAGTGAAAACGCTGTTCCTCAGCTCTTGGTAGATTTCTGGGAAGCTCTCCTTGTAGTATGCTCTCAGGAAGATGTACTTCAGGAGCTCTTACTGAGGGTTACTTCTCAGTATGTTTGGAGAATATCAAAGAAGCAACTTCCTGAGACTAAGCCATTGAAAACAACAGAGGATCTGGTAAGCGTACTACTCAGAATTTTTATGTCTGTATTGTCTATCCAATTATTTCGTATTTTAATTCTGGACAGTTTATCACTTAAAAGAAGCAAGACTGAAAGTAAATGATGTAGTGTGCACTTACCAGGCAGATGGTTCTGGGGAATCCTATTCTTTAGGAGCATTTGCAAATACGATCAGCAGGAATCTCAGCTCTGGGCAGAAATAAGGGCTAAAATGAAACAATGAGAGTTTGTCAGGTGGAGTGTTTTATTATTTTTTTCCCTTAATGAAAAATTTACAAAGCTGACTAAATGAGAAAACATAGGAATGATGGATTGTAAAGTATTCTGAACAGGGAGTCTAAAATACAGAATTGAATAGAAGTTTCCAGTTTATTTGTTACTCAATTATATGAACCAGAAGAAAGAACAGTTGCTATTCCAAATATACTATTTAAGAACAAAATTTTCTTCACTTGTGAGGGGGGTGTGGTGTGGGTGTGTTCACAAGGAACTGTCACTAACAGAAATACTTCTTTTACTACAATTTCTGTCTCTCTATCTCGCTTGCTCTCCATCTCTCTTGTTCTCTCTCTCTCTCTCTCTCTCTCTCTCTCAGATAAACTCCTGTAATCGTTTTGGGTTCATTTTCCCATGGGTTACTTTCATAATGTCAACGGGATCTCCACCTGATAAAGATTACCCTGAAGATATTTCAAAGCTACAGGTATGAAACCCTTAAACTTTGCTGTTTGCAACTTAGATCCATTCTGCAAATGTTCATGCCTGTAGAGCTTTCTCTAGCAGCCTCCTCTCCTCCTTCCCTGCCCAATCCCCGAATTATCCAAGTTGAACTAAAAGACCCACTGAGATCATTGAAGAAAAAAATACCAAAATGACACATCAGTAACTGTGATACTTGCTTTTTAGTTAACTCTAAACTTAATCAGTTTTCAGTAACATTTAATAAAATAATTTCAAATGTACTATGATAAGTACAGGCCTTTTGTTCTAAGCTTATGGTTAGCATTGCTTTGCAAAGTTTGATTTAAATTCAAACAAAACGTTTTCTTTCTGTCTCTAGTCTCTTTTATGTAGTCAGTCGATCAATATAACTGCAGCTCTGCCTATCTTGGAACCTCTGATAGAGGCTGGCAATGTCGGCCTCACCATCCATGTTCTCTGCAGTACCCATCTGGGCAAGTATGAGGATTCCATTGACCAGCTTCTCAAAAGGTGTCCTGCTGCAGCTGTGTTATATGCTCAGCACGAGCTGAAGGATGATAGTCGGGTGAGCTACTTTGGTTAAACTCATTCAGATTCTTTTTTCCCTCTAACTAAAATGTTATTGTATACGGATGGACTCTGGATGGATCAAATAGCCAATATTTCAGACAAAGTAAATTGCTTAGCTTGCTTTGAACCACATGCCTGGCCTTTAAATTCCATAACTCAGTCCCACTAATTTTAATGAAATGTTTTCCCCTGTTTCTTCTGTGACTCCCTGTACTCATTCTAGTAAGTTTAAAGTATAATCTTTTCAGAGGGCAGAGGACCTCAGAAAACAGAGTAATTTTTTTCCATTATAAGTGGAAAACTGTCTAGTTTCTCACTAATCCGTGTTCTAATTTGTTTGGTATTATTGTATAACGTGTCATATTTTAGTAATAAGCTAGGAGAAGATCCTTCAAATAGTATCACGTTTAAGTGTGTTCTTGTGTTTTTAGTGACACCTTACCATCAAAATGGTACTGGTACAGTAGTGAAAAATTTCACATTCTTTGTCCCATTTTTCACATAGGCCTCCATGCAGTTTTAACTGATGTAACTGATTCTATTCCAGTGTTTGGGGAGTACAGGATTTTACTTCCATTGCCTATCACAGCTACTTAATTGTCTGCATTTTTGTTGGCCAAACTCAGCAAAGGTGATTATCTACCAGATGGAAATACTATTGCTGCATTCAGGACCAAATTTGTGCTTTATGTTCAGATCTAAAAATGGTTTCTTTGATAATTTTCATGTTGGTTATAGAGTTGTGAGGGTACAATAATGAATCGGAACACAAGTGGTAGAAAAGGGTTACCATGTTTAAAAAAGGAAAGAAAGAAATCTCTTCTCCCTCTTTTCACTCTTATTGACAAAATGACAGTAAATAGCTCGCTACTTTAGCTGTTGGAAGCAGATTAGGTCAGGACACAGCAGTGTTCTTACAATAATTTTATCCACCACTTTGCATGGAGCTGTTTGGATGGGAAAAAGTCTTCTTACAAACACTTTATCTGTACAGACACTAGGGGGCACTGTTTAACTCTGTCAAGTATGAAAAGGTCACACAAAATTTGAAATACATCAGCAAAAACATTGCATTTCAAATCATTATATAAATTAATTACTGATTCCATCGTAACCTATCTGCATATACATCTGATCTTAGTTCAGTGTATTTTTAGCAGGTCTTTCATACTCTTAACTGCAGTCATTGTTAATTTACACTTTTGCTGTGGGTTTTTATGAATTAGGCTGTATGGTGGAACAAACTGCTTCCAGAACTTTGCAAGAGAACCAGACTTACTGAAAATGACTATCCTGTTCTTATTTCATCACTAAAAGGTAAATCAATTGATTATAACCTAACTACAGAAGCCTTTGTATAGCATCTGACATTCTAAATATTGTTCAGCCTTAGAGAATACTGATGTGATATTTTCAAAGAAAGGGGAATAAGTTTCTATGTTTAAAGCTAATAAAACTCAGCAGGCTTTCTCGTAATCAGAGCAGCATTCTGCAACATACAGTGTTGCCTCATATAAAAAGGATGGCATTCATTTTATATTGAAAACAATTGCATTGTTGGAATCATTGCTTCTGTATTGGTCAAGAATAGATACCATTTAAAGAACTCAGTTTCCCTAAAAGATAGGGATTGTTTGCTTTTTTTCTGGGCTAAGTGACTATATGGTTCTAAGCAATGACAGCTAACAGGCTACTGTTGATAACCCAGTGGGCATTTAAGTGTATACTCATGATTAGGTTACAGACTGTAAAAACTACAATGTGTTACTGATAGTTGGTCACATTAAGCAGAAGGAAACATTTGGCAGAGTGGTGGTGGGGTTACAACGCTTTGGTTAGTGGAAATAAAGAAGTAAAGAAACCAACGCTAGTAGCTGATGTAGTCCTGTTGTTATATGTTTGTAGGAAGCCAATAATACTGCATAGCTAAGCAACGTGCGTTTGTTTTTGACAGAATAAGAAGACTGAATAAAATAAATGTATTAAAACAAAACAATGTGCTCCCTGGGGCCAGAACAACAGCATCACTGAGTTGTGTGGTGCAGCACTGGTTGCCGTGCTGCATTATAAAGTTCTAGTTTGAAGAGCTAGCATGTTTGTTTGTGGTTTTTTTTGTACTTGTTTTCATGTGATAACTGTGCTATAATAAGCACTTCAGAACGTGTTTAACAGCCTCTTCTTAGAGGCTCATTGAAAAACATCCGTTTTAACATATAGTGCTGTATTAGAGTACTGGTAGAGTTCCAGGGCTGCTTTTTCATTTGCTATGAAACATGTGGAGTACTACATTAGACTTCCGTAAACATTACTGCCACATGTAGACCTGATGAATTAAGATAAAGGTTTGGTTTTAATCTAAGACATCATTTTCCCGTAGCTGTATTTGCTCTCTAATGGGTGTGTCTCCGATTTTTATTTCAGTTACAATATTTACGTCACTTGATGACCTCAATTAGTAATGACCTTGTTAATGTTTTTTTGTTTCTTTGTTCTAACCAAAATACCCTAAACATGATTTTCTCCTCTGCTTTGGGCAGAAACTTTATCAGTTGTTGCAATGGAATTGGAACTAAGGGATTTCCTTAGTCTTCTACCAGAGGATGGAACTGCAGCATTTTTCCTGCCACATCTTCTTCACTGCAGCCAGAGGAAACTGCTGACCTAGACACAATGAATGTCTACTATTCATTCAAATACCATGGATGAATGTGCTGGAATAACAAAAAAAAATTAAAAAGAGAAATACATAAAAACCACTGTGAGTCCCCCTACATATAAATCACCTTATTTCTGAGCTAAAACCTTATGACAATTATTGAATGACAACTTATTTGAGGCAGAGCATCTCCTTTGAAGCTAACACTATTGCACTTTGTCAGTAAACCAGAACTGAGTAATTGGTCGCCAGGTTAAAAACATAGCTATTAAACTACTAAGCATAGGTGTCACTCATCCTGTAAATAAGGATGAACTTATGGCCAAAGCAGCTGAAAAATATGGACTGTGCAGTACAATTGTACATACAATAGTCACTGAAAGTAAAACAGGGAGTTAGTTTTAATTATATGCTAGCTACTTGGATCACTGACCTAGAGAGGAATTTACGCTTAGTCATGTATTTAATTGTGTAAGTAAAGGTAAGTAAGTACTTTACTCTTGTAAGTGGAATTGGATTTTGCAAAATAGACATTCCCTTGAATTCCATCTGGAAAGTCCAGTCCGCTGCTCTGTCATCTTATATACATACCCCTGCAAGTGTTACAGTGAAACTGTTTTCATTTAGCAATTTACAGGAAAAGGCTGTAAATTAAAGATACAAAAATGTTCTTAAGGGGAATGGAAGATACATACTACTGCTTGCTTGCTGTTTTTGTATGCTTTCTTCTGTTGTACTTGAATAGTACTTGCAAGTATTTGAAGTATCACTAGGTCACAGATGTAGCTGAAATATGTTTCTTCCAGGTCTTCTGATAAGTGTCTCGTATGCGTGCATTTATGTACTGATTTGTCTTCCTTTTGGGCAGATGGCATCCTTCTGCTCTTTCAGCTCAAATTTAGTCCTAGTAAACTATCACAATGTTTATGACTGTCTTATAAATAATGTTCTTTGAGAGTCTACTACAAATAAAACAATGATTCTCTGATCCTGTAAACAGCTAAAGACCTAATTAGTTGACATAGGCTCTCAACTCCAATTTCACTAAACCTGTAACGTTACTTAAACTGGTAAAGGGCAATTAGAAGAGATCATCTACATTCTAAATAAAAACATCCAAGACAAAACAAAAGAGAGTAGTTTTAATTTCTTTATGTGGCAAGTCTGATACAGCCAAAATCAGTGATCTAATTTACTAGTAGGGAGTCGTCTGATTTCAACAGAATGTTCCTGTTTTTCAAAAAAAAGCCAAAGCAGTTTAGACTTGTACAGAGAAGAAATGTCCTTTACGCTGGTAAGCTGTAAACCCAGGTATTTTGCTTTGCCTGTCTGTATAATACATTCTTACCTGTTATATGTTACAAGTGAGGGATTGGATGAGCCAAAGGGAGAGCTCTGCTCTAACTTGGGCAGTCAGGTTATTAAAACACAACTGGATGGTACAAAGATACCTGCTCTAGCTGCTTACATTTTTGACCAAGAATCAGTCAAGCAGTAGTACTGTTGCTTCTAGCTGTCGAGAAGTGCTTAATTTGTCTAGCTATGCACTACAACAATAGAAGCAAAACGTAGCTATTCAGGATTTGGGGCAAAGCTCTTAGGTATACTAGTCACCATATTTTACCCTTCACTGTCTTAATTTTATCAGGCTTATGTCAGCATAACTGTGTCTCTTTTGTTAATTATTTTCATAACATAAAACCACAAACAGTTATGAACTGTGTGCAACTGTGATAAGTCAGACATTGCATCTTTTAAATTCACTATCTTGAAATAAAATTATAAAATAATTCAAGAACCTATGGATAAAGTGAATAATTGGATAATTGAATTCCAGTTTTCCTTGGAATAGCTACTGAGATGTCTGACTAGTAAAATGTGACATCAAAGCTAGGAAAAACACCTAAAATGAATTTTGCTGTTACACAGTTATTTACTAATTAAAAAATAATAAACATAACACGGAAAGTATCTTTCATTTGGCTCTTCATGTTTCTCAGCACTTAAACAACATGCATTAGGCATCACCTAGAACATGGTTAGCTTGCAAGATATTATTTTTATTTAAGGAAAAATATAAGCTATTGTATCCTTTCATCTATCTTGGGTCTATGGTCCTTCTGGTAACTGTGGGCCACCAAATGAAGTCTTCTAAAACACCAATAGATGAGATGAATTGTCCAGACTTCCCAAGCAGTTCTTCACTGAAGGCAGACCTTGGAGAATCAGTGTGGTAAAATGTTTTCTTCAGTCTTGCATGTCTGTCGTACCTTTACGCTTGAGCTGACTGAATAATTTTGGCAACAAAGACTGTTTGTCTGTGAGGAGGAAAAATAGCTTTTGTTATACCTGTTCCATCAAAAGAAGAGCCTTTGCATATAGATAACGGAGTCGAAGATGAGAGCAATGGATCTCTGAACCTTTTACACATCCTGAGTTAGATTTAAAAACAGCTTTAAAATGCACCGATGTGTACGTTTTAATGCACCGGACTATACTTAGCTGATAATGACATAGTGCTTCTAGACGTAGAAGTCTTTTTATACATCTCTTTCTGTGTAGTCTGAGTCAGTTTTTTATTATCTGCGCAAGTTTGACAAAATGTATTCTTCAAATTAGGTATAATATAACTAGATGGTGTTTAACAACCTAATTTACATGTATTAGTATAATCATGCATTATATAGTTGCATATATATACAGAGACATACGCATTTTGTAGTACTGCTCTCTTTCTGTCAATTAGCATAACTCATACCTTGTGCTCTGTCTTTTTAGTACATGAAAGTTGCTTTTGAATAGTATTAACTTTGTAGATACAAGAACAAGAACGTTCAGAATTCTTTTCGATTCAGATTCATAGTTAATATTACTGAGGTAGATTAACTGACCTTTTGGAAGCACTGTGTAGGTTGCTTCCATGCCTGCATAGATGTGATCGGTAACATGGCAGTGCAATAGCCATATTCCAGGGTTCTGTGGGATCATTTCCACGGTTTGAAATGTCCCCGGGAACAAATCAAAGACATCTGCCCGGTAAACTCCTGTTTGCTTCAGGATGAGAACCAGCAATCGTTAAATAGTGTGGCATAACCAGATGGCAGTAAAACAAACTACACTTTACTCATACTCCCTCAAACTTTTTAATCACACCTGAGTAAAAAGATATCTACTGTATGTCATTTCTATAGAAGAATTTTTCTATACTTTGTGCTTAAAATATGAATAAAATAGTGGAAAAAAGTGGAAATGAAGGAAAAAAAGTGCAGTGGTTCTCATACCACAGTCACGAAAATATTAAATTTCTTGTTTAATCTAGAGGAGTGTAGAATTAGGTGAGATAAAAGAGAGAAATTCTTCACCATGAGAGCGGTGAGGCCCTGCCCAGAGCAGCTGGGGCTGCCCCATCGCTGGTTTTGCCCAAGGCCAGGCTGGATGGGATTTGGGTAGCCTGGGCTGGGGGGGAGGGGTCCCTGCCCCCAGCAGGGCATTTGACTGGGTGGGCTTTAAGTTCCCTTCCAACCCAAACCAGTCTATGGTTCTGAAATTCACAGCTACTTTGTCAAAGCAACTTGTGAAGTCACCAGCCAAAAAACGCTACTGGCAGATGGATCTGTCTTTTGTGTCTTGATCAAATACAAGTTATGGGCATAAAAAGACTTGAAGGTCAAATTACAAGTCTGCTGCTTAATACTGTAACATCTGACTTTTCAAAAACGGTGACGCTTCCTGGTATTTGCTCTACCTCTTATTCTTAACATGACCAGAAATGAATGGAAAGAACCAGTTACCTTATAGTCAAAGCTGTGGCCATGGAAGTGTGCTGTGTGAATATCTATTTCATTGCCCATTCCCATCAAATACCAGCTTACTTTATCTCCAACGTGCATAGTAAGACCATGTAAATTTCCAAACACTTTTCCATTAATGGCTAAAAAGAAAGAAAGAGAACGATAAAAAAGATTTTGTTTCTTGTTATTCTCTAGGCTTTAAGAGAACATGAGAGTTGAAAGCTACTGCCAGGCAAAAGTGGCTGCTTTGAATGGTGTATACATTTTTTTTTTAAATGAATTAATGCATTGTTATCTTACCAAAAGAGACAGCATGTTATGAACGGGTCTGTTTGTACCTTCCACACATAACTAGAAAGCAAGAGGTAGTTAAAAGTAAAATGCTTTACTTTACACCAATACTTGCGCTACAGTTCTGAAAGGTCTGCATTTCCTATGGCTCTCAAAAAGGGTAAGCATTATGAGGACATGCTTTCAGGACGCATATTACCAACCTATTCCGATTATTTGCTGGCATTAAATTTCAAATTTACTTTTTACTCTTTTTGTCCATTTTTTTCATAGATTAAAAAAAAGTCATTCAGTGGCAGCAACAATATTTTCAAATAGTGTGAGTGAATTTTTTCAGGCCCTCCACCCTGTAACTGGAAATTCAGGGAGGTAAGAAAGTCAAATTTATATGCAGTACTTTCAAACACATAATTTTATGGTGTTTCCAGAGTTACGCCAACTAAATTGGGAAACATACCATGCATTTTGTTGCTTTCAAGAAATTCCTCATCCTCTTTGTCAACACGGTGCGGGTTGGGAGAATAGGTTTTAATGTTTTCATCTAGGTACCATGACTCATTTTCATCAAAAATCATAAACAGAAGAGCAAACTGAACTTTCTTCTTAGTATGAAATGATGGCAAATAATGTCTATGACACACAACAAGAGTGCCTATTAATCCACTGTAAGTGTCCTGAAATTAAAAATAAGAAAATCAAATAATTTTAAGACTAATAAAAGCAGAAACTTCTTTTTTTTTTTTAATGACAGACATGAACCCTGTTGTTATTTTTACAGCTGTTGGTATCTGACAATAAAGGTAGTCAGTGCCAGACAAATAAGGTTATTTAATCAGTGTTACACATGGGTTAAGTACAATGGACTATGGAGAAAAATGTTTTAATTTCTTGCTAGAAATAAACATTTATTCCATTTTAATTTTTCTCTCTCTCTCTCTCTTTTTTAATTCTTTTTACGCTTTAAGATTTTGCAGCTGTTTTCCGTTAAAAACATTTCACACTGTTGATATTAAATAACTTGGCACTTTTGCATTCATGTTTATTGAGACACCATTGTGAGTTAACCCTGGCTTTCAGCTGAGCCCCATGCAGCTGCTCACTCATTCTAACCACGGGATGGGGGAGAGAATTGGAAAGATAAAAGTGTGTTGATATAAAGACAGTTTACTAGGTAAAGCAAAAACTGCATATGCACGCAAAGCAAAATGAGCAGTACATTCACTACTTCCCATTGGCAGGCCGATACTGCCAGGGCAGCAGGGCTCGTTCGTAACAGTTACTGGGGAAGACAGGCACCACCACTCCGAGCATCCCACCTCCCCCTCCACAGCTTTTCTTACAGAGCACAGCCTCATCTAATAGGGAATCTCCTTTTGGTCAGCTGAGGCCAGCTGTCCTGGTTGTGTCCCTCCCAGCCTTTTGTGCAACCCCAGCCTCCTGGCTGGCAAGGCAGTGTGAGAAACAAACACCTCTGTAGGCAGTTCTCAGCAAAAGCTAAAACATCAGAGTGTTACCAACACTATTTTCCATCATTAATCCAGAACAACACCACGGAAGCTACTCTGAAGAAAGCTGACTGTATCCCAATCAAAACCAGGACAGACATGCAGGAAATAATACTTTCTATTAAAAATGATTCGTCATATTAAGTTAATGGACGCTTGTGTGAAAAAGGCAGATTTATGTTCCACAGTTCCGTGTTAGTTTTCCCACACGACTGCTGAGATATTGAGGGAGCTATAAAGTGATATCTTTAAAAATAAAATATTCATGAGGTGATCTGTATGAGTAGCAGGAAAGAAACAGAGAGCAAGAACATCAGGGACTGTGACTTTCAAATTCTGCCCTGACTTTCCTGCATTATTCAAGAGGCCTTTAAATTCAAAGGTATCATAATAAGGGAACAACTTCACAGAGAAAGCAGAAGTGTCAGACTTGTCTCCCTTTCGCTGTAAGTATATGAATGCTGAAGTCATGAAGAAAATATTTTAGACTGATACTAGTAATATACCTTAATGATGTCCACCGTTGAATGGTATGCCCATGCAATACATTGTGGATCACCTCTCTCAGAACCAGATCTCGCTGGTATTTTCCAGACATACATTTTTGTTTCACCTGAATTAAATAAATAAATATTGATGAATTTTAGAATTTTTCTGTGTGTTGATCTGTAAAAAGTCCTGAAACAGGTATTATCAGGTATTATCTCCATTTACAGTTTATATTGGTCTTGATCTTCCTCTCCCCAGTTACTGCACTGCCTAGCTTCTTATTGTTATTTCTCTTCTGCAGATCACTGACATTTCTTGCCAATATTCTTTTGTGTGGCTGCACTGTCCAGTTTACCATACTGAATAATAAAAAAAAAAAAATGTATCTTTTGTAAATATCACAACAACTTTTAAAATAACAGCTAGCATAAGCCATGCTCTCCCTCTGTAGACAAATCTGTTTGCTGTCTTAAAAGGTACAAAGTTGTGTCAAAAAATTACTGATTTGTCAAGGAATAGGATATATAGCAATAGTTATGAGGGGCATTTTGATTGCAGATGTATCAGCTTCAAAATGTAAGAATCTGAGGTAAAAACAAAACAAAACAAAAAACAAAAAATAAAACCAAGAAAACAAGAACTCCGAGGTATTTCCTGCTGTCCTGAAAGAAAAGCTTGCTAAACCTTATGAGAAGGCTTGATGTTACCTGTTAGAAATAAACAAGGGTGCTTTGATACCTGGGTTGGTCACAGCAACAACAGAACCGTCTGTTTTCACTCCATGGGCATGTATAGAATAAGGTCTTGATGCCAGGTTCTTAAAAACTATTGTAATTCTATCTCCAATATTGGACATAAGCAGTGGCCCTGTTGTATTGAAAAGAAAGATTAAGCTGGTTTTACAAATGATCAGACCAGAGAGAGAGAGAGACAGTTTAGGGTGTTGAAATACACAACGACCTTGAGATATAATCATAATTCAGCTAAAAACTAGACATGGATAATGTGCATTCATTATGATAAGATAATTTGAGTAGCTGAAGTTAGGCATCTAAATAGAGGCCTGCATCTTAGAAACTCTGAGCACTTTCACAAATACTATGTATTTGAAGTCAGCTTGGATGTTGGTGCCCAAAATGTCAACTTTGAAAACAGTGGTCTGTGATCAGGCAGCAAACCAGATTTATATATTTATTTATTTATTCTCTTGTAAAGCAAGCAATGTTATCTTGCAGGAGAAGCATTGTACTATGTAAGTAGCAATTCCGTGTAGCTTTAGGCACTTTGTGTGGCTAGGACCATACTCAGTATTGTTCAAGTTGTGTCTGCTTGTTTTGTTCCACTGCATTTCTTCCCAATTCTGAAACTGAACTTCATGATGACTATACCTTGAATTTCCAGGTGCTGCTCTTCCTCTGCTCTGTTTTTGGGAGTACTGAATGTCTGATCAGTGTACTCGCGATATACTACCTTTTTATACTTTGAGCCAATGAACTTGTCTTCTTTATTTAAAAATGTATTGCCAGGGCTGCAAAACAAACCAAACCAAAATAATAATAATTAACAAAACAAAACACAGAAAATAGACGAGAATATATCTGACATTTCTTCATGTATTTTATACCTTCTTTTGCAGGTTGTTTAATTAACCATCAAACAAAAATCTAGCTCAGTGGAACAGTACTCTCACAGGATCTCACAGGCCACTGGTGTCTTCAACATGAAAACACTCTGTTAGGCTGGGAGGTCACTTAACCCACAACAGAATAAACACACTATAGATAGACTGACTCTACAGTGTTTGAGAGAATGCTGAGTGCTTGGCCTAGGAGATACCTTAAATGACAAGGTCATCCAACAAGCATACTGAATAATAAAGTCCTCAGCAACTTTTATTGATCTGAA
The DNA here is from genome assembly GCF_964211835.1 of Anser anser. Lineage (NCBI taxonomy): Eukaryota > Metazoa > Chordata > Aves > Anseriformes > Anatidae > Anser > Anser anser. Next base: position 29,001,151 of record NC_139729.1, on the reverse strand, counting down.
ATGAGGCCTAAAACTTGCAAAGCTTACGTGCCTTGCTGAATTGAAACATGAGGGATTGATTCTCTGCTGAGATCATGGGGTTGGAGAAAGAACAAAAAATAAATAAATAAAAGCCAAGTAACAGCATAGTCCATACTAATGCTTAGGACTATGAAAGAGTTCTCTATGGCATGCAGGACAAGGAAATCTGCTATCAGGCTGGACATATATATACACACATAGACACACACAACTAAGTCAATAAACAAATATAGACAGAATCTACTTCATGCTCAATTGAAGCTATATAGGCAGAAAGGTCACACACAAATTCATCAGGTAATTATTTATCCTCTTCTGCTAATTGGCATGAATTATTAGATCCTAACGTTTCACTCTCAGCAAGATTCAAATACTGGGAGTAAAACAACAAGGTGACAAGCTTCACCGTAAGTAGATTCTGTCACGGACTTAACATCTCATCTTGCGTAAGCTAAAGAAATGAGGGGAGTGAAAAGAAACCTTATTCAGAGTTCAGATAAACATGAGACAAAGAACCATTATATCCTATAATTAATCATCAGGACAAAGCTGTCATCTTATTTACAACTTACTGAATAATTTAAGCATTCCACAGCAAGGACTGTATCAACATCAGTAAATAATAAACACACATGCAATATCCAGGATCCAATAAATCCTGCAGCTGCCACACATAATATTTGTGCTGGACCATTTCATGAATATTATGATGTTTGCCTCTCAGTTATATGACAACATTACTGGAAGGACTACAAATTCAAGTGAGCCCTAAAAATGTATATGCGAAGAAAATGTGTATAGAAATGCTTGGATTGCAAGGAGGAAATTGTTCAGAGGATAAGTTGTTTGTTTGCTTTTTTCCATCTTTTTCCCCTTGTGTACATTCCAATGTACCTTTCCTCATGATACTGGTGCCGCTCAAATTCCCATGTCCTGTTAGGAGAATAGTCCCATTCAACTTCCACTGCAGCAATATAGTAAGTCTTTTCATGCAAATATAGGGATGGATCCACATTCCACCAATGGCATTGTTTCACTTCATATTTCTGTTTCATGCCCCCTGTGTAGTGATCTGTTGTCAGGCATGACACTTCAAAAACTCCTAGAGATTGTACGAGAAACAAAGACTTGAAGACAAAAATCTGTTATTGTAGCTCTTGAAACTGCATTATCTGTTTTGATTTAGATTTTAGAGACCGAAACACAGGCTACTGATCATGGAACACTGAGATTCTTTACCTAACACGATTACTTGTAGTAATATGATTCAACACAGACACAGAAGCTAGGAAAATCAAGGCTTTAGCATTAGAAGCTTACATACAGTTTACACACTATGCTGTAGTCCAAGGATCAAAATACCTCCTACTTAGAGTTTCTATTTAAGCATAAAATGCTCATAAGAGAAAGTAGTTTCTAAAGAAGAAATGGGATCTTTTAAGCACTAAAACATTAAAATTCTTGTATAGTAGATCAATCCTGCTCATACAAAAAGATAAATATGTACATTTTTACTCCTTTCAATCATTTTGTTCAAAATTTAAAATATCATAAAATAGTTCCATACACTTCACAGTACCATGGGGGCAAACAAACCTTTTTTGTTTTTTTGTTAGTCATATAGTTTTATGTACATAGACCGCACTGTCACCAACATGTGAAAGCAAAAATGGATGAAATAAAAGCCTGCTTTAAATTGTTTCCTGTCCACCATTCTGCAACCTTTGGCACATACGGAGGACCTGCAGACACCTTCCTGCAGGTAGGCATGGCACACCGGAGCTGGAAGAGTGACTGCTCCCAAAGTCTGGCAAGGTTCAATGGGAAAACATGATCCTGCCCATTTGGCAGCAGAGCTATGCAAGCACGTCAAAGTGCTTAGGGTAAAGAGCAGGTGCCCTAAAAGGGCTCTTCTGGGCCTCATTGGGGATGTTTGCCTGTTGCAAATGAGCTGTGAATTGTGGCAAGAGAACCTCTGCGAGGCAGTGGCCTCCAGCAAATTTTAGGCCAATCGGAGGAAGTGCTGCAATGAACTTCTGTAGCAACATAATACTTCTGTGTCTGGGATACAGACTAAAAACAAACAAATAAAAACAACTAGACATTTACCTTTGGAATCAGGCTTCATAATAGCTGTGAGAAACGTATGTGGAAACAGATTTGCTGTATCCCTTCTTGTTCCTTTTGTTAGGAATGTGTTTTCTGAAAAGTATATCCCATGAACATCGACTTCTGACCCCAAGCCCATCAAATGCCAGGAAACCACATTTCCTTTGCACATCTCAAGACCAGGCTGATTACCATACATATAGCCATTAATAGCTGTAGAAGATTTGAGGAAGCAAAACCCACTTTCATTAACACAACTTAATTCTGCAATACAAATTAAATAACACTTAAATATAATACTTAAAAATAAATAACACCTAACATGTAATGTGATGCCTTAGACTCACAAAATATCAATAGTAAAATACTTTATCACAACAACAAAACTAGAGAATCAAATCAAGCAAAACAACTTTTAAAAACAATCAAACTGTTCTCACTTTCATTGTCTAAAGCACAGCGAGCTGACTTGCCCACCTGCAACTTCCACTGCTTTATACCCCGTAAATGTGCTACAGCCACACAGTGGAGATAATCCAAATTGTTGTTTAATTCTTACTAGTCTCACCTATGCAAACCTTTCAAAGCCTGGGCCTCACAGGTACCACTGAATTCTCAGTACCAAGGCTCTGTAAATAGCAGAAATGCCAGAGGGAAATTTTAGAAAGTTCACGGGCAAATGTGTTTAAAGGTTAGAAAGTATTTGCAGGACTAGGGACTGAAGATAAAAATGTTCTTTCACGTGAAACTTCAAATAATTTGCTGCAGTATCAAAATACTTTCACTGTGAAGCTTGGCTCTGCCCTATTAAAGCAGTAAAGATTTTCATTGTAAGGTATCTGCAGTGCTGGTAAAGGAATCCAGAATCAGCCACAGACACAAAATCCTCCTTTCAGCCACATCATCTGTAGGGCAGAGATCAGTTTTCCTCTTGTTAGGGGGCTGCATTTGTAGGGATTGCACATGGGCTGCTAAAAGTGTTACATAACAGTGCTAAATATGACTGCTATGCAAGACACTGAACAGCTGGCATTATGTTTTTGAATTGATGACCACACTGAGCTAAAATTGAATTGCATTCAAATACAGGCTTATTCCAATGGATAGGAATGAAACGTCTCTGCTGATATACAGTCTCCCAATCTCCACTATGAAATCACAAAACTAAAACACAAAACTGTAGAAAAGAAGCATTTGACTAGCTAATTGTAATAAATAATTTTCTTACAGTGCATTTTGTTAGACTCCTGGAAGTGCTCATCATCTTTGTCAATTTTACTAGGATTTAACGTAAACATCAAAATATTGTCATCCAAGTACCAGCTTAGATTCTCATCAAATACTGTGGCAAGTAGAAAAAACTCCCTGTTTACATTTTTCTGTTGAGAAGAAACAGCACAAAGGAAAATAGAAATGAGTGAACAGACCATGTAAGAAAAAAAAAAATCTGTGAAAAAAAAAAAATCAACGTGTATAACAATTTGAGAATAATTCAAAAACTGGAGTAGATGCATATATTGATTCTTCATTCAGACAACCTCAAAGCTATCTAATTGCTGTATCTGGTGGGTAGGTATCTTCTGCTAATGCTCTTTCTACCAGCAGGAACAACCTCCAGAATTGAATTCATATTTTGGCCTTGAAAGCCTCTAAACTTTTCCAGTCATCCTCTTCCTAGTTAAGACTTGAAAGCTGGTGATTATTCACTGCGATGATGGTTTCACAGTACAGTGTCTGCTTATCTGGGAACAAATTATTTTTCCTTTTTTTTTTTTTTTTTAAACAAAACCCACTTCTTTTCATTTTATGTATTCCCCTCAGCAAATGAGTGAGATAGTGATGTGGAGGGAGGTGGTCGTTAGTCATTAATGTGGCAGGCCCCGTGGGCCCAGTTCAGGAAGAGAAAGCAGATTCAGTTATGATGATGCAAATGATTTCATTTTTTTTCCTCTTTGACTGACCTGTTTCCCAGAAGGAAGTAGAGCTCCTTTCCTGCACACCAAAAGCGGACCCACAAGGCCAGAATTGGTGTCTCTGACTGCATCCACAGCTGAGTAATAGAGCCAGGTTAAACAGTCAGGATCTTGGTCTGTGGGACCCACATCTTCTGGTATGTTCCACTCATATGTATATGTAGTACCAGGACTAACATGGGAGGCTGGAGATTCACTATCTGTTATAGAAATCAGTATTAGGATTTAAGCCCAATAAAACTTGTTTATTTTGCCACCCTTAATGCATTAACATATATGCCAACTTGTTCTCTGGTGCTTGCAATGTCCCTGTCCACAGGCGCACCTCTGGAGGCAGCATGGTACAATGCCCCCTCGTTGTTCTTGCGGTAACTCACACCATGGGGCTGGATGCTAAATGGGCGGCTGGCATTGTTTCGGAAAGTCACCCTGATGCTTTCACCCACTTCTGCCTTGATAACGGGTCCTAGAAAAGAGCACATGGTCTAATTACAAGGTTTTTGTATCAAGTGATGTAGTGATTACCACAAGCTCATAGGAATGGCTGTCTGCTTTTCCTGTCACAAGGAACTGCCCCTGGGCTTATGTGACGACAGACCAGGTTCCTGCCATATGGCCCAAATCTCACGGCACCCCAGCTGCAACTGGAATGCTCACCTCCCAGTTTCTCATGAAGGCCCAATGCAACACAGGCCAGTTCATCCCTTTCTAAAGGGATCTACAGACATTAGTACCAACCTCAAACTCATCCCAAAGCCCTGTCAGAATCAGGCAGGTTATAAATAGGGCTAGATCTCCATAACCTTGCCTTGAAATGCATACCTGACCTTTGGTGACCATGGCATATTCCCACAGACATGGGGCCACCTCAGCATTGTCCTCAAGAGCTTTTCTTACACCCTGAGATGTCTGTTGGAGGAAGCCACAGGCACCAGTGTCCACAGGAGGAAGGGAATGCCAAGGAGGGAGAAGGTGGAGGGGCACTGTTGGCCAGCCATTGGAAGTGATACTTTACTCTGATAAACTCTTGATATGAAATCATTCTAAATGTCTTACCTAAGAGTCCAAGGTGTACTTCCTCTGGGATCCTCTTTTTCTGTTCCGTGAAAGTACCATCTGTGTATTCCTTGTAAATGGCTTTTTTGTAAGAGCCACCAATTCTTGTCTCACTTTGTTCAAAAAAAATCTGAGATTCACTGTGTGAAAGAAATTGTAATAGATGCAAACAGTTAAGTCATAATGCTCAGCTTTATAAAGGCAGTCAGGACCTCAATCCTATTCTCTAACATATCACATACTGAGATTGTCTTCTGAGTCTCCAGTCAGTGATCTCACCATGCACTTATACACAGTTCCATATAAGGATGTGCAGGAATCAATTATTCTTCACCAATTTTTCTTTAAGGGAAAGACATTCTGCTACGTTGCCCTTATAAAGCCAGCATGAGAGTAATCAACAAAGATTTCTAACTGACAATTTGTAACGTTAGCTCTACTCTTCCAAAAGTTCTTTTTATTAACGGTTATACATAATTTACCAACAGTAGATACAAACACGCAGAATATATAACATCTAAGCAGAAATTATGGAGATTTAGTGTACACTTTCACTCTTCAAAAAAAAAGGACCTTTCAATGTCTTACAAGCAGGTCAGGTGTGGAGCAGATAAGTATTATTTAACTCATTTCAGTGAATAAAAATCAGAGGAATCAATATATTCAGTGGCTCCATCCAGATATTAAACATACAGACAGAGAGCAAATGGCAAAGCAACCTTGTACAAATGATTTGCTGGTTGAGATGAAGTTATCATGGTTTTTCATCAGGTAAGGTGCTGACCATGAACTCCAGCTCCCTAACTCAGAGTAATCAACCAACTTGAAATGTCAAAGGTGATCGTCTACATATGGCATTACAATTAATCTTTATCTCAGTGAAATTACTAACATTACAGCAAAATTTATATTAAGATTGCAAGGGAAAGAGTGGTCTTGATTTGTTTGGATATTTATCTCGGCATTAATAATTAAGCAGAGCAGAGGACAATGACAAATTCTGGTTAAAAGTAAATTCTAGCATAAGGCTTACCTTATTTAGCATGCTCTATCAATTCTGCTTGAAAGTTAAACTTCTTCATTATAGACATTTACCTGTCAGAAATTAATTCTTGTCCTGTAAAATGATTCATTGCAGATGGGCCATAATTCCAGATAATCTCTTCAGCAGCAATGAAGTACTGTCTTATCTTTGCACTCTCATTCTGATCTGTTGTGGATTTCCTACAATCTTTTACTGTAAAAAGGGCCTGCATACCACCTGGAAAAAAAAATAATGAGTTAGAGAAAACTAAGGAGAAGAAACTACACTTTATTTTTCTTCCCATGCTTCTAATAGTTCCTACTTTTCCCTGGAGGATTCCCATACCATTGATGGATACACAAATCACAAATAAAGAAAAGATGAATGATATAAAAGCGTGTAGACCAGCTGAGCAAGGGTATAGAGATATGACCATAGTGTTTATGGTAAGCAGACAGGTGTGGTAAAGGGAATTCTGCTTGTAAAGATACAACTAACGTGGTACAGAAAAGATTTTTAAAAAGTTACAGAAAAGATCAGGTTGGAGTGAAAACAGTGTACTGTTAGATGGCAGTGCAGCCAAGGCTAGGTACTACAAGATGAACCACGTTTCCTCTAACTCTAATCAATGGTTTATTTGGGAAACTCCTGGGTCTCTGCACTCTCGGAGAAAGATCCATTAACAAATGTCCTTTACAAATAATAAAAAAAAATAATAATTTAAGGTACAAATGATACAAAAAAAAAAGGCTTTTTACAGCTATATATTGAGCTATCTTTTGGGATTGAGATTTAAGTATTGCCCATGAAGTTTCAACCACTTCAGGATACTGCTTCGTGTGATAGTTAACTCAAACTTATATCCCCTGTAGCTGAAATTGTAGGTTAAACATACTCCTTTCTATATCAGAATTTTCAGATCTTGGAGCATGATTTTGAGTTCAGTGTTTATTTCCACTTTTGTGGCAAAGACTTCTGTTACTCATTTAGAGGGATATAGATTATACATAGATATCATATGAAAGCATGGAATTAGATTCTAAGTATTTCATAATGTTAATAAACACTGGAAATACAAGAAGATACAAGGAAGACAAATGCAGATCATCTCTGATAATTAGCCAATGTACTTTCCAGAACATGTCTTTGTCAGCAGGTAAGTTAACCTGTCTGAACTATGCCCTTGCCCAAATATGGGATTAGCGACAACTTTTTTTGCTGGCAAACAGAAAATTGTGATCAGTTACTTTCAGTAAGAGGCAAACATCATGATATTGTTTGTCTAAAGCTGAAGTTTGCAAAAGTATCTAATACACTTTTAGGCATTTCAAGTGTTATAAGAGCTTTGTTACCTAGAGAATATTATTTGGCATATAACCATGTCAGGAGTCATGCTAGAAAGACTCATTCAATTGGTAGCTCAAGCTGGAAAAAAAAAAAAAAAAAAAAAAAAAGAAAGAAAGGAAGGGAAAAGAAAAATAACCCTGTAACTTATTCTGTACCTTCGATATGGTCATTCACTTGGCAACTCAGCAGCCATTCCCCAGGACTCCTTGGTATCATGACAGCATCAATAAACGTGGCTGGGAAGAGGTTGATGGTGTCAACTCGATGATGCCTTTCTATTAAGGTCTGCCCATGAAAGTAGGCTGAATGGATATCAGCTTCATTACCCATGCCAAAAAGATGCCATTTTACCTTATCTTCCACACACATTGTAAGATCTGGGAGGTATCCATACACATACCCATTGATGGCTTGAAAACAAATGAACAAACAAACAAACAAAGTTACTTATTCACAGAGCTAAGAATCTTTAGTTCAAAAATGGGTGTCATACAATCATTACTCTGCTCTTCAGGATAGAAAGAGGCTCAAAACAAAACATCGAACCTTTGAAAGTTACACGCATCAGACACACTTTATCTTCACATCTACCTGCAGTTCTAGCTGTGATTCTGGAATCCATGCCAGAGCCAAAGATATTTTCTTTGTTGAAACTAACTGTAAAAATTGTTTTTCTAAACTGCAACATTATATAGCATAGAGTTTTGGACTTAGAAAAAAAATCATATAACTGTTTAGAATGCCTGGGAAATTATACTGCCAAAAAAGTACCGGCAAAATTTTTAGTATCTATGAATTTTGTATCACAGTTCCAAAGGCTTGATAGTAAAATACCTGACATCACTTTTTTTTTTTTAATTTGAAAGAAGCTTAATTCTCCAAGAAAGAATTGTTCTGCTTAAAAAAAACCTTTAAGAGAGACAACCCATAAAAAACAATACTTCTTCATATCAATGACAAGTGACATTAATATAAAGTTATCTCACAGTGCATTTTATTGCTTTCCTGGAAGTCCTCATCATCTTTGTGAACTTTGGAAGGCTCAGAACAGTATGTCTTGATATTATCCTCTAGATACCAACTGAGATTTTCATCCATCACAAAGAACATAAGGATAAACTCAGCATCAATGTGTTTATCACTGCCCTCATTCATTGTACCTGAAAAAGAAAGCAGTATATTCTTTGGCAACTGACATTATCTTTTCAGTTTTAAGTGTATTGTCAGTAAGGCTGGTTACTGTTTACTTGATATTTTGTCACTTATCTTGAGTGTACACATAAACTTACAGACATGTTCAGAAAATAAAAACTGGTTTTGGTAGATGCCATAAAAGAACTTTACTAAGAATAAATATTGTATATGATAAGATTACAAAACATTTATTCTTCCAGTCAGTATGATCCTTTTGCATTAGTATTGTGAACACATTTCACTCATGTACATTTGTGGACAAAATATTCTGCAAATTATGTTTACCATTACACACAAAATCAAATCACATCCTGTAGTATTAAAAGACAGTTAATGGTGAAGACAAAAAACTGCTCTTTCAAAATTAACTTTAATCTTCTCCTCTTCCAGTAAATTAATTTCATTTATATTTATCAATAGCTATTATCAATCACCTTTCATATGTATTTATTTATTTGTGTCTTACCTTTCCTACAAATTATTAAAGGCCCAACAAGCCCCGAGGCAACATCTCTTGGAGCATCTATGTGAGAGTGGTAAACCCTGGTTATGCAGTCTGTATCTCCCTCAGCTGGACCTTGATCTTCGGTTACATCCCATATGTAAGTGTACTGGCTTCCAGGCTTCACAGCATCATCTCTTTTTTCAAAATCTTTGGTGTTGTCAGGATAAAAAGCACCTGAGGAATGCCACACAGCCAACATTAATAGAATACATTTCATGCTGTGACATAAGAACAGCACCTTTCATGCTTTAAAGTTAACTGCATGTTGTAATAACATGGATTGAACGTCTGAATACAGGTAAAATAAATCCTTAAAATCAAATGAGTAGAGCTTTTCATTCGGTTTAAGGGTTCCCTTATTTGCCTTTGAATTCCATGGGTGTGCTTTGACTAATGGAACTTTAAATTAGTCCTTAATTTATTAGGAGGGCACCATGTACTTCTGCTAAAAGGACAACAGTTCAAATATTTGTAAAAACACTTGTTAAATATTAATCTTGAAATCTGTTCTAAAACATTGCACATGGACCTAAGGAATTCAGGTGTTGCTGAAATAACAGCAACAGAAAAAAAATTTTTGAACATTGTTCCACAAATTGCACATACCACTACATAACACGCTGTTCTGCTAACAAAATGCGTCCGTATCAAGTCACATATTAGATCTAATGAAAAACTTCAAAAAATATTAGAAGTTAGGCTGATATTTCATATTTTTTTCCTACTGGAAAATTTTCAAAAACTACTTTTGGCACGACATCATATTCTCAATAATTCACACCCTGTTTTTAAGGCCTATTAACAAGCTTCCAGTGGCTACATTCTGGTGCGTTCTTGTTTGCGGTTAATAGTATTGAAATAAATAAAACTCTCAGTGGGGTGCAGAGTTAGTCGTCAGGCTGCAGCCTAGCTGCAAGATGTAATCACACTGCATCTAGTAGTTTTGAAAGAGGAAACTAGAATCATCATAGTATTTCCACAGGATGGACAAGTTGCTGTCTCTGACAGATGACATTTGTACTCACGGTTTGCTGTATGTATAAAAGATGCTGCAGAAACACTGTTAGAATTGAACAGAAGAGAATGCTGTGACTTTTCTGCCTACAGATCTCCAAGGAATCTACTGATTTCAGTGAAACTAGAGCAACGTTCCACAGCCTGAAAGTTCCCCACTACTGCCAACAACAAATCACCATCTTAAAGCACATTAGTCTTCTATATCATGAATTGTACAGCTGTATACCACTGTACAGCTGTAGCTGTTTCTCTATTTTAAGGAATTCAGGTGAATCTTGTATACAATTTATACAAAAAGCATTAAGAATTTTGAACCATAAATTATCACTTGTAACAGCATTTTCTTCATAACATCATTAGTTTTTCCTTCAGACATCCTTAATACCTGTGGCCCTATATTATCCTTAGTTCAGGTGAAATGTTGATTTAAAATTGCCTTCTTTATGAATTCCACTTTTGGCTTTGTATTTCACTCTTGAAAAAATACCAAAATTCTTAATCAGCTCCTATTTTAAATTGAGTGTGTTTTGTTTCAAAATTTTAATTAAGCGCTTTTCTCTTTGATGATAGACTATCACACTCAGAGGAATGGTTAACTTTTGATAAATTCTAACACAAAATGGACTCAAGCTTACCTTCATTTTCCTTTGTGTACCTTACACCATGTGGATGCAGTGTGTAGCTTCTGGAAGCAAAGTTTTTCAAGTGAATAATAATAGAGTCTCCAACTTCTCCCTTAATGACAGGGCCTAACAAACCCAGCCAGGAAGGTTTCTCAACTATTACATCATATAAATTATTTGTGTACTGAGTGTAGACAGCCTTCTTATAAATGCTTCCTATCCTATGCGGTCCTTTTTTGAGAAAGACTTCAGCCTGCCTGTAAAGAAAATACACAGACATCTGTAGTGTCAGATATTAATTTTATATTTAAATGGTGTTAATTAATAGGGTGTCAAACACAACAAGGCCTCTATAGGACTGTGCACAACTACATCTGTCTCTAGGAGCAAATACGTTTCTTATCCTAAACTCAATGTGATTTCATGTTCCCAGCAGTCATATTGTGAAACAAGTTAATAGTGCCCCAAAATGCAAAGTGTTCCCCACAAGGGAACACTTGCCCCTCTTGAGCCCATGGGGATGCATTATTTGTACATACACAAACACAGATCTGAAGTGTAATTTAAAAAAATAAAATCAGTGCAGAGCTCTGTGAAACTTGGAGAGCATAAACTTATTTGCAAAGGCTAAGTTACTGAAGTCTAGGTGCACCAAGATTTCCAGCCACAACTTAAATCAAAGGAATATATTATGGCCCTTCTTGGACAATTTAATCAATTACCATTTAATTATAGTGTACCTTCCAGAAGCTACACTGTACTTGTCCATTTTACCTTTCCCTGCCTCTATAAATAACATCTTCCATGCAAGCACAGCCTCATAGTTGAAGGGTTCAGAAGAGCCAGAATCAGAGAATCTGAACATTAGGGTAAAAGGGGCCAGCTCCACTGTAGGCATACAACCACTGAAAAACTTAATATGTTTGGTACATTGCAGGTTGTCACAGAGCACAGAAAAGCAGTGAACAGTGGAGGCTTACCATATGAAAACACTGCTCTGCACTTTTTAGACAAGATGCCTTGATTCCATCATCTATCAGAATTACTAATCTATTGAATCACTGGCATTGTATCACATATCTCTCCATCTGGGTTAAAAAAAAAAAAAAAAAAAAGCAGCGCTGACTGCCTTGCCTCATACATGATGAAGTGGCAAATTATGGCTAAGATGATGTTGGCTCTCACTAGAGTAAACAAACCACAGGAAATCTAATCCCTCACCTACAAACTAAATAAGAACTGTATTTTTGAGATTTTTTTTTCATTTCAGATCTATTTCTTCATTGTTTTTATTTTAGTACAGCCCTACTTCATTTTAAAGGCACTGAAAAAATTAGAAAAAGAAACATTTTTTTCTATCTCAAACTTTTCTTTGTTGCCTTTTATATCTGAGTCTTCTTTATTGATCATCCATGTCTTCCAAGTGTTTCCCTCCTCTTCACCATACTTACCCTCGGTTTCTCTTTCTCACTACCTTCCTTGCCTCACAAGAAACACCATATCTATGCTGCTGCACCTCCAACAAGTGAAAATGACCATTGCCAACAATGGACAACTAAAAAGGAAACTTGTGCCCAATAGGAAAGTTTTAAATGTGCCAAACTTCTGAGTTTAAAAGCAAAAAAAAAAAAAAAAAAGCCTGACCATCAACACTGATACTTTGCTAATTCAGAGTAAACATCACTAGACATTTATAGCCATTTCCTTGTCTCTACTTACTTAGTAAGCATTTAATTTCAAAGGATTCACAAAAGAACTTTGTCCTATAGTATCCAAAGCAGGCAGTGCAGTAAAATAAAACTTGATCAACATAAACTGTGTTACTTACTCTTCTTCTGCAAAAAGCTGTCCAGAGATGATATTTGTATTGCCAGGTGCGTAGTTCCATGTTGTCTCTATAATCCCAATGTAGTATTCCCTGGTCACTGCCCCAGTTTGGCAACAGCAAGAAAACAGCATGAAATTTAGGAAGAATAGCTTCATTTTTCATTCATGAACCTTGTGGAAAATGTGAAATGATGGGCACATGCAATTTCCCTTTATATGTTCTGTCTTTCCCATCCCCCACCCTTCTTACTCTCCCCGTTTGCTTTGGTGAATACAATAAAAAGTTGCACAATGTCTCTCTGTGTGAAGAGTAAACAAAACATTCTGGTAACCTCGTTAGTTCACGTAATCTTCAAAGGAATTTTTTCAGTTTCTGCCAAACTACTGTAACACAAATTGCTGCTTAGACTGTTATCAGATTGTAAATCTTGCAGCTGAATTGATGACAACTAAGTTTAATTACATTCTTCGTTGTCTTTATCACAGTCTCTATAGCTTGTATACTACTGAGAAAATAATTTCTGTTAAGTCTGTCTGAAGAATGCAACTTTTTAAGTGCACTGTTAAAAGCTCTAAATGGCAACAGCTGCCCCTGGTGTGTCTGCTCCTTGTTGACATAACTAAAAGCAAGGCAGGCCCTTCAAATGCAGACTTTCTGTTGCTTGTTAAGCTCGTTCTTTCTGAATCTACAGATCTCTTTGTTTTCCCTTTGTACAGCATTCACTAAACTGGTGAGAAGGAGGACTGAGGTTCCTGCTATCACGGCAGCATTTGCACACTGATGCATACTTGGATAAGCTCTTCTAACCCGCCACAGTTCCCTTGTAAATATAATTTTAGCACAAAGAATGGAAAATACAGGTACAGATAAAATGGTCTTCCAGGATTTCAAGGACTGGTCTTCAAGGATTGGAACCGTGGGGTGGTGGCGGGGAAGAATGTTTACTTTTCATTCCCAAGCAATTTCAGTACTACTCAAATGGAAATGAGGCACAGAAATTCCACAGAATGAAATTTTTATGTTATCTTACTCCTGCCCTATCACTGAGCAGGATAAGACACATTCTTCAATGATTAAAAGCATAATAGATATTCAAAGCTCAAGATAATCTTAACTGTTACCATTATTTAAACTGACTACTCAGTGCAGAAGGCTATACTTCTGTTTTATTCAAATTCTGCAGATCTTTTGTATCAGCTAGTTTAATTGAATAAAAGCAACAAAATTGGACCTTAAACCTACGACTTTTTAAAAGCACCTAACTGAAATTTGCAATAGCATTTTTTCAAGCATGCATCCGTTATATTATGGTTATGTCTGAAGCTTTAGGAATACCAGGCAAACTGTAAACTTGCAAATTGTAAAGACTTCTATTAAAAAAACAATTGTCAGTCACTTGGGCTTTCTTTTCTTGCACTCTGAGTACACTCATTCAAAATTATACTTTTAATTGTACAGCTTAAAATATCTGTAATAACTACAATATTCTTTGAAGCTATTTTCTTAATGCTCAGAAAAAATTATGGATATTTTGGATAAAAGACTTCTATCCAGAAGATAGAAGATTCAGAAGATAACTAAAGTGGAACAGGTTTCCTTTAACAACATACAAAACTAAACTTTATTTACCATGATTGTGCTATACAGATAGATTACCAATTGTAATCATTATTCATACACAAAAGTTCAGTTGCTGACAGAAAATTGAAGTTCATAATATCAACTTTTGAAACTTTCTAAATAGCTGCATTAAATGGATAATTCTGTTTCTGTCCAAAAGACTTGAACTAAAGCCAAGTTTTTAAAATATGACTGTGATATATGGAGTAATAATTCGTGTCAAGAAGATGGTTGATGTTAATAAAGAAGGGGGAGATGTGGGAGTGTGGCCATGGGGGTCGACAAGCCCCATGGTTGGTGATAACATCGGTCTCTTAACGATGAGGCCATCAGGAATGTAAAGAGTTTAGAGGTAACAAAGAAGGGTGATTCGGGAGACGCTATGCCGTCTTGGGTTGCTTGTTCTCCAGCCGTTAAGGCATGGAAGTTGCTGGAGGTTTGCTGGTTGCTGGGCAAAGTTGTTTGACCAATGAATTGTTAGTGGAAAAGGACTGCTGTGGGGCGAATGGTGTAAGAAGGGAGCCTGTCCTCAATATGGGTTGCAACACGATAGGATGAAGTTCTGTCACCAATAAAGTAGTAGCAGTTACTGATCCTAAAAGAACCCTGGTGTCCGTGTGGTCGTTACGCCACAAATGGCACCCGAACAGGGACCTGAAGAAAACAAACAGGGACGTGAAGAAAAACAGGGACATGAACAACAGGAACAGGGACAGGCTAACAGAACAGGGTCCAGGACAGGAACAGGGACATTGATCGCCTAATGAAGGTAGGTTCGGCCAAACTCAGCAAACAGCTCAAAGAAGCTCGTATAGAAAGTCGCTGGAAATAGGCACACCGGAGCTGGAAGGAAGCTCAAGCTGAGAGAAGCAGACCCGTGCACACAACTGCCCGTCGCTGGCCGAGGGTAAGCAGTTGCGCATTATGGGGAATCATACGTCCTTAGAAACAAAGACTGTCCTGGTAACCTTACAGCTTATTCCCTTTATCAGACAGTTTATGATCCTGAAACATGGGACCAAATTGAGGTCAAGGTGTGGTACTCTGCTACTAATAACGACAAGGTTGCGGCGGGATTGCTCGGCACCTGGCGAACAATCTCTGAGGCCTTAAAGAGCCGTGTGCGACCACAGTCAGAAACGTGTGGTTTGCCAGATAGTGAGGGAGCTGCGGGCTCGTCCACCGATCCTTCTGCTACACCATCGGCCCCCCGCCGCTACTGCCATCGCAGGCCTTTGCTGTTACGCCCCCTGGTGACCTGGACGTTCTTTTGATCCAGGCCCTATAGGCCCTGAAAAGGAGCCGGATCTGTTTCCCTTCCATCCGGGAGAAATAGGATACGTAAGGCCCGAAGACCGAGTTGCTTAACAACTTAAAGCGAGACATATTGTTCCCACGACTAGCCCTGGAATTCTCCGGTGTTTGTAATCAAGAAAAGGAATGGAAAATGGAGACTGTTATATGATCTGAGAAAAATTAATGAAGTCATGGAAGATATGGGAGCACTTCAACCAGGATTACCATCTCCAGCTATGCTCCCCCAGTCATGGACATTAATAGTAATAAACTTAAAGAATTGTTTGTTAAACACTTGCCAGAATTCGGAAAACTTTGCCGTGTTTATGTTTCAATTGATACCTTTTCTGGTTGTACATATGTATAGGAGTACTCGGGTTTCTTATGAATATGTAAAAGCAATATTCTATATATTTAGAAAGTTCGACGGTTGTGTGTGCGTGTTGGTAGAGCATAGACTCCCCGCACACCCAGCGCTGTTTACTTGCC
The DNA here is from genome assembly GCF_964211835.1 of Anser anser. Classification (NCBI taxonomy): domain Eukaryota; kingdom Metazoa; phylum Chordata; class Aves; order Anseriformes; family Anatidae; genus Anser; species Anser anser. The sequence continues at coordinate 28,985,049 of NC_139729.1, read as the reverse complement.
TTTTATAAATATTACTAAATTCAGATTGAGTTGTATCTTCATTTATAACATGACCGAATCTATGATGAAATTTATGAGTTTCCCAGATTGGCATCACATGCTCAGAACAACTTCTGTAAGGATTTTTTTTTCTTTCCTTTTCCACAGAGGAAAGTCAGTGTTCAGTGGAAAGACTGTTTTGTTGAGGTTGCGTATGCCTCATTTGTAAATTAACTGAGGTTAAAAAGTATAATAAAATATTTACATCCTCTTATACTACTGAAATTCAAAGTAATTTCTTAATACTCAGCTAACAGTTATTCACGCATACGTAGACTATTTGGTTTATATGTGTTCAAATAACCATTGGACAGAGGAGGAGAAAAAGCACATAATCGGTATCCTTGAAATCCTCTTATTTACTTGAGAGTAAAAAATGTGAACAGTTCTTTGCCTTAGTCCCTTGACAACTGTGAATTACCGTTTCTTGATTTGCAAAAGAAGAGCATGTTGCTTTTATTGAAAGACAAACCAGAAAGTTTTGACATGCATAATTTTTCAGTTACACCTTTTTATCAAGCCTCACCTGAACATTTAATATATGCATGTGCCTGAGCATACGCCTATCATCTTTCTCCTAAGAATCTCAAAAATAAATAAATAAATAAATAAATAAATTGATGTGACTGAGTCTTCCGCATCTGCATTAGTATCTTCAGAGAGTGTTTGAAGAACAGAAGCCTCTCTCCTCTGGTAGACAGGGCCTAAAAAAACTGAGTACCTATCTTAATTGCTTAGGTAACAAAGCTACAGTTTGCTGTCATGAATATTATCTTGTTTTAAACCACAATACCTCATTTCTCATACTAAAGGTGCTGAAAACTTATGACTGTTCACAAAGTCCTCAAAATTGCATTGAAAATATAAAATTGATTTTTTACTTCAAACATTTCCTAAAAATGGAAATTCAAAAAATTAATATTATGAAAAAAAAAGGAGTTTTCTGAAAAGAAGTCTCAATTAAGGCTCATAGGGAGATTGAACTGAAACTTCAAAATTTCATGATATTTCCCTAATACAAGTGATGTGTTTAGTGCTCTAATCATGCTGCTATTCTGACTTTTAAAACCTTTGCAGGTAAATACCCTTTAAAGTTTGGTGGATCTTCATTTTTCCTCTGCCATCTAGTCTTTTCCAATGTGGATTAAAGCTGCCATCCAACATCTGAAGAATAGGGAGGTGCATTAGCAAATCGTACTTCAGTGAGACTCACTTTTACCTACATGAGGAATACTACTCCCCAAAATGCAAAGGTGGGTGCACTCCACTGTCTTTTACTGCAGATGTTTGCCCACAATTATTTGTGGTCAAAAATGAGTCTAGAGCGATTTCCAGTTGCAATGGGTTAAACAAATTATATTCCTACTCCAGACACAGCATCTTAATATTCTGGCAAAACGCATGGGCTGTACTGAATAATGCTGGCATTCCTACCTCTACGTCTCAGCATTAACTCCTCACTGACAGACATTTATAAATTCAGATCCACAGCTTACTTCCGGGTGCACCATGGAGTATTTTATGTGTAGATTTGAGCAGATAGCACATGCACAGGAAACCTTCAAAAGAAGGGTTACCTATCTGCCAGTGTGGTGTGATCTTTATCCTGGCCCTATGGCTCGCTTCCTCCTTCTGTGGTTGGGGTGAAGTCTGTATTCTGCAAATGGAGAGCCAGACAGCTATGTTGTCTCAAACATCACCATCAAAACAGTCAGGTATGTCTGGATTTCAAATCAGTTAATATTCCTTACAGGAATCCTGTAGGTTTTTTGTTTGTTTTTAGCTAATAGGCATTACTTGTTAGTGACAGCATATTTAGAACTGAATCAGGTTTGACTGATTTGACTAAACAGATCAAATTTAATTCTGCCTTAACCCTTAAAAAAAACCCACACAAACAAACAAACAAAACACTATTAGCCTTTGGTACTCACACCGTCAATTTCAAATGAATAAACTGCCCATTTAAAAGCTGTGTTGTCAAGTTATGGTATAGTCTTGGCCAGGGCGATGAAGATGCCAATATCTGGATTATGGATAAAGAGGGCTGCAGATTCAATATGTTCAATGAAAACTAAATTACACATCTTTCCTTTTGATTTATGCCACTGAAATAGGAGACACAAGCCTGTGTTAGAGCAGAAATGTAGATTCATATGACACAATCACAATCAAAAGATGAAGTAAAGACAACTGAGCCTTGTCAGTGATTAGGTAAAGCCAATAATAAGATTACTATGGAAAAAGCTGTGAAACCAGATACTGTTCTTTGTGTCTTCTGTCAGCTACACTCAATATTTTTCATTATCAGAGAGACAGATATCATTGGAAAGTGGAGAGGACAGATACAGGAGCAAGAAAAAGGGTTAAGTGTTTCTAGGTGTAACTTTCAGGTATTTCATTGCTCTTATCTAGCATATTAAATTCTACCTCAATAGATTCTATTTGACTAAAAATAAGCCTGCATTTTCCCCATGACTGAAAAGGAGTGTGAACAGAATAGTTAATTTATTTGATTTCCTCGGTGAAACGGAGCTCTTCACCTTAGGAACATTTTGCAATTTTAGTGTTTTTCTGCTCTGAATGTATACCCCTCACATACTAGTTTTTATCCAAATAACCAAAATCTTTTTTCAACCCTTAACAAAATAAGCAGCTCCATGGCTTATAAGCATGAACTCAGCAAGATTTTCCAAGATATTTCGTAGGAATTGATTGTTAAGTTTTTGTTTATTTGTTTGTTGTCTGTCCTCAAGAAATATCCATAAATCCGTAAGAATGTGGGATTATCATTTAGGTTGTTTTTATAATATGACATATATTTAAACCTAGGGAAAAAAACACATATAGTTCCAGAGTCCCTATTTTGTCATTAAGCCTTTTTATCATTTGTCTCTGAACATCCATGACACCTTGAATTGTCACCCAAAAGACTAGATCCATTCTTAACCATCAGTAATTTCTTTATTACGTCATTCAACTTAATAGAAACTAAACAATTAAGTTTAGTTGCGTTATTCAAATCCTACAGGAAGAAATCAGCTTTTCAAAATATCTGTCAGAGGAATATCAAGGCAAAATCTCAAAGTTATCTTGAAACATAATTAAATTACTTAAATATTCTATTTGTTTTTCCCTAAATATTTTATCCAGAACCGTTGCTTATAGTATGGCTTACACTTCTAAGAGTGCAAATTTAATATTCAATTTTCATATGCCTGAGTTCCATTTGTTCTTATGTAACAAGGTTACATGCATTACTGCTAGTCTGAAGCATGTCTTTTGCCTTCTTCTGTGTTTTCACTCTCTTGAAGATAAGAGTGCAAGACCAAATGTTGCCCATGCAGCTGCACGTGAACCATATGTTCACTTTATTGTGAATCCCTGAATTTCCATGAGGAATGAAACAATACTTCTTTGGCTGCCAATTTTAAAAAGATGATTCTTTTTCCTCTAATTATTATTGCTGCAAGAGAAGGCTAACATGGTTGCCAAAGTCAGGGTATTCAAACTAGCACTGGGTGCTCCCAGTGCAGGGTACCTTCCTATATTGCCTCAATTCCCATAATGCTTGACTCCCTCCCCCTCCCTGAAAAAAACAAAACAAAACAAAACAAAAAAACTCTCCCTCCGGGTAGAAAAGAAGAGGCCCAGTGCACCTATTAAGCCTTACTAATTAGCATATATGACTTCAGAGTGGTGTATCTGATCTTTAAATCAGGCCTGGATGTCTTTCTAAATGCCTTACCTCAGCAAGACTTGCTAAAATTTTTCAGTGATTGATTTGTGCAGTTAATAAGCTTTTTAGAACAGAGTAGGATAGGCTACTGCCTTTCATGACCATTATGGTCTGTCTGTAACTAAACTTAACCATTTAGAAACCATGGCTTCATCCAATAAACTAATTCTCAAGGTAGAATTCCTCCTGACACAGTGGACTTTAAATCAGGCCCTATCATAACAACAAATACTCACATGTCCTAAACAAAGACAGGAGACGATAAAGGTAGTTTTACAGCAGTTTATTAAAAAAAAAAAAAAAAGGCAGGCTTAGGACAAAAGTAGTTCCACAGTATTCAAACCTCCCTATTGTCAGAACAAGCTGGAAGGTAAAAAGTCATGGCCATGGACAACTGGACAGGTTAGAAAACAGCTTTTCTTTAGGAAATTACAGACGTCCAGCATTTAGCCATCAAACAGTTCAAATACCTTCTTCCACAATACAGACATTCTAGAAAGAAAGATTGAAGACAAAGATTTCACTTGTCTTTGCAGCAACCAAATCTGCCATCTTAAATGCTGGGGAAGCCATTTCTCTCTTTTTTTTTTTGGCGAGTGTGTGGGAGAAGCAATGAAGATTTCCTTGCCATTTTCAGAGAATCCCAGCCTGAAAACAAACATACAAAAGAATGAAGTGGAAGGCTTGCTTTTTTCAACTCAATATAGAAGTTGTTTGACTCTTAAATATCCACATCCAGCCTAACTTTAACATGCACTCAGGGCACAAGAAGTGACCCTGCTCTGCTCCCATGGGAAGACATTCCTTTTGACTTCACTGAAAGCTAGGTTGGTTCTCAGGTTAATGAGCTGTCTTTCTCTGGCAAGAAACATGTTTTTGAGAGAAACTGCCTCAGGCCTTGACCTCATTATAGGCTGCTGTTACAGTCAAGTCCTACAAGCAACGCTTCCTTGTCTGCTTGCCCAAGGTCATCCATGGCACTCACAGCTTCCCTGAACATGCTGCTCAGCACCGTTCAAGGATGCTTGCACTGTGTAGGCACTGCCATCCTACCTGTCCTGGCCTCCCCACGCTGCTTCCCAAAGCATTTGCAAGAAAGCTTACATGTTAAAGATACCCCTATTGTGTGTGGTGTCAGGGGTGTGTGTGTGTGTGTGTGTGTGTGTGTGCAGGTGTATGTATATATGTGTGCATGTGGGTGCACATACATGCTTTTAGGGCGTTGTTGCTTTCCTTGACCCAGAAATCTTTCTTGAATGTTCTGTCAACACTGATGCTGTTAGCTACGTAAAAATCCTGAAGGCTCTTTCATTCGAGTGCAGATGGACAGGGAGAAGTAAGCATGTCTCATTTCACCTTACCTCCAAAGTCAGGGAAAGTGAATGCCAGTAGAACACATCACTAAAAACTGGTGTGCGTCAGTCACTTGAACCCTGGAATTTGAACTAATTCTTGTGCCAAAGCAGAGCCCTCTCAGTTATCATTTCAATAACCTAGTGAAAACACAGTAAAAACTGATGCCTGGACTGTAGAAAATGCTACTTACTACCTTTTGCATCTTCTTCTCCTTGCTGTGAAGTCCACACATTTATAAGAATGACTTTACACTGAATGCTAGAAGAAAGATGCTCAGAAGCCTCTGCTGACATGGGAGTAAAATTCTCAGCGACATTTTTTAATTTTTATTTTTAATCCCAGCCTCAAAGGTTAGAGTGAGCAGACAGTCATCTCTGTATACCACAAGGATGCAGCAGATTTACTGTCAGTACATATTGTCTGCTCATAAATATGCAGTGGAACAGAGAATGCATTAACCAGAAGAGCAGGTCCTCTATTGAGAGAAATTGCTGAAGCTAAACTGACCTTGTAAATGCTGAAGAAAGAAGACAACCTCAGGTCTTTTGTTACCTGAACAAAAACAGAATAGGTCCCACAGAGTGTCCGTTTCAACTCAGCAGCCACTTTGAGAAAACAGATGATCAACTGCAGTCCACTAAGAGCTATCAGAATAGAGAGTAAAATGATGTTCCATTCCACTGCATTAGCAGGTTCAGTGCACTGAGACCAAGCAGAGTAATTTGTGAGGTACCTGTTAGAGAAACAGCAATGTGAAGCAAATTAAATATGGTGTATGCAATTATATTTAAATACACATTATTTTAGCTTTACTATATAGAAAACCCATACTGGACTTTATATGCTTAAGCTTCAGGAGCCAGACTCTGGTCTTTCATTACACCAGTGTAAATCCTGGATAGGTTTGCCAAACACAGCTGAATAGAGACTTATGTACCTCACATACACCTGTTTCATTAATTTCTCTGTTAGACACCCAAGTGCTTAGAAAGACACTGCATTTTTGTTTTTCCAATGGCAGATGTCGGTCAAAGGAAGCGATTGTCCCACTCTACTCTGCGCTGGTGCGGCCTCACCTTAGAGTACTGTGTGCAGTTCTGGGCACCACAGTACAAAAAGGACATTAAACTGTTGGAGAGTGTCCAGAGGAGGGCGACGAAGATGGTGAAGGGACTAGAGGGGAAGACTTATGAGGAGTGGCAGAGGTCACTTGGCCTGTTCAGCCTGGAAAAGAGGAGGCTGAGGGGAGACCTCATCGTGGTCTACAGCTTCCTCACGAGAGGGAGTGGAGGGGAAGGCGCCGATCTATTCTTAATCACCAGTGATAGGACCCGTGGGAATGGTGTCAGGCTGAGGCAGGGGAGGTTTAGGCTAGACATCAGGAAGAGGTTCTTCACCGAGAGGGTGGTTGCACACTGGAACAGACTCCCCAGGGAAGTAGTCACTGCACCAAGCCTTTCGGAGCTCAAGAAGCATTTGGACTGTGCACTTAGTCGCATGGTCTAAAATTTTGGGTAGACCTGTGTGGGTGCTAGGAGTTGGACTCAGTCCTTATGGGTCCCTTCCAACTAGGGATATTCTATGATTCTATAATTCTATAATATCTTAGTGGGTAGTATTGGTGATAGGAAGACGGTTGGACTAGATGATCTTGTAGGTCCTTTCCAACCGTGTGTTTCTATGATTCCATGATTCTATGACTTTCCTTTTATTAATTTAATTTTAGCTCTAAGTTAAGTCCAGCTGAACACCCAGATTACATCATTCTAATCAGTGCATGCAACCTCGTGTCACCACATGCAACTTCCAGTTGTTTAAGAGCCACACTTTGTATCCTTGAGGATCCTGTACGTGCATGATTTACATGTGCTAGCTGTGCCCTTTTACCTGTGAGACATGCAATAGCCTGGGGTTTAATTGCAAGAAGCTTTGTTAGAATCACTTGCTCAGTGATGCTGTTTTTTTTCCCAACCATTTGTAGTTGAAAGCCTCTGATAAATTTAATCCTCAGTGCATTCGTATGCAGCTGGAAGAGCCTGGCAAATATGACTTGAAAATTCAAGTCCTATACAACCTTAATCTTTTAAAGGGAGAATGTAAAATCTTGTGGAAGCATCCCCAGAGTACACATTTGAGTATAACCTTTCATGCTTCTAGGAGTCTGGGACACCGACAACACTTTTTCTACCTTCCTCAGGCGGTTTTTTTTTTGATACATAGCAGCTCTCTGCAAAACTTTCCAATGATCAGACTGCAGACTTTTGAGTCTATTGGAGTTAAAGAGAAACCTACTAAGTTATTAAACATAAAAATTCTGTCTATAGTCTTTGAACCAAGAACTTGAGGAATTCGAGACAACATTGAGGAAGTATCCATCTACACTGAATCTAATCTTACATTCTTTACTACACATGGTTGTGACCATCACCAGATAAAGAATGCTTGGCTAGATGGACCTCCAGGTTTGATCAGTACAAAGATTCTTACATTTAAGCTTTTGTTATAAAGAAGCAAATACCTTTCTTTGAAAAACTTCACTCTTACAATACAGGTCCTGTGTTCAAGAGATTGTGCCATTTTATGTAAGGTTCTGAGAGAATTTGTCTGACTATTTTTTTTGATGAACAGTTTCTTCCAGGAGTTAACACTGATGTTTCTTACCCTCCAACAGTATTTTTGAAGATGTAGTCCCATCCGTTTGATGAATTGCAGAATGGGCCTTGGATCAACCCCAAGGTAAAAACGATGCAACTGTATCCAGAGAAAGCTACTCCAAGCAGGGCTAACACAATTGAAATAAAACTCTAAATTAAAGAGAGAAAAACATTACTATACGGGCAGTCTCCACAGAACATACATTCATTCTCCCTGACCAGCTACTTCCTTGAGGTTGAATTTCACATGTGATTGCCCCACTCTTCAAAATTCAGAGAGAAAAATACCAAATAATGATGAGTAAGCATACATATGCAGAAGAAAGCTTAAGGCAGAATTTATGACAGTTTTACAACTCTCAGTTAAATTTTGTTTGGGGATCTTTTTTAAACTTGTGTTTTTGCAATGTTTTTGCAAAATTGTATCTTAGAACGCTAGAGGAATACATGCCTGCATTAAACATATTTTCATTGCAGACAGTGTATATTGACTTGTTACTTGAAAAAAAAACTTCCAAATAATACAAGCAAGGGGATGAAACTATTTAGAAGGAACATTCAATTAAAATTCTACTGCATTTTATGTTTTTATTTTATTTTACAAGGATTTTTGTTTTTCTTCCATCCTGCATATGCATCAGTGGGATCAGCTGCACATTCTGTGACCTTTCAACCTGACTTAGAATCCTTCTCTGTGAAAGAAAATGGAACCAGAGCAGAAGAGAGCTAAGAAGGATGTACTAGAAACATAGGAACAGGAAGATACCAAGAATAGATGCACAAAAAATAAAAGATAGACTCACCCTGTAGGTTTTATTACAGCTCTCACTCTGGCAGCACTGATGGAACACACTACACTCCAGAGCTATGAGAATTACTGCCAAGAGAAGGATCTGTAAGGGCACATCATACAGTGAGTGAAATGACTGCAGATATATTGAGCCAAATTCTCTCTCCCCTCATCAAGATAAGAACTGTATCTGTTATGCGCTGCTGAGATTTTAAATCTGCACTAGGAAAGCACCACAGACCTGGTCTGTGTTCATTAGATTTAAGCATACAGTGTCTCCCATCCCAGTGAAGTGTTACTAGCATGGACACAGCGATACTAGTGAAACTGAAACAAACAAACAAACAAAAAAACAGGCTCAAAAATGAAAGATTTGATAACAATGAAAGGAAGGATATCTCATTTATCTAGCCACATCAGTTCAACAACTTCTTCCTGACAGGTGGATCAGGATATCACTTCCCTTACCAACACAGCTATGCTAGAAGTCAGTAGTACAAGCCTGAGTTTGATTCAGCTGGAATTTCCTTTTCTTTCTTTGTAAAGTATGCATACTGTTTTTCTCAGAATATTTAAACCTGATTATTTAAACCTGATACTAGAAAAACAGTAAATAAGATTTGACTCCGGAACCACAAGTTGCTACTCAGAAAGGCACTGGTTTGAATGGATAAATATGAAAAGGAAGTGTTTCTGAAACAGTTTGGGAAAACAAAGGAGATGGCCCCAGATTTGTCACTTGTGAGGGCTGGAAGTTAGGAGAAAAGCACAAGAAGAAAGAGCTAAGAGTTAACTCAGAAATGTAATGGTATCAACCACAGCAGTGTTTAAAGTAACCCATCGTTTGGAACTATAGGAAATGCCATGAGCCACCAGAAGCTTTGCTGACATTAGAGTTTTTATCATTGGGATGAGCTCTAGCAAAACATGCTGATTAAAGCACAACACTATCTTCTCACATGCTGCTGCCCTGTTTGTAACAGGAAAATATATACACCATTAATAAATTGGTAATGATCCCGAGGCTAAAAATATTTCAAAATATGAATGTAGCTTTTGCAGTTAACTTTTTGCTAAATTTTCAACTATCCATTTGCATTCAAATTCTTTCCCTGATAGTTTTTTTTTTTTCCCCTATAGTGAAAAGGATTACTTTTTTCTTCCGCTTTAGGAAGAATACATACTTTCAAATGAATACCTCATGTTTAAATAGCTCTCCCAGTTCAGCAGCTTCATAAAACCACCTTATTCATGCACATTAGCTCTTTAAAATACTGATTGTGTGAACAAACTTTTATCACATTACTACTTTCTGTTCCTGAGGCTACAGTGCTTTATGAACATAGCGAACAGCATGAGTAGTAGGCAACTCTATGTTAATTTATTACTGAAGATGAGCACATTACAAATATAATGGAGAAAATCCAACTACACCAGGCACAATGAGACTATCTTCTCTATTTAGCCTAACAACAGTAAAACTTGATGTACTGTGAGCTGTAATCAGTCTTCTAAATACTGGACTGTATACAGCTCTTAAAAACATCTGAACAGTCATGACAGGCTTTTTTTAATTTTTTTTTTCTTTGTCTTGCTAAAAGAGCTTTAATTCAAAGTGCATAGAGGATTATATCAAAATAGTGCCTGACTCAATAATTTAAGTGTAAATTACATATAAAAAAAAAGCAAGCAGGAAAAAAAAAACAGCCTTGCAAAATCACATATATGAAATTAAATAGCATATGTAGCATGTGATTCAAAATAGTCATAATTTCTTCAGTTTGATCATTTTTTTCTGCCTGCAGTATTTTGACAATGAAATCCATTTTCCCTTTAAAGACACAATTACTTTGCTGCCCAGTAACCCAAGATTATTTGCAGTTGAATTGCAATTCATTAAAAAAATCCATAAAATCAACACTTACCATCACACCTGAGAAACAGATCCCTTCGAAATACCACACATAGTTGGGAAGCTGGAAACTGGCGGCATATGAAGCATTCCCATTAGGGAAGTATAATAGGACATTAACAACAATACTCCAAAGTGCAAGAGGTATCAGCAGACAACTCAAACAACTTCCACATGCCTCTAAAGCCATTTCTCAAGAATGTTAAAAGTTTTGCTCTTCAAAGCTAGCAAAATGATACAAGGTTTTGATTATGAAAAGCGTTCTGGACCTCCTTAGTTTGACTCAGTCATTTCATGTTCACAAGGACCTGGTGATGGGTATAACTCCAGTGCTAGAGAAGTGCTTAACTTTTAGCAGAACAATAGACAAATATTGCTGTCTAAACTTTTTGAGCATATGTCTTTAAGTACCAGTTTCCTTTCTCAAAGATCCGCCTTAGTGATCTTCCTAATGAACCATGTCTAGAAGTTAGACTCAGGAAGGAACATCAAAGATCTCATTTCCTAGTGGCTGCTTAGAAACACACTCCTCCTGAGAACATGGATTACTGTGCAGCTATTCTGTGACATGAGGCAGATTGCTCAGCTGTACTACAGCACATTTTTTCCTACCTTAAATGGAGTAGGGGGCTGTTTGATGAATATGTCAAGCCTCTGCACAGAAAGGCTACACGTTGTCTCAAACTACATAGAGATACCAAATAATAAAGCTTGGAAGATATCGTCCTAAGAACAATAGCTATCGCTATTGGAAAATTGTAGCAACACAGTCTAGAAGAAGGAAATAGGTCCTTCAACTCTTCAACTTCATTGAAGCACTTCAGTGGGACCCAGCACTCACTGGTTGTTGATATGAGGCATCCTCTCAGAAACACCAACCAGATTCTTGATCATGTTGCAGGGAGCACAGAAGCTCAGAAAAGACTGGCTAGAAATTGCCAGGCAGAGTTATATTCACATGTTATTAATTATTCTTTTCAGCAATGTGATGCAGCTGAACTTTTTTTTTTGTGAGGTAAATTGCGCTTCTCTACTTCTTTTATTCTATGCTTATACGTGAGTACATATGGCTACAGATCTGACCTAAGTACATGTGATTTCTTGTATGTGACAAAAGGTCTGGCTGCTTTTTGAAATGCGCTTGTGACTTTGCACTGTGAAAAGCAAATCCCAGGCACTTTCCCCATTTTCATGTGTCATCATTCTGATAGCTCTAAGCAGCTAAGCATCCTTTCCAGTATAATGGAGCCAGACTTGTTGGAATGACTTGTTTGGACCCAGACTTGTTTGGACCCAGACCTTCTTTGCTTGCCCTGGTAAGTCATCAGAAAAGTAATTCAAGATCAAACTTAGGGTTTACTTAATAGGAATGTCAAGGTCAGAGAACAAAATTGTTGGGGCTCTATCAAAACTGAAAAGGCTGATTTTAGAAGCAATGATGTCATGACATATTTTCCTTCTTTTTCCCCATGAGCTGTTTTATGCCCTACATGTGTTAGGCTTCTCTCATGATCTCTTAAAAGCTGTTTGGGTTGCATGTTGTAACTAATTCCTTCCTACTGCTTTGAATAAGGTCACCCAAGGAAACGGGCATGGTGTTACTCATGCAAACAAACCATTTTTTTTTCTATTCATTATCCGCTGTATCTCTCCCTTTCCTCATTTTCCTCTCCCCTTCTTTTTCTAAGAGGTTTCACTTTGAAGTCCTCAGACTTTATTCTGAGGATCTTCCCATATTTTCTGTTTTACTCCTTGATCACTGTGGGCATATTTTCAGGTCTCCCTATATCTGAAACCAGTGATAAACCTCACCTGGCAGACGCACATGCATGACATCAACACTTCTCCTTACAGATCAGAGAAAATAGTTGAATTAACAGCAGGCACATCACATCCCAGGATTGATTTATATTACAAATCTCATAGATCATTGAATAGGCCAAAATCTTTTTTTCTAAGAGCAAAGGCCAAAATTACTACTGAGCAGGTTAGTTTATAAATAAATTTGCTACTGCTTCCTACAGAAATATGTTCTAATGAGAAGAAACATATAAAATGATACCTGAGACAGTATTCATTTTGTGGTATACCAACAAATGGCATGACTTACCCTGTATTTAAACTGAGCTGTGCAAATAATAAAAACGACAAGCCATGGTATATTTTGTTGCTGGCAAACTATACCACTAGAACAGGACACCACAATTTTATACCAAGTATTAAGCAAGCCTGGTAATTAGTTTCTCAAATATCTTACTAAGTGTTGCAAGAACTGGATTCCTCTTGCTGTCAATATCCATGAGTTGATGCTGAGCCCATTACCGAAAACCCTTGTTTACTTTGGACGAATGACTTCTCTGCTAACTGAAATGAACCTAACGTAAAACAACTGCTTCTCCCCAATGTAACTGATAAAACTCCCCAGACTCTGTCTTATCCATTAGGTCTTGAAGGAATCCAACTGGCTTTTTTTTTTTTTAAAAAAAAAAAGTAACAGCATAAAGGGTGAGTAGTAACGCTGTGCTTTCATGTTACATGGATCTGAGCTATAGTTTTAATTCTAAACTCTAGCCTAATAATTCTGCCCATTGGAATTCCTAACCTTGTTTCAGCTCTCTAATTAGTTACACAAATCAGAAAGACAAATAACAATTGTGAAAGTGTAAAGGCAAACATCTTTGAAATTTTGTGGGAATTATACCTTGTTCCATCAAGACCTTTTTTTCCTCTTCTTTCTCCCCCTCACTCCACACCCCATGCAGATCCTCTTTCACAGTGCTTTTTCACATACAAAGACATCATAGCTCACAGCAACAAGGAATTGTTTGTGTGTGCATGAGTGCATGTGTTCTCCTCATTCCCATAGTAGGGCAAGACAGGGATAAGTACAACAAGCAGAAGCTGTACTAAAGAGTGCCCTCAACTAATTCTATGTACTTTATGTATGAAAAAATGTATCGCAAGAAGTACTTATCCTGAGTTTCTAAATACAAATTCTGCCCATCTGGGAGTTCTTTTGCTGCTGTGGAACCATGTATGTAACTTCAGATTTTCACAGCTGATTTCTTTTTTTTTTTCAGAGACATATTTGTACAGGGCAGACTTGGATGGGAGGACTTCATTCTAGCCCGAGAAACTCCTCGAGTTTGGGGTTGCTTTAAATGCTGCCCTCTTAGTTAAAAGGATTACTGAGTATGCACTGACACCTGTGGGAAATTCTTTTTCCTGCAAACAGAAATTAACTCGAATGTTTTCAAAGAAGACATTAACTGCTAGATTCCAAATTTGAGCACTAATGATAACTAGCCTCATTTTGTTGAGACAAATGGCATGTTGCATTTTTTCCTTTGAAAAATGCCATTGCCAGAAGCACAATGACCCTGCCAGCAATGCTGTTGGCAGCATATCATTCAGGTTTACTTTGCCTTATGGTAAAACATTCACTGCAGTATGCTGCAAGCTAAACTTCAGAAGGTCTTCCACAGAATCTTTGAAAATACTGCCTCCAGGCTGCTTACGGGTGGTCTGTTATTTCAGATTAATCTGTCACTGCTGCCCTGAATTTGCACTACACTATCGGAATGCTGCCTTGCCTGGGGCCTGCTGACCAAGGCTAAGAAACAGGAATTCAGACCCACATTTTCTTCTGTCTCAAGACTCCAAGGAGGTGAGCACTCCTTGGGAGAAAAAAGCATGAGGGCCAGAGAGCAGTGGTCCAACTGTGCAGGAACTTCCCTCCAGTGCTTCGAATGGCCATCAGGAAAGTGCTGCTAGCCCAGACCTAGGACTACTTCTCCACATAAGGTGAAGAGTTTCAATTGTTACAGGCATCTCACTAAATTTCCACACCCTTGTTGATGCACAATTGCCTGGCTCAGCTAAATAATCTAAAACAGAGTGAAGCAGTTCTCACTCTGACAGGGTCTGATGAATGGAAGAAGTACGTTATAACCTGGCAGTTTTATATCTATATTCTTATGCCACCACTGTCTTTTCCTTTAAGACCAGGAAAGCAGTTTCATCATGGGCAGGGAAAGAAGCATTGACACCTCCTGGGTATTTTTAATACAAATCTTTATTTGTGAAATACAGGAGAAGCTTGGAAAAATCTCCATTTTATTATATCTCAATTCTTTGACAGTTCTTGCTTTAAAAAAATAAGAAGTACATGTTCCGGTCCTTGGTCACTCACATTTACTGTTGCTTTATTTTTGTTCCAGCTGAGTATTCATTCATTTCCAGGCCAGACTAGATTCAGTTTGTTTTTTCCAACATCAGAATAACAGTGCAACTTTATTGGGAAAGTAGCATGAAGTACAGAGCTGTTGTGTCAGAAAAAAAAAAGGAAAAAAAAAAAAAGCATATTTATTGACCCAAGGTCAAGCAGTTGCCTGTACTACTATGAAATGAACCAAAGCTGTTCAGGATATATTTTGTATTTAGATGCAGGTAGGTCAGTGGAAAAACTGCATATGACTCCAACAACAAAGGCTGACCCCAAGTCACTTAAATTGATGGTGACAGCATAGTTTGAAAACAAGCAATGTGCATTTTAATATGCAAATGATATAAAAAACAGAACAGAATACATGATGCATATGCACTGACATCAACCCATTTTCAGGTTTTCTAGCAAGCAAACGTCTGTGGGGAAACAAAAAGAAAGAAACACATATTAAGAATGTTAATGCTAATATTACATCTAAGTGTAGAAGGAAAAATTAACCTGACCACATTTAGACAGCCATAGCACAACTCTTCTGTACGTCAGTTACAGCACAGAAGACAGGAGGTAGGAGACAGCAACAGCTTTCAAAGTGCCACAGTATTCAACTATATCAATTCAAAATGCGAAACATTCTTAGCCATAATGTGTGTGAAATAAATCATACCAATTTCATACTTTAAGGCATTGCAATTCCAACAATAACTCTGTGGTAGTAATTTTAAAAACTGGCTCAAAGAGTATAACAAGACTAAAGAAATTTGCAGGAAATTCCCCTTCCTCACTCATAAAAAGCAAAACAAAAACAAACCCTCAAAAATTCCTTCAGATCTCTCTGCCAGTTTTGTTACCTATGTGCAATTTAATTCTTTCTCTTATCCTGCTTTTACTAAGCAAGGTTTTTGCTGCAGATTTTTTTTTTTTTTTTTACACATATGGCACCCATATATTTAGTAGTCCACCAGCTACTGTAAGCAAAATATGAGGCTAAAATTATGCATTTTGACCAAGCAGCCTACCACAATACCGCACCACAACATGCAACAATACTTTATGCTATGGCAAAGACTACCACCAGCAGGAGATACGTATTTCGATTGTAACACCTACATTGTGCTGATGACTGCATGTGCCACAGTGGGAGAAAAGGCCTCCCAGTTCATGTGCGGGCTAAATTCACTGCAGACAGCTGAGCAAACAGCTAAAAGCATGGGATCAAATACTATATGAAAAAGCAGAATGCAATAGGGCCATATAAATAATAATTTTTTAAAAAAGTTTTATACTTAGCTGTTACTTAAGAATGTCTGAAAAATAGCTGCTAAGCTTCTACGGTAGCATCAGTAACAATAGTGTTTCATATTAGCTTTCCGGGAAGCATGGTAATAACTAGCTGAAAAAATGGCTTACCTCCTCATGACTGCAGCACAGCCTACATACTCCTCCAAGAATGCCATTGATTATCTGTATGAAGCACAGGATGAACTCTATTCCTCCCAGGACAAGAAGAATGGAAAAGAGAGTGACATTCCACTGAACGATGTTTTGAGGTTCTTGACATTTAGACCACTTGTTATACTCAAACAGGTACCTGTACACATCAAATTCAGGTATAATAAAATTGTGTCAGAGTGGGATACTTACCACACACTAGAACCAAATTATATCTGGCTTGTAATTGCATCAAGGATTATCACTCTAAGTAGGAATAGAAAATGTAGTGGTTTACTCCACTCAAATCCTGCTCTGTTTAAGAACATCTTCAGCTATAAGACTTCACAAAATTTGTGTGGTTCAATTTCTTCAAAAAAATCTAAGTTAGAAAGGCAGAACCTTCTATTATTGATCAAAGCAAGAGACAAGCTCAAGACAGTTGAAAGAGCAAAATTATTTCTCAAAACAAACACAGAACTTTCCAGGATTTGGCCTTTACTCTGATGACAGCAGTTACCGATTTGAAGCAAATAGGCCACTTCCTTTCTTGTGCTGCTGTCTGCGGGCCCTCACATGCCCACTCTGGACAAGTCACACACAGAATAAATTCAGAGGGGTACTGCAGTAGATTCCAGCAGCTACTCCTCTTCCGTGTCATCAGAACATAAGCACTGATAAGCCTTCAGCAAAAGTTAACTCAGTTCTTCTACTTTAAGTCATAGCTGGTGGTTGGGCAGGGGAGGAAGAATGTCCCTTCCTGGGAGAGAAGCAACTGAAATGTAAAATTCAAAATCTCTGCTGCAAAGGATCTTGATGTGGTTCAAAGTACCCTCAAGTCCTAAAACTGTATACTTTATGTTTGAGATGTTCAGGGACATGAACAGTATGTGATATATAGAATATTTACCTATATGTATTTAGAGAGAGAGACAGAACAGATAACTATCTCCTCCATAGGTTACTACAGATAATATAGTAATTTATTAGCAGCATTACTGAACTACTTCCAAGCATCCTTACCAGCATGTATCAAGAACACCCTTTTTGTAATTGTTTCAGAATCTGATATTTCATGTTGCAACTGATTAGCATATTCAGATCACTTTTTGTAGAGCTGGGGATTTAAATTCCTTTGGTTTTAAATTGCAGAAGTGGGGGTAATTCTGATACCATCTGTTTAATTCTTAGTGAGTGAGGAGCATAAACTTATGAATGGATCTGAGTATGTGGCTACTGAATATTGCTGGAAGGTTATGGAATAAAGCCCATTGTACAGGCAGAAAGAAGTAACGTACTCATGAACACACATGAAGGCAACTTACCCTCCAGAAGATTCAGTAAAAGGATAGATCCAGTTTCTTTCTACATGAGTATAACAATATGGTCCATGAGACAAGCCCAGTGCTGAAATGATTATACAGTATCCAGAACCAAGGATCCCAACAAAGGCTGCCAGAACTGAGGAGAGCATCTGCACAGCAAACACAGATACGAGTTTTCAGCACAGCCATGAAATTCTCCTGAGGACTATCAGGGACTGGGACATGAAGTATCACTTACCGCACAGCTTTTCCCACAGTTCTCATGGCCAAAGCACCCACAGCAGTCATCATTGTGAAGCCCAATGAATACTGCAGCTGGAATGAGTACCTGGGTATGGGGAAAACAAACCACACCGTTCTTTGTTCTGTTTTGTTATGCAGACAAGGCAGATAAAACACACTCCTCACATTGCATTCATTTACAAAACTTATCGGTGTTGGGGGCGCCTGTATAGATTATTCAGTTTTACTTCCCACACAGTAGGCTTTTCACTACTGATAGCAGTACCAGCAGCAACAGCATAAGTATATTTCTATTTTTACGTTGTGTATACAGAGCACCAAAGTGCCTAAAAAGCCTATTGATAAAGGCCATGCTGTGGTATTACTGCAATTTGAGATGCTTCAACTTTAAACTTTTTTTTTTTTTTTTTTTTTTTTTGTTCCTACCCCTCCCCACCTCCCCCCAAAGGCTGTATCCTGCAAATAAAATGCTTTGGGAAAACAAAACAAAACACACACACACAAAACAACAAAAAACAAAAGGCACCACCACCAAAAAAAAAAATGCATTCACTTTCTGTCAAAGGAGGACTGCAAGGCAAGTCTCTGAATATTGTTTTCTTATTTTAAAAAAAAACACCACCATATTCATTACTGAAGAGTAGCTATCACTGTCTGTGTGACAAACCAAGTCTGACTCTAGTAGAAAGTCTGTGAATATTCTACCCAATTCATGCAAACATCTCATTACAGACGTCTAGCTTCTTCTAGGTTTTCACATCCACAGAGTTTCCAGTGACAGAAATGCAAAGCAATGGAAGGGACACTATCTGTAAGAAAATTGTCCATACTCCAGAGCTTTTGGCATAAAATCAAGAAGGAGGAACAAACAGAGAGCTGATTAAATAGAGTATACTCCCCACCAGCACTAATAGGACTTAATACTAGTTTGCACTTATACAAAGACGCCACACCCAGGATTAGCTTGGAAAAAAACATAAATGAGCAAAGTGTTACCACTGAACAGCACAGATTTACTATACAGTTGAGCAGAGTCACATACTAGTCAGCCCTTACTCAAACCTTTTTTGAGCCCCAGTGCTACAGGTCCAGAAGAGGTTGTACAAGAATGTGTTTCAGGAGCAGTTCCATTTGTTTCATTCGGATTAGCCTGCCTGTAAAGCTGGCTTTGCAAATCTCAGTCTAGGTTATAATGGGGCTGTAACACTGCTGTAAGAACCTCTCACAAGACAGAGGGCCTTATGCAATGCTTTTCACCCTGTAATTTGCTGACAGCTTGAGATTTGCAGTTCTAAGAGGAAGGCTAAAAGTGAATGAAAAAGGAAGCCTAGAGTCAGGGAACATAAATATGCTAAACTGTGGTCCACAAAATTGAAAATTTAAAAAATAATTGCTTCAGATTAACAATCTCTTATAGTGAATACACTCAATTCTTCATCTTTGGCTATTACTCTAATTCAAAACTTTGGTAACTGTTATTTGATTCCTCTGAAAAAAGAGCTAAACAGATCTATAACAGCTGCCTTTCCACATCTCAGATAGCATACATTAAGGAATTTCAAATAAACACTAGTTATCTACGGACATTAAAAAGGAGAATAATTCACTAATAGAATAAAAATGTAAAATTTAGCCTTTTACATAAATCATGTCCTGCTGAAAGGCCTGGTTCCATTTTTGCATGTGGGTTCTGCAACCTATGCCCTAATTCTCAGCTCTGAAGTGACATAACGTCGCAGATATGATAACCAAAGTAACTAATAATACCCATGGTGCAAAATATATATATATATATATATTTTTTGATACAATTCCAGAGACTCCTGCTGACAAGATATTCAATGAATAAGTTAACATAACTGGTAAAGAAACAGTAACACCAAGTAGCTTTAAAATAAACTTCAAAGAAAGCAGTAGCTTATTACTTACCAAAAGGCCTCCACCTAGAATGCCATGAAGGCACTCTACATATTTGCTGAGATGATGCTCTGAAGCAAATCTTGTTTCACCATTGGGAAAATAAAGTAAAATATTGGCCACAATGCTGAGCAAGGCAAGGATGAGCAACTTAAAACCAATACACCTAGTACACCTTCCAAAACACATGTCCTCAGCTTTTCAAGTCCTTCTTTCTTTAGTCCAGCCTATCTCATATTTGTCCACACCTAAAAGAAGATCAGTCTTTAGTCTCACCTACTTAAATACTCAGGGTTTTCTAGCTACCTGGATGACGTTTACAATGTCTTCATACCTATCATTCCCAATTGCCAAGTGAGGAAACAAGGATGGTAGAATGTCACCACCCATTTTAAATGAAATAATTGTTGACAAACCAAATGCAATCAAGGAAATACTGTATGCTAGGTAACTTCACTTTAATATATGATGCATGGAATGATCACCATTGAACATGATTAGACACGAACAACAGGCTCCACCACAACATAAGTTCTTTTAGAAATTGAAAGAAAAAGGTTTTGTTTTCTTTGTGAGAAGCAGCTTTGGCTTTTAGGTTTATAGACTATTTCAGAACAACCTGAAGCCATGGAAAGATTTGGCTGACTTCAACAATACTGAGTCAGAGTCTTGGGTACAAATAGAATAAAGTCTACATCAATGACAAGTATGTAAAGCAGCCTCTTTCCTTGATATTCTGTTAATGGAATAAGAGTGGACCTCATCAGTTCTGCTTGCCTGTTGAAAAACAAACAAAATGGGCAGGCAGGTGTGTACCTGTTCTTGCCATTATAAGACAAGCTGAATTTAGATTAACAATGATTTCCTAAAGCCAAATCAAGGAACATTGCTGAAAAAAAATGCATCAAAAAGCAGATCATAAAATGCAGTTCTTGCAATGAAAATTCAAGTACAGAAACACACACACACAAAAAGAAAAGCCCCTAACAGAGGGCAATATATTACATCAAGTGTTCCAAACTGTGGTACGTGTACTGGTAACATTAATTTGCATAGTAAATCAAGATACAAAGTGATCTGGAAAAAATAAGATATATCTAACTCTCTTTGCCCTCTTGCAAATGTTGCCAAAATAGCCAAAAGTTTCCTTGTTCACATATATACAGCTCAACACAGAGGTGTGTGTTGCCAGGCCTGGTACTATCACATGATAGAAGATATTTCAGCAAGAACCTCAGCAAGTCTACTGATAACATCAAGCTGTGTGGTACTGTTGACACGCTGGACAGAAGGGATGCCGACCAGAGGGACCTGGACAGGCTTGAGAGATATGCCCCTGCAAATCTCATGAAGCTCAACAAAGCCAAGCACAAGGTCCTGCACCTGAGTTGGGACCATCCCAAACGTGAATACAGGCTGGGAAATGAGTGGATTGAGAGCAGCAACTCTGAGGAGAAGCACTTGGGAAAGTTAGTGGACAAAAAAAATGAACATGAGCCAGCAATGTGTGCTTGCAACCCAGAAAGCCAACTGTATGTTTGGCTGCATCAGAAGTGCAGCCAGCAGGTTGCAGAAGTGCAGCCAGAGGGCTGGAGCACCTCTCCTATGAAGGTAGACTGAGAGAGCTGTTGTTTAAGGAAAGGTTGGATGGTGGTAGGGGGATAGTTGGGCCAGATGATCTTGGAGGTCTTTTCCAACCTTAATGGTTCTATGATTCTATGATATCTAAGAGGTCCAGACTAGATTCAGGAGACGTCGCTGCTGAGATCACCATAATACAATATAAATCACATTTCAAAAAACAGTCTAGACAAACTGAATTTGGGAATGTACAGGATATTAAAAGGCTTTCAGCTATGCAGGGAGGAGAATACTCATTTGTGTTATCTTTCTTTTATTTTTTGATACATATATATATATATTTAATACCTAAATCACACTGTAAATAAAGTCCAATTTAAATCCATACTATTCTGGCAAGTATTGTGATCAAAACTGAAGCTTAAAGAGAAAGAAAGGAAGGGGAAAAAAAAAAGGAGAGAGAAGTCTTGCACAGATGTGGTTCCGTGATGTAACCTCTCCGGGTATTGTAGCTGTTGACCTTGGAGACTTCCTTCATTATGAGAAATATCCTCTTATTGTAGAAACATAGGCTTACCATTATTGTGCACTTCAGCTTTGATGACTAAAATGAGCACAAACATCATCCTGCATGTTTCCTCTGCAGAAGGAGATGATTTCTCAACTGAAAACTCCCTTCATTGTGTTATGCTAAAAAAACCCCACACACTCCCAAATAAAACACAACAACCTTCCCTACCCAGCACACTTGATTTGACATAAAATTTCACATAATTGAGAATTCGTATATTTAAAATTGATTTTATCGATTGATTTTTTTTCCAGACAATGTAAATAAGATTAATTTTATTTAATCCCCCTGAAAAGCCCCAATGAAATGAAGAGTTCTGGAGTTTAAATACTATTCTGTAAAACCATTTAAAGGCTAGTCAAAAACAAAGAACCCTACTCTTTCTTTGCAGGAACAATCAAGTCAAGTATTTGATTAGATGGACAGCTAAGTGTTCCCTGTGTTAATTTTGTTAGTGGATGTGGCACACAGAAATATTCCCTTATTCTATATACTATCAAGCATGTGAGTCATTGCAGTTACTAAAAAATAATTATTAAAAAAATAGTAGTAGTTCAAGTATCTGTCCTGTGTAATTGTATAGGTTATAAAATCTTGAGGTTGTTCACTTCTCATGCCTGTTTGCTCCATAAATCCTATTGCTACTGCTTGCAAAGTGAGCAACAGTGGATTTTTAGCATTTATCATGGGCGTGTCCAGATAAAACTGACTTGTGCATGAGCAGGAGCCAAACACAAGCTTCTCATCAACCTGAGGAACAGCAGGGCCTTATCTGCAGCTCATGACTTGCTCCAGCACCATGAGCAGAGTTTACACTAGTTTAAACAAACTCAGAATTGGATTTTGAGTCTTTTGTTCAAGAACCATAGTGTTTGCACTTACAGAGGTAAGATAGTTGCTCACACACTCACAGATGCTTCCCAACAGTCCATGGGAAGCTCCACTATTTCTCTCTCACAAGAATATTTCTGTAGCTCGAATGTCCGCCCTGGACAAAGAACACATATGAAAAGGAAATTGATCCCCCAGTATTATTAAAGACAATAAAAGTTTAGTTCTAGGCTAAAACTTAGCTTTAGACTATAGGTCTCATCCTCAGCTATGTCTGAGAAGAACCAGGACAGTCAAAGAGGGCAGTAAAGCACCCTCTGGCTTCCAAATCCTGGTCTGTTTGACAGCAATGCAATCCTGATAGCACATCCTAAGGTCCAGTAGGTAGGACTATTGTGAAAGATGTCCATAACCTCTCCTGGGAGAATGGGACTGGTTTGTAAAAAGTTACAGCACTTAGATTGTATCCCTGAATCATCACTTCTGCAGGATAAAGCCTGTCAGCAAACCAGTGCTACACAGGGCAGGATACAGAGAAGTAGCTAAAAGTAGCATCACAGGTGCCTTGTCCAGTTTCTGTGATATCTAAAAAGAAGCCTAATCCCACCTGGGATCAAAGGATCCAGCAGCTGCTATATAAAACCAAAACAAAAAAAATTAACCTCAATAGCTTTTCTATTGCAAGAAGAGGACAGAAGCATGCATCTTTCACAAAATAAAGATGTTAGAAAGCGACTAGTTTTCTTAATGCCAAAAAGTGGGATATCTCATAACTATTAGAATAGTTCTTTTTACATTCCAGCTTTGAAAACCTGACCATTCTCCATCTTTCTGTAGCTGTTCCTCAACCAGGATGACAGGAGTAAAAGAAATTACTTTCTCCAGCTCAGTTATGTATTGGAAATCCTTGCTATATATTCAGACAAGTCCTAAGTTTAGCTAATGCAAAGAGAAGCAGTGTATTGATGATTGTCAAAGCTACCACAACAAAAAATACTTGCAGAGAAAGTTAAAAAACATTTAAAAAAATGCCACAGAATTAGAATTTCAAGAAAAAGAAAAAGAAAACCATGAAGTACCACATTTGTCCTACGAAAGAAAATTACGTCAACTGCAATTACATCTCACACCTTTGCCTTAAACCAGATTCC
The DNA here is from genome assembly GCF_964211835.1 of Anser anser. Taxonomy (NCBI): domain Eukaryota; kingdom Metazoa; phylum Chordata; class Aves; order Anseriformes; family Anatidae; genus Anser; species Anser anser. The sequence continues at coordinate 28,961,284 of NC_139729.1, read as the reverse complement.
CAGGGTGATCCATCATAACCAACAGAAGAAACAGAGTTGTGACAGTAAAGAAAAGTACTTCACAAAAAAGATCTCTGGACTTCACTAATATATTTTTATACCCACCGTAATACTGGAAACACTCATATACCCTACTAGAAGGGAAATCAAGTATGTGTGTATGTGTGTGTGGATTGGGAAGAGGAAATCTAACAGATAAATAAACATCATGTCAGAGCGAGTATGCCATCAAGAACAGGGCACACAGTCTGGGCTCAGTTTCCCTGACTGGACACGAGGTGTGCTACCACATGCTACCATGTTGGAACTTGTTGCATGTGTATGCTGTAAGGCTTCTGTGCTCTCAGGATGTCTCATAAACTTCTTTCCCTAGCTCTCTGGCATGTGGTCAGGATACAGTCTGGCTGCTATTCCCTTCATGGAACGGAGATTTTTATGGCCCAGTTACTCAGTGTTAATTCTGCTAATCTTCCCTAAACTGAATGTTGCTCTTTTATTTATTTATTTATTTATCTATTTATTTATTTATTTAAATAATGTTAGCACCATCCCTCCCAAAGAGGTTCTTGTTCCTTATAACTAGACAAAGGTTAAAACACAGGTAATAGTTGCTTCTGCCATCCGTGTTTTCTGAGCAAATATAAGCAATGTCCTAGATTAAATTAAAGATTCCAGTACAATGGGAAAAGAAGATTACACTCTTTACGGAAAAATATGATTTGCTTCTTCACAACAGTTTCTTCAGACACTGCAAATTGTCTGTCTTACATACCTTACATACCTACATAGCCATCTAGCCACCCCTACACTGGATTTTCTAAACGACACAATAGAGGTCAAGAGACACATCTGAAACAGACATATGACAAATCACTTCCAATTACCTTGAAAACCGTTCAAATTAAAATAAAATAAAATAAAATAAAATAAAATAAAATAAAATAAAATAAAATAAAATAAAATAAAATAAATAATAATAAAAAAATTTTAAAAAAATCTTGAAGCAAATAAAAATCTCTTACATTTAAAAATCACTCAGATGTGAATCAACTGGCTTTGCAAATATCATTGCCATTTGGACACCCTATTCTACAACTTCTACCAGAGAGCTTCTCATTATAATTTTTCTTGCTCAACTTCTGGTCCCACCCACCATCAGGGAGTGCAGTACCTCTTGTGTAGGTATGGGCAGGGTGCAGAAATTGTATGACACCAGTGGATGAGACATGGCCTGGGATACAATAACATGGACTGCACAGATGCATTTGGAAAGACTGGGCAACACAACGCATGTGTACCAATGCAGGTTAAGAATTCACGCTTGTATTTCCTTGGAAGCTATTCTATTCATTCCTCCCTTACTGTTTTGTAGCTTATTGCTCACAGGGACAAATACTAGCTCAGACAACTGCTAGGAACGTATAATGAATATGCAGTCACCTGTTAGCTAAGCTCCAAGTGAAGCCTCTTGGCCAGCTGTTCAGACAGAGCTCACAGTGACCCTAGGAACACCCACAGCTTCCCTTTAATTAAATGGAGAAACACCCATCTACACTACCATCTATTTCTCAATGTCCAAATGATTCATTGCTCATGCTTTCCAGCCATTATCTGCAAAAGCACTATTCTGTAGCTGCAATTGTCCCCAGGCATGCCACCTCAGAGGTGCATGTCAATCAGCACACTCCACCTAGAGAGTCACAATAGGAAACTGCTCCCCTTAAGTCCTTTGTGCCTGTGGTCTCCTGGCCACAGCCTGAAGAAAGTTGCCAGATTACCTTTATTAATTACACAACATCAACTTGGATGAACTAATGAGCTACTTCTGAGAAGGATGCAACCACCTGCTGCCATGAAACAAGTCACTGAACATAAAAGCAATCCTCACACAGCTGTAATATATGCACATTCTTGCTTGCTGTCTCTGCCATCAGTTTGAGACAGAAAGCTGCTCTGAACTGTAGAAGTCAGCTTGAAACAAATGCTTACATTTAATGCAACAACACCTAGAACTACCACATTGACACAGAGATTTGTTAGTAATAATGCTGACCTAAGAAACAGTCAGCAGTGATGCAACAGAAGTAGCTTTGACACTTAATGAACAAGCTCAGAGAATTGAAACTTCACAATCAGAGTGCAGCTACCACTAAATGAGTCTATAGAAGTTCCTCTGTCTAGAGAAGAGCTCACAATCCTTACTTAACAATAACTATTATTAACCCAAGACTTGTGATGTTATTGCAACCTCACTTTGCAATCAAATAAACCACTTCAAAAAAATGTTTTCTGTTGGCGTATAAAAACCATAATGTATCCATCATTCATTACTACTTGCAACCATGTTATTATGATAAAATTAGGATATAAGACAAACAAGTTATATTCCTATTTCTGTCACAGCCTGGGGGTGAAACCTTGGCTATGCAACATGACCAAGAGAAGTTTGTTTCCCTTGCACTGTGGTATTTATACAGGCTTGCTGTCTTTCTTCCTATTCTATCCCTAAATTTGTTCTGTTTTTCAAAAGGTACACAACCATGAAGCATTATCATCACTGTATTGTAATTATACACTGTTCCGTACTGCGTGTATATAATAGCTGTACAGATTAGAATCATAGAATGGCCTGGGTTGAAAAGGACCTTAAGGATCATCTAGTTTCAACCCCCCTGCTCTGGGCAGGGTTGCCAACCACTAGAGCAGGCTGCCCAGAGCCGCATCCAGCCTGGCCTTGAATGCCTCCAGGGATAGGGCATCCACAACCTCTCTGGGCAACCTGTTCCAGTGCCTCACCACCCTCTGAGTGAAAAACTTCCTCCTAATATCTAACCTAAATCTCCCCTGCCTTAGTTTAAAACCATTCCACCTTGTCCTATCACTATCAACACATGTAAACAGGTGTTCCCCCTCCTGTTTATATGCTCCCTTCAAGTAGTGGAAGGCTGCAATGAGGTCTCCCTGGAGCCTTCTATTCTCCAAGAAAAACTGGGTTCAGATTAGTATACATATCTCTGCATAGCACAACACGAAGAACAGACTATTTTCAGGCTTGAAGTATGCCGATTTTGTGATGCCATCCCCAACCATGTTTAACAATGCACATAAAACAGACATCCAACGAAGGACATCCATAAAAAGACTTTCCACTAACTCCCAAGGTTTTAATCAATTACACTCCACCCAGGTGAAGTCATAGGGCTTACTACTGTCCTAACTGAGAGCTACTCAGTGTCATACAAAAGGCTGAAGGAAAATTAAAATATGTCTTTAGAACCATTACAATTATAAAGTCATCACGCAGTTTTTCACATTACAGACTTTGGAAGTGGGTTGCTGATTAATCCAGCATATATTTAATGGACAATGAATATAAGAAGGCAACAGGAATGAGATTCTATGCCAAAATTTCAGATTATTATTTCAGATTATGGTCTAAGGAAGCAAAATACACCTTTACCTGTTCTTTGAAGGCCTGTTGGTAAGTACTACAGTACAACACCCCTAGCTCCCTACTACCTACACTTACACTGAGGACTTCTGGTTGTACAGTGGTCACAGTCACTTTTGCTATTGTACCTGTGCTATGATGGGAAACTCTTGGCCTAACCACTTACTTTTCAAGCATTATTTTAAGAACAGACATCTCTTCAACAAGTTCAAGCAAAGCCCAAATACATCTAAGGCTTGCTGAAGATTCATCACAAACTCCAGCATATTTAATAGTATTATAAAAAAAAAAAAAAGAAAAAAAAAAGAAAAAGAAAAAAAAAGCAAAGATGTACAATGAGACAGAATGTATATAATGCAGCAAATCTAATGAAAAATATTCTCACACTTCATGGGAAGACCCCTGATTTGCATGTAAGCTGTTTTTGTGAAAATTATTTTAAATTCATCATTAGAGGCCTGGCTATTTTTCCTTGTGGAAGTTTAATGCAGAAACCTGGATGTTAGCAAGGTCAAGGACTTATCAACATCTAGAAACGGAGGCTGAAGCAACAGAATTTTGCTTGCATGTCCTACATTATACATACATTATCCTATCCTTGAGTTGCTATGCTCTAATGAAACACATCTCTAGAGTCTATAGGCAAGGCATGTGCTCATTCATGTATAACAGGAGATGTAGGAGAAAAAGGGTTTTCCTGCAGCCCCTCAGAGCATTGCAAAGGTAAGGAAACAGGAACAGGATAACTGTTGTTGAATAAAACAGATGTATAAAAAGCAGACTAAGCTTAATCCAACTCTTCACCATATCTGCTTTGGCTACATATTTTTAAAAACTATTCGCAGGCCTGTGTTACCTCCCATCTTTCATCAACCAAAAATTATCAGTAGGCATACTAAACTAAAAATAAAGATGTTCTACATCTGAGAAGAGCACAAAAACAGTGACAAAAGTGGTTACAGACTCCATCCAACAATCTAACTGATGAAGGAATACACTTCTGACAGCTCCAGCTCATCATCCTTGCATTTACACTTTCTGTGCATCACTAGCAGATTACACAGCAGTAACTAAACAGAATAAAAATACCTACAGATCACTAGAAATTACTTTCCTCCTCAAGTTTCCCTTTGGAAAAGCACAAATCTTAAAGCTATGAATGTAAAATTTATTTTCACAAGTAGTCTGCACCCTCTATGTAGTGTTTGACAATTAGGAGATTTGGAGGCTCATTTTTAACTCCAGAAAATAAGTAAATACACCAGAAAACAGAGGTCAGTTGGCTAAGTGAAAATACACAAGGATCAAAGTAGGAGGACTCAGTGTGACTGCAGGTTTCTACTGGCTGCCTGGAAAGGCAAACAACTCTCTGTAGCTAAAGAAGTAAAACTATCCATCTATCAGATTACCGAAAACACAAGTGTTACCTTGGGGCTGCCTGAATCCTCCCACCATGTTAAAGGAGCACAGAGGTTTCTCACTGTCTGCAGCAGTCACTAGGGCAGGAAGGATAGTGTGGTATGGATGTTTCCTTGGTGCAAGGTATTCTTAGTGACTACTAGAGAGGGAGAATTTAATTCTTCATCTCTGAAAAAAACATAATATACCATATATAATTTAAGTGGTGAGATGGTTAGATACAATCCATCTGGTTGAAAGAACAAGTAGTTTACGGTAATTGTGCATGACAGCCACCAAAACTGATCTGATCAGCTAATTGGTGATAATAACAACTGAGATGGTTCATCCCTGACTGTGCTGAGAACTGGGCAGGATTGAAGGAAGCCTGTGAAATGTTCACAGGAGGATGCAAAGCTCAGCATACACACAGGTAGATACCAATGGTTATAAGGGAGCTATGAATACAGACAGGCCCATGACTAATTGTGGCCACTTGTGCCCCTTAAAGAGTACATTTTTAGCTGTGTGCCTCGTTTAAAAGCAGGAGGGGAAAAAATCCCAGTAAATAAAATCGCACTTGCAATATTTTTGGAATTAGATGCTTTCTGCAAAGCTACACAGGGAGCACACACCAATGTAAAATACAGATATAGCAAACACACAAAGTAACTGATGTTAAAGCATCTAAACTTCATTTAATATGTTGTCATTTTTGTCCTTATAACAGTAACATGCATGTGCAACTGAAAATGGAAGAGGAAAAAAAGAAAAGCACGTGGTAGCCCCACCAAGGGATTTCTGTGAGATATATATTGCATTTTAACACCTACAGGATGTTCGGCCATCCTATCTGCTCAGCACAGCGCATATCCAAGAAAGCACCATCCCATCAGTGTATCTGCATGCTGCTCTTCAAAGTCTGCTGCTTGCAGCTAAACCTGCCATTACTGAAATGTGTATTCAGGAGTTTATTTCTCCCAGTTGCCACCAGAGCTCAGACATACAGACAGAAAAATAACTTACCAGCAAGTATGGTCGCTGCATGCACATAACCAGATCTATGCCAAACAACACTGTGCACACTAGTGTCTATGTTGCTCAGCTTTACTGCAGTAGTCAGGGCATTTCTTAAATATTTATTTTGGTCTGATGAGGAAGCTATAACTCTAGCAATCCAATAAGCACAGAGGAATTCTTTCCAGTTGCTACTTTTAGTCTTCCTATCTTTTTTTTTTTTTTGGCCTGCCATAGGCTATCAGCATAAACACCTTCGTAGAAACTGGCTTTCAAACTGCCAAATGAAATTTGAACTGCATCAGTTTTTCTTCATCATTCAATATATTATAACATTCAAGTATGTAGCACCTCTGATCTCTTTGGCTAAAACAAGATAAATTTTTTACAGAGACTTAAATGCTGACACTTTTTAGTCCTTCTCAAAGTTACACAACTTGAATGTTACACTCAACATGACACTATAATGAAATATAATGCAACTGGATAGTAGGTTTTCATACAAACATTCTTGTGGATTGCTCTCCTTTATGCTCTCTCTTACATAATGATGTCAGTTGTATTATCAACTGATTTATTGAGTGGTGAAAGAGATTTTTTTAAATTGAAAATTATTTAGTATTATTTATACCGTTTAACGCTTCAAATAGTTTTAAAAAGTTGTTGACCTGCTTAAAAGAGTATTGTCTCCCAAATACGGATGACTGTGAAGTTTGTATATTACTTATGCATTTTCATTAAAACTGTACAGAAATTCTTTGTGAAATAAGTATAACTGTATTGTCCACAAGCCACGATGGCTTTTACAAGTAGCAGCAGAAATTAACTAGCTAATAGACAAATATAGAGAAATGCAGATAGTCATTTTCCTCTTGACACAAAGTCATTTTCTCTACAAAAAAGGCCGAATTCCTTCACAGATTGACCGATCAATTCAGTTATAAAAATTACATTGATACAAACAAAAGCATCTGGATAGTACACTGCTAAATAACATAGACAATAAAATGCTATGAAATGTTATCATTAGTAACTCAGTCTTGATATTTCAGGATCGTGAGTGAATGAATGAATGTTGCCAAGGCAATCTGATAATTTAGATTATTTTTTCCTCTCAAGTACAAAGTTTGAGAACTTGCTGTCTATGCCAAACCTATATTGCTATTGATCTTGGACAATGAGTGGTTGGATGCAATTTCTTCTGCATTTCAGATTTAAAATTAAATCTCACATTTAATTATAATTGATGAAAAAAGAACCATACAACCTACTATGCCTAAAGTTTTCAGACCACCCTTTTAGCTGTGCAGAAGGGTAGAAAACAAGGAAAGAAAAGGAGGGAAAATATATATAAATATCAACATAATGCCCACTCTGAACAACAAGCAACAGAGCAAATTCTATTCCCATATGGGTGGTTAACGGGTGCAAAGACTATAAAAAGTAATCCAGGAAAAATAAGATATTTCCATTTTTCTCCCTCAAAATAAAATGAAGAACTAGAATTTGCAAACACATCTTGCAAAGAATTTAGAAAGAACCTCTTTAACATTTTAAATTATGTTTATGAAGAGCAAAGAGTTATCACCACTGGTTATGTATAAGAAAGTTCTACATATAAGGGTTACAAGGTGCACAGTGCTCATGGTGATATAATCTTGCATTGCTGAAGAAATCATTTTTAGATATCTTCAAAGCTGTGGGAAACATTTCTATCTTTACTTGCCTCAAAGTAAAAAGACTCAACTTTGGACATTGCACCTCAAACATAATTTCACCAGCACTTCATTTGCATAGTTCTGCACCTGCATAGACACCAGGCTGACCTCCTGAGGCTAATGAAGGGGTATGACAAGCTTGCTTACTGGACTCAGCCAACACATGATGTCAGTTAGTCCTCTCTCCCAGAACCTCACATCTGCTATGAAGAGTGAGAAGACAGGCAGAAGGGGCTGCAACACCACCCCTATTCTCTTGTTGCACAACGAAGGCTTTGTGTGAAACAAAAATGAGATCACTTAGTCAGATAGAACTTAAAATGAGCAGTAAAAAAGAGAAGAGAAGCGAAGAGAAGCGAAGCAAAGAAAAGCAAAGAAAAGCAAAGCAAAGAATAGCAAAGAAAAGCAAAGCAAAGCTAAGCAAAGCTAAGCAAAGAAAAGCAAAGAAAAGCAAAGAAAAGCAAAGCAAAGAAAAAACTCGCTATCCTATCCTGAAATAATAGTACAGTTTGATCATCATACTGATCATCTTGCCAAATATTCTTCATACATATCAGAACTTGTTATACTGGGAAATATCTTCTCACTCATAGAGTAAATCCATAGCCATCTGTAAAAACTCCTGTGACAAATTCCGTGTAGTTACTATGCATGAAAGAGCAGGCATTGTCTTGAGGATCCACCACAGTGAAGTATGCTGTGTTACTTCAAAGGCAAGACATTTTCAGAACTAGATTTTTTTACTCCTCTGAAAAGCATAAAATAATCAAGATTAGCAAACATCAAAATTCTGGTTCAGTTAAAAATAAACCATTGTACACCTGCAAGACATAACTCACGCCCTCTTGTGAACCATCCTACTGGAACCAGAGGAGATATTCATACAGGAAAATGACAAAAATATCATCCTAATCCTAATCCATATTTGTTTTTATGAAATCTAGGGGCCGAATTAGCCAAGACTCCTTACACTAGCACAAAACTAGAGAAAATTTAAGAAGAGTAACTAACTCCAAAGTGGTAATATAAAGCATAACCTGAAATAAACATGATGCAACAAGCTTCAGATAGATACTTTGAAATGACAGATGTTATCATATGAAAGATAAAATAATAGATGGATCCAAAGTCCACTTATAGCCACGTAATGCCTATATCAATAAGGCATTTCAACTTTATAACTAATATTTGGTTAAGTTCAAGCACAATCCTGCCAATAAATTAAAGTAAACACACCTATCTAGAGTACATAAAACCAGACTAACACAGGCTGGTACTTACACACATGGGAATTCCTGCATGTGTATGAGTAATCACTGTGCTCGGAGGACTTTCTTAATTTTCCTTCAGTAAAACCAGCATTGCACAACACATTAAAATTACTTTTAACTACAAAATCTTGCTAAGTTTGGACCTAACTGTGTTTAATGAGACTGCAAACCCCATCAGCCTACAATAATTCATTTTTGCCCTTCAAACACACTAATGAAGCAGAATCATTAAATATAAGGAATAGTGTTGGAGGCTGACTGGAAGGGAGGCAGATCCACATAGAGCATCTCAGGAGGGCTTTACTGCAGTGTTCATCTGTTCCCAGATTCACCCTTCACATGTAAACAGATGAGTATTATTTCCTGCCACACTGAACTCTCGGTTGGAGGCAGAAATTCAAGGCCTTAAAGTTTGTTGTGGAGAGCTATAGAGCTCTTAAGAGTGCTGCAGTCTCTGACAGAAGGTATATCCCCTCCTCTCCCCTTTGTCTAGGGGAAGATACTTCTAATATAGCATTTATCTGCCTCTGTGTGATATAAACCAGTACTCTAAAAAATCTACTGTTGAAAGCAGCACAAACACCTACAGGTATACAAAGATTTAATAATTTTGGGGTTGTGCTGTAGCCTCCATAGAGTTTTTTGATCACACTGATTGAGATATGAAGTTGGAGGCATTTTTCTCTATCTCTTTTTTTTTTTTTTTTCTTTTTCATGATTGTCCAAGCAAAATTTTTAGTTTTATTCTTAGGCAAGAAGGAAATATGATGTAGTTCATTATTTTTGAAATTGAATATATTAAAGCATTTCATTTAAAGCTAGATTAAAACATAAGTGCACCTCTTCCATTTCTACATTTCTGAGCTTAAACAATTATAATTATTTATAACAAAACTTTACCACAGTTTATCAATTGCTATTTGCTCTTTTTCTACTGCTTTTCATCTTTTATATAATACAATGATATATATGGACTAATGATATAACGACAAATAATATTTTTTGAGCCAAGTTATTTAACAGACAGATACTTCAAACTAAATAATTCTGAAAGAAGTCACATGATCATCAGATGTAAAGAGACAGTTGAAGATTTCTAGTAACAGAGTTCTTCCTTGTGCTACAGAGTGTACTTCCATGCAAGCAAAGGAAGAGAAAATATCTTTGTAGTTTAATTACTTGAGAACTTACTCCTTAGCTTAGGTTTTGGACAGACTATTTTTCTGGTAGGTACAAGAACTTGGTCAGGGTCAGCAAAGATTGAGAATGCATCACTGAAGCTGATTTTCATGGTTCCAGTCTGCATGTGTAGTAGTAGTCAGTTGTATTATTATAACTCAGTTGTATTATTATAACCCATGCCTGACAACAACAACAAACATACAGTTGCATTAGATTTACCACACATTTTAAAACCTCCAGTGTTACTGCATTATAAAGCACTGTGTACCCAGGCATTATTCACATGACTTATTTAAGTTAAGGTATTAATTTAATCATATTGTTCATAGCATTGCACTGTAGTTAGCAACTAGGAATTTTGAAATGGTATAAATCTCTTGACAAAAATCAGTTAAATCATACTGGAGATTTTCTTTGAAGTACACTGTAACTTGCAAAACAATATTTTCAACATAAAATTGAGAAGTATTTCATACTAAAAAACTCTCTGCAATAAAATCCCATTTTACTCTGTATTATATTTACTAGTAGAAAACTATTCGCTGTGCAGTTAAAGTCATGACTTCTGACAGGGCATCAGTAAAGATTTTCTTTGAACTGCAAAGAGCTGAAAACTTTTTCAGATTAATTTCTCTGTTCCTGAATTGTACTTTTAAAGTTGGCCAGATTTGAAAAACCAAACACATGCCTATCAGAATTCTTACTAGATATAAAATCCATATCTTTAACATTACAATTCTCCATAATGTTTAGGGTCATCGAAGCTGTAATTCCTTCTCTATCTGGAGGTGTTTCCCAAACATTCACACACTTCATGAAGAAAAAACTCTTTTCTCCTCTGACCTAAGCATCAGGAAAAAGTTCATTATTATAAGTCTATATTAAAAACAACAGAGAAGCAAGGTATTTCTTCATCATACACAACAACCCCTCCAAACCCCTCCAAACAATAAGGTAACACCTTCCCCCACTTCTCCAACTCCATCTTCCAGAAGATAAAACCATTATAAATTAAGACACTATTCTGCAACAGTAACCCAAATGCACAGTCATCAGGCCAATGTAGAAAACTGCCAATACTATTATTATCACTACATGAAGTGACATTTTCAGCTTTCACACAAACTAGATTTCAACTGCAGATTAATTAGATACAAATTTTACATCATGCACTTGAAGGGTACTTAATTCTTTGCACATTTATGACCACATTGTGGCCTTTGTTTTTCCCTAGTATTTCCAAGGGCCAAGTAAGCTCAGAACCTGCCCGCAGCAGAAATGTGCCTGTCAAAAAGGTTTCTGAGAAGCATATAAAAACTTTAAAAGCACTCCTTTGTCTTCAGTGGGATCTGTAGCTGTCTAAGAATAAAAGCCTAAGCCACAAGACTACTTGCCCGTAAGGGGACATCAGAAGAAGAAAGATGCCCTGTAAATCCTGTCAAATATGTATGCTTCCAAACTTCTGCTTTGTTGGACAACCATTAGCAGAGTCCTGAACACCAGGATACAGCTGCCTGGAGCAACTGCTCCTCCTCTGCAGTCTACCATGTCTTGAATCCTTTTGCTCCTTGAGGCTGCATGCAAGACAACAGGAAGGCTCTCTCAGAGCCTCCTCTCCACTACCTACTGATAAGGATCTTCACATGGAGTAAGAGATGTGGTTTAAAATGTCCTCAGGCTGAGGAATGCCTGTAACTTTTGTCATGCTGGGGAGGCATTCTAGTAATCTACTTTTCAAAAGTAAATTAGTATTGAACATCCCACATTCTTTTGCAGCTGGGCTCCAAAAGGAGTGATCTTTGCTCCTTTTTTAAAATGAAGCTCTGAACACTGCTTTGCTACAACCTCCTAAATTCTCTTTCTTCTCTTTGATGGTATCAGTGCATGATTCACTCCTCATTCTGGCCAACAGCATACTCCCTGTGGAAAGCACTCCTTCTCCCCCAACCTCTATCACCCAACCAGTGTCCAAAGCAGGTGTTGCAAAACCTATCAGTAAGATAGTGTTAGTTTTGAAGCCCCTTTGCAGTAAACCATGTCAAGACAGATCAAGCACTTTCCATGGCTCTTCCAGCACCCGTCATCTGGCTCAGCAGAACATGCGTACAAATATATCTAGTGTATCAGATGCCACACACATACCTGACGAGCATTAAAGCAAACACCTCCTTCGAACATTGAACTGACCCAAATTACCTTGCTAAACCTACAAAAAATCTTGTAAAGTTTTAATGTCTGCTTCCAAAGCTGCTACGCATCTGGATGTTTTGGTTTCAATATTACTCTGTACACAGATTTTCCCACTTTCAAAACAGGAAATTCACTAGTCCAACAGGTAGCTGATTAGTCTGAGGAGTCTATCCTAAGTTCCTTTGTGTTGGATGCAACTCCCATTGATGTCATTAAAAAGTTTTCTTGAGTAAAGGCTACAGGAATGGGTGTGCACTTAGCCACGTATTTCAAATTAGTCTCTGTTAGTCTCTGTGAGCCATGCTGTAGACATCTGCTCCTTTCTAAAAACATTTCTCAATAGGCAATGGGCGTGATACTGAATGACTAATAAGTTTTTGCTGCAAGCCCTGGATTAAAAGGAATGCTTACTCTTGGCAGGGAGAAGCATTATGAAACTACAGTATACCATGTCTAATAAGTGGGTGTGCAGATTATGCTGACCTATCTGTTGAGATAATGCAAGTGGTAACTTCTTCTATGGTAAGAATAAAAACCTCCTTCTCTCTTCCCCCCCAGTTTTACAACCCAACTACCATTTTATTAGACAGCCCCAGTATAAAATGGAACTACACAAGTTTTAGGAAGTGTGAACAATATTAGAAAGTATAACTCGAAAAACCTTAACCATCTGACCAGCAAGAAATTAAAACTGTAACTGTAACTTTTTTTCTATGCATACTACTTATAAGGTACATCTATACACATTTTCTTATCTATACTTTTTGAGTAAAAGCACTCCAACTGAGAAATACTTTAGAAGCGACCCTTTTGTCTAATAAATTCTAGAACATTATGCAGAACTAAACAAACAACTTTTTTTCCCCCAGTTAGCGTTACTATATTGTAACAATTGCTGTACATGTGACAGAGGCATGCTGTCAGGGATAATTAATGGGACAATCAAGAAAATAGAGATCACAAAAAAAGGCCTTGTCTTAAATTTTCCATATTTTTTTTTTACTTTTTAATGATTAACAACAGTTCTGAAAACATCTGCCTGCACGTCATTACAGATACCACCAAAATGTAACGCCACCAAAGAAGAATCATTTCCAGGGTCTATCAGCAGCATTAAAAAGATCCGTTGTTTCCAAGCTGAACAGGGGTGACAGCCACTGAGTACAGACCATCAAGGCCTCCATCAGAGGAGGGCCACGAAGATGATCAAGGGGCTGGAGCACCCCTCCTATGAAGAAAGGCTGAGAGAGCTGGGGCTGTTCATCCTAAAAATAAGACTCTGGGGTGACCTTATGGCAACTTTTAGAATTAAATGACCTTTAAAGTCCCTTCCAACCCAAACCAGTGTATGGTTCTATGATTTTAAAGGAACTGAGTTCCACCAAAGTCAGCAACATCCTCCTGACTATGCCTCTTGTTAACTAGACCAGGTTCACACCTTTTGTGCAGAACAAGCTGCAGCCAATATTGTCTTGTTTTATCTTAAACTCAGAGACTGTAGTCACACAAAGTAAATACAATCAAAAAAGCCTTTGTATATTGTATTAATGAATGCATCCATCTATAAAATTTTAATATTACTGATTACTGACAAATTACTGATTACTGACTAATGTTATGTCATGGAGAGGCCCAATAATACAACAGCTAGCTTCACAGTGTCAAGGTGTAATCTAACAGTTGACTTAAGTGATCAAAGAATCACAGAACAGCTTGGGTTGGAATGGACTTTAAAGATCATCTAGTTCTAACCCGCCTGCCATAGACAGGGATGCCACCCACTAGATCAGGTTGCCCAGGGCCTCATCTAACCTGGTCTTGGACACCTCCAGGGATAGGGCATCCACAACCTCTCTGGGCAACCTGTTCCAGTGCCTCGCCACCCTCTGAGTGAAGAATTTCCTCCTAACCTCTAATCTAAATCTCCTCTCTTTTAGTTTAAAAACATTTCCCCTTGTCCTGTCACTACCTGATTGAGCAAAGAGTTGCTCTCCATCTTTTTTATAAGCCCCCTTTAAGTACTGAAAAGTTGCCATAAGGTCACCCCAGAGTCTTATTTTTAGGATGAACAGCCCCAGCTCTCTCAGCCTTTCTTCATAGGAGGGGTGCTCCAGCCCCTTGATCATCTTCGTGGCCCTCCTCTGATGGAGGCCTTGATGGTCTGTACTCAGTGGCTGTCACCCCTGTTCAGCTTGGAAACAACGGATCTTTTTAATGCTGCTGATAGACTCTGGAAATGATTCGTCTTTGGTGGCGTTACATTTTGGTGGTATCTGTAATGACGTGCAGGCAGATATTTTCAGAACTGTTGTTAGTCACTAAAAAGTAAAGACTCCATTGCTCTCCCCTTTACAGTGAATATGTTTTCATGCTTAAAGTATTAAAAACATAGCAAAGGCAGAAAGGGAAATAAAGTTTAATTAACTGGAAGGAGAATAATTGTCTACAAGTCACTGTGAGTTTTTTGTTTGTTTTGTTTTTGTTCTTCTTTTTTCCTGTTTCCACAATGCAAAGTTGCCTTCAGAAACATTTCTCTCATCAAGTTCTTTTGCTCACACAAAGATTATGGAGGGTTGCCCTCCCTTACCTTGTACAGAATCTAGGTCCTTCTACATCGAGACACCAAGGGCAGGGACTACACAGAAGCAAGCTGTTTCTTTAATTGCAAAAACAGATGAGTGAGCAGATCAGTTCATCAGGAATCAAATCCTAGTAGGTTTACATCAAGACCATCATCCCACAGCTTTGTCCCTGTTCAGAAAAGTGCAGAAAAGGGGGTGAGCAGCTCTACAAACTTTGTTCCTCCCAACTGTTTGGACTTGCCTGTTCTGGAGCCATTTTAGCAGATTAAAAGTGGCAAGACCTGCTGCAGCCTCTGTCTGACAGGCTAAGTGGTCAGGTCCGCAGCAAACCAGTATGAGCAGGAACTCCAACCCCACTGTTCCCAATTCTCCTTCTTTAACCAAAGAGCAGCCAGCAGAGGATTTGAGGAGGAAGCCAGTGACAGGTGAAGTCCAACCTGGACAGGTCTGCATCACCACCAGTGGAGACAGGACAAGCATGGGCAATGGTGACAGCCAGGGGAACAGCTTGTGGAACAAACCAATGCCTGGGGATGGGAAAGCAGCAGCAAAGGGAGTGCAGGATGCAGCAGATCTCAGGCACTGGTGATAGAAGGAAATGCAGGCAAAAGATGGTGTGAGAGACAGGAAAAAAGCAAAGTATGAGATCTAAGGACTGCTACAGTCTCTTCACCTCTGTCTGGCTTCAAAAGGGTCAGGATATTTTTCACAATGAGATACAGATAATTAACTAGAATTATTTCTAATTTATTTCTTTTATTTTTTTTCCTGATCTATCACTTTTTTTTTTTTTTTTTTTCCCTAATCATTACCAGCAAGACCAGAATTGGGCTCTCTGAATCTTAATGTTTTCAACATTAGGATTCATAACAGACTTTACACAAAGGTGAATGCAACAGAAGCACCATGCCTTTAAGGACCACACAGCACAGTCTATCCTAGATACCTGGTATTGCAGCAGGAGGTGCATCATCTCTCAGAACAATGTGGGAGTATTCTGAAGGTAACAGGGCACAGCCTGGTACCATATCGTTAAATATTAACACAAGCGATAACTGATTTACTTAAAGTGAGTCAACTCTTTCCTGAAATAATTTTAACCATTTGGGGAAGAAAAAAAAAAAAAAAAAGGAGAGAAAAGAAAGGCATATGTGAAAAAAATCAGAATTTATATTTTATGGTTTGAAACAAAATGTTTTGTATCCAAATCTAAGCTTTCAATTCTTCCAGTTATTTGAAGCAATCAAGTCATTTGCATTCAAACTGGGTTACTTCCATGCCTTTGGAAAACAAAACAAAACAACGCAAGAAAAACCTTCAGCCCACACATGATATACCTCTGAAATAAACAGTGTCTCTCTGGGCCTTCTAATTACATAGTAGCTAACATCAAATTTGAAGCAGAAACAGGAGCAAGAATTTATTTATAGAATAGATTAACGGTTACCTAGCTTTAGTCACACTGGTAAACACAATAAAATTTCAGAGCACATTTCTAAGAAAGAAAACAATAAAGCAATGCATTATGTTTCCTACAGCTGAGATCCTGTATGTGCTTTTAGTATGGATGAACTGGCACAATCAATAGGCTCTCACTCTCAATTACCTATTTATTTTTGCTGGCATTTGGTTTTCAGCAACCAGTAACATTACATTCCCTACACAATGAGGTTAAGTGCCTATATTTATCTGCTCATAATATGGAACTTTATTGTAGTTCTCTGCTTATTACTACGCAGAAAGGCCTATCTTCCACCCACTTCAGAGTTACATTTACTGAAACAAAGTTATCCAGGAAGCAGAAAGAGTTGCCACGGATATAAAACCAATTTAACAGAGGCTGTTGCAAAACCTCTACTACTTCATTTATTTATGGAAAAATAAAAAAAAATTATGTATATATATATATATCTCCTCTCATTAAATGCAATCTGTATAATTCCTATTATGCAATAAAAATTCATCGAATCTTCACTTCTTGTATAAACCTTACTTCAGCAAGAAATTCATCAGCACGCAGTCTTGTACCTTTTTTATGCCTTGTAATAGAATTTAAAATTAGAGCGGTGAAAAGGAATTCACGATTTGTGCCAACTTTGAGCACACCAGTGTTACAGTCCATCTATAAAACTGAGTATAACCTTTTCTTGAAAAGGAAATCAAGATTTTCATTTCAGAAATCCAGATTTTGAAATTCTTTCAGAAAAATGTATCTTAAATATTTTCAATAACTATGTTCATAAAATGAAATGGCTCATGTCAAATCTCAAAAATAAAGGAAACAAAGTATAGAATATAATAGGAGACAAGCCTGTGAAATAGTGAACACATTCTAACTCTGCTCGTTACAGGATACTTGAATGTTATACTTGAAAACTATGTGCTTTCAGTGAGGAAATAGCTAACTCTTTTTCAAGCTGGGACAAACTTTGCATTTAAAAAAAGAGTTTCGGGGGACGAGTCATAACTAAAAAAAGGAACAGCTTGAATATCCTTTTGCTTTGTTTCAGCAACAGAGCCCTTGCAAACAGATTCTGCATAATGACAACTAGAACTATGTTAGAAGGACAGATGGAGCATACAGAGAGGCAAGAATTTCAGTGCCAAGGATCATTTGAAATTAATGTGGATGCTGTTACCAACAGTATAATTCTACTCTTAGCCTCATGAATTTGTTAACAAATCAATAATTACCAGTCAAACCGCATGTAGTACAAAACAGTTTACATACCTTATACCATCTGGATGTCTATCTACAGAGCAACCAACTTGTTGCTGTACCTAATGCTAAATTCACTACTGCAAGGTGGTTTGGCAGAGATAGAGGAATATGAAGAAAGCGCCCCTCACATGAATGCTCTGAAAGCAGGAATAGAGTGCAAAATCATTTAAGCTTGCAAAAGCTGCAACAGCAAAGGAAGAACTTGAGAGGCAAGGAGGTTGGGAGAAGCTGTAGGGGACATTCTGTCCTCCCTCCACACTCTAGCCAAGACATGTGACCTAAAAAATGTGTTCGTAGTCTGATAGCAGCAGTAGCATGTAATGTCCTTGCCTCCATGGGATTTTCTTTGGATAGCATGGGGCTATCTGCAATGAGCATACAACTACCCTAATGCCCATGATTTTATACTACCTTTTTCAACTGGTTCATAAAAAGAACAGTTCAACTTTCAAAGAACTGGTGAGAAATTATACTTACTGTTGCATGATTTATCTCATTTCTTATTTTACTTAGTTGTTAATTAAGAGATCAATAAACAGAGATGATTATGCTCATGTTTTGCTCTCCACTACAGAAGCGACCAAGAAATAAATTCACTGCAGGTAAGGATGCAAACATGTAGTCACAGATCGTCCATAATGATGAGCACTACAGGAACCTGTGAAGCCTAATGTTGACATCGATAAGCACAGGGACTACAAGGTCAAGCCGCTAGCAATTTGAGATATGGTGGGCAATATCATGCGCTGTGTTAATCACATGAAGAAAGATTTCAGTAAGACAGTTCAATTCTGTCTTTCTTCTCCAACAAGTCTTCCCACAGAAGTCAGTGGGAACTGACATACATGCAGGGTATGTAATTAGATCTTCAATGCATAACTAAAAATTAAATGTATTTATCTGAAAAATAAGGAAAAAATCTCACAAATGCTTCCTTTAGCATTTCTTGATTCTAGCCATCAAAGGAGCTCGGCATGGAGGAAAATACTCTTCAGTCATGCAAATCTCCCTTTTGAACAGAATTCAAATAGAGGGAAGTTAAACAAATTGACGAGGAAATGAAATGTAAATATGGACTCTGACCCCTTTCTTAACAAACATGTCTCCAGTGAAATCAGCACAGGAGATGGATTAGCCAGCTGGAAACATGGCTGTAGTTAAGTGTATGATAAATACAGAGTATTAAATGTCCCAGTCTCACAGCAAATGAATTAAATTTTATGTGCTATATAATAACATTCTTATCATCAACCAAAAGCTGTACAGAATTGCCTTGAAGTACACAAAACATATAGCTTGGAAGATATGATCTCTTAACCAACTCTTAAATTTTGATAAATTCAAAATCACAGCAGTCTTCTAAATTGGATCCAAAATGGAAATGGGAATGGTGTTTATCCACTTCCACGGAGGAAAAGACAGTGTTCCCCTCTTTTTCCACTCTGTCTCCCTACACAGTCATCAGTTTATGATCAGTAAAAAGTGCCCTCATTTCAGACAGGTGATCTAGAAGTAAAACTGAACCTATCCATGTCATCCAGGTATCAATAGCATTACATAAGATAAACATATTTTTCACTGTATGAACTCTTTCTGGGGTTCATTATTTCGCTCTGTGACATATGAACCATTTCCTCTTAAGGGATTTTTGAGCAAGGATGTCCTTAAGGAAGATGCATCCTTACAGAATAATGGGTGGGAGAAGCAAGAGACAAGGGGCCACAAGTGTATAATTTTAGTGGAACATGTGAACAATCGAGCTGGACAATGCAAATGGAGGATACAAAGCCAAGAAGCTGAAACATAACTGGAGAGAGGCACTTGGTTCAAATACTGTGCAGTTCACATCTTACTGCCACAGTAGCCCAAATGGTGTTTGAAGAGCCAGCATTCAGGAAATGCCATTTATCAGCAACACAGACAATCAGTAGAAATTGAGCTAGTTCTCCTTTGCTCTCTTCTCCTCCACTAAGTCCAGAAATAAAGATGAGAAAGAGAGATGGGTATTCTATGACAGGCTAAAAGCAATGCAACTCCATATAAATTTGCAGTATTACTCTTGCTTTATATCTGGGACCAATTAGGCCACACATTGTTCTGAGGTAGAGTTAATGAATTCACTGGAGGATTTTCCTCACAATTGCTTTGGTATCTAGCATGGGATAGGAACGCCCAGACTTTTTCTTTGACATTTATCTTCTGATAAGACCATGCTTGCATTATAATAAAGACAGTAGAAATCTCTAACTTATGAGCACTGTCAGGGTCAGCGATATTTAAAGAACGGTGGCATTGCCACCATTCTTTAAAGTAGCTGCATGAGAGAGACCTATCAAAATCCGAGCACTTTGAAAGTGCCCTTGAAAGGAGAGTAGAAGAAACAAAAAAAAAATGAATAAACAAGCAAAATAGTTCAGCCACTGCATGACCAGATAATAAAGATTTGAGTGTTTCCAGACACAAAGAAACAAATTCCACATTCAGAAACAGAAGCTGTGAAAACTAAAGATGTTTGTTACTGTAGAAGATACAAATATATGAGAATTTAGGTACATAGGGAGAAAGCAAGACAGACATAAAAAAAAAAAATGGTTGGAAAAAAACAATACAAGGGTTAAAAACCACTCTTTGATGAACTTCGTTGGAACTACTGAACTATTTGAAGGTGTAGCCAAGATTTTACTCAATCAACAGTATTTTCAACTTCTCATGTTTTCAAGGCTTTACAGAACTTGTACAAATGTTGCTTATAACTGAAATTTTCTTGTGAAACAACAGATTCAATGACTGCTAGAAAAAGAAACTAAAGCAGACCAAAGCATATAGGACACTGCTTTTAAGGGGGGTTGATACATATGGAGGCACGGTGTATATTGCTTCATTCTTCAGAAACATACAGTGTCACAGTGAACACTACAAGGCTCTGAAGACATGTAATAAGTGAGTGACAAATTATCACTCTGAGAAAGAAGCTACACAAAATCAAGAGGAGTGATAGCACCCAAAGAAGCTTCTCATGCAAGACAGGAAAAACATTCACTAGAAGACCAAATTACTTGGAAAAAGAGATTAATACATTTTGCAAAATTAAATGAACTGGACCATTTTTTCCCAGGCTTTTCTTGCCTGCTTACCTAATTATGTAATGTCAGGAGGAAGAAGAAAACCTAAATTATACTCAGCAAGAGAATGAAAGTGCCGGACAGGAATTTGTAATTGTAGACAGTCACAAAACTGTAAATGGTTCTGAATTTCACACTCTCTCTCTCTCACACACACACACACACACACACACACACACACACACACACGCAAAAAACAATCAACCAACAAAAAACTATAAGGTTCATGGCCCCCCCGAAATAATTAACTTATATAACCCTAAATGAAATGGATCCTTTTCTTATTTTGGTAAACACCCCTGGTGTTTACTACTATCACTACTAATTATTAAATGTATTTCAGTGGTGTTTGGACAGCTTATGGCAGGATTAAAGTTCCTTTATTTTTTTGCTTCAGGCATTGTGGTTTACAACAAACAAACAAACAAATAATCAAAAACAAAAACAAACAAACAATACCCACCCCCACTCCCCAATTTTGATTAATTAATCATAAAACACCAAAACACCTGTTCTGCAAAGGAACAAAAACATATACCACAAAACTCAACAAGTATAACAGTAGTAAAAAGAAGTTTTACATAAACATAGTTACATAATTTTTACCTACTTAAAAGTAACATCATAAGTCAGAGAAACATCAAAGATTGTTTAGTGGCCACATGCCTACTTGCTACTGGTTGACAGTTACTTTTGGTCTCATGGTTAGATTATGTCTTTAGGAGAATGAACGTACGAGTTTATTAAAACCTTAACAGAAGAAGTTACATGTAGAGGAGAAACCTTGAAGACATTTGTGGGAAAGGTGGTGAAGGGGCAGTGGAAGCAACATGATCTTTGGTAAAATGGAAAGCAACATAACATGACTGAAAAGAACAGCAAAACAGCAAAGAAGTATAAAGCTGAGTTACAGAAAAGCTGTAAAAATCCAACTAGTTTCTGTAAAATTTCACTTCTAATGTGAATGTCAGTAACATAAATAGTTCTGACATTGATGGAAATCAAAACTTCTTTTCTAATATCTTTATTTAATGGGAAAGGACTAGGCTAACAGATATCAGAATGATAGCAGGGAATAAAAACTTTACATAGAATAGGACATTAAAATTCAATTTTCTTCACCTGACTTATCTCCATTCTCAAGCAGAGGAATCTCTTACCCTAAGCTGGCAATTATCTACTTATATTTTATACTCAGTCTAGGTCCTTATCATCAAGCTGAAATCATAACTAAATTCAGAATACTGGTGGCAGAACTGCCCACACAGTACATGAATCGAGGCTTATGCCCTCCAGCCCACTCCTCTTGTTTCTCATTAGCATACTTTGCTTTTCACAATATTCACAATGATATAAATTTGCAACTTAAAATACCACCTGTGCCAAGCTACATCTGTCACAAGTTCTTATCTGAACAGAAACGTCAGGAAGAGAACAAAGGTCAAACAAGATACTAGGGAAACTGTATGTTATCAGCCTGTCCTGATAGGAGAGCTGAGGTGGAAGTTCAGCAGCTGGGCTGGGACAGGAAAACACTGTGAAAGGGAAGCCCACAGTACCTAGTTTCCTTTTGTCTACTTTCACATCCCTCACCACACAGCTAGATGCCAGGACTGACAGAAATCTGTGAATAAAAAAGTGAATGTATTTCTCCTCTGTCAAAGCTGTGTACAGAGTTGTGATGATGGTTTTTACTTTGTGCAAACATGGCCATGGTAATGAAGCTCTGCACTTGTAGCATCTCCCCAGTGTGTGTTCCACATCCACACATTTCATATAGAAGGGGTGGCTGCTTTGTATCACCAGCAAAGAGGAATGGAGTCTGTCCTCTCTGCATGTCTACGCTGACGTCAGAGCTGAGAGGCTTCCCTGTGTTCTCTGAAGGAGATTGCGCTAATGCGATCAATCCCTCACTGCAATGAAGATAGAGGTAATGTGAAGGGAGACATTTCTCAGCTCATTTTCCTTTGTTTTCTTTCCAAAGAAAAGGGACTTGGTCCACAGTCAACCAGTCCTCAATGGAATGGCAAAACACAAAAGAAAACAGAACATCATGTAAAGTGTTTCTGTCAAATGATTGTTTAGAATGATTTCATGCAGGAACTTCCTTCAAGATTTCTTGCTTGTGATCAGTGTTTTACCGTATATCTATATAAATACACACACACACAAATTTACATGCAGCAGCAGAGGCTTGAACAATCTTGTTTTCAGTTATGTTACTGCAAATCTAATCCTATTTGTAAATTCATGGCTTAACTGAAAGCAGAATCAGAACTTCTAGTAGAAGTTTATGAGGTTCCATGTAGTTCCATGTAGCCAAAACTACATTTAAGATATGGAAGCAGTAACACAGATCACAAGAGCAAGAACTCATTACCACGGGTCATAACCTTCTAATGAGATTAGTCATTGATGCAAGAACTGATCAAGACACACCTATCTACAATTAGTAGATTAGTAAGATTAGTAAGAAATGCATGGTAACAACAGCACCAAAAAATAAAAAAAAAAAAAAAAAGGAACTTCTTGTGATGATTGTACTGGTGATATCCCAGGTGGCTAGCCTAGGTACCAAGACAAAGATGTTTAACTAGTGTATGCTGCATACAGGATAATTTACACTACTGTTCAGGTTACCATCTAAGCTACATTTGTTCCTTTTTCAGGATCACTGATTCAAATTCTTGAGATTTCTCATTTGTATCTACCACGTACTGTGCATTTTTATACATAGACAGTAGGCATGTAGCTGTATTTATATTTATCCTTCGCATTTATCAAATTCTCTGTTCCAGTCATTTCTCAGTCTCCACGTACTTTGCAGATCATTGTCTGTCTGACAAATTTTAAGAAGCCAGGCAAAGAATAGATAAGCTATCAGCACTGCTTACATCTTCCTGAAATAACCAAAACTTTATGAGTAACTTTTCATTCTTATTATTTTTCCATAGGAAAATATGTAATTTCATTTTTCTCTGCATGGCATGGACTGTGTATGACTTGGAAGATAAGGAAAGGAGGAAACACCCTCTCACAGGATGTCAGAAAGGAGTGCCTTCCATCGTGACTCCACAATTGTTAGGAAAATGTTGCATGACACAAAATTCAGAGACTGGCTCCACCCCAGTTGCCAGGCCTCAGAATCTCCACAATGGAGTACTGAAGGACAAAGAGCTGTGGCTAAAGCTTGACGATGGGTTCACTGGTCTTAATCCCAGGTAGACGGACAGAGTTAAAAAGAACATGGGCTACGATGGAAGGGAAGGACCTCCTCGAGGAACTGAGTGTGCAAGTCACTCCATTTTTCAATGGAAAAAGAATTGTGCCAATGTGAGTGTTTTCCAGCTCTGGCTGAATGCCATTTCCCCTTGAGTCATCCCTGCTGACACAGAAATATAGCTTAAGCCCTCACACAAATTTTGGCAGTGCTTTAAAAAGGCCTGGCCTGAACAGTTGAACAGAGGAATCTGCCTAGCCTTCTATGGTATTGACCATGTTGGTGAGTAGAGTAAAAGGGAAAGAGTAGGACTGTTGCCCAGGTCAGTAGCCTCAGCTTGGAAGCCTGGTAAGGACTTGGTAGAAGACACCTGAGGTGTGTTGGGGTGACAGGGTGCTGGATGCAATACAGTTTAAAACTTCTCCCCTTACTACAAGCCAGAATTCACAACTGGAAAAAAAAGCCACATTCTAGTCTGACAGGAAAAAAAACATAGTAAGATTTATGTTCCAGCTACAGCAAATATTTTCCTTATGTCTGCTACTGACTACATTGTACTATACCGTAATTGGGAGCCAAACTACAGATACTCTCTACTCACTGGGAACATCATGAAAGACTGTTTAACACAGTGCATGAAATGTGGAGAGTTTTCAAGTTCCAAATATCTTTGCCACAGAGACAATGGCAGGCCATAAAAACCAGTAAGCCATAAAAACTGCCTACATTGGCCTAATTCTGGCATCTGACTGACCAGCACATGTAGACTGCTGTCTGTCATTCAGGACTTCATTTGTTCCTCTCTCTGCTTTTCAGTTGCATAAGAGTTGTCTTTCTTGGAATGAAATGTTCAATTAACAAGCATGAGCTTTTCAGAATGGACTCTTGGAAAATTTCTTGACTAATAAAATATAAAATGGACTCTGTGATAACTTTGCTATTAGTCGTTTGCATATAAGTTTGTATGTAAGTCATATTGCCATATCTACTATACAGGATACAGTTCCCTGTATACTGCAGTATAAAGATCCAAGCTGGTGATAACCAGGCTAGTTTGTCATTTTTTTAAAAATTATTTTTCAGCGCTAACATCAATAGTGTGTGGTGTGTCTCTTTCTCATTCTACTGCAATTCAAGGACGTTTCTGGATTTATGGATGAGTGTCTTTACCAGCCTATAATGTCTCATCTTTGTGTCAGCTGGTTTATCCACTATTTCAGATACAAAACCATTTAATACTGTGTAAGAAAACTTTGGACTGTTAATACCTAATTGTAACAGAAATAACTCATCAGCTAGAAGGAAAGGAAAGGAAAGGAAAGGAAAGGAAAGGAAAGGAAAGGAAAGGAAAGGAAAGGAAAGGAAAGGAAAGGAAAGGAAAGGAAAGGAAAGGAAAGGAAAGGAAAGGAAAGGAAAGGAAAGGAAAGGAAAGGAAAGGAAAGGAAAGGAAAGGAAAGGAAAGGAAAGGAAAGGAAAGGAAAGGAAAGGAAAGGAAAGGAAAGGAAAGGAAAGGAAAGGAAAGGAAAGGAAAGGAAAGGAAAGGAAAGGAAAGGAAAGGAAAGGAAAGGAAAGGAAAGGAAAGGAAAGGAAAGGACAAAAAAAACCACCACTAGATTTTATTCTAATATGTATGTACTTAACTTAAATTTGACTCCTCTAAGACCTTTGATTCAGGTTTGTGCTAAAGGCAGAATATCAGTTGAGAAGTACCATTGAACTGAGAGCAACACCTAATTTTATACACCCGCTAGCAACACTGTTACGCAAAAATTTTCACAGAACCTCAGGTGCTGTAGTTGAATGTACGTAGCTAAATGAATGATAAAATCTTCACCTCGCCTTCCCTTACGTGATTCATAAAAGGCCTTGTACAGTCTTTATCTGTCTTAGAACATATGACTACCACAGCTGCCTTTCAATAGCACCCAGGATAATCTCCATATTTTTTTTTTCTTTTCAGGATTGAGGTTATTTTAGTTAAAGCAATAATAGAAATATAAGGAATTATTGATTAACCATTCAAAGCCTTTGATATTTGTGTGGTTGATTCTCTGTATCTAGAGGAGAACATTTTGGAAAAAGTAAGTTTTCACTGTAGAAACTGCTCTGCTCAAGGTGAATAACAAATGTGTTTTATATCGTATTTATATCAAATCATAGTGTGATATTTTTCTTAGTCTAAGATCAGGCTCCCTGAAGTAAACATAAGCATCAAAAGTTTAATATTGTCTGACATGAAAATGGGTTTCATATTTTCATCTTTTTTATCAAAAAAAACAAGACCTTGATCCTTTCTGCCTGAAGTTATACAGCATTAAGCTGTTAAGAACAATAGAAATATACCAGGTACCCATCTCGATTAGTAATAACTGATTTTCCTTAATTTTGGTGCTTATTTTGCAGCAGAACCCCAAACTTGCTATCTGTCAGGGGCAGTACCTGTCTGTATTCAGTCACACTGGCACCTTTAAGAAAAATGTCAGTTAGCTCTCTCAGAAGTTAACCACCCTTCTAATTGCACTTTGCAACTCCTAGAATTATGTACAGAGATAAATATTTCCAGTATCACTACTGTCACGTGAAAAGACATTTCCCTAAGAACAACAGATCTGACCCTCCACTCCGATAAAACTGCTTTGTATCTTTCTGTTTCAGTAGAAAGGTAAAGTTAACTGGCCCAGGTTCTGGTTCCAAATACATTTCTTTGGCATCAGTAAAGGCTCAAGATGTCCTTGTCCCTGTTTTTTTTTTTCTTTTTTTTTTTTTTTCCTCCAGCTGCACCATTTCTGTAAAAACTGTGGGCTGCTTAAACCAGCTTATTCAGCATTGCCACTTAACCTGAAGCTTCAGCTTTGCATATTTCCAGACAGTTTTGGACAGTTCAAAATGATGTACTTCATCATAGTATAAGTTCTGCAAAACAATATACCAAGTCTAAGTATCCAGTGTCCATTAGAGAGCTGCAGACCTCGCTTTAACAGTGGTACTTGAGTAAAATGCTGCATGCCAAGTCAGTAGAGGCTCAGCTTGAACTCAGAAGTTTGTCTGCCACACACAGTACAACTTTAAATGTAAATTTTGTCTGAGCACAGATGAAATGTTAGACTTTGATAGTACAAAAAATGACAAAACATAAGAAGCAGGTCCACTGAAACTTTTTCTGACCTTTCTTTTTTTATTAAGAGATAACAGCTGCAAAGCACTGCTTTCATATTAATTCATTATATATTGAAAATACGCAAGCAGTCTGTTTCAAAACATTAAATGACTAGCTCAAACTTCCCAAAGAAAAGAAAAGTCACTAGAACTTTTCTATTGTACACAGCTGTTACTAACATAAGCTGATTCACTATGTGTTTCCATGTCAGTCTCTACGAAGTAGTTCATAGAATGAAGGACACTGTATTGTAAAAATGATGATCCTGAACTAAAAATAATTTCTACCCACAACCTGAGCCCAGATAACCAAGTGTCTCATTCACATTAGTAAAATATTAACAAAGGTCATCGGTTGTCATAGTAAAATGAGCAGTTGCACTGAACGTAATTTCATTTATGGAGGTTCAGAAAATTGACATAATGGCTGAGAGAACATATAAATAACCAGAATACAGCATTTCAGATCAAAGGCAGCAACGTCTCTGAAGGGAGCATTCTATAGGTTAAGTTCATCTAGAGGCACAGCAGAAACTGGATTTTGCAAAATAAACTGAGAAACTTCTTTTTAGAAAACATTTCTGAGAACGTCTGAGAGATTTTTTTTTCTCTGCCTTTAGCTGTGTTTGCAATTTCTTTAAAAAAAACATGTGCACTGGAGACTGTGCTAAGTGCCTAGGAATCACTCTTATCCCTTTGGCTGTGCTATGTACACTTGCTAACATTTTGCTGTTTTTCCCTGGAGGAAAAGTGGTCGAAAACAATCAAAATATTACAGATGAGGTTTGGTACTTCGGAGGGATCTTGGGATCTGGTGTATTGGTGAGTATATAAATTCAGATATTACAGTCTTTTTTGTACCACCTAAACCATGACTTTGCATTGTTGAATTTTCTCAAATGCAGGCTCCAACACTGCAAATTCTTCTTTGATAAGCAAATAAGTTAAAAGTCACCCAACAGTTTAGCAATAAGTTACTTAGTTTAGTGTTAAGTGAATAAAGACATAGAACTATTGTATTTAAAAGCAATTGCAATTAGAATTCATCCCAACTCAAACTGTATTTCTGCCTTTGGTAGATGATCTTTCCTGCTTTGGTGTTTTTGGGCCTTAAGAATAATGATTGCTGTGGATGCTGTGGTAATGAGAGCTGTGGAAAGAGGTTTGCGGTAAGTGAGAAGAAATGTGGCAAAAAAGTAAAAGATGTATTGTTATCAATAAGAATATATATATCTTCTGCTCACAATCATTGAGAGACTAGACAGATGTTCTCCAAACTGTAAGATGCAAAGCCTTGTCATTTGGCTGAGTGCTTAAAGGTATAAATAGCAGGTTGTCAAAATTGTGTTTTACTGTTAATGTTGTGTCATAGGTACCAAATCTGTACTGCCTTGATATATTTAGCAATTACAACATACTAACAGTTGTGATCGCAATTAAAATGAATTTCTGAAAGATCTGCACTTGGTTTTGCACAGCATAACAGTTCTCTCTTTAGCCATTTTTTTTGCTGGCAGTTTTAAAAATTACTTTGACAGTTGTGCATTATATTCCCAGCTGAGTGTAGGGCCATGCAGGAGGCTGTGAATATCTTAGGTTCATAGGAAGTTTCAGGTTGGAACAAGCCTTGGGAATTCACCTAACTCAACATCCTGCTTAAAGCAGTCAGCCCTAAACCAGGCTCCACTTTGAACTTACAGCTTCCTTTCACACCGCAAGTGAAAAGTTTCAAATGCCTTTAGCCACTAGTAAACAACTCAAGCATGTTATTTAAAACATGAGATTAGATATAAAATAGGCATATTTCTCCTAGAAAGTCTGTCCTTCTGAGATAAATTGTTTGGCACAAGTAGATCATTACATTCTTTTATAAAGGAACAGATTTTCACTTAAAAAAAAAAAAATGGAACAAGAGTCATGGCTGTGAGATTAACAAAGAGCCTTCCCTAAATTCCCTATGGTGCTGTCTTCCTGCAATCCCAAGAGCAGGTGAAACTTTTTAGGAAAAAAAATGGAGGCACATATTTATCACACTGCATTACCAACTTTCTGTCAGCAGTGAACAAAGCTTAGCTTTCAAGACCACATATAACCAGCATCTACCACACCACTAATGTTTTGCTGCCAGACTTCCACTCACCACCCTGCAATTCAGAAATTCAGATGAACTTGGAGAACATCTATAGAGACAGAGGTGACCCCCCTGAGCTGTGCGTGCTCTCCGCCTGTGGTCATGCTGGCACATGTAAGATAAAGCATATGTAAGGATATTGCTGTCCATACAGCAACCTCCATTCTGCAGTGCTGTACCTTGCTGATGGATCCTACTAGTGCTGTAGCTGACTGAGAGACTGGGAATATTAGTACAGTCACAACACTGTATTAAGAGTCCTGGTGGCCTTACCACAGCATGACTGAGAACTGAACTTGCTCTTGTATTTTAGCAGAAGTATCATTACTATGATGTCTACTACATTAATATAATTTTTGTTAGCCTCATCAGATATGCCAACATAAAAATGCATGCCTGTCCATGTTCATGAACCGTTTGGACAACTCCCTCATTAATATCCTTTAACTGCCAGTTAGCCCTAAAGTGGTCAGGCAGTTGGACTTGATGATCTTTGAAGGTCCTTTTCAGCTGAACGGTTCTGTTCTGTTCTATCTCAACACTCACAAAAGATCCTTGTGATGACATCTGTATAAGCACTCAGAGACTGGAAAGTGCGTTTCTTTTTTTTTCCCCCACCTATATCACTTTGATCCAATAAAAGATATCCCCTGTAACTACAAACTTATGGCTACCTCTATCTACAAACAATTAAGGTTTGAATTTTAAGTGCTTAAAATTCAAGTAGGGCATTTTGGATATATTTGGACAATTTGCTTACTTATTAGTGTATGTGAGAATGTAGTAATGGAAAGCCAGAAAAATAAGGAGAGCCTTCTATTAATTCCAATTGCAGTACTAGAGCTAATGGCGATAAGTACCTGTGAGAAGATAAATACACTAATATGAAACCTGAAGGGAAGACTCAAGAAGGAAAAATACAATTACTTGGTCCAAATATGACCAAGATACCAAAGTTAACTTGTAAAGGGTACCGTAGATTTTTTTTTTAATGTTTTAAGTGGTCCAATACTTCAGTCTTGCTTATAATCTTCTGTGAAAGACGGCTACTTCAGTGAAACACTGTACCTTGAACAAAGAAAAATCTTCGATACATACTGTATAAACGGGAAGAGTGCCATCTACTGTGTAGATACCAACTCCATGATTCTTCAGGCAAATAGTGCCCTCACCTAACTCTTTCAAAACTTCTAAATACCAGTGCCGGTATACATTATATATTTATCATGCAATTGCAAACTAAAACATTTCAGCTGTTCTGCAGCTGACTGTTTTGACCATTAAGAGCTGAGCTTAGAGAATGTACCTTTACATTAATAGGACACATTTAATTGTTTGAATGAGAATAAAAATAACACCGTTTTTCTCTGTCAGATGTTTTCCTCTATAATATTTGCTGCAGTTGGAGTTCTGGGAGCTGGATATTGCTTTGCTGTGTCAGCAGTAGCCCTAAACAGAGGCCCTAAATGTAATGATGGAAACCAGTGGCTCTATCCCTTCCAGGATGGGTAAGACAAGAAAACAGGGAATAAATAAATAAATACATAAATAAATAAATAAGATTTAACTTTGCGATATTTTGTGATATTGTTAGACTTCCAAATCTATTGTATAACATTAGGAATTTTACTATTAATTTAAAACAGATGCTCTTTGAAGACAATGTACAGCAATGTACAGCAATACTAATTAAGGGACAAGAACAGATGTGTAAAGAATAATAAGACCAATCAAAACTACTGAGCTTCAAAGGAGCCAGTAAAGAGTACAGCCCTCTAGTTTGTTCTTCTAACATTATTAGAGGATAAATTCAGTCCACTTGATTAACAGTGACATCTTTTATTGTAATACAATGTTTTTCAAGTAATTAATGTTTATGCCATTTTTTTATCTTGGTTATGGAATTTCAAAGTTGTCTCTTCCTCCCACTACAAGTAAAACATGTTTGCTATCATTTATCACTTCCACAGATATGGCATGAATGACAAAATATAATGCTGTAACCAAATAAAAGCCCAGGGTTTCTGCTAAAGGGGGAATTACAGAAGATGCCATATTCCTAGGGAAACCCTACGATTCTTCCATGTTTTGTAGGTCTATTTAATGTACCACTAGATGTCAGCACTGCTTCGTGCAATAGCAGAACTAAACCGACAGTAGGAAAGCCACTTGACCTCAGACAAGATATTAGTAGGGATGAACATCATTTTGGCAAATACTTGGCTATGGTTTGGTAATGTCTTCCTCCCAAAATACCACGAACAATTAGATTGTATCTAACATATTATTATCTATGATTGTACCTTCTCTTTTCAAATCAATTACTTCAAAGGATCTAGAAATTACAACAAAATAATGTTCTAAACAAAATGTACTTGTGCTGTAATGTGAATACTTTTTTACAATACTGAAGGTAACAGAACTTCAGTCACATATTACAAGAGTCACAGCTTGTCAGCCATAACAGGTCACCTCTTTGGGAGCTAACATCATCTCCATAACTGTCTTGTTTCCCTTCTGAACAGGAATTATCTAGGTAACCACACAATATGGGCTACGTGTAAGTCACCTGAAACTATAGTTCCTTGGCACCTGACCCTCTTCGCCTTGCTGCTAGTGATGAGTGGGATCCAAGCAGTGCTCTGCGGCATTCAGGTTGTGAACGGACTCTTTGGAACAATCTGTGGGGACTGCAAATGTTGCGGATGTTGTGGGGTGAGAAACTGATATTTTTCTTTCATTATCTTGTGTCCTGATAACAGCTATATATGCACTTGACTGGCTGACAGTTTGAAAAACTAAACGAGCCTTCATTCAGCACCGTGATCATGTTGTCCAAAGTACAGTTAAAACCTTACAGTGCTGTCAGGTGGCGAAAATATGATCTCAGTCCTTATTTGTGGGGTTTATCTGGCAGCTTCCTGTAGCCACTGGAAAATAATAAAATCCTTTGGAAGTCACAAGAACATTACCCACTAAATAACCTCCATATTTTTGATCTTCCAGGGAGATGGAACTGTCTAAATAACATGAATAGTGCAGAGAACCTTCTCCTCTTGGGACGCTCCCATCTGACACTGCTCTGGAGAGCAGCCCTCAAGATGTGTTGCCTCTGGCTAAGAAGATTAGAATGAAGGCCACTTCGCTCCACTGAAGTTACGAAGCCCTGACTTCCCTTCCAGCTAGCCTTCCTGAAACCCCTCTTCATGGAATAAAATAAGTGAAATTCAACTCTCACAATCATATTTATTTTTGTTAAACAGCTTCCAGTTAATATTTTGCCTGAAAATACTCTCTTTTTATTTTTCTCTCCTGAATCAGATTTCTAACTTTGGATCACAAAACAGTGCTGGTACAAGTTCAGTTGTTACACAATTTCATCTAATTTCTTTTGAGATTTATCAAATGGCAATGTCACAAACAACTGTAACTTCTCATGATTATATGTTTATGTACATGGAAAAGCAAGGACTTCTCTCTTCCAGACTGCTATAATTAAAACGCTTTGTATAAAGAGACTGTTACAAAAAAGATTCATTACTCTCATGGTGAGGTCCCTTTTCTTGACTGTGTCTCACTGATGGGTGTATTTAGCAGCACAACTGTGCCTGTAAGCATATGGTCAAAGCAATAGGCTGAAGAATAGACCGCTGTGGATCTCTAGTTGGCAGCATTATGAACCAGCTTGGACACCACTGTACCCAGCTTCAGGAATTCATTGAGAAAGGCCAATGCACAGCCATTTCTTAGCATGACAGGGTTCTGACTTTCCAGCATTTTATTTCTCTGATCCATGATCAATTTTCCTGCTGTCACCCTTGAAGGAGGAAATATAACAACGCAGCATGACTGTAGAAGATGAAACTGAGAACTGAGAGTATAAGGAAATTTAGTAGAGAGACTTTCCCAGAGTACTTCCACAGACTGGAATTCTTTGTATTCCAGGGACATCCTGAGAAAAAGGTCCCATCTCTGTATTTAACTCTTCTTGACAAATTTCTTCTCCACAAAGCTGTCCAGTTGTTTCTTGAATCACAATATCCCTTCCATAGCTGAACTTCATGTTGTGGGAAGAACCTCCTTTGTTCTGACTCTGCTGTCCACTTATTTCATTTACTGCCTCCTAGTTCTTGTCTGCAAGAAAGAGTATACATCTTCCCCAAGACACCTAATTTCACAGGTTCTCTCATATCTCCTCTTAGTTTACCCTGAGCAAAGTTGGTTTATTTATCCAATTGTACAGAAGTTGTTTCACTTTTTTTATTTTTATTTTTTAATATATTTTTTTTAATCTTTCCCCATTATACTCTGAGATAGAAGGGACAGAGCAGCAGCATTTCTGGTAGTCATAATGCCCTAGCAAATTTATTCCATTCTTTTTAGAAAGAACTATTCTTTTAAAACTTAGAAGAGAAAAACATTTCCCTGAGAAATCAAGAAGAAAATATGGGGACTGAAGAAGACATATTTTTTCCCTAAAATTTCCTCCTGCAATAATAATTCTGTGCCCTGTGCTCAGGGAAAAAAAAAAAAAAAAGTTTTTCATGCATTCTGTATCTATGCTAGAGCTGTACAAAGAACTTCAAGGATTTAAAAGCAGTAAAAGGTGGTGAACATTATGCACAAATGTTAAATAGCTAGATATATACAAAGAGTTACATTAATAAAGGCAAGGGGGCCTTAATGATACGTTGTGCAGGATGATAAAAAAAAACAACACGAACTCTTTAGAAACAGCTGTCTCTCCCACCTGTTCTACTGCATTGCTAGGGAATTTGAGAGTACACTTTATATCACCACCCACTGATGCAACCATCTTACATTTACTCTTTCATCTGTGGTTAGCAGCTGTTCTGCACCTCATCTTGCATTTGTCTTGTTTTATTTATATGAAGCCTTTGGGAATACGGAATGTTTTAGCATGTGCAAAGGTCAACTGTTATACTGAGTAGAAATCCTGGTTGCTTAAAGGAAAAACACTATTGCTTGTGAAATCTCAGTGATGCATCTGTTATTTGAAACTTTATTATTCACTCAAGAACCTGGCTGCTCAGTGACTTGAGTGTTGATAACTCTGATTACAACATCTTGAGCATGTGCATGTGATTTTAAGCCCGAACATTTCAGCTTTCACCTGATGATACTGCTGCCCCTGCAGGGCTAAATTGTGTACAATTGGAGCTCTCTTTATTTATTGTCTGCAACAAATGGCTTGTAACAAGATGATCATTAACCACAGGACAGTGTTGCCTGTCAGGGAATGATGCTCTAGCTGGCAACTCTTTGCAAAAGATTTGTTTCTAAAACTGGGAAATAGCATACACAAAGTTTGTGCTTCCTTTAAAATGTTCACATCAGCTGGGTGCAAAGGATGGTTTCCAGCATCATTCTATCCTTGAACATTCATCACCTGCCCTTAGTTCATCTTTAGCTTCCCCTTAGTGGCTTCTATGTTACTCACCGTAACTATCAACAAGGCAAACTGTTGGTGCAGCCTGTGCTTCCCAAGAGTGGGGAACACTGATTTGTTCATGTCATAGATACAGGTGGGTTCTTTACTCCAGAGACATCACAGTGATGGACATGAGTGAACCCCCCCCCCCCCCCCCCCCCCCATTTGTGCTGCCTCCCTCATGCTGTGGTTCCATATTTCTTCCTTCTCCATGGGCAGTTATGAGGCTTGGCAATGCAAGTTCCAAAGCTGAAGCTGAAATGAAGCAGCCACTGGGGATGGGAGTGTTGGTTCAAGCCTGCAGCTGACACCATCCCCACAGGACCCTGTGTGTCGCAGCCTGCTGGATAGAGCCAGGCACCAACAACTTTGGGCGAGGGAAAGGGTGGCATTTACCAGTACTTGAAGAAGTGCACAGGTGCACAAGAGGGTTTTACACGGGCTCATGGCACCTCTCAAAGAACTGAAAGGAGTGCTGTTAGTTTGCTCCAGAAGTCTTGCACTTTTGCAAAAATTGAGAAGATAATATAGAAACTCTACAAGACACAGTTTACAATAATGTTAGTTTTTAGAAGGAAACAAAACAAACACCCTAACCACAAGGTCTTGATTTTTCTGGACTACTGCATTTGAAAATAATAATCACATAAAGAGTTAAAAGACAGCTGGGGGAAGGGACACACATTACTGATGACAGAGGATATTGTGAGCTTTGAGGACAAGGCAGAAAAAAAGCCTAGGAAAGATTTTAACTTAAGCACTGCACTGAAAATAACATTGTCAGAATGCCCTCCTGACAAAACTCTATGGAGACCAGTGTTAGAAGTAAAGCTCCAAGAAGCCACATGCACACTATTTATTCACCCAGTAGAAAACTGGCAGCGAAGTCTTCTGTAGATGTGCAGCTGTTGGTGTAGCCTGAACAGGCTTTCTGAACTCATGCAGGAAAAAAAGAGAACAGAGGTCCCACCAGTGGCACTGCTGCATTAAATTGTTGTCTGGGAAGGTCAGACTATTGACACTCTTCCTGCAAAATGGCTGGGTTTTTGAATTTATCACAATCACAGGAAGTTCCTCCCTAACGAACAGTTTTATTATAGCTCTTATATGACAAGACCCAGGGAGCGGCAATCTGCACAGAACACTGCTGACCAAACCGGAAGGAAGGCAGAGATAACCTACCAGCTGTGAGTCAGCATCATTATGAAAAAACTGAATGACCTTTATAAAAAAAACACACACTCAGCAATTCTGCCAAAGAAACCTGATTAATATGCCCAAGTAAATACCCTGTGAATTAAGAAATGTTTCTCAAAACAGGTTCACAATCTAATGCAGTATTATTGCCTAGGGACATGGTATATATCCACACTTATGTTCTATAAAATTACATACACAGAAGACTCTGGTTCTGTAGTTGATCACCTAAAACATCTCTTTAAGTCTTCTTGAGCTGCATCAGGAAACCGGAAGATACATATAAATCCTCTGTAAATTAACATAAACTTCTTAGTCTTTCAGTGTTAAGAAAAGGGGCCCTGCTTTGCTGCAACTGATAGGGAAAAAATGCAGAAAGAGAGCAAATAGTATAATTTTGGATAAACACTCATTTTCAGTTTGGAGACTAGATTCATATAATATCATGTACATGAAGGCCAGGCAGCCCAAAGTAAGCTGATAAAAAATTACATTTATATTTATGCCTACTAGATGTAGGAGATCCTCAGAAGTCTAAGTGTGATGCATTCTCCATAAAATGGGTGATTTCAGTCACTATTTCTGAGAGCTTTGGTGCCCGTACATAGCATACCAGTTGGCATGGTCCTGCCTTGGGAGAGTGCTTTCTCTCCACCGACCAGTTCATTTGCAAATGCACAACAGTGAAGTAAGCATATAAACAAAGTATTCCCATTTTATATGTGGAAAGACTCAGAGGAATGACACGAACTGCTGAAGGATAAAAACACTAAGCAACAGACCTGCTTTCAAGAGTGTATTAGATTACTACCTGTATGTGGACATAAATCACAGCATGTGTTTGAGCACAGTAATTTATAAAATATACAGTGGCACACAGCTGATGTCTTGGGAACCCCAAAATGGCCATACTGGGTCAGCCATCTATGATTTCAAAGACTTTAAACCCAGAGGCTGCATGTAGAATTGACAGGCTTAATAGCCATAGGAGGGTGGCCTAGAATTGGGCTCTGTGGGAACCCCTTTATGTGTGCGTACATTGGCACATGATGTAGAGTGGATCTATAGAAAAAAATCAGTACCTGAGGCTCATTGTCCATGCTACACACATTTTGGTGGCTTTGTTTCAGATTAACTCCAGCTTGGGCTGTTGGCCTGATTTAGTTGTAAGGGCACAGTCGATGCACTCCTGAATTAAATATTCTAGATAAGTTAAATTTGAAGTGAATCCCATTAATGCTTTTCAAGACAGCACATGATGCAAACAAAGTAGATAGTTGAGAGATTCACTTCAAAAAGCACTCTCCTGATCCAGAGAAGGTATTTGCATTCTACAATTTAATTACATGCTATGGGACAAAATCCCCCTTTTTTGTTGTCTAAAATCTACTACCAAACAATCAAATTAGGTGACTTGCGTTCTTCATTGTCACCTTCCCACAGCATTCATGTTAAGGACCTTCATAGCCTTGTCTAATATTGAAACTGTGTCATTATCTCTGATCAGATTGATGGCATTTTTTATAGATTTATAGAGGAACATAATTGTATTTCCTTTTCCTTCACATAATAAAGTATACAGCTCTATTATTTGCAGTTTTTAATTCTTCTGATAACAAAACTACTCTCTTGCAGAACTAGACACAGTCACTTCCAAATTTCTTTACTAATCAATAATGGATACTTCAAAGCACAGCATTATTTATGCCTTGTTAGGCCTAATTTTTCCCTTAGACATTACTGCAAATTTATTAATACATTTCAAATGAAATAGAATGAGATACAATGTCATGTCATTCTCTATGACGGAATACTTCCAAATTTCTTTGTGATAAGATTTAGCCCTCAATATACTGCATAATTTTATATCATCTGTAAACTTTTCACCTCACTCTTCACCTGTTTTTCAGATCACTGCAAGTATGTTCCATGGCATAAATCCCTGTACAAACTGTGGAAGAGACTGATACTACCACTTTTTGAGACAATATATCTTTTATTGTTGTTATTTACAGTGTTTCAAATCAGTCACCAATTCATAGGTGAATATTTCTATTTATGGTGTCAGAGTTCTGTTTATGCAGCAGCCTTTTAAATTTTTATTGAAAATTTGAGTACACTTGATAGATTGGATCTCGTTTTCCGCATTTCAACTCTCATTAAAAACATTAGGCATCAACAGACTCAAGTTTAGGACATCTTCAGAATTATTCTTAATGTAGAATGACAGTAAAGAAAAGATATTCAAATACAAGCCCATGATATTTAGGTTTCATGGCTTGTTCCTAGGAAAGAAGACTGTAATTTTCTTTATGTAGAATTTGAGAAACTTCTTGTTCCTCGTCAGACTGAGACCAATGCACTATTTAAGCCCTCCAACAGAAATTAATGGCAATGGACTCTGTGCTAACTCTTCTGCTTAGCGAAAATTTTATTAAACAGATTGTAACCAAACCTTTGTGTTAGTGAATTACAAGGGACCACAAAAAGAAACAAGTAGTGGTGGCACTGGGGCATGTTGGAAGTATTACAAGTAAAACTGTAATTGTAACCGACATCCAAAACAACTACTGTTAAACTGAAACTGAAACTGTAAAATAACATTTCTTTTGCTAAGCGCCAATCATTTAATTTAATGTATGTCTTTTCCACAGAACAGATGCCTTTACCTTTACTAAAAGCACATACAGTTCTCCAGGAAGCATACAGTAAAATCCTCCAAGGAAAAAAAAAAAAATTTAATAAACAAATATGTATCCAGAATTTTAAAATTCATTTTATTTTTCAGGTACAACATCAAAGAAATAAAATAATAATAATAAAAAACAGATTCAAACCCTCATTACAACAGTTTGATCTGATTGCTTTTGATACATACAATCTGTTGCGAGGTACTGTAAATTAATAACAAATACAACACGTCATATAACAAAATGGAAAAAGTAAATAAAAAGTTAAAGTATTAGCATGTACATGGATGCACTATATAAGGAAAGAAGTTTATTTGAACGTTCATGTTTTTCTGTATTCAAAATAGACATTTTAACCCTCTCCTTCCCCCATATAGCATTTGTCTTCAAAAAGCCAAACCCGTTCCCTCCTCAAATTACGTTCTCATGGTATTAATAAAAAACAAACTGTAATTAACGACACTCCATTACTCTGTATCATCAACACTTCTGTATGCCCCCCTCAGTGATGGTCAACAGTGCAGCTACACAGCTGGCACATCTACTGCATTTATTCTACATGTAGATGGCATACATTTAGTGAAGTAACTGTTCAAAACTTGAAATAGTACAGTAAAATATAGTCAACAAAAACTTAAGTTTCAGAAGAATTAAATGTGCTTTGAATAAAAGTTCTACCATAAGCCTGTTTAAAGCCAGAAACTGTTTTTAAAAAAGAACTTAAAATAGATTTTGCTGTTGCTGTGCTTCATCTTATACATCTTCTCCATTACAAGAAAGAAAAGCTTACAGTATAAATTATCACTTTTAATTTACCATGATTTGGCTTATGACTGAGTAAAGATCCGACCTAAGATTCTGGTAGTTGCTTTACACTGACAATAATGTTTCACATAGTAGCACCTTCTTGTTGTTTTATTACAGAATATGGAAAACATGGTTTCAGATTTTTTACTTCTTTAACTTTTTGAACCTAGACACCTAACCACTTGAAACACTAATGAAAGAGGAATGGAATTTCCAGCTTTGTAACTCTGATAAACGTATGTGACTTTAACAGAAAACTGTATCAGTTTTCATTGTAAGAGCTGTCACCTCCATTTGATGAGAATCAGTGTAGCCAAACAGAAGCCAGTACAGGCTAGCTAATTCACACCAGATGAAATCTTGACCTGCTTGGAATATGATGTATTATGACAAAACTTAAATTTACAGTAGTACTGACTTACTAGCAAATTAACAAACTGCATTTTCTAAATGTAATCTAATGATGTGCCCTACCAACTGAATCATACTGGAGCACTGATCTGCAGCTATTGTAAATTGTTCTAACACTGATGTCTTTCAGTCTGTTAGGCCAATAATGCAGTGCTGAAGAGCTGGCCTTACAAGTTGGCACCACAATCAGATGCCAAAACATCTCCAATTCTTTCACCACAATCTTTCATACAGTGAGTTATGCCAAAGAACAAAGCAATTTTTCACTGCGGCTGACAACCTGAAGAAATCCTTAAAAGAGAATAATCATAACTACAGCAACATTGGTCAGCCCTGCCCGGTCCCTTGTTTGTGGAAAAGAAATTTCTGTTACCTCAACAGCACTAGCAGAAGTTAAAAAAGAAACAAAACCAACCAACAAACAAATGAACAAACAAAGAAGACCCACTGAAAGAATGAAAGAAACACAGTGACCATTCAGAAATTAAATTCTGTGCACACACATCTCTGCTATCACGTTGCATTTTATATTTAAAAATATATATATATACAAAAAGAGCTACTTTTCATTATGTAATATAACTCCATGACTGTAGGATGTTGCGTTCCCTCTCCTTTTTCTAGATTTTGGTGTAAGCATTTTAGGTTTCAACTTTCGGTATAATGTACACCCATCAGTTGGTCATTTGCAAGGTAGTTTACTGTACCAAGTTCTACCATGTCTTCTACTGAATGCTGGTGACTTGTTTTCTGTGTATCCCATTTTGCAGTGACCCTTCCCAATATGGATCAAATTTTGTTACATAATCATTCTACTTCCAAGCCTTCTCATGCTCCCATAACTTCATCTCTGACCTTTTCACCTACATTCATCCCACCAGATGGAAAAAAGTCTTTAGCGATCAATACACTAGCTCATTGGTAATATCTTACAAAGTGTTGTTAGATCTGAAAAACACACATTTACACTGAGTGCTACATCTCTTCCTCTCTCTACACAGCCTAGATTAAGCTCAGAGAAAAGTTTTCACGCCTTTCATAAAAAGACATTTTTCAATATAAAAAGCTTAAATTCATAGATTATAAATAGTATATCCTCAAAATATTTAAGAATTTTAGGACTTCATTTGCATTTCAGGGGAACTGGATGCTTAATGTCCTTGATGCCTTCTCAGTCCCAAACCTCTGAGAAAGAAGTATTTGTAGGATATACAATAGGTAGAAGTGCAAAGAGAACATTATGCCTTGTGTCCTGTACACCAATTACAGTAACTGAAAGACTTAAGAACTATGCAACTTTACAAGACAAGTAACAATACTGCTTAGCTTTGCCCTAATAAAGTTACCATCTTTCTTCATGTATACAACTACATGTACAGTTCGACATTGTCAGTTAAACACATTACTGAAAACAGTATGAGCAAACACTTTTTCCCACTACATATGATATTACCAAGTTGTGCCACATTTTTCTGTCTTGATTTCAACAGCAGGTTTTTGCATTATTTGCCAGATTTTTATACATAAAAATTGTTTGTTCATGTGTTAAATTACAAAATTGTAGTGTTTAATATAATCAACATCAAAATCTAAGATCCATTAAAATTGCTTGTTTGTAACACATTATTTTAAAAAGTCTGCAGTTAGTACCAGTCTGGTTTATTTTACAACACTATAGCAGTGTGAAACTGTTGCTGAACAATCCTGGTACTTTAAAAATGTAAGCATATTTACTATCTGAAAACTATACAGTAATATACTGAAAAAAAAATAAACTGCAATAGTACTCTTTGTGCCTTTACAAATATATAATGAGAATTGCTATGGCTGATACGGATCAGATTTAATCTATAGTCCACACAGCACAGTTTTGCTAATAATAAAAAAATATTTTTAAAGCTTAAGGAAGTTGATAAAAAAGCCTCTGATAGTATTGTCATAAATATAGTAATAAAACTGCTTACATGGTCTGTTGCTGTGCTGGTTTTCTGAACCAAGTGACCTAGTAGTTAGCTTTTGTGATTCATTAAGGGCTTGTGATGTTAATCAATACCTAGAAGATCAGTCACAGACATGCACAAATGACACCAAATTTCTGTCCTTAAAGTGAAACATTTCTGCCTGATCTGAAAAGTAAAAGAATTATACAAATGTGTAAACTTGTGTGTGCTCTTCTGAAGAGGAAGAAATATATATTTATATATGTGTATCTATATATGTATTTTACATTTAAGTTAGTGTCAATCAAATCCAGGCAGAGATTAAACTAACAAA
This sequence comes from Anser anser, assembly GCF_964211835.1. Lineage (NCBI taxonomy): Eukaryota > Metazoa > Chordata > Aves > Anseriformes > Anatidae > Anser > Anser anser. The sequence goes on along the minus strand of NC_139729.1, from coordinate 28,919,293 downwards.
AGTCATTAAGGCAGTAATCTCTGAGGATTTTGAGATATTCTACCTCTATCTAAAGAGGAAAAAGAAACTCTGAATTACATTATAGGCTGAATCAGCATTGAATAATGGATGACTACAGCCATGTAAGGAAGGGCTCATTTTTGTTGAGTACTGACTCCACATCGTTCAGAATAGGGATCAAGTCTTCTGACTCTAATGTCCCAAGATCAACATTTGTTCCTGGAAGACAGTCGAGGAAATCAGGGAAACGTGTTTGTTGTGTATTTATGTTCATCGTTGTCTGTGCTATAGTTTCTCCTGGGAAAAGTAAAGAAGAATTTTTATACCAAACTCTTCTTAGAAGTAATTTAAAACAACACACTTGATACAAAAATTAGCGTCCCTGTTTCCCATAAGCATTTAAAATAATGTCTATCCTCTACAAACGTTACCTTAAAAAATTATACAATTATAAAACATTACTAGCTATAACAAGACATTATTAATATCATTATACTTTAAGGTAAATCAGGTTATTCTACCTGTATCCATCTCATCTACGTTGCTGAGGAAATCTTCAGGTGTTGTTGGTATACTGTAGCACCCTAATCCCAAACCACTGTCTGTACTCTGTTCCCTGGAATGGTATGGCCCACTATAAATAGAAACAGAAATTGCTTTAGAGAGACAACTTTAAAAGTGTAGATTGTGTAATAAAGAGGACGTGAACTTGCCTGTTCAAGAAGGGATCAGATCCATTATTTGTAATAGGTCTCATGTCTTGTGTCATGGCTGCTGTGCTCACAGCTGTCTGAACTGGGGTCATGTTTTCTGAGTCCATGGGAAGTTGCCTGCACAGTGCAGCTTCCTGAAAAGGCAAATAAATAAAAGAGAAGGCTTATTCCAACAGCTCAGAATCACTGCAGTCTCACAAAAGAGAACATGCAATATATATACATCTTTTTATTCAGGGAAGTAATTCTAAACAATATAACTGATGACACCTGGCCACAGAGATAATAGCTACAAAGTCAAATTACCCATGTTGTAATTTAGGACAACTTGTATGTTGCCCCAGCATAAACACTGATAGGTATGCACATTACCACCGATTATTAATTGCCTGTCCACACTTCAAGGGCCAGCTAAATCCAATTGAGGGTTTTCACGTGTCTACTAGAGCTGTGCAACATTCAAATGACAATTTCAGTTTGCTTTTCAGTGAGGTTAACTACTCTAGGAGCTGGAGTAGGAATAATAAAACAATTTAAAACATCAAATTTAATCTCTCATGTGTCTCTTCTAACATCTTACCTTAAGTGAAACTGCTCTCAGTATAAACTGCTGGGCAAGAGTTAGAATTATGAAATCACAGAATATCCCAAGTTGGAAGGGACCTACAAGGGTAGCTGAGTCCAATTCTTGGCTCCACACAGGACTAAGTAAAAATTAAACCCCATTTCTGAGGGCGTTGTCAAATGCTTCCTGAACTCCAGCAGGCTCCGTGCTGTGACCTGGTCCCTGGGGAACCTGTTCTCGTGCCCAACTACCCTCTCAGTGAAGAACCTTTTCCTGATATCCAGCCTGACCCTCCCCTGTCCCAGCTCCGTGCCATTCCCTCGGGCCCTGTCAGTGTCCCCAGAGAGCAGAGCTCAGCGCCTGCCCCTTTGCTCCCCTTGTGAGGGAGCTGCAGGCTGCCACAAGGCCTGCTCCCCTCAGTCTCCTCTTCTCTGGACTGAACAAATCAAGGGACCTCAGCCACTCCTCATACATCTTGCCCTCCAGACCCTTCGCTATCTTTGTTGCCCTTCTGATGACAAACTAGATGACATAATTTGCTAGATACCAAAGCAGAATAATCCAAGTTGCAACCATAAAGTACTTATCAGATTAGAAGAAAACCACTGCAACCAAGAGTTTAATCCAATAACGAACCCTCTGCCTAATAATATCTGCCTAATGATCTGTCTCTTGTATACTGTCTTAAAGATGACAAATGAGCAATTAGAGCCAAAGGAAACTTTTTTCAACACTTCCTGAAAGATAAATCCTCCTTGTTGTATCTCCATGAAACAACCATGACATCTAGTGGTACAGAGTTCTAATACAAATGTTGTTTGGCTCCACAGAGATGTTCCGAACATCCCAAGACCTTAAAAATACTGAAGCTGTATCAGTAAACCTATTTCACTCAACCTAATTATTATTACATATTTTTATGAAATAAGGAAAATAAATATTTTATTTAAAGTGTAGTAGAAAACCTTTCTATGCTGAATCAGTCACTCAATCATTCTCCCAAATACAGAAAAATAAACAATTTTTTGAGGCTAGAATGTGAAGTTTTACTATGTTTGCAATTATTTGTTCACTAAGGAGGACCAGTCTGGTCTCTGCATGAATAATGCAACCATTATTCATTGGGAACTAAAATCTATTGGTGCCCATTATCATAATGCTTCATTTATTATCAAACTGCCAGTAACTCACTGATAAATAGTAATCTCCATTAGATTATGTAATTATTTAATAAATGCTAAGAATACACAGACTGAATAGTTTTAATAGTTTACGCATGATAGCTTATGTATGTCAGTTTCCCAAATGACAATTCTACATTGTCAATTAATAGTGATGTTTCTACTTGTAATTAAACCAGCTGGAGTCTGTGAAAATATACAAATCTCAGAAAGTGGGCAGACCTGCTTTTTTAACTGTCTACATGAAGATGGTGAAAATACTTTTTTAAATATAAAAAGTAAATAGCAACTGCAACAACACAAGCAAAACTAACATTAGCAAGACAGAGAGAAAGAAATAGAGAAAGACAGAAAGAAAGAAATACAGAAAGATACAGGAAGAAAGATGAAAGGAAGACAGTGAAAATGATGCAGGACATACTTTGCTAAGATTTTTTTTTTGTTAAAAGTCCAATCTAGAGATGAAGTTAATGTCTTTAATACTTAGGCATTGCATTTTCAAATCTTACTGGACAGAGTTCCACACTAATAAAGGTAAGAACGGAACAAAAAGAAGAAATAAAAGCCTTTCCCCTGGTTTGACAATATGTAAAATATGTGTTTGTTACCACTTGGCTGTCATTTCTAAAAATCAAATGCTATTACTAAAAATAAAGTAATAGAGAACATCTTGGTCAAGATCCAAGTATTTGTCTCTTTCAGAATATATTGACTATGTCCTTATTTGATGGAAATGATTATTCTTTTCTACCCAGCATGTTAGTGCACTGAAAAAACTGCTCTAATACCACCTTTTTTTACTGTAAGGGTTATCAAACATTAGAATGGGTTGCCTAGAGAAGTTGTAGAGTCTCTATCCTTAGAGATATTCAGATCCTGACTGGACACAGCCCAGAGCAACCTGCAGTAGTTGATGTTACTTTGAGCAGGGGAATTGCACTAGATGATCTCCAGAGATCCCTTCAAACCTCAACGATCCTCTGATTCTATAAAAGAAAGAGTGACCATGTGCATACATATATTTATCTCTTTAAGATTTTGCTCTTCCGCTTTGGACACTCTTAGTATTTTCTTGCCAGCTATCATGGCATTTATTTATTTAGGTTGAAATTCAATTGTAGTCCTCAATACAATTGCACAGAATCGAACATAAGCCTAAAAACCTCTTGCCTGTAGGAGGTTGTTGAAAATCTTTTCTGTAGCCAGCAACTTCTCAATGGATCATACAGTACAAATCAGTGTCTCAACCTGGAGGGAACTGTGTGTGTGTTGGGGTTGGGCTGGGGAGGGGGGGGGGAGCTTGTTAAGGTCCCTGCTCACAAAAAAACAAAAAACTGAACCAACAATATACTGATCAGCAAAATATTAAAGCTGCAACAACCCAACAAACAAACAAGAACCTCTCTCCCAGTATTCTGACCTCATAAAGGCATGTCAAAATGCTTTGACAGTGGTTATTCGCAAAATCTTTAAAAACTTCAAAGCACTGCAGTGTATTAAATTATTTACTGCCTCCAAACACAGTTCTGATGTAAACCCCTTCTAGGCTGTGTGCCAGGTGAGTCTAGAAATTCATTGTGACGTTTCCTGGAACCCTCCTCGGCAGAATTGAACTGAGCTCTACACTCACGGCACGGTGTCTGAAGTGAGTTTACGTTGCCAATCACTGTAATTCCTTTTCTGCCAGCCCTCACACTTATGGCAGAAAGTAAAATACCCAGGTATCACCTGTGCCATCAATGATTCAGACTATGGGCCAACCAGTGAGGTGGAAAGAGTGCAGCAGGGAAATTTTCTGTCCAGGCTGTAGCATCCAAGTGACCTTCTACTCTTCAGCCACAAAACAGTGATCAATTTTCATCTGTGTCCCCACACACCAATCCTTCTACAGCTGCTTTTGAGCCCCTGTACCTTTCCAAACACGCATTTATGGAATAGGACCAGGGGATTAGAAAGCAACCTATGAGAAGCGTTGCCTTTTTGTGACTATCCTTGCCCTTCCAGACAAGCTGAAAGATGGCATTTGTACACGCAGAGAAGAGCGCTTGGATATCTTTCCTGTATGACACTTTCAGAGATTTTTTACTGAAATCAACTCTAGTTACTTCCACTTCCAAGAAGGCTCTTGGGCAGCAAGCAGATTTCTTCCATTTCCTTTGGAAAGCTGAGAAAAACAAACCAGTAAGAAAGAAAACTCTTTCCGGAATGACAAAACTGAGCAAAGAAACTTTTAAATGGAAGTTGAGTCATACTGGCTTTCTGAAACACGACGCCCTTCCTGCATGCACTGAGTTTGCTGTTCTAGTGACATTACCAACTAATGCAGAGAAGGACAAAGCGGTAAACAAATCCCCTAAGCAGAGTGCCTCCAGAACCACATGCTCCTTCAGGCTGGGTGTGCTGCTCCACCCGAGCAGCTGCAGCCAGGAGTGGCTACAGGGAGCCAGCAGCTGCTGCCAGGCTGAAATCGGATTTGTTAAAGGCCGGAAAAATTCCTCCCCTCTTGCTCAAGCTCTCTGCACCTCCTTGGAGTCGCCCAGCAGCAGTGTGCACTTATAGTCAGCATTCTTCCCTTAGATAGGTCACACTAAAAAAGCAAAAACAGTAGCGAAGGGTCCAGCTCCAGAGTGATTTGCTACATTCTTCTCAGATGCCAGGGTTCACTGCTATTCAGGCTAATGGCAGGAAGTGTACAAAGTTCTGTTGCAAAGGATAGATTTTACATCTTACCTTCCTTGAGCGGCAAATATGTTGCCTCCAAGAATCTAAACCAGTTCTGAAAATTTTAGTAATGCAAAGTGATACTGTCCTGCTTTATATAATGTGTATCTTAAACAAAGAGCATCGGTGCAGGGTGCTACACCGCATAATAAGTTGAAGACTTCATTAAGCACAGCACAGCTGCATAATGTTGTGCATGTATTAGTTTCAAAGTAAAACAGTCAGCAGGGCAGGGAAACCAGCCCTTGTGTTAATGGTTCAACAGTTCTGAAGCTTAATTTGCTCTTGCCCTGGAGCAAAAACAGGGCCAAAGAAAGTAGAAATAGCTGGCTGCATTATTAGCATGATGACAATATGACTAAACTCAGAGCAGATTAGGCCCACTCTCTTCCCACGGCCAGTACTATTATGTTCTGAGCTCTTGATAGTAAAGAATGTATGCGCAAGACTTGGGATTACTGATCAGGTCAGAGAACACCACCTTGAATGTAGTTACTCTGCACACACAGGTGATATAATATAATGCAGTTCCAAGAAATTAAGGTAAATGGAAATTGAACATGGGAACAAGACATTGGTGTCGGCACAGTTTTTAGACTCAGGTCTGAACCATAAAAGTCAAATTCAGCCCTGAGACAAGTAGATAAAAAATTTCAGAGCCATTAATGGACTTGTATCTGCCTTTCACATGCCTCTTCAGCAAGAGCACTGAGCACACGCTTAACTTTGAGCACGTACAAATATTCACCAAAGATGCTGGGAATAATCACATGCAAAAATAGGTGTTTCCTCAGGATTTATAAAAGGAACATAATTTTATTTATTTTCTTTTTTTTCTTATTTTCAAATGCAGTTAGATAGTGCTGTATGGATTCAAAAGCTATAAATGAATTTTTGTTAATTTTGTTAAAGAGAATTTCTTTAAGTTCTTATACATACATTTAGAGGAAGAAGGTAAAAGTAAAAATATAAATGTTGCAAATATATTTTTGTAAACTGTTTTTACAAATATTCTCACTAAAATTTTTGCAATTCTGACTTTTTTTTTCTTTCCTTTTTTTTTTTTTTTTCAGAGAGGAAACCAAAACACTGGTCACTAATTCAAGGTTTTCATGACTGCTGCTTCTAAAATAAAACAAATTATTTGTGAGTATATTTCCCTTTTGATAAATCTGCTCTGATCATCCAGATCTCTATTTCACACCCACAAAGTGGGTATGTCCCCCTTTCTTTGCTACCCTACAATGCCTTCTAGAGGTCATTTAGATGTTCCAGTTTGTTTTCAACACTGATATATTTTTTCTCACTCATTCTCCTCCAACTTGTCAGAAAAGGAGTGAGCATCACTCTTCACTTACTTGTGGCTACCCATCCTTTACACAGACTCTGCTACTCTCCCTTAAAGGTCATCTAAGTGTGAGGATTTTTCTTACGTTTCTTTTTGCATTTTACAGAAGTCACTAGCATTTCCAAAAATTACAGCAACCTAAGGTACTCTAACACATCAGAAAAGTTCAACCTATTGGCATCTTTAACCTGGTCACAAACATGCTTTTACCTGCTGCCAAGACCGGTCACACTGTATTCGTAAATACAGTATAAACAATTGTTACCCTGAAATGACCCAAAGGCAAAAGAGCTGCAGACATGAAATAGTAATTCCACAGAATTATTAATTTCATAGACGCTGTCAGTAAGGACGGGTGACCAGGAAGGAATACAGAGACTTTGTCCAAGCATGTAAATAGGACATCAGGAAAGCTAAAGCCCAGTTAGAATTGAATCTGTCCAGGGATGTAAAAGACAACAAAGAAGGGCTTTACATATGTGACAAAAGGAAGACCAAAGGAAATACGGGCCCACTGCTGAATTAAACTGGCCACCCAGTTACAGAGGACCTGAGTAAAGTGAGCCACTGAACGCCTTCTTCGGCTCAGTCATTACCAGAATGACTGGCCTTCAGGAATCCCAGGTCCTGGAGACCAGGCGAAAAGACTGAAGCAAGGCAGATGTACCCTTGGTGGAAGAGGACCAGGTCAGGGAATATTTATGCACGCTGGACATACTAAGTCCATGGGCCCTGAGAGGATGTAGCCATGAGTGTTGAGGGAGCTGGCAGATGTCATTGTGAGGCCACTCTTGATAAGCTTTGATCAAACATGGTGACTGGGAGAAGTGGCTAAAGACTGGAGGAAAGCAAATGTCTCTCCTAACATCAACAAAAGCAAGAAGGACCCAGGAAACTACAGACTGGTCAGCCTTGCCTTGATCGTTGAGAAGATGATGGAGCAGCTAATCCTGGATAACATTTCCAGGCACAAGAAAATCATCAGGAGTTGTCAGCATGGATTCCCCAAGAGGGTTATGCTTGACCAACTTGATAAACAACTATGATTATGTGACTGGCATGGGAGAGAAGGCGAGAACAGTGAATATTGTATACCTAGGCTTCAGGAAGGCTTTTGACACTGTCCCCTATATTTTCCTCACAGAGAGGCTGTTAATGTGTGGGCTGGATGAGGTCAGGTTTGAAAACTATCTGAATGGCTGAGCCCAGAGAGTGGTGACCAGTGGCATGATGTCTAGTCAGAGGCCAATTTGTGATTCTGTAATTTTGTGAAAGTCACCATTTTCAAAGCTACTTGGACCTGTAATTGTAGCATTTACAAGGTCACTGGCCATAATGGTGATATCCTTGATAAAATTTACTTAGTTCACATTGTTCCTAATGGAAACAGGTTATTTATTTTCTCTAAGGAAGCTGATTAATATACTGTGCAAAGCACAATATCATCAGTAGAGTGCTCCCTAGCAGAAAAAAAACCACACTGTTTATTTCCTTAAGGCAGTGTGAAGGAAACTACCTATCTATTTTATACAATATGAGTCATTATACAGAGCTAGAACTTATGAAATAGAAAAATAAACAAAACATCTACTGAAACACATCTCTGAAAAGTCTGCAAAATTGAGGTACTCATGTAATATATGAATGTGCTTTTATTTCAATTAAAGGTAATGGTTGCAAATTATAAAACTGGGATCAGATTCAAGAACAATCCCCTATGTTCTGCCTTATCTTCAATGAAGCATGAACATGGTATTTTACGGAAATCAAAGCAGACTGAGAAATAATCAGTGATAGTTGCTCTAGATTTATAAACAGCCGTTAAACAGAATTTGGTCTTTACATTGCTATCACAGTGAGTAAGAAACAGTTCAGGTCTGTGACTTGAGTCTCTTTCCTTATACTTCATTTTCCGAGAACTGCTATATGACATTTTGTGCTCTGCTCAATGCTCGTTGAGAGAAAAAATGAAATGTTCTCTGTTCATAAAGACTCTATTTATATTAGTTTTCTGGTTATCCTTACCTAAAGCAACGTTTAACCTCGACATAAATTAACAATGCTACTAATTGTACCCGGTAAAAATTTGGATGCATCGAACCAAAAGCTCTTGAACAGAATAGAAGTGTATCCTTGGTGTTACCTGTCGCAGTAACTCCTCCTGACGCATTCTAATTCGCTCCCTCTCCATTTGGATTCTCTGGAGCCTCAACTTCTGCTGCTGCTGCTGCTGTGTGGTCAGTGCATTGGGCATGTTCAACAGCCCTGGCTGTGGGGTCTGGGGAGGACGACTTTGCTGTGAGATGGCTGTGCTGGGTGTTATTTGGTGCTGGTGATTCATAACTGTAGAAAAGAAAAGAAATCAGGTCTGATTAAGAACGATTATACTTTAAGGTAACAGAATGCCTAGGACACATGTTGCTCATCTACAGTGAGTATAGCATTATTAGAATTATTTATTTCTAATGACTGAGAGAACTACTCTACCTGGCAAGATCTGATACTAGTAATTGCTTAATAAATAATCTGAAATATTTTATATGTGTATAGAACATAAATACTTATGATACAACAAGTATTTAAAGTCATCTTTTGAGTAATCTGATCCAGTGGAAGTTGTCCCTGCTCATGGAAGGGAGGTTAGAACTGGGCAATCGTTAAGGTCCCTTTTAACTCAAACTATTCTATGATTCTATGATCCTGGTATGTTCAAATATTTACCTAATGATAGGCAGTAAATGATATGCAAACTTTTTAATTGAAAACTTCTCTATAAATGTGTGCCTATAACATGCAGTGAGCTAGCTACATGTTTTTGGTAATCATGCCACAAAGCCAAAATAATCAACTGGCACTTTCAACAGGAGTTATCACTTGTCCATGGAAACAGAAACACCCCATCTCTCTAGAGATGTTTCCCTATTTGTGGTGGAAAAAAACAGGAGGAAAATGAGACAAAGCAGGGTAGCTGCACAGCCTCTTTTGTATCTCCATTTTATTGATAGTATGTGACAATGGATAGTATTGGTAGAAAGAAAAGCAAGTTACTCTAAGAGTTACGTTTGATTGGACCTCCATTTTATTTTTGAGTAAAATACATCAGTTCTCAGCAATGCAATACCTTTTGTGAACCATAGAATGAACAGTTCTTCTTTTCCTCCTCCACATTTCCAGTAAAAAATACATACAGTGCCCAAAGCCAGTCTGGATAACAAGTGGTAGCCACATACTGCATTAAAATTGACATTTTTGCAAGGATTCTTTCACTAGTGAGGCAATAGTATAATTAACAAAGCTCTTCTCTTTTAACAAGAACATCCCAGATACTAAAATACTTCCTAAAAAAGGTACAATGTCTTTCCTTCCAAAGGACTATGATTTGTATCTTCCTTTTTGTCTTTCACTCATTGCTCTTACCATATGAAAACAGAAATCTCAACTCAGTTCTCTGCTTCTCAGACCTGGATATTTATGTTGTGCACATCACTGACCTTGAAGGATACGGTACAGCAAGCCCTCTTGAAAGTGTGCATTGAAAGAAACGGGTTGATGATTTTAAAGCCTGGATCAAATATATGATACCCATACAATGCAAAATGTTGATCCTAAGTCACCCTGCTAGTCCCAAGTTAAAAATTAAAAAAAAAAAAAAAAGAAAAAAAAAAGAGAGAAGTTGACTTCTTGCTAGTCAGCTTTTTGCCAAATCAGGTGTTGTTTGTTTTTCTGCAATTGGAATAAAGCAGGTACACAGGCACTGGGCCAGCATAAACTTTGCCTTGCTTCATTTGACAAATTTATTGACGTGCTCACATAGATCTGAACTGAGTTTTAACTTCTGGGTGATCCAGCATCACATAGGTCCAGCACTATGGAACCACTTGGGAGTGCAGCTGCATGATATTTTAGCTTCAGAAGCAAATTCAGCTCAAGAAATAATCCAAGCTAAAAGCAGCTCTGCCGCAATATAACCTTCTTACTGATTCAATGTATGTGTGGCCCACAAACAGCTGCATCCACACAAATGACATCACGCTTCCACATGAAACCTGCTATCTGCTATCTGCAACTGCTATCACCTCTTGCACATTCAGCTGCTTCCTCCTCCCCTTGTTATCCTTTTTCTGGGCTGGCAAAAGCATTTTTGTGGCCACACAGCAAAATAGAATTTGCTTGGAGACAAAAAGAAGGTATTTTCTGGCTAAATCAGTTCCTAGCAAAAGTCACTGGGTAGTCACGAAAATGCTTATGCTCAACCAACATAAGAGTGCAGGTGGCAAAAATAAGATGGTCACAGGGAAGAGGGACAACTGACAGAGCCAGCACTGATTAGTAACTTTTCTGTGGCAAAACCCCCCAAAGGCTAGCACACTGCAGCACTGAGAGGAAAAGGTAGGAATGAAAGCTGGATGCAGGAATCAAACCACTTTTGTAATGGGAAAACAATACATGGAAGCACACTTTGAGACATAATGGGTTTAGTCTTATTCTCATTAAAATAAATAAGAAATATCGTGAGTAGAATTATATAAATTATGTCAGTGTAAATCTGGTGTTAAATTTCCAGTACCATAAGCACTTAGGGATTTAACTCTTCTTGCATGCATAAGCATGTGTTTAAATTTTTGGCATGTCAATGGTTGAGTGACAGGACAACCATGCTCAGAATCCAGGCTGGCTGATGGAGAATCACAATGTAGTAAGTTCTCCATAAGAAAACTGTTTCCATCTAAGTAGTACATACAAATGATAGAATCATGCAAAATTAAGTAAAGATTAATAGCCTGTATGGTGTGTCAGAGCTAGAGCCTGAGTTGTCATGGCTACTTGTCTTGGCTATCTGATGTCTTTGCTGCAACCCTAACTCTTAGAGTAACTTACTTTTCTTTCAACCAATACTATCCATTGTCATATACTATCAAGGAATTACAGGAAGTTTAGTACAATGAATAAAGCATTCCCACACTTGACATTAGGAGTGTAGAAATTAAATTACACTGAATTGTCTACAAGTTAAGTATGCCATTAAGTGTGTGATCATATTTCTAAGAAACAACAAAAATCCATTCTACTTCCAAGAAAAGGGACTTACATCATCTGTGTTTGATAAAGCTACAGCTATGGGAGTTTTTTAGAAGTTTCAGTACAGGAGATATATAGAAGGCAAAGGACTAGGTAGGAGCGATCCTCAGCCAACTCCACCACCTGCATTATTTGGCAATGCTCCTGTTTCTGTCAGTGCCTTTCTTCTCAAAGGTTTGTAGGTCTAAGAACTCTGGACATAGGTCCAGAGAGAAACAGCTCTGTTCAAAACTGCCACTAATTGGAATGACTTCTAAAAAGCCATTGAGTTGAGTAATAGGGACAAATTCACCAGATGTCATTTGAACCTGCTGACACCGCATTTTTCTGCAGCATACGCTGCTTCAAGAAAAAAGGGGATTCAGGTAACTCTTCGTTCACTTTCAATACTGGACACCTACCTTAGCAGCAGACGAAACCTTATGAATAGACTCAGAAACAGCAAGTATAGAGAAGTCATGTGTCTGTGCTTTCAAATGAGTACAGATAGTTTTGTCAAGGTATCTCCTAAACTACATGTATGACAAAGTCTATCTTAAAATGTAGCATTAAATTGATACAGAGATAAAATCACTTTTCTTTTTGTTTTTTCAAAACCAGTTAATAAATGCACGGATGTTAAGGCCCAGGTTTTGATCTTATTAGCCACATAACAGCACTGTGCCACTCGAATTATTCTTGAGTGCATCACGATCATGTTCCATAGGCAAATTTAGGACCCAGGTGGTCTACTTTTGCAAAGACAGATCTAGTTTGTGTGTGTGTGCATGGACACATAATGCAAATTAATCTAACCTAGTTCAAAACAAATATTAACTGGAAATAAAAATAGTGTAAAACTGAAACTGTTATGCAACTCATTATAGAAAAAAAAATGAAACTAAAATCTGGGACATTCCGCAACACTCTCCACAGCAACTGCTTCATTCAGCTGTTCTAAAAATATATCTGAAGGGTCAAAATGTTACTTGTACAGTAATAAAACAGCTGAGTCTGGGAATGAACTGATGTGTAATTAAATAACAGCAGGTTTGCAAGTGTTCTGCTTCAGTTCAACTGAAAGGCAATATACATTGTTATGAACAAGCCTTTAATGTGTTAGGTTTTAGAGCTTTTCTATACCAGCAGTTCAAATGCTATGGCATGTGGAATGTGTCTTCTGTAAAACAGCCTGTACAAATGGTCTTCCACACTTCTGGAAAGCACTGCTCATTACCTTCTTGGGGGCTACTGAAGCCTGGGTTATCTGAGATGCAACATACCATCTTCAAGTTGAAGCAATTCCACAGGATAAACCATGAGGGCAAAGCCATGCTGTGCATGGAAGTTGAAGAGCTTGCTCCCATCCTTCTCTGTCAATAGCCTTTGGTCATAAACTCCATATAGTTTGTGGACTGGCAAATGCCCAGCAGGCAGCAGAAAATCCTTCATATGTGTCATGTGTCCCAACTCACTCAGTTCCTTGCCATACTCCTCACTGTGCAGGAAACCAGTTGATTCACTGTCCTCACACTGGTAGAAATTCTTGAGCTTGAGTTTGTGTGTGAATATGCACACAGGCTTACTTGCATGTGACTGAGGTGTGTGTGACACTAACCAATGATCTCTCCAGAATGTTTGTTCTCCAGAAAGAATGTTTTGCAGAATGTAGTCTTAAGGGTACAGGGTACAAGAAAAAAGTTCAAAAAGCTGTTTCCTGCAGAACAGTCTTGTTGCTGCAATTGTGCTAGACAATACTCTGCAAACATAGATTTTATATATATACATTGATAAAGACTTCACTTTGTACACAGAGCTGAACACAAAAGACAACAATGAGTAAACAGAGAAAAGATGTTATGTTGCTGGGAAAACTGTACAAAAATGACTGGGACAGTATTACTGGGTATAATCTCCAGAAGTAATACAAATGTACTAAATATACTACAGAGATGATAACTTACGGGTAATCTTACATACTGGAAGAGTCCCTGATTCAAGACAGGCAACATTCATTGAAAGCACGACTGTGGCTCTCACAAAAGACTGCTGACAGAAAACAGCAAAACGTCTTCAAGCACACAGAAAAATTTAACTGAACCATCCAGGAAACTGAACAGAACAGTAGCAGGCAGTAGTGCAGAACAAGTATATTGGCTCCAGCTAAAGGAACTGTGAATTAAGAAAGAGGAAGGCAGTCTGACAACATTGTCCTGTAGGCACTGTGTTAAAAATTCCTATATTGTACACAGCAATCAAAAGACTGAGAAACAGAAACACTTTAAATTTTTTGGTGCCAGAAATACCCTGGGGCATCTCGTTGCGCAAATATAGTGGTTGTTGGAATCAGTCATTTTCAATGGTTTGCTATTGCACAAGCAAGTACAGTACCTCTGATATTAAGCAACGCAAAGACACTCTATGGGCCCCCAATTTACCCAAGACAAAAGTTCTTTTGTTCACAGTGTTAAGAATTACATGCAGCACTGATAACATCCAGATAGGTCAGGAGTGAAATACAGTGAATTTTCAAAGTGCCAACTGTAAGGTTTATTCATGGTGCAGATTTATTTTATTACTTCTGCAGATCTGTACTAGCCATATCTAACAGGCATGGATTACTCCTGTGCTATACCTAGTTTGGGTCTAGAAAGAGCTTTATTACCTGTAGGTGGTGCAAAGCCCACACTAGTAAATCCTTCCAGGGAAAGCATGGAAAGCATGCAGACATATCTAAACTATCTTTGCAATGTGCTTCCAGAATCAGAAGTTCTGGAGAGTATAGCACAGAGATGCCAGTGTGTCCTTCAATGTGATTTCTCCAGAGGCACATAGATGTCATCTGATCCCCAAGTAAAGCCTCCTGGAACCCACAGACTGCAGCGCAGAGCCACCCACTTCATTCTGTGGAAGTGGATTAGCACCAGCTTTGAGAGGACCATAAGAAACCCAGGCTAGATCTTCATACAATTTCAGATTTGTGGTTCTCTACATGATGCTCCTAAGTTAAAGATAGCTATACTACATGAATGCAGACAGGCTTGTGCTGAAAACTGCAGCTTCCTACATCAGCAGCCATTATCTGTAAGAAATTCTGACGTGAGAAAATCAGAAGACCTAAAGAAACATCCAGGTCAAAGAACATAAATGAAGTTTACCAGTAAGTGATCTTTCCAGGTTCCCTGCAAACTCAGTGGTAGCTGGAATACTCAAGATAAATGATGCACAGAAAGGAAATGCCATCATGTTACAGACAAATCCAGAGGCAACAGAGAGAGGCACTGGCAGTACTAATGCAAGACTTCCAGCTCTCTTAGTCTTCCTAAATGAACTAACAGCCCAGAAATCCTGCAGTTTGGCAGAGCAGTTAAAGCTACTGAATGATCCATCAGAAAACCTAATGCAGTAGTGCTGTTCAAGCTGCAAACAATACCATTTGCCACTGGAGTTTTCACAGATGAAGAAAGGGTAAAAGGACTTCTTGGTGGACTGAACAATTCCATTACACAAATAGTTGGATACAAAACTTTGAGATGGTTGGCAGAAATGTGCATATGCTGCACATTGCATCTGAGTACATGGGACAAATCCAACCATTTGGAGTTTACTGGGCAGGGGTTGTTCAATGTGTTCTGAATGTGCACTAAAGCCATCAACGGCTTTGAAAATCACAGTCACCCTCCTATGGTGGGTTGGCCACCCCCAGACAGCAACTAAACACCCACCCTGTCACACACTCAATCCCCAGCGCCACACAGCAGGGTGGGGGAGAGGATTGGAAGAATGAAAGCATGAAAAAATTGTGCATTGAGATAAAGACAGTTTAGTAAGTGAAGCAAAGCTGTGCACGCAAGCAAAGCATAATAAAGAATTTATTCAGTATTTCTCATTGGCAGGCAGTTTAGCCACTTTCTAAAAAGGAGGGCCTCAGCGCTTGCACAGGTTACTTGGGAAGACAAATGCCACAACCATTAATGTCCCCCCCTTCCTCCTCCTTTCCTTAGCATTTTATTGCTGAGCACAAGGCCACACAGTATGGAATGTCCCTTTGATCAGTTCAGGCCAGCAGAGTCCCCTCCCAGCTTCTGGTGCATCCCAGCCGGCTGGTGGTGGGGCAGCTGTGTGTGGTGGTGGGAAATAGAGTGGGGGTAAGAAGAAAGCCTCCATCCACACTGTGCAAGCTCTGCTCGGCAACAGCCAAAACACTGCTCTGTTATCAGCACTGTTCTGGTCAGGAATCCAAAACACAGCACCATACCTGCTGCTATGAAATTAATTCCGTCCCAGCCAAACACAGTACAAAAGCACAGCAAATGCACAGCACTTGCATAAGACACTAAATGTTTCTGTCAAGTGCTGGACTTTCAGTTCAGGTGCGGTATAGCTGGCCTGGTGTAGTCTGCAGTACCTTCCAGTCAGGATGCTGGAACTCATAATTCAAAACAAAAATAAAAAATCTTTAAGCTCTACCCAAACGATCTCTGGATAAAAAAGGAAGCCACATCTAGAGACAACTGGACATACTGCAGCTCCACTGAGCTAGCTTCTTCACCGGAGATGAGGTTGCAGATATTGTCTAATACCTCAAACTTTCTGACTGCACACAGTGACCATGGCAAGACAAATCTGGGCATAAACCAAAACAAACTAGCAAGTGATTTGCGTTTTGCTACATATGAAAAATTACCACCCCAAACTAATCTTCTTCGTTACAGAAAACATCTTTATACATTGTAAAGCTAAACAATCTGATCGTACTAGTCCTGTGCATGCTTCTCAACATTTTATGACAAAAAATATGACTGCCTCCTTTCACTGTGGAAAAAAAAAACTATGGAAGCTCTGAAATGATACATTTAATATGGTTGAACCTTCTGCAGAATAAATTAAAACCAAGATTCAGTTTTGCTGGAAACCCTTTCTGTGACCTGTTTTGTGTTGAGCACCATCACGTATTTTTACCTGATCTATGCTTGCAAAAAATGACACTGAGGTTTACAAATCCATGCAAATTAAAACACTGCCCTAGACAGGGCAATTCCAAAAGTCTCAACAGACTATTTGATTCTTGCTATTATTACCCCATAGTTTGTACAGTAATTGATAATTAAGCATGCTTTCATATGTAATTACTTACATCCTTCTAGACATTTTCTTTACAGAATCAATACCAATAAAATCTGTGGTCACATTTATCTACCATACAATTGTGGCAACGCTTATGATCACTTACAAATACTTCCCTCTCTTTTTCCTCTACAGCTTCCCTTCCCTCCCCTCTTCCCTGCCTCATATTTCCTGTTCATAACACTATTATGTAACACCAGGTAGATCTTATCCCGCAAAGCTATCTACTTGGGCAAAAACCACCATCTAGACAGAACTCCAGTCTCTTCAAAAGATGTGTGGAAAAGTATGATCACATATTACAAGACCAAGAGTTCCCACTGCTTTCAAATTCTTACTGTATGAGTTATTCAAACACCAAGAAAGAAAAATATTTTTGGAGAAGACAATAAGTTGCTTTTCTGAAAGGTAAGCGACAATGATACCCATAGGCATAACAAAAAATTATAGTACCTGAAAATATCTTCAGGCACGTTTGGTATGTCTTATATTGGCTAGATTTAAAATTAATAGTGAATCTGTAAATATAGGAGTTGGAATAAAAAGAATCTCAACAATGGAAAAACCACCCCTGGGTGGTATATATGCAAGCTTATTTTGAGAAAAGTCTTTTACTTCACTGCTTTTCCTGGAACTAGCCCAAACTGTTACTGATTCTCTTTTACCATTCTCAACTGAATTCCTGTACTGAAAAGTCCAGTAACACTTTTTTGTACGAAGCTGATAACTCTTTGTCAATGAAGGTTTGAATGAGCCCAGCCGAGTCAAAGGAAGGTCCTGCGCCAACTGCTGTGAGCAATGTAACAGTACAACAACATTCTACAAATCTCTGTTCCATATGATATAATCATATGCCACATTTTTGTGCTACTTACTTGGCTTTATTACTGACTGCTATGTTATATTTGAATTCTGAATTTATATTAGAACGTTATGAGGAACATAACACAGTTTGAGTTAAAAAAGAAAAACTTGCAGTTTAAGCTCGAACTAGGTTGCCCAATATGAATACCAATTTCAGTTCAATGACACATCTAATAAATAAGCAATGCCTTAACAGCTCTTTTCAGCCTGTGTTTTGGGGAGCCTTAGAACTTCTGGACTGATTCTGAGAGGTCCAAGGATAACTAACGTCTTCTGAAAGCTTAAATTCCCTAGGCAGGGTTTGCTATTCCCACTGGAAGATTTCTAAGGTTCTGCAAACAAACAAAAAATTTAAGAAGATCAATTCTACCACCATATGGCAAAGGAGATTGGATATAATATAGCAGATGAAAAGTAGTCACCCTTCTAGCAGACTGATTTAAGGTGCCTTTGAATTCAGTTCTCTTGGGAGAAACAAATTTGTTTTGTAATATGAAATAAGTCTCTTCATTAAACAGCTGTTACACAACTTTCTAGCTCAAATGAAAGTGAATAAAAATGTAGCGCTAAGTTCCAAACCTGGAGTATTTGGCCACAGTCTCACTGCAGTCCATGGATTTATGAAGACTTATTTCACATCTCAATTAGTCCTATGCAATTTTCTTTTTCCAGTTAGATGAAAAATGAAAAAATTCTTTTATTGGTTTTATTTGTTTTTAAATTAATAATGATACTCTAGCGAATCAGGTTTTCTGACATTGTGTGAGACCTTTCTGTTATATACTAAGTTCTGGGTACATACTAGGCAAGGATTATTTTGTGGGCAAGACAATTTGCAAGTCACAGAAGCCAAAACATGCAAGCATAAATTGTTTCTGACACATGCGTTGAACTGATTGTAACAACTTTTATTATTTTAGTGTCAAAAGTGTCTCGATGCAATTCTGGATCTTTTTCTCTACTCTGTTTATGGGCAGTCCAGAGACTAATTCATATGAGCTGGCCAGTGCCAGGTGTCATTCACACAACACAGTTTGATTAAAACCACATGTCTATAGAAGTGAAAAAAATAAAAGAAAAAAGAAAGAACCCAGCCATATTACAATTTTGACTTAGTCACGATATTGTGAGGAAAAAAAGACTAGGCTCCCCTCCTCTTCTCTCTCTCTTTCTGCCAACAAAGAACTGCTTGTTTCACTTATTTCCCAGAAACAGCATTAGCCTTCCAACAAGGTCAGCAAAAAATGCTGCTTTTCAGTTCTAGTGCATTTTGTTCCAAAAATCTGTAAAGTATTAAACCAAAAAGTTGTACTAAGTAGTTGTACTTTCTCTATGGACCCAGTACATAAAGAGTCCTTTATTCAGATTTCTGGGCAGAAAATAGCTATGCAGAAATTTCTCACAGTTTGAACCATTATGTTCATTTCTATGATATGTACATGTAACTATTTTTTCCTGTCTTCAGTGCATCAAGATTTAAAAAATAAAAAAAAATGCAGGTGCAGCATCAAAGCTATGATTTAGCAGGAAATTATTTCGAAGTTTACAGATTTACTCTGTAGGAACTTAGGTACTTCCTTTTAAATAACCTAAGAAATAACAACAAATAACAGTGGGGAATGCTTGACTGGGGAAGACAGCATTAATGTTAATGACCAATTACTGATAACCTTTATTATTTAAAATACGTATTAAATGATTTTTTTTGCTTGCAATTGTTTCATGAAATCTTTAGCTTTTACATTCCATCTAGTTTTCAACTGTGAAGATGACACTCCAGTCTCGCACTAGCACATGTTTAGATTATTATTAACCCTGAAGGGAAATGCTTACAACAACAGGAACTTCTTGATGTTGAAATTAAAAATTGCTAGATTTTGAAAAAAATACCAACATCTCTTAAACACATCAACTTTTAACATTTCAGATTTACTAGACAGTTGGCTGCTGGTGTAAAGGTCTGTATTTGTGTAATATGCAGGAAAGGTTTATCTCACAGGGGCAAATGGGTTCTGGGACAGGAATTAGCAGGGCTCATTTGGAGAGCTTTAAACCAGATTCGAATACGGACAGGGTTGTAGCTGGGCCTGCACCAGTGGGGCAGTGCTGTAGCACTGAGGAAGACCGTGAGGTCTTAGAGACCATGACGTCTTATGACCATGAGGTCCCTAGGGTGAAATCATCGTGCACAGCTCACTCCCTGAAGTGTCTGTACACCAATGCACGCAGTATTGGGAATAGGCAGGAGAAGTTAGAAATCCGTGTTCGGTCAGGAGATCGTGATCTGGTGGCAATTACAAAGGTGACAATTACATGGTGGGACAGCTCACATCACTGGAATGTTGTCATAGATGGGTATGTCCTGCTCAGGAAAGACAGGCCAGCAAGGTGAGGTGGTGGAGTTGCTCTTTATGTGAGTGAGTACTTGTATTGAGTACTGTCCAGGGCCAGATGAGGAGTGAGTTGAGAGTCTGTGGGTGAGAATTAAGGGACAGGCTGGCATGGGTGATACTGTTACGGGTGTCTATTACAGGCCACCAGATCAGGATGAGGAAGTTGACGAGGCCTTCTACGGGCAGCTGATAGCAGCCTCAAGATTACAGATCCTGGTTATCCTTGGGGATTTCAACTACGCTGACATTTGCTGGAAGGCCTACTCAGCCATCCATCCACAGTCCAGGAGGTTCCTCCAGTGCATTGAGGATAAATTCCTGATGCAAATGGTGGATGTGCCAATTAGGAGAGGAGCACTGCTGGATCTTGTCCTCACTAACAAGGAGGGTCTAGCTGAAGCGGTGAAGGCTGAGGGCAGCCTTGGCTGCAGTGACCGTGAGACAGTGGAGTTTGGGATCTCATGTGGTAGGAACAGAATACCAACCAGAATCACAACCCTGGAATTCAGTAGGGTGAACTTTGGCCTTTTCAAGCAATTGCTACGGGAAATCTCATGGGACAAGGTACTCAATGTATTCATCAACAACTAGATGAGGGAATAGAGTGCACTGTCAGCAAGTTTGCTGATGATACTAAACTGGGAGGAGTGGCTGACACGCCAGAAGGCTGTGCTGCCATCCAGTAAGACCTAGACATGCTGGAGAGTTGGGCGGGGAAAAACTGAATGAAATATAACAAGGGCAAGTGTAGAGTCCTGCACCTGGGCAAGAACAACTCCAGGCACCAGTGTAAGTTGGGGACTGGCCTGTTGGAGAGCTGCATAGGGGAAAGGGACCTGGGGGTCCTGGTGGACAGCTGCATGACCATGAGGCAGCACGGTGCCCTTGTTGCCAAGAAGGCCAATGGCATCCTGGGGTGTATCAGATGGGCTGTGGTTAGTAGGTTGAGAGAGGTTCTCCTCCCCTTCTACTCTGCCCTGGCAAGACCACATCTGGAATATTGCGTCCAGTTCTCGGCCCCTCAGTTCAAGAAGGACAGGGAACTGCCTGAGAGAGTCCAGCACAGAGCCACAAGGATGATTAAGGGAGTGGAGCATCTCGCTTATGAGGAAAGGCTGAAGGAGCTGGGTCTCTAGCTTGGAGGAGACTGAGGGGTGGCCTTATTAATGTTTATTAATATGTAAAGGTGAGTGTCATGACGGAGCCAGGCTCTTCTTGGTAACATCTAATGATAGGACAAGAGGCAGTGGGTGCAAGCTGGGACATAGGAGGTTCCACTTAAATATGAGAAGAAACTTTTTCACGGTGAGGGTGACAAAACACTGGAACAGACTGCCCAGGGGGGTTGTGGAGTCTCCTTCTCTGGAGACATTCAAAACCCACCTGGACGCGTTCCTGTGTGACCTGATCTAGGTGTTCCTGCTCCAGCAGGGGTATTGGACTGGGCGATCTTTCAAGGTCCCTTCCAATCCCTAACATTCTGTGATTCTGTGTGTCATACACACATCTGGATTTAATTTACCTGATACTGAAATTAATTTCTGTTAATCTCTATAGCTGCTAGCCTCTGTCTTTAAAACACATGCAAATTCTTAATTTGAAATCAATAAATTGTTGGTTTTAATTATAAATAACAACAAAGAAAATTCTTTCCCAGAGCTGCGTTGTAAAACTGACATTCCCACAGAATGTACTAGTCCCCTACAACAATTCCAGCTCTCCTGTAAGAATTATTTTATTAACCAGAAGCAGGTGCCAAAATTATTCACATTGACCATAACTGGGTTGTGTCAGCTTCTTTCAGGATGTCCAGTAATTAAAAATGACCTGAAACAGGAAGCCTTTCCACCATGTAGGTGGTGTGTGGGTATGGGCTACAGAGGGGGAAAATGTGTTCCTGTCAATGTTACACATTTGTAGCCACATTTCCAGCCGATGCAAACCACGTCTTGCAAAATCTAGACCATTTAATGTATGATAGTTGTCACTAAAATACATACTGTTTTTAAACACCTTAGGGGTTTCCTATCTCCAGATCACTTTGACACAGTAACCAAAACTGTATTTTATCACCTTCAAACAATAGTAGCTACACCTCTTTTATCCTGGCAGGATATGGAAACCTTGCTTCATGTGTTTATTGCTCTTAAACAGGTATACTGCATTGTTTTATTGGTTGGATTTCCTGGCTGACTGAAAAAAAAAAAGAAAGCAGACGCAAAGTGCCATAGAACCTGTTTGTCCAGACCCAGTTAAATTACCTAGAGCAATACAGCTGAAAGCTAAACTTTTTAGATTTGTGGATGAATTTCTAGAACAGAAACAGTTGTCAGTGTGTAAGAGGTTCTCCACATTAAACTCTACTGTGTAATACATAATGGCTTTCACATTACAGAACCAGTGTATTTAATAGTTAAAAGTATCCTGTTCATATCACTTGGATCATACCTACTGGTGGATTTTGATCACAGAATCACAGAATGGCTGAGGCTGAAAGGGACTTCTGGAGGTCACCTGGTCCAACCCCCCTGCTCAAGCAGGTACACCTAGAGCAGGTTGCCCAGGACCATGTAGAGTTGATTGACAGAGTAAGCTTCTAAGGTAAGAAGCTTTCCCTTCTTCAGTAGGAAAAAAAAATCAAACAATTCTCCATACGGAGTTTAACACAGTAAGTTAGTATGGTTCATCTCTTAGAATCAATGCATACATTGACCATAAACAGATTAACATTGGGCTTTCCATTGTCTTATGCCTGAAAAGCCTGACCTATTAAATGGAGATAATATTACCAGCTTCTACCACAGATGTGCCATGATGTTTTATTTTTCTTACTCTGTATTTACACATTATATAATCAGGTGAAAGTGCAGGTATCAAGAGCAGACAAAAGTATATATAGTAACCTTCTCCCTCTGCCAGAAATCACTGTCTATTATTATGTACATATTACACATTCTAAAACTCTACCATCTAATGTTGATTAGTCAGCACTCATTTTATTTATGGTGCCAGGCTCCCATCTAATGAAAGCATAAGAACTGCACCAGGAACCTCAAATCTGTCACAAAGGTTTTCAAGACCTGACTGCATAAAGTCTTGAGGAGCTTGGTATGACCTCAAAGCTGACTGCTTTGAGCACAAGGTTCAGTTACAGACCTCTCAAGGCCCCTTCCCACCTGAATTATTCTGTGATGGCTAAGGTTTTTAAGTAACAAGGTTTTTAAAGTAACTCACACCTATAAATTCAAGCCAGTTGATACAGAAAACATTACAGAAAACTATTTTTTGTTGTTGTTTTGTTTGTTTGTTTCCAGAATAACTTGCAAACTGTAAAATTTAAAAGCATTTAAATGAAGACCAGGCTGTTCTCACCAACCAGGCAAAACTACAATGACAAAAGAAATCCCTTTAAAACAGTCTGAAGGCATCAGGTTTAAAATAAAAATGTTTCTGAGTGTTGCGTAATGTAGAATAGAGAAAAACTACAAAACAATCAGAATTTAACTAAAAATAATTGCAAAAGACAAACTTTTATAAGGATCTATTTTTTTCCCTTAAATTTTGCTACACAAAAAAAAACCAACTGTCATCTCTTTTCAGTGACTTTCCAGTGACTGCCATTAAGGCAGACTAGCTTCCTTAGCTCAGACTTAGGCATTTACAGAGAACAGTTTAGTCACTTAAGTGAGGCAGTAGTTTGATCATTAAACTGAGTGCACTACAGCTGCTCTCTGCCTCCTTTCATTTACAGGAAGCCCATGGAGCTTAGTCTCCTAATTCAGGGATCTACATCTGGTGCCAAAAACGAGGGTGCACAAATACTCCTCCTTCCACACAGGGTCTCATTCTACAACACTAATGGAGTTGACTGGTAGTAGGTACGTAATATTTTATCAATCAGTTGAAAAAGGCCATGTTTCAGACTGGGCAGACAACAGATTAATGTGCAGATTCAGAACCAAAGTAAATGGTATTTGTGAAGCACTCATGAAGAAATAAAAAATGCAGTGCTTCTGGTTGTCTTTCGTCAGAAGCTGATCATTTTCCATCTGGCATTCCAACAACAAAATAGTTAAAAGACTGCTGTTAATTTTGCCCTTTCCTTAGAAAAACAACAAAGGTAAAATATTTAAAAAGGTTAGACCGAACAAATCTGAGTATTTACTAACCTGCAACAACATGCTTTCAGAATCTGAGACAAATTTCCCTTTCCATTCAAGAAACTTCACTGAACTTTGTGGTCTTTTGTAAGCAAACACAGAAACCCACCTACCATGTATTATTAGTTTTATGTTAATTTAACGCGATGCATCAAAGAAAGAAATGCCTTCAGATGCCTTTGTTATACAACATTTAAAAAGCAATGCTTTAAATGTTGGTGAGAAAACAAACACTGCTAATGTTATAAGAAAGCCAGTATGTGTAGCTCAAAACAGAAAACATAAATCTGCAGTAAGAAGGTAGAAAAGTACAGCAGATTTTTTAAGGTATGTCTACCAATTTCAGTGAATTTTCACTACAGGTTTCTCTCTGTCTCAAGCATAACCATACTATGATGTGGTATCACTTAGTCACACTGTGCTTTTGTCAGAATGTTTATAAGTGCCTTTGTACACTTCCCAGCAAATATTGCTGAAAGGAGTTTATAAACCAAAGCAACAAGCTGTACAGAACACAAAATATTTTCCATCTCTTTATAAGAAGCATAGCAAGGAAAACACGTGTTAGTAATTGGAAGTGCAGACCATTATGCAGACCTGGAATACTTAGATCCTTTTCTTGTAGGTGGCACATCTTCAAAAGAAAACTTTTTAAATTCCTACAGTACCAAAAAATGTGAAGGCAAAAGACAGATGCATAGACTTCAATTACTAAAAAGTTACAAATTATGTCCAGAAGAGTTTAACTT
Source organism: Anser anser (assembly GCF_964211835.1). Lineage (NCBI taxonomy): Eukaryota > Metazoa > Chordata > Aves > Anseriformes > Anatidae > Anser > Anser anser. The sequence continues at coordinate 28,894,414 of NC_139729.1, read as the reverse complement.
GTTATCCAGTTTCCATTTTTCCTCTGATGTCTGTAGGATGTTGGCACAAACACTTCTGGCTAGAGGTCTCACCACCAGACCAAAGAATTGCTGCTCAGTTCAGAGTCTGAGCAGACCCAAGAAAACAATTTTAGAAGTTATACTTTTGTATCACAGAAGAGTAGAAAGGTATCCCCGTTCCTTTTGGCCAGGATAATTTCAAAACAGAGATGTTCTACTTTAACACCAGAAACTGCACTCATATGTATTTTAAACGGTCACACGAATAATTGAGAAGCTACTGCATCCTGTACAGATATGTAAGTACTTATAAGTACATACAGAAATTACAAGATTGTGATGATGTATATATGTGTTTATATATATATCCACAATTTCTAAATAAAATCTTTTGCTGTTCTATTTTTTTAAAAAATAGCGTTATACTTGGTGTGTTCAAGCAGGTGGTGGACTGGAAAATCATGCACGGTGATGCTGAATTTAATAACAGGGTGCAGAAAGTGTTACTCTACTGTGTAACCAGTTTTTTGCTTCCAAAGAAGTGCCACATCATGCCTTTAGAAAGCCATCTGAACAAGGTAAAGCTCACCAAAACATGTTGATAAAATATTTTCTTGACTAAATAAATATGGACATTATGGAAATTTCTATATATTTGTAGTGGGAAAATGTTTAATAAATGCGGTTGCAGACCAGAACCACTATGCTAAGCACTGTATGAACACCTAACAACAACAGTACCTTGTCTATAATGTGAAGGATACTGAATAAAATATTGTCTGTAGTTGATGTGACAGATTTTCAAGTCTGTGGAATTGACCCTGTTGGGCATCTGAAGTCCCTTCAAGAACAGACTCTTTATTAGGTATTGGCTTTTATTTCTAACCATTTGTATCCTGAGAAATACCCTCCTCTAAGCTTCAATATGCAAGTATTTCAGTACACAATTTGTCTTTGATTAACCTCACTTCACTTCCATTGACGCACTGGGGGAAAAAGCTTGTTGAACACCATGCTGATTTATGGGACTTCCTCTATTTCTTCATTATAGTGAACTGATGTCAATGTAAGCTGAGGAGATGGTATGAACAAACAAAAAAACCCCTGTCTTACTCTTACCTCTTGGCCATTTCAAAATCAGGATGGCCAGATCAACATAAAGCAGTTGTGGTTTGAAATAACGTGCAGACCAACTGTTAGTTTTGCCATGTAGTATGACAGCCTACAGTACACCCTAGCCTTTCATTCTTTACTTAGGTTTCTTATGAGGTCCACTCAGTATATTATCTGCTACTATGTGCTGACTCACATAGCATAACCAGCAATGCCTTTGTACTGAATATAGACAAGCAGGACAGTTGTTGAGAGAAAGTATGAACTAAAATGATCTACTTCAGGGGACAACCTAGATATTTAGTATAAATTCAAGACATAAATAAAATGCATTTTGTATTACTGCTATTGGTGACTATCATCAGCCAAATGTTTTCTCAAGTTTTCTTGGTATACGTGAAGAGAAAACCCCAATGAACTGCAAATGAGTAATCATGAAATCATGAGATCCACTTACCAAAATTAACTTGAACAAGAATCAGGTTTGTGTTTTTATGACTGCCTATTTGACCCAGTTTTGTGATCTTGAGCCTGTAAGCTGACCTATCTGTTCCTCATTTTCTTGAGAGCTAGAGAAGTTAAAACTACTGGGCTTTGAACTGCAGAAGCAAAAAATTACAGAAAAAATGTCATTCTTAATTATACATGAAAAAGATTTTCTTCCATTTACATTTTTTCTTTAATATTTTCAGAATTTTCATGGTTTTACTTTCACTAAGGTTTATAACAGGCAACTTCAGATGAACATAAGTTGATGCTTAAAGTTAATCTTGAAGTGCTAAACAGGAACACCAACAAAACCACACAACTTACAAAAGGTTTTCAGTTAATTCTTACTGCAAAATAAACTTCTAGTATTCTGCAAGTAGATTCCATTACAGAACCTAACTACGCAAAACAAACAAACAACAAAAACAGCTAAAACCTCTAACCTGAAAAAACACAGGAAAGACTACAGACAGATTACTTAATGCAGAACTTCATGCAGTAAGCTTTGAAAATGATATAGTGGGCTTATAGAGGCTTTATACCACCTCTGAATGAAAAAGCATCGGAAGAGTTTATTTTACTATGTTCTATACTACATCAAAAATTTGTCACAGAAGCTCTAAAATAAAATGCATGAAATGTCAGAACTTCAAACACTTCAAGCAGTGCAAATTCACTTGCTGCCAACTCTGCAGAAGGAAAAAATAAGAAAGTGGAGAACATACTGTTTGGCTTGATAGCAGAATCAGAGCTACCCATTTTGGACCAAAAATTAATTTGGCAAACAAATTAGTAAAAGGTGGCCCTCCTTTCTTGTTTGAATTTCCACCACAGAAACGACATCCAGTACTCACCGAGATTTGGCTGAGACATTGCCATAGACCTTTGCGGTATTGGTGTGGAAGTAGCTGCGGGATGGTGGCTCATGTGATTCAGTGGTTGGTTCATTGTTTTTCGAGGATCTTGCCAAGTCGTAATTTTTTCTATGTGACTGAGAAAGTAAAGATAAAGCATAAGCTTAACAGTAAATGCCCAAGTATATTGTATACATGGTAACGCATAATGCCATGAAAGTCCTATTTGTGTTTCTTATCCCATATCTTTCTACCCTTATCTCACCCCAACCCATTTGAAATTATCTATCATCTTGTCATTTCTTTAGCCCTTGAACATTTTTTTCTTTTGACCTTCTACCCCCTGCCATTCTAATACTTCATGTGCTACTCCTGAATCAGTTACTTTTACTTGTACAAATGGTGATATCCATTGTGATTTTGAAAATCTGTAATAGACATTTATCTTCCAGACTATTTAATTATTAAAAAATTTTATTCCTGATCTAGCCATTTTTTCTATATACTCATATACATGGCCATTATTCATGAACCAATAGATGGTCATTTTGCTGAGTTTTGAAAACGTGTTTTGCTAGATCCTATTCCTTTATTCCTTACCAACCCATAAAAACTAGCCTGTCTATATGTCTCCAAGAATATCAGAATATATTCTCATTGCCAAAAGGGGCAGCTTATGTCCTGTTGACTAATGTGTAACTGCTAATTTCTCTGTAAAGGCACTAACAATTTTTATTGAAAGATAGTTAATGTGGGTCAACAATGCACCCACCACTCTAGTTACATAAAGCCTCATATACCCATATTACACTGAAAAATACAGTGAGATAACTAAAACCTATCATTTCTATAAAATATTTTTGCTACAGAATAAAGTATTGTGAAGGGACTGTGTTTTCATTGAAATGTATCAGTTCAGACAGTAACTTAACAGGACAAGGATTTTAAGTATCAGCATGTATTCGATTTGAAACAAGAGAAAGACAAATAAGAAAAAAAAAAAAGGAATCACCTTAAAGCAATCACCAGTCTGGTATATACCTAGTGATGCTCTGTTTGCATGTGGTTCCATTTTGGCACATCCAGCTTTTGCCCAACTGACTAACCAGGCAACAGATCACAAATTACTGGCTGTACTCAAATAGGTTTTCCTCTTTTTTTTTTTCTTTTTTTTTTTTTTCTAGAAAAGTTTAAAAGAGGAAAGTCTTTAAGTAGAACATGTAAAGAAGGATAAAACTTTTAAATGTTCTGTGTATGGAAAACCATTCCAATCCACCTTTCATAAAAGCAATGTCTAACTTAATCTTTACTGAACTCTAACTCAACACTTCTCATTGCTATTTTCACCTATGGTAGCACTGCCATTAACACTGTGACCAGCTCACAGCTTCAGACTCAGCTGGCCACCAGTATTTCACAAGCAAGTTTCCATCTACTGCCATGTTAACATATCCAAACTCTTTACAGTCAATCTGTGGTATTACCAAAATAATGTGAATTACAAGCAGGAAAAACAAAAAAATACAACCTCCCCCCAACCCAAGACATTTTTTAAAGAACAGAAGAAAGAACCACTGTTTTTATTTAGTCTGCAGCCATTTCCTTTTCTTAATATTTTACATTTAATGTACAGTTACAAAACTGCAACCAAAGATCACACTTTCACTTCTATGCTTGTCTAAACCCCAGCCCCTAAGCAGTTGAGTCTCTTCTTTTCTTCATAGTTTCTGGAATATTTACTACTTGTTATCATTGTTATTATCATTGAAACCACTTCTTTCTAGTCATACATTATTTTTCATGTACAAGAATTCTTGTATCCAGCTCAATTAAATGATCTTTCATCCAAAATTAAGCAATGTCATTCTGAATTAAAGATGCTGGTTTAGCAATAGACTGGGCAATGTTTTCTGTAGTACTAATTGTGTATAAATGAGATGAGAGTAATTTTTTTTTAATTCCATTGTTTTGTTTCTCTGGCATTTTAATTCAAAAAAGAAGCTACACTTAATCAAAGCTATGAATTTTGGAATACCAAAACAAATACCATAAACAAATATAATAGAAAAGATTATTCCCCAAATAGTGAAACATTTCTTTTAAGCATGAGCTTTAGTGATTAAATAAATACTTCCTTTACATAGTTTGTATCAAAACAGATCTCTCATTCTCAAACATTTTTTACATGTAAACCCTATTTAAATTAATGAAAAATGTTCAAATTAAATCAGACAATCAGACTTTTTTTTTTTTTTTGTGTTCCTGTAAGGTTCGTCTGTAGAAACTGAAAGTATAAATTCCTGTTAGGAAAATCTGAAGCACAAGTTAAAGTATTTATGAAGTTAGTCATATTAAGCAATTGGTAACTTGTTTGAACATATTACTCACTCTAACTACAAATCTGAAACCTTTAACTACAACTGCCAATCATGTACAATGAGCAGTAACTGAAGTGCTCTTAAAAACGCAATAGAATACCAAAATGGTCAGCTTTGAAATTCTCTTTTATCACCAAAGTTCCTTTCAGCTTTAACATCCTCCTATTTCATGGACATTAAAAGACAATAAAATATGATCACTCATTTTCTGATTCAGGGGGGAGAGCTATGAACGCATGCAGAGTCATGCATGTGAATTTGTACTTACAATTTGAGGATCCTTTCATTTTAAGCATTTAGGAAAAGAGAACAAGACTACCCAGTAGCCCAAATATGACCCATGCTGACTTCAAAACATCCTTATCATGTTCCTGGACTACCTCCTGCTGAATAAATGGACAGTCACTTGCTCGGTGAAGAACTGCACGCTGGAAGTTACACTTGTCTAGCCTTGAAGAGGCTCCAAGAAGCTCTGAAACACCATATTCAGGGATGCATCCAAGAGAAAGGGCCTTTATCTCCTGGGCAGAATGCGACTGAGAAACCTGTTCAATGAACTCAGATGACCACAAAATTCATGCAACTGGAGTTTATGAACCAATAGAACATACACTGGTTGTTCCAATGTTTCTTTCTTGTTACCTTCTTTTCTGCACTTTATATTTAGTTACATGCAAGAATTGAAAGATGTTACTTATAACACAAAATACTTTATATATAAACAACTCAATGCTGCTATTACTGTATAGAAAATGCAGCACAGAGAAAAGCAAAAAGTAATCTACTGTTCTTTGTAAAATAGGTCAGCAAGTAGCAAAATCAGACATTGATCAAGAGATGGAAATCTTCACTTAGGCCTTGATCTTGAAAAACTGAAGTCACCAGAAATTTTGCCACAGATGATGATGGAAGGTGGGTAATAATCTTAATTTTGCACAGCCTCACAGCACAGCAGATATTTAGGAAAGAACATGATATCAGGAGTGCTTGGTTGCAGTTGGTAGTCAGTTATCGTAACTACAATTGTTTTTGTCTTGCATTTTTAATACAGGCTTGCTGGGTTCACTTTATTGAAATAATTAAGAAAATGTATTTATTGAGTATCTTTAGAAAGTAAAAACAAGAAGATACAGAGTTTTGTTGACAGAAGTCATTACAAATATTCTTCAGCAATACAGTTTATACAGTGCTTACAGTAAATATTATCATAAGCTCAGCAAAACATTGTCCATGTAATGACTTGAAAAAAAATAAATTATGAACAGTACTATGCTAATATTATCCTCAGTATACTCGAAATGCCACACAATCAGGCTATAGTAGAAACACTTTGTTTCTGATCACCAAATTAGGATAAAATGAGCTGTAGTTCTGTAAAGGAATTTTTTTCTAGGTTCTACCATGAGCCAATTCTCCATCCTTTCCTTGGTTTTTTTTGTTTTTTTTTTTTAATATTCCCACTAAAAATGTCCAGCCTATAAAGGTTTATAAGCTCTGCTATTTGCTTTCTCTTAAGTGTGTGTCTTTTCTTAGTTATAGGTATAGTAAGGCAGACAGACAGAATTAAGCCAACACAAAAACATGAAGAAACACACCATTTAGCACCTATAAACAAGAAAGTATTTTCTAATCTACTATTTTCCTAGATTGTATATTTTCACTTTAAACAGAAGTTATCATAACATGCAGATTTTATTTTTCATTTGAAGTAAAAGATATAAATTCAAAAAGGTCTTAACAAATTCACACAGCCTGTTCTCACACGGAAGTACTTAGAAGAAAAGAGAAAAATGTGCAAATCACCATGCAAAGCAACTGGTCATGAAACTGTAGTTCAAAACTAATACTGCTTTTGTTCAACACCTCTTTTCTCCTTTTTATAAAGAAAATGATCTGTACTGTAATCACACATACAAGAAGCAGGGCAGCAACAGCCATTTGGCAATACTTCTTAACATAAAAAAGAAGTTAAAAAATGGTCAAAAACATAAGGATCATAGATCTATCTGCACAGATTTAACTGCATTAAAAACTAACAACATCACAGGAATTTTTCTGTGTAAACACAATAAGCTCTCAACAGCCATAGCTGGGATCCCCAAGTGGCTAACAACTTAAGAAAACAGAACCAGGAAACCAACAATGCCCTAACATAAGCACTGAGACTCTAAACTAAAAGGCTTGCTTACGGGCCAGAGAAGCCTTCTGCCCTGCCACAATTCCCATTGTTTATGTAAATATTCTCCCTTTATTTCTACACAGGTATTGGAAAAGGTTACATTAAACCTTTGCAGAAACGGGTGCTGGCTCACTCCACTTGAAATTATTGGATTTATACTGTGAGAACAGAATTTGGCCTAGTATGTTTTCATTTATACAGGAGAATAAAAATTTTTTTTTTAACATTCTTACAGCCTCCTGGGTATCAGAACTGATAAAATTCAATTCAGAACCATCTATTTTTCCTTAGAGGCCAGCAGGTAAAACACTGAACATCACAGACAGATTTCAAACACCAGCATGCAGAATGTTGCCCTAAAATTCAGGACCTTCACTGTTGAAATCCATCAACAGGCAGCCACCAGCCTAAGACCAGCAGATGACCCATGGCTCCCGCTCACAAGCCTGCTATAAACATTCGGTAACTTTGCTATATGGAGCAGCCAGGCCGGATTCAGTCACACTGAGCAGCTGTAAACATAGCATCTAGCTCTGTACTGTCCACAGGACTGGTTTGCTTTTTTAAAACTATGACGCTTTTTTGGCTAATCGTTTCTTCTTTTCTGTTTTGCCAATTCTATTTTTGGTGGAACCTCATCCAAACAGCTGTTAGGGCTGCACAAAGAAGGGAGAGGGAATGCAGATCCTTAGTGGCAGAAGAGCAGGATTTCTGACTGTGAAACCACACCCTTTTACCTCTCTTTAGTTCAGTCCTGCCTGGAAAAATAATTTCACACATACAAGTGCAAGGTGCTGCAGCTGGGCTAGGGTAATCCCAAACATCAGTAGAGAGTGGGGGATGAATGGACTGAGAACAGCCCCTGTGGAGAAGGACTTCTGGATACTGGTGGATGAACAATTGGAAATGAGCTGGCAGTGTGTGCTTGCAGCCCAGAAAACGAACTGTATCCTGTGCAGCATCAAAAATGTGCAGCCAGCAGGTCGAGGGAGGTGATTCTGCCCCTTGCTGGAGCAGGTCCAGAAGAAGCCACAAGGATGATTAGAGGGCTGGAGCACCTCTCCTGTGGAGACAAGCTGAGGGAACTGGGGTTGTTCAGCCTGGAGAAGAGAAGGATCTGGGGAGACCTGATAGCAGCCTTCCAGTACTTAGAGGGGACTTACAAGAAAGATGAAAAGAGACTTGTTACAAGGGCATGTAATGATAGGACAAGGTGTAATTTACCTGAGAGTGGGTAGATTTAGATGAGATATAAGGAAGAAATTCTTCACTGTGAGGGTGGTGAGACCCTGGCACAGGTTGCCCTGAGAAGCTGGGGCTGCCCCCTCCCTGACAGTGCCCAAGGCCAGGCTGGGTGGGATTTGCGTAGCCTGCCCTGGTGGGAGGTGTCCCTGCCCGTGGCAGGGGCTGGGACTTGGTGGGCTGTAAGGTCACCTCCATCCCAAACCAGTCGAAGGTTCTATGATTCATTTTATGATTCTATGTGAGATTTCATTCTAATGAAAACCATTTAAGCGATTCTATACACAACAAACAAACAAACAAACAAACAACACTACGGAGACAACAACTAAACGTCCTTATCTGGGATTGTATCAATCCATCTGTTTCTTATTTTATTATTTCTAGAAATACTAATCCCAGAAGTATTTTCTTCTTGGCATACATCACATAGCCTATAACAATGAGACAGAAAACAAAGCTTCAGACAAAGGTAAATAATATATGCCAGAAATCTTGCCTTCATTGCTAAACTACACTACATGGATGACAAGCTTGGAAGACAATAAAATTTTTGCTTCTTCCAAAATCTGATCTTTACACTGGTACTGATGAAAGATTAAGCATTTAACCTCCAGCATCACTGAGAATTAGGCACCAGTGAATTAAAACTCTGACCTAAGTGTCCCCTAAGGCCTTGACTGTATGATAGCTTTACCAGTTTTAACAATGGAATTATATTGTTATAAATCACTTTAAGCATTTAATTCTGGTGCAACAGCACCTATACTGAAAGATACTCTATTAAATCTGTCTAAATTAATAAATACTATGAAAACATCTTTCTGTCATTCAGTCCTAACAGATATATTCTGTTGAAGAATCTGCCTTCACTTCCTTAAAACAACAATTACAGAAAAAATACTTCTTCCTTATACTTTTAATTTTTGCACATTTTTCTGTGGATTATAATAAATTTTTCATTGATTAATGGTTTTCATAAAATAGCTCCGAAGTTATGTAAATGATATTTTTCAATTTCTCTTGTAATTTTTAGGAAAATACAAGATGGAACAATAACACATTTTTTGTTTTAAAATGTATATGAATAAAAAATGCTGATTGCATTTACATACATTTTTTGTAAAAGGTATTCTGTATCAAGTGCTCAGCTAAAGATGAACCTGAAACTCAAGGTTGGAACAATTTTGAAAAAGACCAATTTTATGAGTGCCGCAATCTAATGCAATCTTTTACTGCATGCCATTTTCTGTTCATCATCAATACATACTATCCAAACAGTCTAGGAATTTGAAAAAGAACTGGTGAAACGGTTTCTTGTTATAAATTGTGAAGATATATGTCTCCATTATCTGTGTATGAATCTAAAGAGGAAGAGCCCCAAACTCTAAGGATATCTTGGCTAACCGATAAAATTGAAGCTTTAGCATGAGATACAGAGAACTGCTAAGCAGAAATGTAATGAACTTTAAACGCTTGTTTTTATCAGATTTTGATTTGAGGAGCATTCAAGTACATGACAAGGCAGCCCCAAAACACATACTGAAATTCTCACTTTCTATTTTTTTTTCAGAAGCAATCTTTGCTTTTCCTATCCTTATAAATCCTAGCATCAGAGCAGACCATTTCTCAATAGGGTCTTTACTCATAATTAAGCAGAGTGGGAAAGAAGAGACATTCATTTTAACTTCTTTCTGAATCACATGCAAGACTGATGGGGGTCTTTATTAGCAAAGTTTTGAAAATATAATTTTCAAGAATGCTTATCTGAGGGCTAACACTTCCTACTGAAATCAGAGAAAGTTAAGTATTTACAACTTGAAAGAGATACACCAACTATCTGTCAAGTACGACAGAGACATGCTATCACAAACACTGTCCCAAGTTGCCAAAACCATTTGCAACCACAAAGTCCTATGATGCACAAGCTCAGCAAGCTGTAAATTGCATCCTAATGGTGTCCCTCACTAGAAAAAAAAACAAACCACAAAGCAATACTTCAGATTTAAGTAAATCCATATTTTACTAGGATTTTTTGATTCTGTTCCTCCTGTTGTACCTAAAGCTTTTTTGGTAAATGCTTCCTGTTTGGGTGTCTGCTTCCCACTCTGAAATGTCAATGTTCTTTGGAACTTGAGCTACTGCTGTGTATTGCATTTTTTAACTACTAGGCTCTAATACCATATCTAGTATCTAATTCTACTAGGTATTATTATGATCATTATTCTACTAGATATTATCATTATTAACTGCTAGGTTCTAATACTGTATCTAATATCTAGTTCTACTACATGACCGTATATTTTTCTAGTATCAGCAAATTCAGACCTAATCATCTAAAAAGGAGAATTGAAGAGAAAGAACTGATTTGAAACGTATTATTCCATAAGCGTGCTCTCACCTGAAATAACACAAACTTAGAGTTTGGCTAACACTATAGTCCTTGTATAGGGTGCTTTATCAGGGCTTTGTCAGCGGGACTATGAGCGGGGATTTTGTGACTGAGTTACATCAAAGTAAAGCTGCTTCAGGGCAAGTGGGAAGTTGATTACTCATCAACATGAACAAGCCATATGTTCTGACTCATTAACTGCTCCAAGCAGGATGATAGCTCATACTGTGTTGGGGAACATCCAGACATACACTTCCGGCTACACCATCGTTATTGAGCATTGGGAAATCTGGTTACCTCACTGTATGCAGAGCCAAATCATTGCCCAACTTCTTCGCTCTGTTGTTGTCCTTTGTAAGCAAAAATGAGGCAAAAAGGAAGTTTGCTCTCAAATAAGATTCCATCGGAAACGCTTTGTCACTGCATGATGTAGCAGACATAGTTGAACAGTTTTTGAATGGACAAACGGACAGTTCTTGAAATTTTGAAGGAATGACCTCGGGGCCACAACATCCCAGTCTGTTCTGTGTTTGCTCACTGTACTGAAATGCAATTTCTGGCTATAAAACTACAGCCAGACCCAACCCACACAATATTTCAGCAACAAGTAGGATGACAGATCTAGCAGTAAAAGTGAAACTGTTTATCAGCTTTTGGTGCCTTAGAAGCTTGCTTTAAAGCATGCCTACAGAGAAAAAAAACCTATTCACACAAACCAGACGTGTTCCTGGTAACTACAGGAAAAGCTTCCCATTTCTGCCCCACAACTGACCTCAGCCAGGCTCCAAAATTGAGTGACTTCTCTCACTGGGCAGTTGCTACTGTCTCTGGCCCCCTTTATGTGATCCTGGTGGATGCAACGACCAGTGCCAGGAGGCAACTGGTCCAGAACCCTGACAGACCAAGACCCACAACGGCAGCCCACATTCACTGTGATCACAGGTTCAGCATGACCCCAGTGCAGCAGGAATACAACTAACAAAGAAAAAATGATGTTCATTTTTGTTAATGCCTTAATCTGGTGTAGGAGCTTAACCCACAAGGGTGCCAAGCATTCAACCCTTCATATGACATGAGAGATCGAGCAGCATTTCAGGTTATCGTCTGTCTGCAGTATGCTTGGCAAGGCCAAACATAACATCACAAACAGTTCTGCACCTTGCTCGTTCCCATCCTCTGCTATCTCCTCAGCTCAGCTAGTACAATAGGTTTAGGTCATGTTGTTTAAAAATAAATACAAAGGAGGTAAATGTAGGCTCAAGCAGTTGGATTTCCTTGCCTTTGAACATGCAAAATCCTCTCACCTATTTTTCAGCAACCATCTTTTATAATCTATTATTATGTGGTGAGGCAGAGATGAAATGAACCCGTATTATTACCATCACTCTCGTTTCCTCTACAACAGCAGCTGAGGTACGTTAAAATTACTTCCCATAACTTTAGTACTGTCAAGGTACTTGACCCAGCTACCGTCACAGCAATTTCTCATTTTATTCCCCTTCCCATGTCCTTTGCTCATCTAACTTGTGCTTGAACTCTCTCTCTTCAAACAACTTGTGCCAAAAAGATAAGGCACTAGCTTTCTTCTCTCCAACTCTGTCCATTAAGAGAAACATCCTATATGGTTTTGCCTTGTGAGCTCCCTCAAAACTCTTAAGCCACAATTTCAATTAGATTTTCTCCTTTGCTTTAGTTTTAAACTTATTTCACACACTAGTCCCTTTCACTATGGTTTTGACTTTATGACTGAAAAAAAATCAGCTCTAGATGGCATTTAGTACAGTTTATTTTAGAGATCCTATGCAAATTCCACTCATTATGCTAAAAGGGAAGCAGCCAAACAGACTGGGGAATTTGGTCAGCTGTCTTGCAGATTGTGAGATGGGAAAAATCCTTACTAAGAAAAATAAATAAATAAATAAACAAACATTTCAGTTTCTTGATAAATTACTTCAGAAAGATTTAAAAAAAGTATACATTTTGTATTCTCAATGTTCATAGGAAGATCCTTCTTCTTGGACTATAAACTCTGGTTAGCTTTTCACAAACAGTTATATTTGAGAGAGTTGGAGAACAGCTGATTCAGGTTGTCCACAGACAATGAATTCTGAAGAGTGTGGGCTGGATTTCACTCCGTGCCAAACAGACACTAGACTCACTGTGTTAAAAGATACCACCATAAACATAAATATGTTTCTATATCCAAAAGTTTTGACATAAAAGCTTTTCAGAATAAATCTGCTTTATACTCCCTGAACTATACTAAATGTAAAATATTTTAAAAAAATGCTTCGTCCAGGCTTCTTCTTTCTCTCAAACATACACACCCTTTCATGCAGGTTGATGGAGATTAAAAATCCTTTTTTTGTACAGCGGGAACTAAAATTGATGAACAGAGGATGAAAGAGTAGAGCCTTTATTTAGGCTATCTTGTGAATACACACGGGGCTTTGAGCAACCAGGTCTAGTGGAAGGTTGGATCTAGATGATTTTTAAGGTCCCTTCTAACCTGAGCCATTTTATGATTCCATGAAGCATGATTTAATGATTCAATTTTTAGCAAACAATGGGTAAAAGTTGTGATTCCCACAAACAATATTTAGCATATCCTTATCTTTTATCACCTGTAACAACCATGTCAAAAATGAATATTCTCTGCAGAATAAGTATTTCTCCACTAGTCTGACATTTTTTCAATATCATATAAAAATGTTGATAGAACTTGCTCTGTTCCAGGTACTTGGAGAAGAATACTATTTCCTTTTTCATTCATACTTACAAGTGGAATAAGTGGAATATACATTTATTTTTAGATTGGCTCCATCCCCTGTAGGAAGATATGTGAAAAATAATGAGTTATTGTAAAAACACAATGTTGGCTAATAGCACACAAGAACCTAGACAGGATGAGTCAGACTCTGTTGGCAACAGAGTATGTATGTACAACGTATGTATGTACAACAGGCTCAGTACAGGCACAGAGAATTTGTCTGACATAGACACTGGCCTACCTCAAGTGCCGCATTGCAGGCATGTGGCACAGTGCTGGCTAGCAACAAATGTGTAAGATTCTCCTTTCATGGGACAATACTTTGAAGTAGGAAGTTAAGACAGTCACAGTGTGTCTGCTTCTTAACACAAGTGACTTGACTAACACTGATGTTTCTTGATGTTCCAAGCCTTTGGGTCAGACCATAGGACACGTGGACTACTGCAAATAAGATAAAAAAACAGACTTAAGGTCTGTTCTCATTTTCTGTGGTTCTAGATCACAAAAAATACATGAGGCATCTTAAGGTCACAATTCAACCCTAGCAGATCGGATTAAAAAAAAAGCCCAAGCACGTAGCCTCTGTTTGTCTAACAGAATAACAGTGGCTTCAAGGCCACCATAATATGGAAGGGGACAGCCCACCAGGTACTCAGCTCCAGGAACCCTCTCACCATTTCTTTGTGTCAGGCCTAATGACCATGCTGGGGCAAGGTGAAGTGACCAAACCCTTCTGCCAACTTGTTGAACCTCTAGAAACAAACCCTACAAATTATTTCTCAGCTGGATGAACAAATTGATCTGGTGGACCCTGCAACCCCAAGAATGTTAGTCAAAACAAAATGCAGAAAAAAGTCTGGAAATATGCAGCAGGGAATGTAAGGTCAGGGCTGGACTATTCCTTTCAGCAGCACCCTGCAGTCAGAATAGATTGAACTGTGAAATAGCTGGGTTACTTTCAGTCTATTTCATACTCAGCTCTGGTCTAGCAATTTCTGATAGAGGGCAGAATGGGAAAGATGAATGAAAGTCAACAGTGACATTTTCATTTTATACCAAAAACAGATATCAAAAACCACATGCTATACTAGGTTTTTACTACAAAAATCTTTTACAACTCCTCTCCCTCAAATATAGGAGACCCTGCTTATGCCTATGGCACTCAGAGTGCTCACTGGCACTTCAGAGTAAACTCATTTTGTTAGCCCATGCTTATAGCCACTGCAAAGCATTCAGGGTGGCCCTTCTTGATATCCTCAACATACCAGAAAGGCTGTTAAATATTGTTTTCTAAATTCAGCATTTTAATTATTGGCTGGCAGTATTCACTGCTAATCAGGAAAGCAAAAATAAAGTTTGTCTTATTCAAAACCAAAATGTTACTAATATTTTACAAAAGACCATACACACAGTATATACATATGAGGACAGAATACCTATTAGGCTGAAGAGCTTAAAGCTGCATATTAGTGATTCTGGTTATACTGCTCATTTCAACAGTTGGAAAGAAAAAGATTTTATCTTTCGTAACACTAGAAGCACACAAACACACATAACAACCTCATAGCTCAACCTGCAGATTTAGCTAATAACATTCATGGCACTTGCTTTTTCAGACACTGATAATGTTTCATGAAAATTTTGTGAAGATTTAACAAGGAGACACAATGTAATTATTAAACTGACTGAACCATAGACTTTGTTTCCCTATTGCATGTTCATCGTAATTTCTAATCTTGAAGCCGGAACATTACATAAGTGTTTGAATATTTATTATCCTATGTTAAGTACTAATTAAAATAACTTTTTAATGACATGAGTTGCTCTTTTACTGAATTAGTTTCAACATTATTTGCTACCGTGAAGAGAACTTTAAGAATGCCCTGCTAAGCTTCCCTGTAACTGACTGATCCTATTGTGAGTATATGCTGGGGACTTAGAAGACTTTAAACTAGTTATACAAATGGAAACAAAACCCCTTTGAGTTCTGTTGACAACTTAACCTTTAGAATTTGGATGAAATCCCAGTTCTTGAGAGAAAGAAAAAAGAGTACTAAATGAAACTATTATAGAGAACATTGTTATGGGATTTTTTAACGTATACAATATATAATGGTGCTAATGCATTTTCTAGCTTGACAAATGTCTGTATCATTCATATTAAAAGATACATATTAACGATTCTATTAAAAAACATTTATTTTATTTTGGGAAATATGTATTAATCTGAAAACAAATGCTCCTGTGAAAGGGACACATGACATTTTCAGATTCATGAAGTTACAGAGATTTTTAAATAGGTTGCAGAATGAGAAATAATTAACTGTCTTCCACTTGAGCTAGAGGTCTGTAACCATCTTTTGTTGTGACTGCAACTCTTTATTTACCAATAGAAAACCCCTAGAAAACCCCTTAAAATATGTCAAAAGTTAACGTATTTATGAGCAATCAGGGTGTATCTAAACAAAATACAAAATGGTGCTACCTTGTAACAAGAAAAGGAGAAGCAGCCCAATCTAATAAATGTTCTTTTACCATCAAGGTGGCATTTCTAGGCAAACCTTTAATATTTTAACATATTCTGCACTCTAGTAAGAACAACCAAACCAAAACGAACCACTAACAACAAAAAGAATGCCCCCTTTATCTATGCAGAATCCTCTTACAGGAAAATAATCAAAATCTCCCTCATGCAAGAGCAGATTGTTAGGACAGACAAACATCCTAAAACAAAACCGGATGTAAGAATAATTCTCCTATATGGTTGTATCGCACTGCATCAGCCAGAGGCAGAGAAATGCATGACATTGCAGAATTCAGCCCAAGAGCTCCCTGCAGTCTAAACTTTTATTTCACATTGTGCTTTCTGAGTCTGTCAGAAAATTCACCATTAACAATTCCAGAGCATTGTACATTTTGTGTGTATATTAAAATTTGGATTTTTTTCCTAGTACCAGTGTATATTTGATTAAAAAAATTATGGGGTTGAACTCATTATCTTATCTATAATCCCAATAAAACTCTGATATTTGTGCTATTTAACTAACCATCATGGACTGCCTTCTCTTTGTAATTTTAAGAATAACTGTAAAGCACTTCAAGATCAATACAACTGATCTGCAAATCAGTTGCACAAATGCAACACATTCAAGCACACTTTTAAAGAAGACTTTTAGCTAGAGAAACAAAGTAATTTCTACTCCAAACTTCACAGCAGGCACATCCGTGGTCTAGTCTTTGTTTTTGATACTGTACCATTGGGATCAGCGTTTCATAAAAGGACAACAAATTGAGGTTACCACAGCCTGTAGAATTTCTTTTCACAAATGCTGAGCGGTTGTTCTAACTTTTTCCTATGACAAGCTTTCCGAGTTCTGCTTGGTCAGAGTTTCCAAATGATAACAAAAATTGGCTTGAGGGATACATTTCCCAAACAGATGATTTGCCTTCACTGGAAAAAAAAACTCTGTCTCAAAATACACACATTTGTGCAAAGCAGTTCCTGGTACTGCAGCTCTCACTCAGACATCATTCTCACAAACTCAGCTTTCAGGTCAGTACATTTATTAACCTCCAGAAAAAGTCACAATAGCTTCTGCTCTTTGAACTTTATATGCAGCAGTCTTTATATGTTAACACAGACGCCAATGGTTACAGCACAACAGATGCAGAGCCAAGCTAGGACCTAAAATATATTTTCTCTGCTATCATGGCAGCAGTTTTTTTTCCCTTAAAGCCCCAAATCCCTAATTCTTCAGACCAAGATACACACCTTGTCAATAAGACTTTAACTAGTTTGCCAAAATTATTTTGGAAAGGGCATTTTCTCCTAAGACTTAGTTAGAAGAAGTGAAGAATGAAGAATGTTTCTCAACAAGCTTCATTTGTATATGTTCTTTCTAATCACAGATATCAATATTCAGTAGAAGAAAATTACTTTGCATTTATATTTAGCTACCACAATAGTGGTAAAGAGGAAGCTAGAATTATATTAAATTTCAAACCTCCCTCAATCTCTCAGTATTTCAGAAGTTTTTTGTTTTTTTTTAAATGAAAACTTAAGTGCTAAGGATAACTTCAACAGTAAGCACTGAAGTTTATCAACTTACCACTGATGAGATGCATCACACTTTTGCAGATTTATTTAATGAAAGAAGCAGACATGGATAAAAAGGACAGCTCACAGTTGCATTACAAGATCACCAGCTGTTTTTGGAAGCAAATCTTTTGATTTCAGTGGGAGTGACGCTTTGGTGGAGTATGGAATTGCTTAGAGGGATAAGAAAGAAAGTGTGCTGTATGCTGTGAATCTAAACATCAAACTCTTTTTTGGTTCCTGCTCTCCTTTCAGTGTGGTACGGTGTAGAATAAGAAGCATATTTTCAAGCCTACATGTCAGAAGTTGAAGTAGCACTTCTAAAATTCTTTTATAATGTGTAAAATGTACATACGAATGCAGACATTGAGTTACGTGAAAGACTTGTACTGCCCAAGCATCTTTGCAAGGTTTGAGAATCCTGGCCTCCCACACCAGCATCTGTACTCAGACCAGCCTGCTAGTCACTAGCTAACTACATGCAGATGACAGTCTTGCTGAAAATCACAGCCGGAGGGGTGGAGGATGCGTACATATTTAAAACAAACACACACACACACGCTACCTCCACCCCCCAAAAATAACCATACAACCCCCAAACTTTTAGATCGCATTCATATTGTTAAAAAAAAAAAAAAGAATCTGGACAACGTGGGCAGAGAAAGAGGATATGAGGATATCAGGATGTCTTTGACATTTCCTCCTCAAGTGGTAAAGAAAGGGAAGGCCATCAATCAAAATCAACTTTTGTGTGATAAGGAAAATGGAGCATAACTCTTTTCTCTTCCCTCTAAGATTAAAAAAACCCAAAACATTAGGACTCCTGATATTCAAGAAACACACCCATTTTCAGAATGTGAAGAAATTTTCCATTAAAATAATGACTCAAGTCTGGCTCTCATCAATATCTTCTCTACTATTCCATACTTACCCATTTAGAAGGTGCCCTCGGAACACCAGTGAACTTCAAAGGGTTCATCTCTTACCTGAAATGAAAAATCCCACTGCTTCTTCCAGTGAATTGATTCACAAGAAACAAATTAAAATTGGTCAAGTTTCTTGTAGCATCTTTGGATTCACATCTTTTTATTACCTCCTTGCTTTTAATTTTGAAGGATGGCTTGGAATACAAAAAAAAAATTAATAAAGAAATACTTCTTTTCACATTCAGTTCTGATTATCCATTGTGTTCTGCTCACACAACTTCTAACTCATGGGTTGTGTGCTGTAAGGTACCTCATTCTGCTACACAAAAATGGATCAGGTTCTAAATAGCTTTTTCAGGAATTTTTTACAAAACTTTGATTCCCAAAATTTCAGTTTCTGCTCTTCAGAACATGTAGTACAAAAAGGTGAGGAGCTGTCCTATTTCAATTACTTTTTTATTTTTCTTTGTGATTCATAGTGGAGGAGGTCATTAGCTAGCAGATGAATTTTTCTTGGACCCTATTTCTACCTTCCATATGATGAGCTGATTAGTTCCCATGGAAGAAAAGGCCGTACAAATAATGATACTAATCGCTGGAATTCAGAAAGTTGTCCTTTTATAATCCAAAACTACTGTGTATCCAGGAAATCCTGGCAGACATTCACTGTTTGCAAATGGTTGGGAAATATGACTGTTTGCCATCAAAAACAGATGAAAAGCAGGATCTGGTTAAAAGACCAAATCTCTGCCCAAGCAAAACCTTTCCAAAATAAAGATACAATGTCTGCTAGCTGATAGTTGACCTCAGCTGAAGAAGGGTGACGGTTCTGCACTGGTGCTCACTGGTATATAAGTTGAGCATTTTAAAGTGACACCAGGGTCTGAAATAATATTTAGTTGGAAAGGAATTGTCAATTCTGACACTGTAGTAATATTCCCATCAAATAGATTCTACTTGAAAGTAAAGCTATCTTTTAAAATTTTAAGTACACATGTGGACAAGCAAGATTTCCCTTAGGCTGAGAATAATGTACAAAAATATCACTTAACAGCATAGGTGCATCCCACTTATTTATAGCGGAGTGCACTGTTCAGTCAAGAATTACAAACCTACACTTTTTTTGAGGATTACTGGTACAACTCTGAGAAGCTGCATATATTTTCAAGGATTATACTGTGTTGTATATAAAAAGAATAATGTTGTGATACTGAAGCAGCATATAGTTACTAAATTCTTACCAGTTTAGACTCGGGTCCTAAGCCTCTTTATTTAGTAATTCAAGAGAGAGTGACTGATCAGGTTATGTTTAACTTACATATTAAACCTGGCTAACAAATGTAATTTCTGGGGAAAACAAATGAGAAAAAAGTTTCCTATACTCAGGAAAAATGTGACTATCTTTTGAACATTGGAAGGCCGTACTGCAGCTACAAGAAGTGCTGACAGTAATTAAAAAATAAAATAAAAAATAAGAAGTGTTATAGAATTCTGTAAATTTCCTAAAGCTACAAAACAAACGAACAAAAAAAAATCTGGTCTCTCAAATATGATTTTTAAAATATAGTAGGAATGAAGTATTTTGGATTAACTTCTTACCTGGAAAACAGTCTCCCTGCATTTCAATTGGACTTCTTATTAAATAAAGGTGCAATTATGTCACACTACAAATATTTTCGATAGACTGTATTTTAATTTAATTCAAAGTCTTAAAATCCTCCATGGTCTTTAAAAAAAGACAAAGAATTTGTAATATCCGAATTAATAAAATATTAGACGAACTCTTGACCAAAATTAAACTCTGAAGAGGCAAAAGAAACTTTGTGAGAATGCAAGTAAAGATATGCCCTGCAAGGAGCTCTGTCATCTTAGTAAAGGTTTGTGATGTTTTATTTGCATACGGAATTCAGAGGTGAGGAATAAAGCAGTATGTATAATTATTTTAAAAAAATAAACTATTTTAAAACTATTTAAAACTATTTTAAAATTTATCTGGTAAAATCTAATGATTTGTTGGTACTTTCATAATTTACAATAACAAAAGTGTTCAGAATGTTACCTGTCTGAGAGGTAAGAACAATCATTCTGCATTGAATGATGACACCGATCACACAGAACTGGAGGGGCAACATGCAGACACTGCCAACCAGACCACAAAACGGAGGGAAAAAGGCCAGCTTACCTTGTGCACCTCACTTAAAATCTGCTCCAGTCTCACCCATCTACTGGGCTCAAGTGACTATACACAATTTTTTACTTTGCAATATCACAGTTATCTTCCACTACAAAGGAAAATATTGTGCTATTACTGTCATCAAAGTTGGTGGCAGTACTTATACTAACTCCTGTTAGATAGACTGCATCATATAATACAACATTATGTACTAAGTTGTTGATATAAGGCATATAAATAAAAATGAATAGGTACAGGAAAGAAACCAGAATCACAGGTTTTTTTGTCATGGCAGCTGATTATTTTGTGTTGCCACAAACTCCTGATCCTGAGCAAAAGGGAAGCTGTGGATCCTCTCCTGGTCTTCCATACTCTAAAGTCATAAAGGTCATTAAATAACATGAGACAAGTAATAACTTAGTATTTCCATATGATTATTGTTTCCCCCAAGCTTTTCTGTATGCTCTCGGGAAACAGTGCAACAATACTCTCAAGAATAAACAAGTAGACAAACAGACAAAACCCCACAATATTACACACCAAACTTTTTCCTACAGAAATCTTAAAAAATGGAAAACTGCATATTATTCTACCAAAAACGAACATATGGTGGGAAAAAACAGAGCAGTCTTTTGTCCATGTTCAACGTGAAATGAACATTGCATGTGACAACTTCTGCTGAGATCCCCTAGACTTAATGAACAATCTACATGCCACCCAATTACTTGACTTTGAACGTCTCTGCTAAAAAAAAGGACTATTTCGTGCCTGTAATTTGCAACACTGTTTAATCACCCACAAAAAAATATTATTTTAAATTAGAAGATTTTTAAGCTTATAGTTGTCTGACTGTGCCCTCAGATCAGAAAGCCAGATGATGAATTCCTTTCTTATTTTACTTGAGACACTTGGAACCTCAAAGCTGAAGGAAAACTACAGATTCAATCATTGTTTCACAGGCAATCTCTCATAAAAAGAACTGCAAAAATTGAGAAAGTTTACAAGGCTATCCTTAGGACTGGCACAACTCATGAAAGGGCACCACAGAAACCAAATTGTAGTTTGCAGTCAGTAAGGTATGAAAACACACAAAGAGAAATGAAATTAAGTACCTTGCTATACGTTACCTGTGAACTCTTCATCTTGTGCAGTGAATGAGTCAACAAGCCAGGGAAACAATATGCAAGAGCTTAACTAAAGACAGCTTTAGCTATGGAGCTAAAGGATTTTACAGGGGGTCAAAATAAATGTTGCATAGGGAAATAAGAACTGGACCTAATGAAGCATCAGGAAGTTTCATGGAAAAAAAATGCGATTAAGGGGTCTGGTTACTATAAACATGAATGACTGAGGTTCTTCTTGCTAGTGTTCAAGAAGCATTTGGACAATGCTCTCAAACATATGGTTTAGTTTTTAGGTAGTCCTGTGTGGAGACAGGAGTTGGACTCGACAATCACCATGGGTCCCTTCCAACTCAGGGTATTCTATGATTCTATAAGAAAAAGGAGGGGAAAAAAGATGGGTTGAGATGTCATAACTGTTCAGGCACTAAAATTGCTTGCAAGCTAAACACACATTTCAAGTCCCCCTGTTCTTTTTTCATGTAGAATGTATGTCTGGCTTCTATTTCTAAAGAAACAAGTTGCTAGACATCTAGTTTGTAAAAAACGCTTAAAATGCCAGCAAGACTCTTCACAGTGTAGTCAGCTGAAGACCAGTAAGTCATTCAGTGCACCTTGCAGCAAAGAAAATTAAACTTTAATGAGTTCAGTATGGCCATGACTGTACAAGTTAACTCATTTACTGGTGTATTTCATAGCAGACAGTTAGCTTGCTAAATCTACAGAGCATGAAGCACTGCCTACAAGGATGACAACTACTCTATGGTTCACTGAGATACATCTGCCTCAAGAACTAATTCTGTAGGGGGCATCCAACAACAAAACCCCAGCAAGAAAATGGCATCTTTGGCAAAAACGAACAGTTCTGAGTTCAGTCCAACCATTCAGTTGCAACTCTGTGCTCAGAGAACTAGTGATAGTTATTCCTAGAACAAGTGATTTTTGCAGATGTTCCTACAGTACATAGTTGTCTTAACAAAATGGTATTATTCAACATCAAAAAGAACCTGGACTCCACGTGCATAGGCAGGTTAGAAGGCATGTCATTTATCAACTATGGATTTAAATTTGTAGTAATTTTTATGGCCTAATTGGACCTGGTTGGCGAGGTTTGACCACTGTCCTGGTTCCAGTTAGGACAGAGTTAATTTTTCCTCATAGTAGCTGGTAGGGTGCTATGTTTTGGATTAGGATGAGAAGAGCGCTGATAACATGCTGATGTTTTAATTGTTGCAGAGCAGTGTTTACACCAGGCCAAGGACTTTTCGGCTTCTTGCTCTGTCCTGCCAGCGAGCAGGCTGGGGGTGCAGCAGGAGCTGGGAGGGGACAGACCCAGGGCAGCTGACCCAAACTGGCCAAAGGGGTATTCCATACCATCTGGCGTCATGCTAAACAATATATAGGGGTGGCTGGCCGGGGTGGGGGGGGCCGGCTGCTCGGGGATAGGCTGGGCATCGGTCAGCGGGCGGTGAGCAATTGCATTGTGCATCACTTGTTTTCTTACACATTATTAATACTATTATCATTATCACTATTATTATTATTATTGTTATTATTATATTCCTGTCTTAATAAACTGTCTTTATCTCAACTCACCGGCTTCGCTTTCCCGTTTCTCTCCCCCATCCCAGAGAGGGAGGGGGGAGGGTGAGCGAACGGCTGTGTGGTGTTTAGCTGCCGGCCGGGTTAAACCACAACAACCACACAGAAAAGAAAGGCCAGTCCAAATTGTGTGAAGTGAAGAACAAGGATGTATACCTAGCTCATGTTTAATGTGATTGCCATCTTGCTTTACATTAAGATTATTTTAAACAGATGAGCATTACGCAAAAGTAAAAGAAAGTAAAAGTGGGATACTAGGATGCTTAATAATGCTAACAGATTAAGGACTAAGACGCAGTCTAGTCATTACACCAAATAAATGTGTCATTTCAACAAAAAAAATGCTATTTCAATCTCACAGAGATGTGAACCCCCCAAAACGCATCTGTTAAAGGTGACTCAAAATTAGTAAGAAAATGGATCATATCCATCGATTTCAGTGGCAGTTTGATAAAAATCCTGCAACCCAGTTACAACAATAAATAATCTTCCATTCACTTTCCAGTTGAAATAATCTTTCACTCACTTTCCAGTTAAATACCTCTGGGACTCAGCCAAATTCAGCTAGCTCCAGATCCCAATTAGTATGAAAATTTCCCAGTTTACCAACAAAAAGACTATGGAAACAGAGTGTTGCATTCAATCATCATGCAATGATGGACTGGAATGGAACACTGATCAGCTCTCAGTCCTGTTTTAACCACTGGAAACCAATATGCTAAAATATATTAGAGAATTTTTCACATTGGACTAACAATACGTTACAAAATATATTAAAAGATGGTTTTGTCATCAACTTCTTATGCTTATTAAAAATGTTAACTATAAATGTGAGTTGACAATGAGGATTTATGTGTGCTTTGTTTTTAATCCCAAACACATAATTAAAGACAAAAATATCTTTATATTGGATAACTGGAACAGTATTTCTATCGCCATCTTTGTGAAGATTCTTCTGGAATTACAGTGTCAAAGGAATATTAGGATAGAATAAGTCATTTGTAAACTGCTTATCTCTCAGCAGTGAACAACCACTTAAAAAGCTGTAATTTATGTAAAACTTCACTTATTGATTAAAATTTTAATGACTGTCATAGCTTTGTCTCAAAGAAAATATTTCCCTTCTGACAGTATCTGAAACACTATCTACAAAAGCAAGCTGCAACACTGACATGCATAACATGCAAACAAGAAATCAGGTCAAATGCCATTTCTGTATCAGACAGAACTTTTGCAGCGATATGCTCTTTCCCTGTGACCCTAAGAACAATTTCAGTTAAGACATTTTTTCCTGCTGTTCCTATTACAGTCACTAAGAGAAAACAAACAAACAAAAAACTAGCCAAATGTATTTATTAGGAGAAAATTTGTGTTCTGCAGTCAAAAGCTTAAAAGCAATTTAGGAGTTTGGGATTAAGATGCTTGAGGCAGTTGAGCTGGCACTGGTCATGCAGGTTGTCGGCAGTTACAAACTACCAAATGTATTTGAATTATTTTGTGCAATGAATCTGCAAAGACTGTAAGCCAAGTGGTATCACTCTTTATTTGGACACAAATCTAAAGTTTCTTGCAGCATTACCACAAAGGTAGGTTTCAGAGACTTCAGCTCACTGGATCAGATTAATTTCTGATGGTTTTGCACTTTGCAAGCACTCTTTAATTACAGTCAAGATGATCTTCCCACTGAGTATTTATCTGCAGAAGTAAAGAATGAATTTCATGCTTTCAATATATCAATTTCACTATAGTTTTTAGGGAGTTCACCTCATATCTGTCAGAAGGTAAAACTGTGAGATTAACAGAAGTCTTTTAACTTGACTTTTCTTAGGACGTATTCCTGTTACATTTCTAAGCTTCCATTCTCTGTCACGGGTATTAAACTAGAAGGCCTGATTGTTAAGTTTCATCGACACGTTTTAAGGGGAGAACTTCCACCAACACACACTGCAGCAGGGAAGACTACTGACCCCAGGATAAAGAACAATAACGGAGCTACTAGAGTGGAGGACCTGGCTATGCACGGCAAGGTGAGTACAAGACAGGTACCGGTGATACCCAAAAGTATCAATACCTCATCACTTACTAATCGTATACACTTATCATCATCCTACTGCAGTGGCTACTGTAGAACGTGATTTTTTATATTCCACTTTCCTTTCAGCATGCGGTCATTCTGCTTTTTACAGGTGCAAAATGTCAGTGGGTATTTCCACCAGGCAGGAAACCAGGATAGCAGATTGGCAGGCTTCTTTAATGCAAATCTGAGAAGAATCTGCCTTTAGGACTGACCTTTTCTACAGCAAAAAGAGCTATGCAGTATGTCATTAGTAACATGATTATTAATATGCAGGCTTTTTTCAGTCTACTGAAATTAGTTGGAACATCTTACTCATTAATCATGTAATTCCATTTCAAAAAAATCTCAAACTCATACATGGCCAGAAAGATTCTTCAACGCAAATTTCTACATTTGGTGTTTTCTCTTGCTTTGAAAAATACTTAGTTATAGCCAGAATCTGTACCTGTCATGGTGCAGCTGTAGTACTGAACATCATTGATAGGTACCATAGCTCACAAAGAAGCAAAGACCGGATGTTTTCAAACCACATCCTGCTGTATTGAAGCTGCTTTAATTTGAGGTTTTCATATGTGCAGACCTTCTTTGTTTGTTTTAAACAAGCTCATCTTAAATTGTTTTTCACGTGAGGTTCAGACAGCAGGAGGAAAACAGTAAAACTGTAATATCCCATCAGTACCTGACAAATAGCATTCAGTTCTTTTTTTCTTTTTGCTTTACAAACTACATTGTGAGTAATAGCATGCATTTCTTTTTCAGTCTGTGTTCTTTACAGCTTCCTGTTTTTTCTAGGAAAATGAATCAGACATTTGTTTCTTCAAGATAAAAAAGACGACTGGAAATACAGTTCTTAATAGAGGCCATTCTGACAGAAAAAGGAAATGTTCATGAGACAATATCCTCAGCAAAAGACATCTGTTTAGAAAAGCATACCAGACAGTATCCCATAACTACTATGATAAATGCAAACATATGTCTATACCTACAGGAAAAGTAGCACAGAATGGTAACTGGCAGTGCTCCCGTGTCTTAATTACATCTTCTTTGTTTTATATGCAAGGTTATGCTTCTTTCTCCAATAATTTTTTTCTCTGTTACAAGAAAGATCTGTGATAACTGCTAAAAAATAGCATATCAAAACCTCAAAATTTAGTGGATGTTTTGGGAAGTTTTTGATTCTAAATATATGGCACCAAACACCATAAGCAATTACAGTGCCCAAGTTTTGGCAGTTGTTTGACAAGAAAATCAACACAGTTGGCTCCATATGATAATATAGTGTGTCTCTTAAATACAAGGTTCTTTCTTTTGTTTGTTTGTTTTTTAAAAAAGCAGACAATCAGACGTGAATAGGATTACTGCTTTTACCTTAGCGCTGCCCAGATCACACAAGAGCTGCTTTCTGGATGTGTATAGCTCATGAAACCACTTCTGGTGCCATAAGCTGTTCATACATTTTCAAGCTGCAACACTAAATAGTGACTTGTCACAGCATTAAACTGCATCCAAATGGTTGCCAGTGGGAATGCCATAACAAGTCTGTTTCTATGAAATAATTCACATGAAACGGTAAATCTAGCTGTTGATATATGTAAACAGTATTTAAGGAACCAAAGTAGATTGTCCCTCTGTCTTCAGAGAGTGTTCTACCACAGAAAGAAAATATACCTAATAATACGAATCATCAAGTCACTGCAGATGACTGGTTAAAAAAACATTCCTCTAGTTCCTCTACAGATTTGGGTGACTATTAGCATGTACTAAGAGTTAGCCTCTTCTTTACAATTTATGAACTTGAAAAGAACTGTGAAGTTATTTGAGAAGCTGTTGTACACTGAATTATGGTATACAAGTAGAACATAAATTTGTAGTCTTCTATATCATAATGTAATATTCTCGTTATGTACAAAAGGAAGGAGACTGTAAAAAGTCAGGATATTATCTTCCTATCTGAAGTTTCTGCAATCGTTTTAACAGGAAGAGCAGGCTTAAAAAATTAAGCAGTTTTTACGAAATATAAGATTATATGTGTTATACGAAGGAGTTATCTCTAATAAAAGGGGACTGGACTAGATTCCAACTACATCCTATGTTTCTACAAAATGACCACAGTAAATAAGAATTTACATTAAATAGTTCCATAACATTTTATTTTTTTTGCAAAATTTTGTCAATGAATGAGATTTCCCATTCCCTAGAACACAAGGTGGCTTTTTTGTCGTTATTTTTGTTTGTTTGTTTTGTTTGTTTTGGTTTTCTTGTTTGGTTGGTTTTTATATATTGTCATAAGCAAACAAGGTTGACAAAACACTCCTGTAATTTGTTTATATGAAAAAAGAAGTTTTCAAACTTCTGGTCTACACTTAATTTTTTGGGAAGCTATAAAGGCCCCAACTGCTTATTTGAAATTGGATGACACTTTCCATCTCATTACAGTCAAGTCAGTTTTAATCTCTTTTTGTCTTAGCACTGCCTTCAGTGTCTAATGCATGCAGAAGAAAACAAGGAGAATGTGCGGCTGTACGTCATAATGCCTGGTGATACTGTGCTGATTTTAAAGATGGAAAATTTACATACCTTTTTCATTTTCATTATTTCTGCTTTAAAAGCAGTTGTCTTTCCAGTCAGAGAAATCTCAGTGAAGAAGCCCTTACAGTTCGGTAATTTTACCACACTTAAAAATTTGAATGGGAAGGACGTGTATATGCTCACAGTTTGGATGATTAATCTTGGGGCAAGCAATTCGAGTTACTCAGACTAACTAGCTACTGAAGTATTCTGCTTTTCATTAGCTTTCATTAAGGTAATACAGCAACCTATGATGAGAATTTAACGTTTTCTTCACCCAAAAGCAGTGTGATGGTTGGCCCCATAACCTGCAGGTGCACCTCCGAGGTGAACCATGCTCCAAGCCAGTGGCCAGCCTTAAACCCCTCTACACGCCTGTATCACTGGCTCGAGATTCTGCTAACAGGGGTCCAGACTTTATTTATGTACTTCTCAGCGCTATAATGGTATTTGCTCTTGAACCTAGAGAGTAAAACATCTACACATATTTTTATTATTTTTCATTCCATTTTTATTCTTTCTTTACTCTGTCCTATGCTCTTAAGAAGTCCAATATAATCGTATCTGTTTAAAAGAAAAATCTGTAGAATTAATTAGAATAAGTATTTCAATAGTGTACCTCTCAGTAGACTATTTACTTAATTATTAAATTCAGAAAAATTACCAAGCATTTTTGAAGTCCTTTTCAATGGTCTAACACAACTACATTAATTAATTATAACTAGTTCCACGAAATCAGGTGCTCTGCCTATCCTAAAAGAGCAATGCTGTTCTCACGAAGTGCAATACTCCAAAGAAGAAAATATACATTTGTTATGTGCATACTTGCTATGTATACGTGTTCCACCTCTGAAAGAAATCCACTGAAAATATGACGAATATAACCCACAAAATTTTGAGGTGAGAACTACTACAGCATCCTAAGAATTGATTTTTTTCTCACAATAAAATCGAACCTAGGGAGGAAATATCCTACATTGTAATCATTGTTAAACAGAAGTTATCTAACAGCATGATACAGGTGGGTGAGACAAGTGGAGGTGAACAAAAAATTCCATTGGTGAACAAAAACAGATTATTCATAATGACAACAGAGTTATTTAAATTAACTTTGAAAGTCAAGCACATCTGGTTAAAGTCCTAGCCAAGACGTCTCCATGCTGGGCTGGCTACTAAACACATCAGTACAAAGATCCTCTTACTTTACCTGCTTGTAGGAAAAAATAATCATTATTCTGGGTCCGTAAAATGGAAATTCCAAAAATAAATTCACGAAAATAAACCTCTGCTCTGTCTCATATTAGCAAGTGTTAAGCACTTACAATATGAACTATCACCTACAGAAGTCGTGGAGAATTTAACACCTCAGACCATGAACTACCCTCCACAACTATGAAAACTGTCTAGTGATTAGAGAAGCCTTATTTGGATTAGATGAGGAATATTGGCAATATCAGATAATAAACTGAAATAAAAGCTTGAACCAATATGTGGAATATTAAAAATAGGATAAAAAATGCTTTGTTGATCCTTTACAGCTAGTGGAGAAATACATTTTCACACGGTCTCTAAAATCATCACGTCATTTACACACAGACTCCAAAGGCAAAGCGAAGCATAAAGCGCACTGTGAGTGCATCTCCCACACTAGAGCACATTGGCATTCTGTTAGGGAACTGACAGGCTGGAATACAAATTCTCAAAGGGCATTCCTGACTTCCACGTCACACTCTCTGCTTTTGGAGGGGGAATCAAAGTCCAGTCACGGTCACTGGCAACCAGCTAGGAAGCCAGCTGCTCGGAGCGCAGAAGGGAATGCTGAGAGCTGGAGCCCACAGGGGTCACTCCACTAGTGCTCTCCATACACAATTCTGATTTGTGTGCTTTGAGCTACGGTCATCTAGTCCTTCTTGAGTAAGGATACAAGAGAAGAATAAGTCCATCAATTCAAAATGTAATGTTATGGGACTGTTTTCTCCTTGGGAAGAGTTGAGGGGGACCTCTTTCTGTTAGAAGGCATATTCTCACTGACTCATGCTCCAAGCACAAACAGCAGCACACCGGCAGGGTCCTGACACACTGCACCGCCACCTGCAGCGTGACGCACTCCCTGTCCCGCGGTCCCTGCACAAGAGACGCAGGGCTGTGCTGGGCAGCGCGGTGGGGGCTGCTGTGAGCCCCAGCCACGGCCCTGCAGGGCAGCCTGTCCCTGCACATTGCACTCTTAGCTCCATCCCACCTGGGCCACCAAGCACGTTTTGCATCATTCACTTCGTGCCTTTGTAAAGCAGCAGGGTCTGGGTCCTCTCCTTCTGGACTCAATCTTGACAATGCATCGTTAAATTCCTACCCACAAGAGTAATCCAAGCCTCAATTACAGATCTGTAGGATCAAAATTCTCATTTCCAAGAATGGAAACCATTACAACAATCACTCAGACAATTTCATTTCACAGAGCATCTTTTGCAAAACGAGATGGTTTTGTACCAGTAAGTTACCTAATTTGATATTTTGCAACACTTTTTTTTTTTTTTTAGATTGCAGGCATGATTAAAGACACTTAAAATATCTATCAGAACAGCTAAGCTCCTGCCTTTTCATTGCATCAACTTGTTTTTCTTCCACTGACTTATAAAATAAACAGTCATAAAACAAGTCCAACAGCACTTTTCATACAAGAAAGCCTGCTGAAATTGTCTTTAAAAAAAAAAAAAAAATCAAACCCAAAACCCTAAGCCCTGAAGTGAACTATTTGAACTATTAATTCTAAACTAAAACATTTGTCCAGTTATGTGTGGCTGAGTGTAACACTTAACAAATGATCTGTTGCTTGATGTCTCAGACTTCTCAGAGAACTTTATTTTCCCGTCCAGATGTAAATTAAAAGCAAGGGGAAAGGAACAATAACAAGCATTCCCAAGGCTGGAAAAAAGTACAGAATTTTGGCTGGGTGACCTTCAGCTGAGGCTCCACTGCAGCTGATCACATCCACAATCCTTGTACCAACGACTGTCTACAGAGGCCTTTACAAGGCTGTCATAACAACTTTGAAACAGACCTCTTAAAGTTCTTAATCTGTTTGGGGGCAGGAGGGAACCTAGAGCAAATCATAAATGAAAAAAATGTAACCAGAACATAATCAAAGCAAAAGTAAAATCAGTACCTCCAGAAATTTTCATAAACAGATTTATTTATTTTTAATTGGAAATGTGCATGTTCTTCCCCCTCTCTTTTAATGTGCTGACTGATTGAAGATTTTTCTGTTTTCATATTTCATACAAGACCTTCAAAAAGGTCTTTTTTTTTTTTTTTTTTTAACCCTGGGAAACTCAGAGATCTCAGAAAATGATCTTTCCTAGATTTCAGAAGATACTTTTGCAACATACAGACCTTCACTGACTACCCTCAGTGCTGAATCTTCAACAAAACCTTAATTTCTCCTAAACATAATTTTTTTAATGTTCCACTTCCAGCGAGTTGTAAATAATCTCACTAGAAATCTCTTTTATTCAGCTTTACATTGTCCACTCTTTTGCAGTGGCATAATGTTATTGATTCTCCACCACTATGAAGTCTTTCAGTGGCAGGTTAAATCAAAATGCCTATTATGAAACATGAATGAAGAAGCAGAACCCTTGGTCATCCCCCCCCCCCCCCAAAAAAAAAGGTGTTTTGTCTAAAATTACAATCTAACACTTGGGTGACATCAGGGCTGAGATACAGTGATGGCAGTATCTGTGAAAAATCATCCCATAACTGGGGAAATCTTCACTAAGAACTAGCTGTCAAAAATGCCAGCTGTACCTGATGCAATATGAAGGGATGTAAAAGTCTTCGGCATCCTGATACCACTCCTGGCTGCATGGCTGCCTGCTCACTCGCAGGAGCTGCAGGTCGCACCTACACGCATTTATTCAACGCATGAAAATCTGGTCCATGGTTTTCACAGTAACTTCACATCACACCAAATCCTCATTTTTGATGTATGCCTGTGCAATTGTCACATATATTTGAAAAAAAAAAAAACACCTCACCTCTCAAGACAAAAACCATTACATTCCTGTTTGAATACATACAGTAGAATGAGTAAAATGTCAAAAGTGATTATGAAAATGTAGTGCCAAAAACTAACACGAAATAAAAAAAAAAACCTTTGTGAAAAACTCCCACGCTAAATCCTGCTCTTGTAAGCTCAGAAATGTTGACCTTTTACTACATTCCCCACAAAGCTGTACAGTGATGACCACACAGTGCAGGCTGCAGTCATTTACTGATGCAAAGTCTGCTTTTGTGTGAGTCCCCAAATATCCAACCTAGGTGAACCACGGCTCTGGCCAGAGGCTGAAGAGAAATGCATCCACACAATGTACCTACTGGAGTGGCTGTAAAATCACACAGAACAAATGCTGACATTAGAGAGGCTACTTTTGTCCAAACTGTCCAACTAAGAAGACAATCCAAAGCCTTTCTAAGTGGTAATTACGTTTACTCCTGAAACCCTTGAAGATACCGTATTTTGAGAAAATTCTGAAAACATTCACATTTGCACCTTGACATGTGCAAAAGTCTGCTTAGGCAAAACAGTT
This sequence comes from Anser anser, assembly GCF_964211835.1. Lineage (NCBI taxonomy): Eukaryota > Metazoa > Chordata > Aves > Anseriformes > Anatidae > Anser > Anser anser. The sequence goes on along the minus strand of NC_139729.1, from coordinate 28,861,848 downwards.
ACACAAATTGGATTTTCTTTCTTTGCTTACTTCTTTTTTTCCTTTTCTCTTTCTTTCTCTCTTTTCAGAAAAGGAGGGTCCAAAACCACCAAACCAAAACCAAATTGTTTTTCAGGCAAAGCGACCTTTGAAAATACGGTCTGTAGATCTAACACACCGTAGTCAGTGAAGCTGCCTTCTTCTTAGGTCTGTAAATTCCGTTCTATGGAAGCTCTGGGGTGTAGACTGTAGTTTGCACAAACTATTCATTTGACAGAAGACTGTTGCTTCATTCTGTGACACACCATTGCTCACCAACCAATTGCTGAAAAGTAGGAATGTAGAACATTTAATAAAAACGCCAGCAATTGAGAGACCAGGAAAGTTGAACACAGATGGGGAAAAAAAGGATTACTTGTGGTGTAGGGCAAAAACTCAGACATCCTTCTACGCATAAACCTGAAGGGCAGACAGCATATTGAGCCCAAAAAGGACTAGGGACAGATTGGTACCTGATGAAAAGAAAGGCGCATTCTGGCCAAGAAAGCAGTGAGGTGCCCGCAAACAGAACATTGGGGCTGGGCAGACAAAGAACTCACCACCGCAGGCATGCTACACCCGGGCTGCAGCCCTGCTCCTCCTACACGAGGCAGCAGCTGCCGAAGCACAAGCCATTGGCCGCCAGAAAGCACAGGACAGCCAGCTCCGTCCTCTTCACCTCCCCTTTCCATCGCAGTGCTCTGTGGCAGCACTATAGGCATTACTTCAGTTTTAATGTGGCACGTTCTGCTCAGCTCTCTAAGCAGGCATTGCTCTGTCCCCTCCCTGCAGCTTCAGTCACACCCACCTTGGAAATGGCCAAAGGTAGGGAAGAGGGGACACTGGTGCCGTGCAGCACCCTTGAGTCCCACGTAACCTGAGTTCACACAGCAGTCACAGGCATTAACTCTGGGTCTGGGCTTTGACTTAACCAAATGCAACAAAATCCCCCCAGAACAAACGAAAACCTGACCCCCTATCACTCCCCCTCTCTCTGAAACGAGGGGGGAAATGCCACAAGACTGTATGCTGAAATTCAGCCTACATGACGTTTCCTTTGGATCTAATTGCTTCCACACAATTTGCATCTGCTAGTCACGCTAGGTCCCAGAGCACAAAATATTCTCTGTTACAAAGGAGCTCTTGTCCTCCTCCCACCTCCATAATCAAAGCGAAGGACATGTGGCTAAAACCAAGCAGAGCAAGTGAAATAAACAGGTTTCTACCTTCGTCCAGAGCACCCAAGCAGGAGACAAGCCCAGGCCATACTGCCGACTCCACCAGGATGTGAGGGAGCGAGCAGTGTGGGCTGGCAAGGACGGGCTGCATACAGCAGGCAGGCCGAGAAGCAGCTGGCTCTGCATGCTGACCTCTATTTGCAGACTGTGGAGTGGAGACGGTTAGGGCAGGGCAGGTTGTCTTCTAGATGCCGCCTACAGCAGCTCACAAACGTCATGAAAACAAAACAACTGGCTGTTCCTACATGGAGCAGTCCAAACCATTCATAAAGCCAATTCCCCTGTAGATGTTTCCAGAAAACATCTACAGGGGAAAAATGTTCTCATGACGGCATTAACACCTGATTCTACACCAAGATTCATTCCAAACACCACAATTCTACCACATATTTCTAAAGTGCACTAATTGACATTCTTTTCTGATGATTTATGCATAAAGCAATTGTATTTTAATCTTGTATTATTAAATGGATGTGTGATTGTTAGCATCTGTTAATGAACAAATGATGCTGGGCTTTGGGTTTAAAACTAAGACTAACGGATGGATTTAAGATAAATTTCACTAAACCATTGCACTTCTCTGCATGCACAATAATTGTTCACTGATTAGCTTAAAAGTGTACATCAGTCCAATACAATCAATTTTACATCAACACAACAGTGTTTATAGAAGGGTTTTCATAGATTTCCTGAATTACTTAGGAGTATGTATACTTGAATTTAATACAACTTTTGTGTCTGGACAACCTTTCACAACAAGTTTCTTATATATTTCTTCAAAGGAACCCTTCTTGGCAACACTTCTAAAGTCAACACAGTCTTGCATTAAGCTTTCTTTGCTGACACTTCACAGCTGACTAAGTGAAAATGTAGATCATATCCTAATGCAGAAAACCCAGGAACCCTGCAAAAGGAACACATCCTCAAATCAATTTTATTCTAGATCCGCCTCCACCCTCAGACTTTATTAAGCACAACATTTTAAGCACCGCAATTTTTATTAAGCAGGGCAGTTGATGTGATTTTAGATTTTGAGAAAACAGCCTATTGATCACAAAAAGACACTATCTGGGATTAGAAAATGAATAATTATCAACTGTCATTGAAAACTGAACTGCAGCCATTCCTACTATTTGGATGGTATTCCTACCATCCCCAAATTCAGAGGGAAAAGGTGACTTATAGATCCTTAGTGGTTTTTTTTAAGTTTATTTATTTTTTTAAGAGGGGCTATAATGTCAACAGAGAAATTAGGTCATTTTTTTCATTTCAGCAGTATTTTATACATTTATATCAAAAGAAGTTATTTATTTACCCACATCAAAATTTCTTCCAGTGATTCAGTTTGATTTTAAACAATCTATTCCAACCTTTTATAACTATCAACGGAGAGAGACACTTTAATTTCCACAAAGTTAAGTCAACATACGAATAACTTTTTTTTAACCTCACTGTAAATTGAAAGCATAAGCCTGGCAGATTTTCCTGTTAGTATTCAAAACAGACACTTTCAAACAGACCATTACAATGAGTGTCAGTAAACATGATCCATTGCTTCAGCTGAAGCAGATCTGCAAGAATCAATCTGCAATGCGATAACTTACAACTGCTCTTTTGACTATATTCAGTCAAGATCTAAAATAGACACCTATCAGTCAGCAGGATGTGACCCAGCTCTGAGAAGGACCATCCAAAGATCCTAGAAATAATTTTTCACATTTCACTGGGTTTCTGCTACAAGGCCATTGTTGTTAATAACTAAAGCTGCATGCTTGACACATTCATGTACCTTTGCATATAATGACTACAAATGCAGTCACAGCCAAAAAAGTGTTTGATCCAAAATGAAAAATTTGAATTCATAAGCCAAAATGTGGTCCATTATTATGTTTTGTTTTGTTTTTTAGTATGCACATTAAATTGCAAAACTCTTAATCTACTAAGCCACTGGTGTTTCCCCACTTAGTTTGAACGCATGAAGTTTTATAAGTAATCCGAAAATACTATTTGTTGCCTCCTGCCAGCAAATGAATGCTTAAACTTGTTCTTGACTTCTGAATTTAAAAATACCATTTGGCTAAATAATGATCATAGTCCAATAATCATTAAAATGTTAGCTAAAGAAAAATACAAAGATCAGATATTCTAACATGCATGGCTCAGATATGATGTCCTGCAACCAGCTTTTTAATTAAAAGTTTCACCACAGGATCACACCTAGTATGACAGATAAGAGCCTGAAACTTGCTGTTAAATGGCAGGACCTTCAGTTCACCGCATTCAGTAGAAGGTCAGTGAAAATAGGAAGCACTCATCACTTTGTAAGCGCCGTTGTGCTGAGAATGATGGTACAGTCTGAATTTTGAGTTGCATCAATTTTACAACAGACATGATTTTATTTCCTTCCCAAGGCAGAGATATGCAACTCCGAATATAGTCAAAACTTTTTCATACACCAAATGTGACTTTTGGCTTGATCACCAGAAAAAAAGTGAATGGCTATGCCCCACTTCCAAAAAATAGGCTAGCAAGTGTACTCACTTAAGGGAAACTGGACTTTAAAGATTATGCAAAATGCAAATTTTAACTAATGAACCAGTTCAGCCATTTTACTTTAAGAGAAGCATCTAAGAAGAAAAAACTACACCTGTCTCACTTCCAACAGCTTGCACTTTACCTTACCTTTACCTTTGCACTTAACCAAGCTTGCACTTTGTGCATAAAGTAACAAAACCAAGTTGATTTAATTTATTGTCCATGCATTTCTTACACCATTTTGATTGACCTTTATTTCCCAGTATTTTTGCTTCCATATACTCCTTTGATAAAAACACAAATATATTAAATTATTACAAACTTTTTTTATGTGGAATCTATTGCAGGTCTAATATAGCACCAAATATGGAAATGAATCGATTAAAACTTCCAAGTCAAAAAAAGAAGCTAAAGAAAAAAAAAAGAAAAAGGAAGAAAAAATGTCATGTCAGTAATGTTCCATGATGTACTTAGGAGCTAGTCATACAGAACTTTTCTTAGAAAGTGTATATACTCTGTTTAAATACATTTATATGTATATATTCATATACACGCCAAATACAGTAATTAAATCTTATATAAAAAGTCAAGATGTACATGAAATATGATTGCACTCCGTACAAACATATTAAATTGAGAAACTTAAAGCTGTGATGCTGAAATGCAAGTTCTGACTGGAATCATAGGTATGCAATTCTAATGAAGCAGAACAGCCTGAAAAGTAACAGCTTGGATATGGTCTGGTGTCTGTGGCTTTTACTAGTCTGTCCCAGTAACGACGTTCAGTATCAGCAGTCCTTTAATAAAACTTATTGAATATTCTTATGATTACCGATTCTGCTTTTCTACTGCGTCTTTTAAAAATTAGATGCCCAATTTTTGGAGCATATTCAAATTTAGTTATATGCCTACCTTATAAGAAATTTAGACCATATTTAGCAGTGAAATAAGACAGTTATTTCTTAACAATGTATAAGGTGAATTTCTGAAATCCTTCTGTCTTCCGTCGGGCACAAATCCTATGAAGGATGATGAACTAACTAGCAAATTTCTGTTTTGAAAGACAGCTTTCAAATTCTATTGGTTTTCTTGCTTGCATATAGTACCAGAGATTATTAAATCAAATATGCTAATTAAATTTTAATTCTGAAAATATTTTTAATATTTTTGTATTTCATGTATTTCAAATGTTCATTTGCAGGAATTAAATGACCTAATTGCATATGTTTGAAGAGTTCTGGTGTTCATCCTCCCTCCTACCTGACAGCACTAGAACTCCTCTAGACAAAGCCTCAAGCTTTGCCAAGAGCGAGGTCTGGCCCAATCTCAGAACTGAGAGGCCGAAATTGCTCCATATATCATGCTGGCCCTGTTTAAGCAGGGAGCCAATTCTCAGCTTCACAAAAGTTAAGGAAGTTCTCTGGATTTATAACAACATTATTAAAACAGCATTTGAACCACGGACTCCAGTCAAAGGAGCAATCAGATAGCACTTTAATGCTGTCAATCACAGCTTGTAAATTTGGTTTTGATGTGTACATCCCAAAACTTAGTACTCCCTAAGAATCTTTAAAACGAGGCAGAAAGGTGAGCTATAGTTGAATTTCCATTAAAAAAATTCGTATTTTATCACAGCTTTCCTGTCTGTCAAGAACTTTTAAAAGTAAGTAAATATATGCATCAATACCATACAGACGTCATTAGTAGCAATGCATCTCAAAACTGTCTTGTGCAGTTAACTTATTTTTAACAAAGGAATACTGGCGAGGAGAGCAGTTTGGGCAGTAAGTGTAAGGAGACCACCAAGACCCCACCTGAGCAACCACTAGATACAGGGGAAAAACACTGCCCAAAGCATGCATGAAACGCTCTGAAAGCTCTGTTCTTTTGCAAACACCTCTCTCCAACACACACCAAGAACAGCAAGGATGCGTGGCTTCTTGGTTGGCACTGTTTTTCCACCAGGACCAGAGGAAGCTATACTGATGTGAGCCCCACCTTCCAGGGTCTGCCTCATGCCCATTAGTGGTTGGTCATAAATGTGGACCAATACTGTAAGTGTCATATGAATAGATTAAGGTGTCAAATTTTTCATTACTTTCCAACTCAGCAGGGTAACGGTCTCGTGCACTGATCTTCCCATCTCCCGCCTGTACTGTATGACCAGGCTCCCATGGTGAAGTCCCTCTGCTGCGCAGCACCGAGCGCAAATCAATGTGAAAATGATCGCGACCCTGCAGAACTAACACGAACTGCTCTCATGGAAGGGTTGCATTTGGAAACCAGCTGGGCACTTCAACTGTTTTATTTGTTTTGACATTTTCAGGGAAAAAAAAAAAAAAAGTATTTCCATAGCATTTATATTATTTTTTGTCTGAATGTTCTGCTGAACCTGTTCAGTAATATAAAACTGACCATGCATCAAATCAAGCTTTTCCACCAACAGAAACCAGCAGGAAAAACTTTGAACACGTCAAGCAAATCAAACACTGAAAGTGATTAGCCTTTTTCCCCCTTGAACAGGATTTTATTGGCAAATATGTCCTGGTATGGCAAATGTTCACTGTAACATTTGAAAAAAAACAACACTGTATTAAAGATAACAGCCGCAACAAGTTTCACAAATCTGTTCAGTGCAAACACCATACTCTCTATATTCTGTTTACCTTCTGGAATGAAATCACACCCTGATCAAGAAGCACTGTACACACACTGAGAAAATATTAAAACTTAAGTCTTCGCATTTGAAATATGAGGTTGCAGCACCTAAAAACAAATTGGTAGAAAGTAATACTTGAAAAATTCTTTTCACTGAATATGTGTACACAGCTCAGCATGTGGATCGATACGCAACTGATATTCCCACTTACCAACCTAAGAGCTACACAAGGCAGTTTGCCTGTCTTTCCAGAAATCCTTTTTATCAGAAATAAATCATACTTAAATTTTTTTTCCATGCATGCACACAGAGAAGAATGCTTTAGATAACATTGCTGTAAGCGAGTGTGTGTTTATTAGTCTGTTTTCCATCCCCCACTTCTGTGGCTTGGTATTTAATTACAGGGTGGAGTGGTCCCCAGGCTACTTATGTTTCTTCCAGCCACAGCCAGAAAACTTCTGCAGGAACGGACATGCATGAGTGTGATCACGACAAGTCCCAGCTGGTTCCCGGTCAACAGCGCTAACCAAGGCTCACTGCTGACTGAGAGGACTGCTGCTGCCTTCTTCTAGTAGCTCTTGGAAACATGTTACACGTTCAAATAAGAGAAACTGCTTGCTAAACTTCAGCAGACCTTACAGGCTTTAACAGGACCTAGTCTGGCTATATGCTCTTCATTTCCTTCTCAATTTTCTTTTGCTAATGACTATTGAACAAATCTTTATCAGTATGCTGGAAATAAATAGCTTTTTTTTTTTTTTCAACAGACACCACCTCAATATAGGTATGCTTGGTCTGACCAGATAGGACTTTCAAACTCATTGTCTGATGAGAACCATACATAATATTGCACAGTTTTAAATGATGCTTTCCACTAACAATCTTAAATTTCTACAGAAAATGCTATTTTCAGCTGAAAAACATTACATAGCTTGCAAAACACTGCAACTGAAACATGACCATTTCATAGCTAAGCATTACCACAAAATGCACCGAGTTCTAAAGAAATACATTATTCCAATTAATTTTTAAAGAAATGAGAAAAGTTCTGTTGGATCAATAAAACTGGGGAAACTATATAGACTAACTTAGATAACAAATGACACACACAATTAAACATTATTTTATATTAAAAAGGATATTGTTAATCAGAGTATTACTGTTGACAGGATTTGGGAAAAATAGGAAAGATGCTTTGAGTTTTTATCCATATCTATTTTAACACGGGACTTGCATTTTTTGGCCTAAGCAACAAGAATTCAGCAGTTTGGAAAACGCCATCTCTGTGCCAGAAATGTGTAGCGGGTGAAGGTGAAACCACGTGAGCGCATTTTGATATTAGGCAAAGGCTGAACGGCAGATGAAGATTATGTTATCTGATCTTCAGTCAGAGTTTGAAAGCACTTGCTGGTCGAGCCCCAGCGAGAATTTATGTAACATATTAGTTTGCGAGCAATCTGTCGCGGTGCTCCTATCAGCAAGCCTCCTCTTCTCTGTCGTGCTCTATTGGGAAAAGCGCGCCCAAAGTACGGAGCAGCAACGTCTCATTTACACGATACACCAGATTAACGAAAGACTCATAAACCCGGACCCTGGGGAGCGTCCTCCCGGTACCACAAACCACACACACCAGCGTACAGAACGGCAGAACGAGAAGGGACGCGCGTTCGCGCTCTGCTGTAACTCGGGGTGCGAGAGGCGAAGACCGAGCCCCTGCACGGAGCGACCCGAGGGCTGCGCTCTTCGCGGCTTCCGCAGCCGCCGGGCACAGAGGCGGCCCGCGGCCCCGCCGGCTGCGGACTCTCCCGTTTCTGTGAAAAACGAGCGCCCTGCCCTCGCGGGGCCGCCACGCGCTGCCCACGTGCCGGCTGTCGCGCCCGGCCCGAGGGAGCTCCGCGGCCCCGGCCCCGGCCGCTCGGCTGCCGCCGGGTCAGCGCAGCGCCTCCTCGTCCGCACCGGCGCCGGGGCAGGGCGACAGGCCCGCCCGCACCGCCGCCTTGCCCCCGTCGCGGCCGCAAACTGTCTTCGGGCCTACGGAGCTGCTTCCCACCGAGCTCCCGATGTCGCCAGCGGGACCCTCCGGCCGGGGCCGGCCGGCCGCCGTGCCCCGCAGCGCGGGGCCCTCCCGCGCCCCCGCCCGCCGCGCCCCGCCCGCCCGGAGCCCCCCGCACCGGGACCCGGCCCGGCCTCGGCGCCCCCCGCCCGCCCGCTCTGCCCCGGGGCGGCGGCGGCGGCTCGGCCGCGGGCACTCACTTGAGAAAGTACCGCTGTCCCGTGTGCGTGAGAGCCATCTCCCAGCCGGGCGGCAGCGGCAGCTCGTCCGTCACGTCGTAGGAGCGCTGGCGGAGGTGCCCGTGCTGCGGCGCGGCGGCCGAGCCCACGAGAGAGGCGGGCGAGGAGTGGGAGCGGACGTGCTGCGCGGCGGCGGGCCTTGGCGGCGGGCCGCCCGAGTCCGTGCTCGACTGCCGCGAGTGCGAGCCCGAGTCGGGCTCCTTGAAGAAGGACTCGGGCAGGATCTTCTTCCTCCAGGAGCTGGGCTTGGGGTTCATGACCGCGTTGAAAAGCGCCTCGAGCTCCGTGTCCAGGTCCTGCGTGACGTGGATCACCTGCTGCCCCGGCGGCGGGGCCGCGGGAGCGGGGTTCATTTTCCGCCCGTCCGCCCCGACGGCGAGCGCGGACGCCTCGGCGCACAGGCGGTCGCCGGGGCCGGCCCCGCCGCAGGCCGCCGCCGAGGACGTGCCCTTCGGAGCCGGCCGAGCTGCTCCCCAGCAGCTGCGCCGCTCTGCCGGCGCGGGCGGGCTGCGAGGCGGGCGGCGCGGACAATGCCGCTGCGTCCCGGACGGCAGCGACGGCGGAGTCCCCGGCGGCCGACGGAGGGGCGGGCGGGTCAGCCCCCGGGCGGCGCGCCGCCCTCCCCCGCGCCGGGCCGGGCCGGGCCACGCCGGGCTGCGGCGGGGCGAGGGCCGCGCCGGCCCCCTCCGCCCGCCCCCCGGCGGCCCGGCCCTCGCCCTGCCCCGCCCCGCCTGCGGTTATGCAACGGCCTCGGAAACTTCGGGTCCGCGGAGAGGCCGCGGGCGGCTTCCCGGCGTGGCGGAGCAGGCCCGAGGGGCGTTCCACACAGCCGCGCGGCCCGGGCTCTGTCAGCGCCGCCGCCGCCTCTCCCGTCCCGCGCGAAGTTCGCGGAGGCCCTCAGGAAGGCGGCGCCAGGCGGGGCCGCGGCTGGGCCGCAACCCCGGTGCCCGCGGCTCCGGTGCCCGCCGGCCTGGCCCCGACCCACGGCCGCCGCGGAGGGCCCGCGGGAGCGGCTGCTCCAGGCCCCGGCCCAGGCCCGCTGCACCCTCCTGTCGTGCCGCAGGGCGAAAAGCGTCGCCTTCGTGCTCAGGGATCCGTCGGGCATGTTGTCTCCTCACGCCACCGAGAGAACTTTCTGTCAACCTCGTTAGCTTTGTTTTTAACGCATCGTTCAGGAAACTCACGGGTAGTACTATGTGAGCAAAACGATGCTTAACTAAGCTTGCTCATAATAGCAAGCATAATAAGCAAATCGTAGCACAATTTAGTGATGATCTGCCAATGGGGGCACGTAATGGGAGGGGAAAAAGGGAGCAAACGTTCATGGTGACATGTACTACAACTACTTTGTAAATAAGAAAAGGTTTAACCCTTTGCTGACAGACATGAATCTAGCAGAGTTGTCTCATGAATCTTTCCAATTCTCTATCCGTTGGTGATATTGCAAACGCAGATGTGATTCTATTTGGATTTATTCTGACTACCTTCTCATTGTCCAGTAAGTCTAATCTAGAAGCCAAAGCTGCGATCAGTAATTCAGTAGCTGCATCTGTAAGGAATAATGTCACAAACTTTCCATCTTCAGTGCTGATTTTTACAATAGGAAGCATACAGTGTCTTTATGACTGCACATACAGAGATACCGCACATTGGCTGTACTTACACAGAACTTTTTTCAGTAATGCATTTCTTTATTCGTTTTGTTTCAGTAGTTTGGACAGAGACCAGGCTATGCTGGTTGATAAGAACTAAGAACACATCCTCCTCAGTAATCAGAATCTATATTAGAAAAGTTTCAGGTAGGGCCTTTTCTCTTTTTTCCTTCCCTTTCCCTTTCCCTTTCCCTTTCCCTTTCCCTTTCCCTTTCCCTTTCCCTTTCCCTTTCCCTTTCCCTTTCCCTTTCCCTTTCCCTTTCCCTTTCCCTTTCCCTTTCCCTTTCCCTTTCCCTTTCCCTTTCCCTTTCCCTTTCCCTTTCCCTTTCCCTTTCCCTTTCCCTTCCCTTCCCTTCCCTTCCCTTCCCTTCCCTTCCCTTTCCTTTCCTTTCTTTTTTCTTTTTTTCTTTTTTCTTTTCTTTCTCTCTCTCTTTCTTTCTCTCTCTCTCTTTCTCTCTTTTTTTTTTTTTCCTGAACTGATCTTGTACTTGTTTCTTTACTTAAGAAGAAGTATCAACTGTTCTGAAATTCATTTGGCTTCTCCAGCTTAGAACCTGTACCCAGCTCTTGAATGTTCTTTGTCCTTTGATCAGTGTTACATTGAATATTGGAAATGCAGATTTTGAGATTCAGAGTGTAAGCCTGTCCATAAACTCTGGATTAGGATCAGCTCTAAGGAACATATCTTGCTTGTGTGTTTCATCATTTCCTTGCTTCAACAAATATTCTGTCATTTATTTTTTCTTACACTTCCTGTTCGTGTTTCCATTGACTGGGCAGATCTCCTCCTTGTATTTTGTGCCACATCTGCTATATTTCTGGTCAGGAAATCCAGTACTCCTGAGACTTGTTTATGCTTCCCTTCCCTGAGAATTTTCCATGCTATCTTTTGTACCATTCTTCTAGTGTTTCCTTACTGGGCCACTTGCTAGCATTTTACTTGCTCGGACAGCTGTGCTAATTACAACACCTGCTCCAGGGTTATGCAGATATTCCATATGATATTTTTTTCTGCAATTTCCTTGTTTAAAACCCTTGGATATTAGATGATTGTTTATGTGCATATGCGGTCTATTGTACAGATAATGATCTGAACATGAGTGCTTTTTCATACAGCCTTTACAAGGGCTTTTATGCTTCCTCCAGGCCTCTGTATCCTTGAGTAAAGACACACCCATCTGCCTATTACATTCCTTTCCAAATGACATGTCTGTTCAAGGCAAGGCTCTGACAATCTCGTTCATGGTGAGATCTCATCTGCATTAACTAGACCACTTCCATGAGACAGGATTGCATCTCAACAGTAAATACATACCCATCTGTTTTAAATGTAAGAGGTATTTATTACAGCTAGAAAATTCTTCTTCAGACAGATACTAGTATTTCAGTTGCACTTTTTACTGAACAGTATGATTAGCTGCTATTGTACCACTTGGTATAGGCTAAAGCATCTTCATTCACTAGTCTGAAAGTGATTAAAATTATAAGAACAAATTCTCATGGTGTTGTTTTTATTACTTTTTAAAAGAATAACTTCCTTCTTTTGGCACAAAGATAGGATATGACCACCAGCACTTAAAGGAAATGATTCAATATGCTCAGGTCCATGGAAGACAATGGCACTTCAGTGGGTATGGAATTAAGTGATAAAGGAACCAAACCAAAAATACGATGTAGAAAGCCCCCTTGTCATTACTTCTTTCTTCTAACTACAGAATCATACATCATAAATACATAAGAGCATACCATTATTTTATCTCAATTTCATGTGCTATCCAAATGTTTTTGAATTGTACAGTCATTTTCTTGTTTAACTGAAGGATTTATAAACGAACAGTACTGCAAAAGTACCCTATTTGTAGCATATCTTCTAGCAGCAAATTCAATCTATACTTCAGTGGAAAGCCAAGCAAACAGATCAGAAGAAATAAGTACACTTTCAAATGTACCCTTAGATAATGAGCATCTAATGACTTAAAGAAAATGACCGTGTATGGTATTTTTAATCTGAATCCATCGCTGCTTTGTACCAAAGCCCAACATACATTAATTTTATTTTTTCTGAGAAAGACAGCATAAGTGAAGATCCATGTATGATGTCTATTAGAAAACTTTCTGGATTTTCTTGAAAAATATCATGGTTCCTGGGTAACTAAGTAACAATTGCACACTGCAGACCAGGAAAAGTGTGTACACTTCCTGCCTTCTGTTTGGGTATGTGCTGTACAAAGAGACTTCAAGTGGTGATTAACTAAATCTACTTGCTTTCATATACTTTATCAAAGAACAGCCATACATAAAAAAGAAAACTTATATTAATCCAAAGTAAATAATGGAGAACAAAAAATAAAGTGAAACTAAATAAGTTACACAAAGTTTCACTATACAAAGGTATACATGCGCTTAATAGGCATATATTTAAACTTTTAAAACATCATGTAGTTTGTCATGCAAATCAGTATTTTTTATTTGCATTCATGGCAATTGTTTATGGTTTATTAGACATTTTTGTATATTATGCTATTGCTGTTCTGCACTATGCTACTGTAGTTCTACATTAATCTAATTTTCAAGGGACTTCTTGCTGCAAAGGTATACTTAAGTAAATGCATTGTGTTCTTTAACAAAGGCATCGGTGCTTAAGATTCTATTTTTATCTGAGCGTTCAAAACTATTTGTTTCTCAGCTAGCTAACAGCTCTTAGACTTTGGTTAGTACCTCTGTAGTATGCGATGCATAGCCTAACTCTGATGTAGTTTATTTAATACACAAACCTGGTATATATTACCAAGTTTCACCAGAACAGCTATGTCAGCGTATTTCCCCAGCCAACAAGCCAACATCACCAAGCCAGCAAAACCTATAGCATAGACAGTCTGCTAGGAAAAAAAAAAAAAAAAAAAAAAAAAAAAGAGCTGTCAGCTCAGTTCATGTTGTTTTGTAAGTTGTTAATGTAATTTTACTGGCAAGAACGCTATGTGAATATCTACAGTAGATGACTGCTCAGATATTCATTTCAGAAACAGCTATGCTAACCAAAAATTACACCAATATTTGTGTCTCAGAGGTTATTCTCCTTACAGCAAAGCTGGTGGAACGAGACATACAAACACTGCTCATCTACATCAGTGTGAGTCAGTCAGTCAAACACTTGAACAGTTTGGAACAGTGATCTGGAAAAACCTGTAGTGTCTAGTTTGCAAACAGCTGAAGCCATGTCAGATGTCACCACACTAGAGCTGCTTGTTTCAACTTCCATACTGAGGTTATCATGCCTCCTCCCAAGAAGATAATGGAAGAAAATACACAGGCATACCACAATTGGTTTGTTTCAGGTAGCTTAAACTATTGATGAAAAGAGCTTTGCTAATACAGCTGACTTCGTACTTAAATGAATTAGGAGACAAATTCACATTTGTGTAAATGGTGGTAATTTTTTAAGGATAGTAAAACAGCTAGCTTTTAGAAATTTAAGTTATTCAAGACAGATAGGGAAGATGTTTTTTGTCCGAGTTCTATGGGATAAATAAATCCTAAAATATTCATGTAAAATAAACTGACACCTGATCTGCTCTAGGTGTTTCAGAGTAAATGTCCAGAATTGCAAAAAGAAAGAAATTGTTTAACACAGTATGATCTTATTGGTCAGCATTCTGGAACTGTTATGCCAGTCTGACTCCCTATGTGAACATTGATGACGATACCAGAGTAATCAGCTAGCTAATGAGACTAAAATGCACAGGAGTAGTTATAGAGGAAGAAATACTTCAGCCTGCAAACTTTCACAAGAGAGTAGCATAGAGCAGTGTTGAGAATCAAAACAGCAGGAAAAGTATTATTTCCTAGCATAACTAATTTAACTTGCAGAAAGATTCAGGTGTTTTTTTTTTTTGTAATAAAAACTGCATGTACATGGAGAAGGTTGTCTGATGTAGATTTTGTCAGGAAACAAAGCTAATTGTTTAATCACAATCAGATTTGATATTTTAGGAGAGTCTTCCAGTTTGACTTTCCTGTGTCCAGTAAAGAATGCATGTGATTTGCTCTAGCTCTCCTGGGCAATTTGAAACAGCCTAAATATTCTGACACCCTACTACTGCTGTTATTGTAAAATAAATCAGTTGTCACCTAGTAAGTACATATATACCTAATAAGCACGTGTATATACATATATATGTAAAAAGGAGCATCATGTACTTTTTAATGCATCTTGAACACGTTATTGGTTGTACATGTTGCTCAGCACTGTATATTTTACCTTTCCTTTGCTAAAGGTAAGGCCTACATAACTGATTGCCTCCCCTGTCCCACATATTTTTACTTCGCAGGATCCTCTGTTTTCCCTAGCAAGTAAAGGCAATGTTCATGATCACTATTCCCAGTTTTCATCATCTGTTTTCTTTTTGCCTGGGAAGTCATCCTTGATACTAACTTGTAAACTTCAGAGGGAGAGAGAACAGGGATGAGAGGCAAATTGTTGTTCTTGAAGTATTAACAGTGACCTGTAGAAAAGCAATCATTTATAATGTGTTCCTGCTACTGAGCACACAGGTGACAGCAAAAACAGCAAGCAAAATACTTCTATTCCCTGTCCCTTTTTATTTAGCTGCACTGGGAAAAGCCCTGGAGTGGGTGCTCACAGGCAGACCAGTAAGAGTCTCTATTCTTTAAGTTGACAGAAAGACACATCTCCATCTATTAGCTGAGACGCCATGAAGCAAAGATGTAGTCTGACAGATAAAATCCCCAGCAAAAACTGAGAAATGCTTAGCAAACTTATGAATTCTTAGTTCCAGAAATTAGATACAGATTTAGATATAGGTAAGTATAAACAATGGTGACTTTAAAGGCTACCCATCTCAAATTATTAACCAGTTACAGACATTCAGAACAAAAATGTTTACAACAGGTTTTGTGTAAGCAGCAGCTGAGGGCTTTCTCTAAAATTTCCTTGAAACACATAGCCATGGCTTCTGCTACAACCAGACCTAATGGTACAGAAGTTTTTTCTGTTATCTTATGGTAGACCTATGAACACAGGATGGTTGAAAGGTCAAGTAGAGCAGTTCCTCAACTTCTGCAGTTCTGGTATTTTAAGTATATTAGCAATACGAGGAATACTACTTTGTGTGTTCACACACAAACAAACACACTTTGGAGTAAGATACAGATTCCATGAAGTGAAATTCTGTTTTATCCTGTTTACTTAAGTTTTCCTTTTGCCAAAAACCAAACAAAAAACAAAACTAAAATAAATACAAACAAAACAAAGGAAAATTTTTGACAGAGCAATCAATAGGCAAAGAGTAAGATCAGTGGAAGGTTCTTACATATTTAATGATAAAAAAAGGTATTTACTGTGTTTTGTAGCATATTTGGTCACTACAGTTAATATCTTAGCTTGAATATTATTATTTACATATTGGGAGAACCAGGATGCAAACATTTAAAATGGTGGTCCTCCTACAAACTTCCATTAATTTGATAAATAGATTGGAGGATTGCCTGTCCTTATGTATCTAGCATAAGTTGTGCAGGTCATAGCACTGATGATCTGGGTAATTCCTAAAATGCATTCTAAAATTCTATTAACAAACACAGTAAAAACTGAACTTTTATGTATGTAAAAGCAGTCTGCTCATTACTCAAGCTTCAGTACCACTACTGGTAATGTTTAAAAACTACCATATTACAAATAAATCAAACCACAGAACCCTACACCAAAAATACTGTCTTCTGTTGATACAATCTGACAGGTGAAATTTCAGATTTCAAGACACAAGTGCAGTCCTCAAATTGACACAATTTACATTTATCTTGAAAACAGAACAAGCAACAGTATTAACAAAAATTGTGCTGTAATATGCCAGACCCTTACCACAAAACCAAACACAGAGTGACAGGAGACTTCCTTCCCTTTATTTAGATAAGTAAAAAACAACACAGTTTTAGTCATGGAGTTTTGCCAGGTCATTCCTAATCTTGGACTTCCTTTCCTACACACTATCCATTGTTATTATTACAAAGTCACAGTATAGGAAATGGGCATTCTTATACAAACTGGAACAAAATCACCATTCATACCTTTTAGTCTGTACATGGACACATTTCATCAACAGTAATATACTTGAAACAGGTCTAGTACATTTCAATATTAAATTCAAAAGATCATTTTAAGACAAAATCTTAAGAGTTCAAAGGGTTTTCTGTTAAATGAGAATCCTAGGCCTGATCCAAAAATCAGGTACTGATTCATGTGTGTGTTAATGTAAACCAACTCCATACCTGTTTAAACAAAAACAGTTTCCCTCATACAACTCAAGATACAACTACTGAATTGGAAAGACAGAGGAAAGGTGGAGTATTCAGTCTAGTACTTTAAAAGCTTGCACGGTGTGACAGAGACAATAAGTACAAGAAAATAAAACTTGTAGGAGAGTCTAAATGTGCTTCAGAGATTGGGGAATTGATTAAAACTTGGATCAGAAACTCAGTATATTTTATAAAATGGACAGTGATCATACACAGTTCATTCAAAAGGATTAAAAAAAAGAGGAAGAAAAGCATTGCTGCTTGAGTTTAATCAATGCTTAAAAGAATATAAATATTTTACAATGCCATGAACAATGTCATCCTGAGTTTTAAGAATTGGGTTATATTATGTTCTTGGCTAAATGTTTTAGCAAATTCTTTATTAGCAGGTTCAAGAAAAAAGAACAACAAACAAACATACAAACATTAAAACAAACAAACAAAAAAACAACTAACCAGTATGTTTTACAGGCATTTTAAATACTGAAAGTTTTATTGTTTTCAGTTTAAAATTGATCATGAATTTGGAAAACACAAGGTGAAGTACACTCCAAGCTGAGTCTTGAGACTATGAACAAATCTTAATGGGAAACAGGCCTTGAAAACAATTTTGTAGTGAAACTTCTCCTTAGTTGATTAAACAAGCAAACAAACAAACAACTTTCTGCCCTCTGCTGTTTAGACCAGTAAAAAAATAAACTGAGGTACGTATGAGAAGCATATAGCAAAGGGCTGAGCCTAACTCTGCTTTTCAGAAAGTTACTTATCTTACTCTTAAAATACTTGGACTTCTAGTTGTTCATGCATGTGGAAGTCAGCACCAGCATGCAGTTTATCTGAATTTAATGGCTATCAGAAGAGTGCCAGGACACATTCACAAGTTGCTTACTACATAAAACCAAAAGTTACTTGATGTACACAATTCTTTGAGACAAAGTTATTTTTTTAATTAAAAAATGAAACAAACAAAAAACATTAAAAAGTTCTCTAATAAGGATAACAGGTAACATCTTACAAACTTAATAGGTTTCTAAAGATGAAATAGTAATACATTCAACTTCCTCACAGAATATTCAGAATTTAACTACTGCTTGTAAATTGTTTCAAGGTTAAAATGCAACATCTACAAAACAAATCTGATTAGTCACTTTGAAAAAAAGGAAATTCTCAAGAGGTAAACTGCAAGTTGTTGATTTTACAGCAGAAAAAAAAAGTTTTCAGATTTGCAAAAAAAGTAATAAACAAATGCCTTCACATTTAACTTTGCTTTTATATACCAGATAACTTTAAAAAAAAAAAAAAGCCTCTAAAATGTGTTAAAAGTAACACCATTACATCATTTTTTTAATAGCTTGTGAATAATGCTTTGTACTCTCCAAATTTTGCTCGGAGATTTCTATAAAGCAATTGCAAATTCATGAGGGGAAACAAGTATATAAAATGGAGTTTTACATGTACGTCACCTTTAATTTTGGATAGAGCTTAGATTAAAACTGAAAATTTCAGACCCACAACTGAATCATCTTACCACTATCTTTGAGACATGGAAGTAGATGTATTTTCATTCTTCAGCTTTATCTGCTCTACAAGACAACAGCTATACAAATACTGCAATTCCAGTGTTGGTAATTCAAATCACTATCATTACATCAACAGCAGCAAGTGTCATTTGCTGTGCATTTGCACTAATCATCACGTCTTACATACAATTGTGCTGCGTTTGCACGTCAGTATTTCTACCATTGGAGTTTCAAGGCCCTTTGTAGCTGCTGTGTGCGCCAACACAGGCAAAGGGAGAACTTGCAGGGCTGTGGAAAGACCACTTCCAACGTCACATGAAGACAAGTCTACCTTTCTAATAATTAAGCTAAAATGAGTAGCTGTTGAGAAGCTGTTTTCCGAGCCTCAGTACTCCTCCCCAGAACAAACTGAAAGGTACAATTCAAAAGCAACATGCTTTGCATAAGGGATCTTTCTTCACAGTTCTTGAATCCATTTGTGGATCACTGCCAGAGTGTGAGTTTCTCCAGTGTTCACCTTGCTCTGAAGCTTTATCTTGACCATCCTCAGGTTCATAGGACAATAGTGAGATAAGACCTAAAAAGCTTCTAAGACTTGTATCCAAAACTTTTATCTTTGTTGCCATGAGTTCCAGACTATGGCTATAGTGAGAAGAGATGGGTAAAGGGAAAACACTAGCCTACATATAGTCCATTCTTGTATTCCACCTGAAAATATAGGCCAATTACATCAAAACAAACAAAATATAATGATTCGGAAATCTCAAGGAAGGAACTTATTTATTTACCACATACTCTATGTGAAGAAAAAAATCAACATATACAGATAGCACATGAAACACATTGCTGATTGATGTATCGGAAAGGAGATTGTTCATGCTGTAGACATGCTATGTAAAGCCACTAAGAATAAGCAATGTTGCATTCTAGAAAACTGACTTTGTTAAGTGGTAGTAACTGTTATTGATTAAAGCACTTTTGCCATGCAGGTTTCATCTGAAGCAGTGTTTCTCAAAGACACAGTATTTCTAAATAAAGAGAAAATAATGCATTTGGAAATGCATTATGAATGTGGGAACCCAATTATCACAGAAATTTACGGTGTTGCTATGGAAGCCAATAAATACATAGTTACTGCCAGATCTGTATGTTAAGGTTCTCTTGTCTATTTATGCTCTCAAATATAACTTAAGGGATTTCTGATATTTAGTGACAGTAAAACATTACTTAGTAATACTATTTAACCTTAGTCACAAAAGCTACAAAATACTGCATTTGAATACAAATGAAAAGTAGTTTTTAACATAACCTTTGACATCTTTCTAAGAAATAGAAAAGCTTCATTTACTACCTAGTCTTCCTTTATAAGCACACTATCCAAGTAGAGGAAAAAACTGTTGTATCACAACAGGAAGATGTGATTTAACAGAAGTTAAGCCTCTTCTTAATTGGCTTACTAGCCAACAATTTTACTTTTGCAACTTTTCAGATCACCTTTACGTATAGAAATAATCAGTATGCTAACTTATGCTTGGGCCATTGGGTTTTCTACAGTAACTGCTACCTGTAGAAAGCATAAGCTTGCCTAGTAGAGCTTATACCTAGCTTTGATCAAATGGAAGTATTAGCTTGATTATACTTTTTTTTTTTTTATATAAGGTTGCCTACCTAACCTTACATGAGTTTTCCTGAAGTGCAGGTCTCACCAAAAAGCCAGGAACTAAGTTTTCATGACATACACCACTGCTTCATGAAGATGTTTCCAAGACAATTAATAGGTGTTGGGCAGAAGAGAATGGTAGAAGTGGTTTAACAGCCAGCCTCTGAGTTGATTGAACCCTTTGGAGGACAAGGGCAGCAGTCCCACAGATTTGTTCTACACATACATGGGTCTAGATGGAAGAAGCATTCCTATAAAGTGTCAATCCCACCAGTACAGGTATTTTTATTTCAAAGCAGTAGCAAAAAACAAGAAAAAACATGCTTACTAAATGTAAAAATAAATGCCCAGTCCCATGTGATATTGAGACAGCTCTACTTAATATATAAAAGCTTTTAAAGTAGAGCTATACTAATTTAGAGATAAAGAAATTATTTGTATAACATGCTGAATTTCTACATATGTAAGTAAAGCAAAAGCAATTACCTATCTTATATCAGGCAGGTGCGTAAACTTAGCACCAGAGGACGTTCAGCCTATAATTACTGGCTCAAGATCCTGGCCCAGGAAAGCATTTCATCTGATCCAGATGTTTATTTTTCTTGAAATGTTTTTGTGAACACTGACTGCCTAGTAAGACTACAGTCATGAATTAATACTATTTCATGTTTCGTGCTATTCTCCTACAATGGTTTGTCTTCATTTCCCCCAAAGCTTGTTCCAATTGCTGAATTAGGTGGACAAGGGTAGAAGGGTCAGTTTGTAACACTTGTGCAGTTTGATCTTCATTCTGATTAAGATGTAGCTTCATAGTCACAGCAGGCTTAATTTGTTGTCTCAAACTTCTGCTTGCAAGCTGCATATAGCATAGATGAAATGGGAGTAGGGATACAAATAACAACGAAAAAGAAGACAGTTATCAACTTTTGTATCAACAATTCACAGCAGGTTTACAGGACCTGCTTGCAGGCCTGTGTAAAAATCTTATATTTTCATCCACATTAAAGATATACACTTATTTAATTATTCCGTTTTATCTTTAAGCAATACCGATCCACTTTAAGACCAAATATATTTAGTATATGCTAACGTTCTTAAAGCACCTGTTTTAAATATATGAAAATACTGCTGCCTCTACTACTTTGAAACGATATAAATTCATATCTTCATAGTTGCTTGTGTTGTTAAAAAAAATACAAAGTAAAATATACTGATTACCAATAAAATAATAAAAGTTACCTGCACATCTAGTCTCCATTCAAGACTACGATAACTGGGAAGCTTTGGTGCCAGCTCACTAAGAATGCTTCTGATCTCTTTTCTATTATCAAGGTAAAGCTGGAGCAATAATTTGTTCAATTCTTCTGAGAATCCCAGAACACGAATGGAATCTTGGAAATCTATCTCAGAAATCTGGAAATTAACAATTCAGGCCTTACTACAGAACTATGTAATAATCGTTATTTCTTTTTCAATAAATAAAACTGTAAGTAAACGCTATAAACATGGTAGAGTGCAGTTACTTTCCTGCAGGAGTGTGTGAGGCCAAGTCTTTAGCTAGGAAAATACGAATTATCCATGTAATTCACACGTTGATAAATTTGAAAACAGAATGCAATAGAAGGGTCTGAACTTTGTCATAATGAAGTACACTTCTACATAATCAAATTATCAACAGTATGTTAATGTAATGTTGATACTCAAGTTATAAATACTCTGAAATGATTTGCATATCTATACGTGTAAAAAAGCACCAGGCACGACTTCAAGGCTTTGCATTGTATTAATTCAGGATATCCCTCAGAAACTGATTCCCTGTGGTCAATGTCTGTGCTGAACTGGAGGAGCTCAGTTCATCACTGTGGAAGCAGCTATTTATTCAATAGAGAAAGTCATATGTTACAATGCATTCATCCAGTAAAAGTATTCTGTGATCAACTATATTCTACCATAATACCACTGCAATTTATCTGTCAGTCAAGTCACCTTAGGCAAAATTCTGCAGTATTTCATTCTCCTCCATACCTACTCTTCAGAGCAATGTCTGCTTGAGTTTAATTTGGAATTGTCTCTGCATCCCTGTTCCATGTTCAAATAGTGTACCGTATCAATAATAAGAAGGCTTTCCAATGGAGTTTTTACCCAGCTGTAATTCTTTTAATATCTGCTTACATCCACCTGAACTCCTGATGCCAGGAGCTCTCAAGCCTAATTTATCAGACAATAAAAGGAATACTTACTAGGGGGTTAGCATAGCACACAGAAAAAACATCTCCACTAAAGTTGTGTTATTTAGACAAACCTTAATTGTGAAGTGTAAACTTCTCTAATACAGATTAAATTACTGAATGTTCTTGCTATAAACAATCAAAATGCTGAGTTCTAGTGTCAAAGACACTGAATGCAAATCTCAAAGTCATCCATGAAGATGCAGCGTTTTAGTAAGAGAACAGCAAGAAACACCACTTCCATTAAAAAAATAAATAAAAATCTGTATCAGAATTTTGTACTGGGTTTTCCCCGTTCATCGGTATTTTGAAACAAGAATTGTTTAGTAGACACCATGTGAGTGTATTCCTGAATCTACCACACAAAGGTATCCTTACCATAAGCTTAGAGCTTTCAGTAAGAAGATACATTAGTCCTTCTACTCCGTGCTGTATGGTGTCAACACCAGTGTTAAGTTTTCCTGTAAAGAAAGCATAAATACCTTTTAATTCCTTACTGAGCCACCACAGTGACAACACACAAAACTGCAAATTTATCAGATAGCAGCAGCTTGCAGATTTCACCTCAGGAAAGAAGGGTGCTGCAGTGGCCCATGGTAAGGGCACCAGGCATTCGCTCCCGGCGCTTCAGTGCCCGAGCACAAATGCCGCCCACGTTTCGTCAGTTCTTTACTCTCCTGACAGCGCCAGGCCCGCCTAAGCCCGCGCACTCGCGACCTTTACACCCGGGGCCGGAGGAGCTCCGGCAGAGCCCCCCCGAGCCCCGCCGCAGCCCCCGGCTCCCCAGACCAGGGCCCGGCCCCCGCCGCCCCCCGGCTCTTACTGGCGGCCGTCTCGCAGGCCCTGGGCGCCGCGCCCCGCCGCAGCAGCTCCACTGCCAGGCGCCCCAGCTCGCCGACGGCTGAAACGAAAGAACACGGCTGCGATGCGGGCCCGAGGCAACCGGGCCCGGCCCGACCCCCGACCCCCAACCTCCGCCCCCGGGCCGGCGCCCCCCTGGTCGCGGCGCCGTGCGGAGAGACGGGGGCGCCGCCGGACCTGCGCCGCCCACCCGGGGCAGGCAGCCCAGGTGCCCTTTCTGCTCCTCCGACAGCACCAGCAACATCGCCGCGCTCGGCCGCCCAGGAAGGGGAGGGACCGCCCGGGGCCGGAAGGAGCCGCGCCCGCAGCCGCCGGGGAGGCCGTCGCGGGCCCCGGGGAGGCGTGGGGCTGGCGGGACGCGCTCCTCCGGTCCGAGACCGCGACCTGGGGACCAGCGGCCGGGGAGCTGCCGGAGGACGTCGCGGGCCGGGCGCTGCAGAGCCTCCCGCGGCAGCGGCCCGCGCCCCCGGGGGGTTGCTGCGGCACCGGGGCGGTTTTTGGTTCGCGAAAGCCTGCGACGAGCCGCGCTGTTACGCGCCCACGGCTCCCGTCCGGCGCCGTGCTGCCCGGTACCGGCGCGGAGCGCCCAGGCCTCCCTCCCTGCCCCAGGTGCCAACCACGGCGGGCGGAGAGCGCTGGCGGGCGGGGGCGGGCGGGCCGTCCGGAGGGGGTCCCCGAGCCGCCGCCTAACTGCGAAGGAGCGGGGCGGAACCACGCGGAAAAGCGCAGGAACCGATCGCTCCCCGCTACCCTGCCAGCCGCACGGACGCGGTTCCACCGCTTTGGTACGTCAGGAAGCAACGTCAGGCCGAACAGGGCGCGTGCAGCTGTCAGACGCCTCCAGCAGCTGGAGCGGGAAACGGCCTGCCGCGCCGCAGCGACCCGCCTGCTGGCGCGGGGCTTCCTCTGCGAAACGGCCGCTCTGCAGCGCCGCGCCCCCCGCCCTCAGCGCACAGCCGGGCCCAGCCCTCGCGCCGCGCCGCAGGAAGCCCGCCCCGAGGCGTCCCGCGGCGGTGTCTGAGTGACGGCCCGGGCGGCCAATGGGCTGCCGCGAGCCGACGCCCCTCGCTGCGCGGCGGGGAGGCGGGGCTTCCGCCGCGGCTGCTGGGCGGAGGTGAGCGCGCCATGGAGGCGGCCTAGGCGCGGCCGTGGGCTCTGCGCACCTGGGCCCGCAGGTGAGGGGGGCGGGGAGCGGCCGCCGGGCCCATCTCGGGCCCCTCCCGGCGCCCCGGCCGCCCGCGGAGCCGTCGGTCGGTTGCGCAGCGCTTATTGCCTCCGCCCCGGCTGCCCGCCGCGCCTCCTCGCTGCGGTTTCGAGCGGCGAGGCGGGGCCGCGCGCTCCGGCGGCGTCACGGCGGCACCGTCGCCCGCCCCGGCGCCTCTCCCTCCCGCGGGCACCCGCGGCGGGAGGCCGGGCGAGCGGGGGGAGGCCGCTGCGGCCCCGCGCACTCGGGGCCCGGCTGCCGCCGAGGTGACGGTCGCGCTCGGAGGGCCGCGGGGGCGGCGCGGGGCGCGGCTGGCCGGGAGCCCGGCGGGTAGCGGGAGGGCGAAAGCGACCGGAGGGGAGCGGGAACGGTCTGCGCCTCGCCGGCCCTGCCCGGCGGAGTTCCGTTCTGCGCGGCGGCTCGGTTCTGTGGGCGGGTCTCAGAAACGCAGTGGGTGGA
The DNA here is from genome assembly GCF_964211835.1 of Anser anser. Classification (NCBI taxonomy): domain Eukaryota; kingdom Metazoa; phylum Chordata; class Aves; order Anseriformes; family Anatidae; genus Anser; species Anser anser. Next base: position 28,837,210 of record NC_139729.1, on the reverse strand, counting down.
GGTCAGCGACGATGGCACCGGAATACAAAAAGTTGAAGGCATCGAGGTGTTCGCGGTGCCCGCGAAAGCTGTTGTTAGTACTTGGGTAACTTTGTGCTGTGCTCCTGGAACTCTGGGGGGTGAACTTCATGGGCTGTGTTTTGGCATGGCAGCCCAGTCTGCCCAAGCGCTGAGTTTGTTGTGGGACGGAGTTCTTATCGTGTTCGTTTGATGATTGTAATAGCTTTAGGCTTCCTAGTCCCGTTTGATACTGAAATATAACTTCAGTCTGTTAAATACAGATGTGAAAAATAAAATTTTTTCGTGAAAGAGGAGCAGCTGTTTTCTTGAGAGCTGAAGCATGAGCATAAGCACGTGGACAAAGAATTTCCTTTTGTTGTATTTTGCTGTGAAGTAAATTTTGAGTTGACTGAAAAATACACTTTGGAATAGTTGATGTTTATATGCATTTGATGAAGCTTGGTTTGAGGATAGTTGCTAAAAGCTCTGAGTATTCCTGTCTGCTCTGTGTCCCAAAACAAGCAATTTCTTGATGTTTTCTGTCATATGTTTACTACCAAGGCTTGTTTATGTTGGTGGATATGAAACCAGTATTTTGACAGGATGCAGGGACTGTATCTAGAAGAACCTTTTTCCCTCGGGTTATAAATTCTGATATGGGAAGGGGTGTACTGGTGTTTAAAAACTGGTGTTCTTAACGCAGTGAGATCTTGAGATGAGAAGCAATGTTATGCTCTCTACTTGGGTAAAAAGCTTAATCAGAAATTTGTTTTGTATTGTACAGACAACGGTAGTGCTGCTGCCTTATCTTCACGGGAAATGCCTTGTCTGAGGTATTCTAGGTTCATGTAGTTATTTAAGGTTGTCTTGCTGCCCTCAACACATTCCCCTCTTCAGTTCTGACCTGATGATCCTGTTCTGTCCCGTGACGGTGGTGTACAAGTGCTCTGCCGTAGTTTTGTGAGTTCTGGGATGCAACGTGGGAGAGAAAAAAAAAATCAGTCTCAGACACCAAGAGTAGCTCAGAGAACCCTGTCAATAGTCTGGAAAAACGGATGTGAAGTGCTCAAGATTAATGCAGAAGTTTAACTGCATTTGTTTTGTTTACAACATAGCCTTTAATTATATACACCTGTATTTCTATGTGCTATAAGCTGCCTCGTTCAATTAAGAGTCTAGTCTATAAATGAACCATGGAATTTCAGGAATTGTAAGGCTTTATTGATTGCATTTGAGGTAACAGTTCTTGGATACGTTTGTGTGTAACTGGTGGAGGAGGTTGCATGCGCATGTTTTTTTGCATGAACAACGTTGGTATTTTCTAACAGCACTTAATATTATTTTAATGCTTTTTGTACATTTTAAGGTATGTACTGAATATACTCTATTGATTATAATACTGTAATAGTTTGAAGTGTTAATTCTGTCATATTAAAAAAAATTGCATTTTTTGGATGGGTGCCCTTCAGTTTCAGTGACATTCTGGTTGTTAGGGATAACACGTAAGAGAAACTGGTAAATCTTAATTTAGAAATAAAATTTCACGAATTTTGTAACTTATGACAACTTCCTGTGACTGTAACTTCTGTTCTTCTAACTGGTTGAAAGTTTCCCAAACTATCACATGTTTAAATGACCAAGTGAGAATCACAAGAGTTGTTTTCAGAAATCCCCACTCCTTCCCTTCCAATAGTAATAATGAATTTTAATTCATTATTAAATCAAATTTATTATTGAAGTCAACAAAGCCATGATTTTCAGAATGAACTATCTTCAGTATGATGAAATTCACTTGAAACCGTTTATATAAAAAGCCTCACTTGGGAGGTTTTCAGCAATCACGTAAACAATTTGGGCAACCCAGTTTAATTATTTGTGAAATACTTTGAATTCTGCTAATAAAACTAGTTACAGGAGATCCAGATATTCTGATAGTGCCAATATTAGGCACGTGCAATTTACTTTTATAACTTGTCTCTGAATTTCTGTTGTAACTGGTATAGCTGTATTGTATCCAGCGTACTTGCTGTCATTTTGTGTAAGGTTTTTACCACTCCTTTCGTGTTGTCATTTCAAGTAATTTCTTACTGTGATGCTAGAAGTGCTAGAGAGACTTAGACGTCAGCGGACCAATGTAGCACTCAATTGTTGTTTGTTTTGCAATCTGAAGGAGGTCTGCTGGATCACATGGCTTTTGTTCCGTCTGTTGGAATCTTGAATGTTTATTTTTTTATTTTTTTTTTTTTTTACTTCATTACGTTTAAGTGTGAGCCTTTGCAAGGGGAATAATGTGTTCTGTACTTCTGTGTTCTAAACAGAAGAATCTCTTTTGGAGATTGCCTGCATGTGATCATGTTATAGTTAATTCTAAGAGGAATTGAAAATTCCTTGGTAGACAGCTGATCAGGGTCTGTTGTAAGACTGGTTGATCACCGAAGCAACACTACATAAAGAAATTGTCAGGTGTAACTTGCCAGTGGAGACCGTGGGTCCCAATCTTTGGTGTCAAGTTGTGAGTTTGCAGGGAAGGGCATTTAGAAGTGTGAGCTCAGGGCAAGTTCCTCCCTGCTACTTCTGATTATCAGCGACTACCGCGTTCTCATGGGGCTATTTCTGATGTCAGATTTTTGGGGAATTAATGATGATCAGGCCGTACACACCTGTCTTTCTATATCCCAGGTTAATGAGTGGAAGTCTGTTGTGGGAAGGTAATTCCCCATTTTTTGTCCCTATGCTGAAGAGGTTTTTTGTTGTTGTAAAGACCATCCTCTTCAAAGACTGAAAAAGTATTTAAGTGCTAAAATGTTGCTTCCATCTGTTAGTAGCTTTGTTTGGAATAGATTTTCAGTGTGAGAGAGTTCTGTCATTCTTTTTGAAGATCCTATCCAGCAGACGATGTGTCAGTTGTTCAGTTGGATCACAATGCGGAATCCCATTGAGATATTACTCTAAGTTTGTGTGCTTGTAGTTGTCCGTCTGAAGAAGTCGGACTCGTGCAGTTAGATTGTAAGAGGATGAGACACAGAAATGAACAGTAGCTGTCTCTTAAGTTCTGTAGCTGGAAGTGTTGCTGCTACATGGTCTAGGTTATAGCATAGTTAAAATATGTTCTTTTATAATCCAAATTTAGCAAACATCTCTCAAGTCAGTTGCTCATAAAGCTTTAAAAATGCTTATGCAGGTGAGGTTTTATTTTTGCGAGTCATTGATGCAGAACATGTTATGCTGGCACTTTGGTGAAATTGTGCATCGATGATGAGTTCAGTTCTAACAAAATAAAGTTGATACTTGCAAATGTTGCAGATTTGTTCCATGTTACTCACGTTTCTGTTTTTGAGAGGTTAATGGGATAATTTCAGTTACTTCAGTAAGGGTGCATGTTTTATTGCTCATACAAGGAAGGCTTTCAGGCCCTTAACTTGTATTTTTAATATTTTTTTGGAAAAAATCTATTTGTATGGAAAAAGAAAAATATCAAAATGTTGCTTTGCTTCTTGTTGCTTTTCCTTGCTTTTTTCTTTTGATTAACGATAAATCAGATGTTTTAAAGAAAGGTTTCTGTTAGCAAACACACCCCTCAATTTCCAAAGAGGCAAGTTGTTGCTTTTTGCTTCTGTTTTTTTTTTTAATCAACAAAGCAGAAATAACTTTCTTATAATGTCACTAGCTTGTGAAAAGCATACGAGAATGCTTTAGATAATGTTTGTCTTCCTTTTTTTAAAATGTTTCAAAAACACACACTTTACAGGAGGCTGAATCAAACTGAACTCTGCTGCTGTCCAGATCATAAATCACATTTAAGCTTTCATGCATTTTGCTGAAGTTAATAGAATTAGTTGCTGTTTGTTACCTGATGGTATTACACTGGTTTTGCAAGTGTTTATTTAGAATAAATGTTTTTAGTAGAATCACTTCAGGCACATGAGAAACTTTGCTGACTTGGGTTTATGTTAGAAGAAGTAAAGATTAAAATGAAGAACGTCTAAGGATGATTAACAACTTGTGAATGTTCATTCCTGTATACTGCTTCCATTGCCATAAGCTGCCTAACGCTTTTTGAAGTGTTACTATAACTTTTGTGTTCTATTCATGTATACCCATATATATTCATATATAGAGGTTACGTGCTCTTAGCAAAAGGGATTTCTCTCTCTAAAACAATCATCTAAATTAAAGCTTGTCTCTCAAAAGTAAACGTAGAATAACTTTTTGCATAGTTTAGAAGAGGTTGAAGTTGTAGTCGAAACCAGTAAAATGACAGAGGAAAATATTTTCTATATGTCTTAACTCTTTTTGTTGTTGTTGCAGGTATTAAAATATGCTGTTGTCAATAGGAATGCTGATGTTGTCTGCCACTCAGATATACACTATTTTGACTGTTCAGTTATTTGCTTTCCTGAATCTTTTACCAGTGGAGGCAGATATTTTAGCAGTAAGTATAAGAAAGTTTTTCTACACAGATGAAATCTCTATAGAACTGGATCTTCTTTTAAACTATTCTATTAAGGAATTAGTACCGTAAAATTGATAGCAGATTGTTTAGAATAGAGTTGCTGTAATGCTTTAGTTTAATACAAAAATAGACTACATTTTCAAATGATTTAACAGATGTTGTGTGCTCTGATAACATGAGAGTGAAAGCACTTAAATGACTTTAAGGGAATTCCACTCTGAACAGGTATTCTCTGGCATGTTATAAATCTCTTAAATGAATTCCATGCATATTTGATTTAGATGGCATCCACACCAAAACTTAAATTGCTGTTATGTAGGGTAACCATATACAAATAAAGTAAAAAAAAAAAAAAAATATTCTTCCCATGGTTAGTATTATTTATGGCTGTGCTGGAGGTGTTGACAGTAAAGTTTTTGTGTATGCAGCACCTAGAGACATGTATTTTAAAGTAACTGTTAATTTCTGTGACAATTAAGAATAATATTTTTCACGTTAGTAGAGTTTTAAACAATCTTTGTGATGTAAGGCTGATAACTTAAGGCAGTATAGTGACCATGGTGGTAAAAGTGGTAAAAAATCGGTAATGTTCATTGCCAATGTAAAATATCTTGTATAACTTCCTCCAAAAAAGTACATGTATTTGTAGGATTGTGCTCAAGCCACTGAAGTAATTATATAATGAACAGGTAAATATTGCTGAGTCAATAAAGAATTAATAAAACTTAACAACTGATATACATTCAACTCATTATATAATTAACTTCTGCAGGAAATTAACTTTTTCTAAAACTTCTAATGAATGCATATTTTAGCATACATACAGTTTCAAATTTTTATTGTATGGATTCTCCATTGAGTAGCCAACTCATGTTGCTACAAAAGGTGTCACGAGGAAGCGGGAGAAAGCTTCCCCAGATTTAAGGTCTTTACAGCATTCCTCTATTTGGAAATGAAAGCACACTGTTAGTATAAAACAAAACTGTAGATCTAGTTTTCTGTTACTAACCTAAATAGATAGCAGGGAATTGAGAGGGGATAACAACATATGGAGTCTATTATTTGCCTACAATAAGCTACTTGATAAAAGCTGTTTGTCCTTCTCTGTACACAGATGTCAGTTCAAAGTGAAAAAAAAAAACACAAAAAAACAACAAAAAAAAAACAAGAAACCAGACATTCAGTTTTTTACTTTAAGTTATTTTATTCTGTTCTGCAAATACGGTGTTATTTCTACTGTAGACAGTAGAAAGAGATTTATCATACAGGGTTTTTATTTACTAAATAACTTCTTGTTTTGACAACTACGTAAGAATGGTGTTGTCATGTGAGTGGAAGACCAGTGGAAGAAGTAATTCTGTGACTTCATTGACATGGTTTCACAAGGTCCTATGTCTGATAAATGTTTTCAATTAAAAAAAAATGATACTGTTTATTTGTATTTATACTTGTATATTTCCCTCTTGTTGCAAACCTGAATTTTCTTCAAAATTTATTTCTCTTAGTATAACTTTGAAAATGGAACCCAGACCTTTGATGATCTACCTGCCAGGTTTGGCTACAGACTACCAACAGAAGGCCTGAAGGTATTTTATAAAACTAAAACACACAATCCCACAGGCTGTTCTTTGTGCCTACTGTACTTAATAGGTTTCAAATGTAGTAAGATGTGTTGATGAATGAAGTTCGAAGAAGGGAAATCAAGGTGAAATGGGAAAGGACTATTTATGAATAATATTGAACAAATGTAGCATTATAGACAACAATGAAAAAGCATGTTCTACTTTTTCTGGATGGCTAAGGTAGTAGCCATTCATATCTTCTGGTGGCAGTAGTAAATGACTGGTGTAAAGACAAATTCACTTTTATCTGAGTTATATAAAACAGAGGAGATAGCAAATAATTTATTTAAAAAAAAGTGTATGGTGATGCTGTAAGCTGGTGTCATAGTTCAGCTGGTAAAAAGCTGGTTCAGCTAGAAAAGTGTTTACTAGCTAGATGAATATCAGTTCAGTTACAGTCTGCACGTCTTCTGAGGTAAGTTTGTTGCTGAGATTTTATAGCTCAAGTATTTTGTCAAATACTGGTGTACTATGTTGAATTCAAGAAAAAAAACATACACTGCATTTTTCTCCATGCCTTATGTAAATGAAAATGATGTGGTTGTGCAAGGGTGGATCACTTTTTAACTTGGTGGCGTTCTTCTAGTACCAAAGAGGAATAAACTGGTGTAAGAATTCCTCAGCAAACGAAACTTCAAAAAGACTTCGCTTTCATGCCCAGTGGGTTTTATTCTGGGGGGAAGTGAAGGTAACACTAGTATAGTTCTTAACTGGCTAAATTGAGAAACAGAGGGTGATGAAGTGATTTGCCCAAGAAGTGAGCTAATTTAATACATCAAAAATAGATAAAAAGTAGCTTTTTATCTATTAGGTAGGTGCAGTCACTTGTGTAGAAATAAAAATGCGTTCAAGTGCTAAATACATACAGAAACTTTTGTCTGCATCAAGATTTTAATTATTTTTAAAAGTGTCATGATAATGATTGAAATAGGATGAAAATTTTATACTTGTTCAGCGCTTATGATTAGGATTTATTTGTTAATGTACAACCTGTAAAACACAGGATGTCAGATTCTGTAATTACTGATGCTAAAGCTTAAAAGTAGGTGCTTTCTTTGGGTTCTGTTCTTAAAGTAGTCAGTCACTTACGCCTGTGTTCCACTGGTATGTGAGGAATTCAGGTAGCTGTTGCTTGACATTAGTAGCTTATTTCCCTTTCACTGTGTCCTTAGAAGAACATCTCCCTAGTTAAAGATGTTTGAGAATATATGCTATATTTTATCTTCTAGATTAAGAAAAGTCTAGTCATGTCTAGCCTTTGGCTTCTATGTATGTGTTTACTTAACTGCAATGTGATGTTTTGTGATTTGTATGTAACTTCTCTGTAGAATACAGTTGGTTCCAGACATACCTGACACTCCTGTTAAAATTGTGTAAATGCTTTGCATGAAACTATATAGAATCACAGAATTGTCTAGGTTGGAAGAGACCTCCAAGATCACCTAGTCCAACCTCTGACCTAACACTAACAAGTCCTTCACTAAACCATATCACTAAGCTCAACATCTAAATGTCTTTTAAAGACCTCCAGGGATGGTGACTCAACCACTTCCCTTGGGCAGCCCATTCCAATGCCTAACAACCCGTTCAGTAAAGAAGTTTTTCCTAATATCCAACCTAAACCTCAGTAGTGTTTGTTACATGATTTAGGAGTAGCTTGGGAACCTAATTTTAGCTATCAGCAAAACAGTGCAGAAATTTCAATGGATATTGCTTTTAATTGTTACAGACTGGTGACAGGAACAACATCACATAAAACTGGCAAAGAACGGATTGCTGGTGCAGCTTCTCTGTCAAAAGGGATATATTAGTGTTATAAAAATCTATTCCTCAAAAGAAAAGTACTCTTCTCTTTTTTGGGTAAACTTTATGAATAATGTATATCTATGTGCAAAATAAAAGTTGTGGGTATATATATAAAATCTATCCTGGAAAACTGAGAGTTTAAAGCTCTCAAGGATATATCTAACCTTAGATGATGGTAATATTGTGGAAGAGTTTGATGAATTAGGTTTCTAACAGTAATTTCTCGAGTCCATAGTAGTGCAGTGTCTCATGATTTTTATTTGCATAAAACAAATTACGTGCTTTTATTGTTATTTTCTGGCATTTCACTTCTATTTATCTGAAGGTTATTTGTTCTAGTTTTAAAACATTTAAATATGAATCTATTAGGAATATGAACTGCAAAGGTTTCACATGGGTGATGCGTTTAGGCGTTTTGTGGAAAGGTCTCTTAGTGCTAGCCTTAGGCTTTTCAACAAACAGCAGAAGAAGAGAGTTGAAACTCAAGGGTTACCATGCAGAGTAACCATTTCTGTAAACCTTGCAGGCACATGAGTAAGCAAAGTTCTTTAAAGTCTTAATATCTTACTTCATAAAGCATCAAAATTGAGTTTTACAATAGCATTGTGAGTTTAATCCTGATCGTCAATGAAATTCCATCCACTGATGCATTAATTGCTGCCTTTGAGCTGTAAGCCGGTAATGCTCCAGAAGGTATTTGTCTTGTGAATACAGTCTGAGTTCTGTAGAGGTGTTAATGTCAGAGCTTTTAAATCACTCAGATTTTTCAGACTCAGCTATTTAACCTCTGCTAGTCATAAGATCTAATACAGATCTTTGCCATTAGAATAGCATATTTTAAGAGCTGTAGTACACTCCAGAATACTTTGTCTATAGATCTTACTGTAGGTCTTAATTTTTTCAGTGAAAATATTACATCAACTAGGACAGTAATACAAGACAGTAACACAAGTGCTTTAGCTCTGGCTCATGCGTTACCTTTTCTAGATTCCACGGGGGGGGGGGGCGGATGAAAACCTTTTCTGGTGAAATGAATTAATTGTAAGTTTTTGTTGCTTTATTTTTTTTAAGTAAGGTATTACGGAATGAGAGCATAAAAAACAACAGTAGATCATGTGGATTATGTATTTGTTCTTTCAATCTTACTGTGTCCAGGTTAAAAAATAGTGTGTAGCACTTGTTGGTTTCAACTCTAGTATTCTATGGAAGGACAAGTTAACAAATAAAAATCTGGAAGGATTTTTGTTACTTCTGTAATTTTGCCATTTGTTTTGAGGTAAGAGTAACAGAATGTGCTTTCTTTGGTACATTAAGGTTGTACCTGTTGGATTTGAATGTCTTGTACGAGTACTGAAAGATTAAGGATTCTCATCAACTTCTGTTTTGCAATTTCTCTTAATTAACACCAAGGTCACCACCACTTTTCCTTAATGTGGCTGATGGTCGTGGCTCCTTTCTAACTGATCCAGGTGACACTGAATGGGATAAGATAAAGAACATCTTAAACTGACCTAATGATGTAATGTTTGTGTTGTGTGATGATGTATTATTAATAAAAATAAATAAAGTTGTCAAACCATTTTACCTGGTATGCGTTAGTCTTGACGGTGTGTGGCTTTCTGAAAGAAAAACCTTTTAATACTTAAGAATGTTGATGTTTTAAATAATTCCAAGCAGACAGACAGACTTTGGACTTCAAATGTTCTCCCCCCTACCTTTTAATAAAAAGTTCAACCTTATATATCTATATAAACAAAGCAACAAAAGAGAATTTTAAAGTTCAGAGTCTGAGTCTGACAAATAAAAGCTAATAATTCAAATAAACTTTTGCAAGACTTTCTAAACTGAGTATAATTTTGAAACTGCGTGACTGAGATAAAGTGCAAAATCAGTGCAACACTTACTAAATCTATAGTAAAGAAAAACTTACTGATTCTTCTGAGTGATAGGTATTTGTATTCTCTATGAACTTAGAGCAGCCATTTTTAAACTAATAGCTTAAGCAACTTAATAGTAGCTAGCAAAACTGGTGAACAGAACAACTTGAACAGGTAACTGATTGTTCTGTTGCCTGTTGCCGGTAACCTGCCAAGTTATTTTTCAAGGAAATATAGTCTGTTTAGACAAGTGGTTACATTAGTGCTCTTGCCTAATTCTGTTCCTAACGCTAAAATATTGGACTTCGGGTCTTACCAGTCATTTATAAGTTTGTCTTTGCTGCATCAACTGAATGCATAAAATTGGAAAATGATGCACACATGAGCAGAGCAGCTACTGTGTTAGGCTCCTATTTTTGGAAGGCTCTTCTTCTGATGATTTAGAGATTTGACCAAAAAAGTAAGAGTATTCTAGAAAAAGAAGCAGCAAAGTTCTGGTCTCTCTAGAGCTAAAATAAATAGTGTTGTTTGGTATGCATTTTTTTTGTCATTTATCTTGCATAAATTTTTATGTCAGCAGTGTTTTGAGTGTTTACAGTTGTAGGGTAGAAAGTTCTAATGAGTAGTTAATGTTGAAATCACATCATGGAGAGTGACTAGTATCAGTACTTCCAGTGTTTAGATGAGTACGTTTATTCTGAGAGAAGCTGTAGAATTTTTGTTAGCAAATATTAAAGCAGTAGGTTAGGAGACATTTTGCTCCAAATGTTTTCAGTATTGAAATGTTAACTATCACTTACAACAATCCAAACATTGCTTTTATATTGGTATTTGCAGAATTTCCTACTTCTGTGAATCTTTCAACTGTAGCAAATTTCATGATCTGTAGGCCTTGCATACCATAGTAAACCAGCTATTTTGTTTACTAATTCAGTGTTAATGGTTGATTTCACACATGAAATTTTCTTGTTTTGCCTTTTAATTGACAGCTGTTGAGTTTATGTTGGTGCTTCTCAGGCTGTTATATTTCAGTTTGCTTGATTGCTTTGGGTGTGTCTTATGACAGCAGTTCCACAGAAGTAATATAAGAGTAGTTCCTTTTTATACTGGATTGTAGTGCATAGTCTGAGTTAACAACTTCAGATGATATAACTGGGAAAAAATATATTTTCTTCTTAGCTTTCTAATTCTTTGCAGATACAAAAATTCTCATAAAAATAAGTAGGGATGTTGCAGAAATTTTGTTATGATAGGACTGATTTGATAGTAAGAATTTATTTAGCTGTTGTATGAAAGTGTATGTTTTTCTTTCCTTATGCTTGTCCGTCAGCTGTTTTGTTAAGCTAAAGAAATGAAGCTGACGATATCCTCTTACTGTTTTTCAGGGATTCCTAATAAATTCAAAACCAGAGAATGCTTGTGAGCCTATAGCCCCCCCTCCGCTGAAAGACAACTCAACCAGTGTTTTTATTGTGTTAATTCGAAGGCTTGAGTGCAACTTTGATACCAAGGTAAGGTGTTTTTTTTCTCTTGTTCCTTGTTTCAAGGTCTTTAAGAGTTTACTTTTGCTTAGAAATCCCTCTCTCACAGCAGGGTAGATACTGATGTGAAGGGAGGGGAGAATTTTATAGTGTCACAGTTGGTTGATGGGGAGAGGAGACAGTGCGCCGCCTGGCAGAAACAGGCAGACATAAACAAGTGGCAGGATGAGAACGATATTATTCAGTACAACACCTAGATGTTATATTGTAAAGTATTGTATAAACTTTGATCTGTAGCTGAAGTGGAGTGTTTGCTTTTATTTTAAAAATACAAAATTAGAATAATTTGCATTTGGCTATAATACATGGTTTTCTTATAAATGAACCTGATGTATGGGGCGACAAAGTATGCCGTAAGAAAAGTGGAGCTTTTCAATTTGTTGTTGACTTTCATGAAATAAAAGGAGATTCAACAATACTTCCTGTTATGTAATATGTTTAATTATGTAGTATTATGCTTAATATGTAAGTTCTACCCAGATGGTGGGTTCCAGCCGTAGAGGTTGCCTCGTTGTTCATGTAATCTAGCTTTACATCAAGCTCTGGGAGGTCACGTATTCTGTACTGTGAATCCTGTCACCACCTGTGTATATGGTTTAGCGGGAAAAGGGATGGCAAATGCCTGCTTGCCTTCTGCACATCTTCTTTGCCTGTCTAATAGATGCCTCTAAATCTATGGGACAATGTTAATTCTGAAGGTGTTGTTAATGTAACAGGTCAGGAATTTTGTAGTGGAGTATGTAATTGCTTGTTCATTAAAAACAACTTGATGTCTTGAAGTCAGCATTTTGACTGAGCCTTCAGCTTTTTCACCCTGTTGTTGCTAAACACACATCTTTATTGCTGGTCACGGTATTTTGAGAGATTCTGAGTAGCTTTGGAAAGCCTCTCGACTAGAGGCAAGCGTCAAGCAGGAGGGAAGACATGAGGAATTATTTTTCCATATAGCTAATTACATGCTAAATTTGAACTCTGCTTTTTTTAATTTACGCATCTTGATTTCAGAGAATCATAGAACAACCCAGTTTGGAAGGGATCTTGAAAGATCCTCTGGTACGACTCTTTAATGGAAAAGAGGGTCTAGATGAGATCATTTAGCACCTTGTCCTTAAAAACTACAAATACAAGTGCATAGCTGTTTCTTGATTTTATTGTGTATGATGCATCTTTACTAGTCCAGAAACAATCTTTTTTACTTCAGTTTCTTTCTTCACATCTATTTCTTACAGGAAAAATTGTGTAGCAATAGGAAGAGTATAGGCTGGAAGTAAGTTGAAGCAGTTTTATAGCCATTTGGAATGTGTCTTCTCGCTTGTTATAACTGACCTAGCTCCTGTTTATGTTGGTGACCTGTGTGCGAAGGGACTTGTCAATAGGGGGTGGTGCTTTGCTTTGAACTGCATAATTACAAAACTGCTTTCTCAAGCCTGCATTTAGGGTCTGGTCATCAGTGACTGCGAAACACATTGTTGACCTCTTGTAGGGATCTTAGCATATTTTCTATCTAAATATAAAACATGCAGCAAAATAAGTATCATGTAAAATTATGCTACATGTTTTATTAGAATGGTCTGGGGTTATATGTAATTTAAGTAAACAGTACCTCAATATATTAAAAACTCAGCCTCTTTAGGCATAAAGGCCAGTAAATACATTATTAAACATTACATCATAATGTTGGTCAGACTCCCAGGCATGCATTTATGTTTACATCTAAAACTGTGGGGGTTTTTTAAATATTTAGATTCCTCAAGATGCTTGCATTTTCCGGTAACGTTATTTTGCTGTTTGGAATTTAATTGTTAGGCGCGTTTTGGGAGAGAATCTGAACTGATGGCACTCTGAAGTATATAATTATTGAATAGATTTGATTTCCATTTTCTTGCAGTGGAATGTTACTATGCAGTAAGAGATCATTTCCAGAAGCTATACCATCCTGTTTAGACGTATCTTAAAAATGAGTTAATGCTTCAGTTTTACTACACAATGTTTTTTAGTTTGGGGCCCAGGGTGGCTAGAATACAGTTGCAACTCGTCAATATAATTGCACAGGCAATAGTTCCTTTTTCTTCAAAGCAGGCTGGTGTCTTTAAGTCCATGCTCCACGGTAGCTCATGCAGAAGGTGCCCGGCTGTGGTTGTGGTTTCCAAGCAATGTGCCTTGGACAGTAAGCCTGTTACATGATTGTAATTTGAACTCAGTTTCGAGTGCTGTATATAAGAAATCTTTAACTGTTAAAGAAAAAACAAAAGCTTTGAAAACACTGAAGTGTAGTGTACTTGTTTCTTATGGTAGTGCATAGATAGATTGCCTAGGGTGCCTAGATAATAACAAGAATAAAGGAGAAATAAAATATTTGTTTCTGTTTAAAATGAGGACAAAATAAGCACGATTATGAAACATTGAAACAATTTTAATGAACTAAAAGTACAAAATGTAAGACTTAACCAATTTGGACAATGCAAATTAAGTTCATTTTATAGTCACGTGGAAATATTTACAATCACTCTCTGCTTGTTAGTGACAGTTTAAGACCAGAGGCAGACTTTTAATTTCATGCCTTTTGTACTTTATGAAGAACTACACTAGTGGTTTGTGCATTATTATATCTAACTGAAGCTATATGACTTCATTAAAGAAGTACATTTTAAAAAACGTCTTGCTTGTTTGTTCTTGGCAGTTTCTGAAATTTGTTAACTTGAAATGGGTCTTTTAAGTTATTAAGATAATTCAAGTACTAACATTAAAAAGCACTTTTGGTTCTTATGATCTAATTATCTGGTATTTTGGAACTGTGGAATAGAATTTGTGTGAGTTGGTAATCCAGTCAGTAGTTTATAAGTGTATGTAAAGTAATCATCAAAATATACATTCAAAATGTATTAGATAAACAGTAATCTGATAATGTTATTTTCAAGTCTTAACTGATAGGATTATATCAAAAATTACATTAAAAAATAAGTATTAACAGTGAAAGAAACAATTGTCTGTTTATTTTAACTTGTATTTCACAATAACTTGAGAGACAGAAGACTTAATGTTATGATACCCTTTTACTTTGTTTTCACACATTCAACTTAATAGTTCTGGACCTCTCCTACCACTACCTTCCAAACTTTTATCTTAATTGAGAAATGATTATAGATATGTTTCTGTGAAATACAAGAATGACAGAGGTTTCTTACCGCAATTCCTTATTTAGAGCAATCTTCTGAATCAATGAAATCTTGATTGTTTCTCTTTTCTGTTCTGATTTTTTCCCCCTCTTATGTTTTTCAGTCTTGTGCTTGGTCTTGTAATTAATACTGTCATCAGGCCAAAAATGATAGAATAAGGTCCCATCCTTTAGTAGTGGCTATTCCAAATAATGTAAGGATCGCTGTATGAATAGGTATAAAAAGAAATAGGTTTTCACATAAGTAAGAAAACAGTTAATCTTACACCCCTTCCTGTTTACATCTTAATTACTGTTACAAGGTTTGATAGTTTTGTGCATACTGTTACTTGTTAATCTTCTTTCCCCTGTTGGAGTTGTTATTGGCTGTTTGTTTTTCATACTACAGATGGAAGTTGTAATAACACAGTTCTGTAGATATGAAGATTGAGGTAGCCAAGGATAAGCTGTAATAACCAAGAAGTTTTAAAGTTCAGATTACTTAATGAATTTCTGTATTCCTTTCTTCAGTTTCAGTATTTTGTGAGTTGTGATGTATGTTATCAGTGATGATTCTACTGACGATTCTGTCACAGTCTTGGACATATAGATATTCAGTGTCTGTTTTAATGCTTTCCATCTCTTCAAATTCTTACTCCTTTTTTTTTTCTCCTGTTTTTGCTGTTGTGCGGCATACATCAAGGCTTCATACTTCAAGCTTGACTTAGAGAAGATCTTTTTTTCTCTTTAGAATAGTCAGTGGATGTTTTCTACGTCTACAATCTTGTGTTCCTCACTATGATTTGTGCCTTGAGAAGGGAAATTCAGTATATATATTTTTTCTACCTTAGGGGATAAAGGTCTTGAAAAAGAGCACCAGAATTTTCCCTGGGGTTTTTTAGATCTGATAACAATTGTCTGATCTTTTTTTCAGTTGTACTTAATAATTGTCCGTTTGCCCATTACATAAATATGTATTTGAATTTGTTTCCTTAAATAATTATCTGCAACTAATAAATAAAGTACTTACAAATAATAGTTATAACTGTCCAATGCTATCTCAGTTCAGAGCAAGTTTTTTCCAGCTATAACCAAGCTTATGCAGTTTTAAACAGGAGTTGAATATGGGATGAAAGCCCATCAAGGTTCTTTAGTACTTTATGCATTTTGTTTTGAGCTTTTATACTGTCATGTATTCATTAGAAACCGTGTCTAAATGAGTAATTCAGCTGTAACTTAGTTATGTTTACATTAGTGGTAATCACTGCAGTGAATACCATTTACATGGACCCTTGGCTTTGCTTGTATTGCCAAAAAGCTGGTATGTTTCAGAAATGTAGTTGGTCAACAGTATATTTAGGATTTTATACCTATCCTTATTTTGTACTTTTCCATGAGAAACCTTACTTGACAGCCCGTGTATTAGAAGCTATTTCTTTAATGGCACAGAAAAGATGTGATTTCATGAAGAGTAAAATGATCATTTCTAGTTTACCAAAGTAATTTATAGTACTTATTTTTTAATATGATTTAATATATTTTTTAAACTACGCATGGAAGTGTTTTATCCTTATTTAAATGTAAAATCTGTCTGCAGACTCTTAATGACTTTTTCTGGAAGAACAGCATATAATTATATGAGTGTAATAATTATCTGATTTTGTTTTGAAATGTGGTTGTTGTTTTCTAAGTGAAAATGTAACTGTGCTAATGTTCATAACGTCCTGAAAGTCTACTTGTCTTACAAAGGACAGAGCAGTTACTGAAGCAGCATTTTGAAGCAGTATTCTTTCTAATAAATACTCTGTATGGCTTATAGGTTTTAAATGCACAGAGAGCTGGATACAAGGCAGCTATAGTTCACAATGTTGATTCTGATGACCTCATAAGCATGGGATCCAACGACAGTAAGTACAGGTATCACTTCTTCTCTCCTGTTTGAAAATCATTTCTCCCACTAGAGCAAACAATATTAAAATCTGTATAAAGTATTATGGTGGACTATGACTAAAACAACAACAGTAACGACAACAAAAGCCAACAAAAAACACTTAACCTAAAGAAAACAAACAAGCAAACAAACAGCAAACAAAAAAAAACCGCTCCAAACCCCAAATCCTCCTGCATTTAATGCTTTAAAATGGGAGTTGTTAGTATAAGAACATATACGTATACTTGTGTATTATACGTAGTGTTGAGTTTGTATGTTCTCTGATTGTGTCTTTGGTTTACCTTTAATTTGAATTTATGAGATAGATTTGTATGATTGATGTGGAAGATAGCAAATGTACTGTTAATTGTCTTAACTATTAATTAGAAATACAGGGGAAAAATACTCTTTTGGAAGTAAATGAAACTTTAAAATATGACTACTTAATGGTTCGTGGTTCCGTTTTGCTATTGAACTGCAGTGTGCATTTTTCTGTTCCTTTGAACAAATGGATTCTTTTATTTCTTATGAATACTCCTTTGGAAATGAAATCTGCTTCTGTGGAGATACTCAAAACTTGCCTGGATGCCATACTATGCAATGTGCTCTAGTTAATCCTGCTTGGCAGAAGGGTTGGACTAGGTGATCTTCCAAGGTCTCTTCTAACCTTGGCCATTCTGTAATGCATATCGCATGTATGTATTTTTTCAGTTTTTCATTTGTAGAAAGAATTTAGAGATCAATGTGCCATTTTCTGATTTATTCTGATGCTAGCCGTTCTGACTTTATCCTTTCTTCGAGCGGTTATATTCAAAGCATCTTGCAATCTAGTCAAAATATCGATTTTGCTTTATGGTATTTGTTTTTTGTCTATAATGCTCTTATGACTTTCTCTGTGGAGTTTCTTTATTATGTCTAGTGTCTTGAGGTTTCTGAATATGGAGCAAGAACATGAATGAGAACAAAAAAAAAAGTAGAAACACCATAGAGTGAACCAGAACATTAACTTTCATCAAACTAAGTGGAAGATGAGTAGCCCAGTAAGCTATGTGGAAGTGGTTTTAATGAGTTCTCAACCCACATAAAACTTATTTTCAGGGTTCACTATGAAATCAAATGTAGAACAAGTTCACAATAAATACAAATTTGGGTAGTGTGAAGTGAAGTTTTGCGTTGGGGAACCAGAATACTGCGATACAAACTTAGGATGCTTTTGACCCTGAAATGTGAAGCGTAAGTGAGAGGTGCAAAGTAAACACAAATTGAAGCTAAGGAAAAAAATTCTAGAACGTGGGATTTATCTTTCAATAATTTTTAATTTCAGTTGCATCTTTTGAGTTTATTTTTGCCCTCATTAGTAACTGGGAAGGGGAGAGAAGATAGTTCCCTACAGTTTCTTGAGACTGAAGTAAAGATAGGGGATTTGTTCGTTCTCTGCTTTCTGATTTTTGACCTTTCCAGGGAGTTCATTCATTTTTAGGGTGAAAAGAAGGGAAGAAAGACTCGTTAAAATTTACTGTACCAGATCATAAAATATAAGTTCACAGAAATTCTGGAAATCAGTGAAGCTATGTGACTTTATCAAGTCTCTAAGTAGGAATTGATGTTCTGGTTAAACTTACTCTAATGATACCTCTTTTTGTCAGAGTATGTATTTTATGCTCCCTTTGTAATAATGTGCTCCCTTAGTAAGGTAATATTCTGTTACGAATTCTGATTTCTATACCTGCAATAAAACCCATAGATAATCGGTAGGAAAAATAGTACCACTTTACTATATGACATAAAGTAGTAGCATGCATGTGCATCAGTCTGTAACTAAATTAAAATATATCTTTATGTTGTGATAGTGTCATGTTGTGCAAGTCTTACATTTTGAGTGCCCATACAGTGCCTGTGTAATACTGTTTCTCATCCTTTTTTTAATACAGTTGAAATTTTAAAGAAGATTGACATTCCTTCTGTCTTCATTGGAGAGGCATCAGCTAATTCTCTTAAGGAAGAATTTACTTATGAAAAGGGGTAAGTTACCTCACATGCAGTCATGTTATTCTTTGGATTAATAGCTTATTTTAAATAAATATCAAAAGGAGGCAATGAGTTGTGATAACAGAGGCTGTGGGTATTCCAGGTGAAACCTTGCGCCTGTAGAAACAAATGCCTTGATTTGCTGCTGATTTCACTGAATCTGTAATTTCACCGTCTGTTCTGTTAATGCGTACCTTAAGCACCCACTTGTTTATAAACACTTTAGTAGAGAGGTTAAATTGTGACTGTGAAATAAAAGTAGTTCTTGGAACTGTCTACTGAAAAGTCGTGTGTGACTGCAGTGGTACTTGATTTCATACCCCAAAGATGAAATCAGTCCAATTTTTGTTTTTAATTTTTTTTGAAGAGTACGTACTGAGTGCTGCTTATTGACCCCTTTCATCCTGAGTGTTACTTTGATGAGCTTTTTGATATATTTGACCCTATTATTGCATTATCAAAGAATACTATGTTTTGGATATTTTCTTTGAAGAAATGCCATGTAAAGCTAAATACCACGTTTCAAGTTCTCTCACAGTCCTACATTCCCAGTTTGCTGCTTGCTGCATTTGAGCCTTGTAAACTAGTAGAAAATTTCAATTTTAACCAACTCAGGATGCACAAGTACATTAGAAGCTACTTGGATTTGAGTGGGTCTGGGAAAAATGGAGAATCACAGTGAAATTACTCAGCCAGTCTGTACTGTTCAGGGATTGAAGGAAATGAACAGCCAAGTTAGATGAACCTTGCAGAGACCCCAGCCTCTTTTGAGGGAACCCTGAATCCTGTTAAAAAGTAACATGAACAGAACTTTTGTTTGTGGATTACATGGACTAAAGAAACCTTCAGGTTTCATCTAGCTGCACTGAAAAAGCTACAGGCCCGCCACAGGGTTGCTGAACAGTACATGGTATCCAATTTCCTTTTTACATTAGAACTAAGTGTAGCTAGAGATTTTGTATTGGAGGTTGTTTTATCCCTTGGTTTTATCTGAAGGCATTGTTCATGAGAGAAACAGCATTGGTATTTATTTAGTATTGTGGGAGAACAAGGGATGATTAAAGGAAATACTATTTGTTTTTGTTATTTATATAATTTTGCAATTGTAATAAATTTATGCTGTTATGCATTTTTTTGTGGCTGCCTACGTTGTAAGAAAGATGTATTGACGTTGTTTACCGGTCACTAGTATTTCACAAATGTTAGAAGAATGTTTAAAAGATCAGATTTAATTAAGTTTTAGCTTCTAGAGTATCAGCTACTAGCCCTTCAGGATCAATTTGTGAATATGCTCATGTTGAAGTATGAGAAATGCCAATTTAATATTAAAAACAGTAGTTTTACCATGAGGGTGTTTGAGTGCAGGAACAGGTTGCCAAAGAGAAGTGGTAGAGTCTCCATCCTTGGAGATGCTCAAAACCCAACTGGACACAGTCCTAGGCAACCCGCTATACCTGACCCTGCTTTAACAGTGGGCTGGACCAGATGATCTCTGGAGGTCCCTTAAAATCTCAACTATTTTTGATTCTGTGAAATTTCTTTAGGTCTTAAAAAGGTAGTTTTTCTAAGGTGAAATAAATATCCTGTAATTTCCAGACTAGTACCACAGTTTTACTCCCTGTTCCTTCTTCATTCTCTCTTTGCTGCTTACAGAATCACAGTCTCGTTGAGGTTGGGGTTGACCTTTGGAGGTCATCTAGTCCAACCCCCTTGCTCGGGCAGGGCCACTTAGAGCAGGCTGTCCAGGGCCATGTCCAGGATGGCTTGTGGATATCTCCAAGTAGAGAGGTCCTCATGAGGCTACATAGAGATGGTCCCTATCCAGCCTCTGCAGGTCTCTCTGGATGGCAGCACAACCGTCTATCTGGCAAATCTGTCAATACTTCCAGTTTCTGCAAACTTGCTGAGAGTATGCTTTGCCCTGTCATTCAGATGATAAATGAAGATGTTATGCTCAACTGGACTCATTATTGACCCCTGGAGCATGCAGCTAGTTAGTGGCCTCCAACTAGACTTCATGCAGTGTCATAAGAATGACTTGAACAAATCTTGGTGTTAATTTGTTGCTAGAGTATGCTCATAGTCCTTCAGAGGTTAACGGTGGTAATTCTACAGCAGCTCTGTGAACCTGAACAGATGGTGACATTTAAAAATGTTGTAATATCTGATAAGAGAACCATACATTGTAAAGGTTATCATTGATGATTATGAGCCATATAATTTTCATGTTCTGTTTCTGTTTTGTTTCTCTTTTTATGTTGTAACAGAATCTGTTTATCTCTGAGTAATGCAGTCTGGTGAAGGAGTACACAGTTGCTTTTCTATCTTGTATGAAGTGAAACAGTTATTTTGTATTGTGTAGCCATTGAAAATGCATGAAAGCAAACTTTAATACAAAATTTTGATCTTTGAATAGGTGAAATTGTAGATAGATGTATGTGAATCAAGCCACAGTTTGAACTATTTCTGCATACACAATTTTCTGAGTGAAGTGCAGAAGCCTTCAGCATCTACCTATATTTGAAGAGTAACTCAGGATTTTGCAGCTGGGGCAAAATATGTTAAAACCTTGAATTATGAAGTTATCTGTCAAATCTGAAAGATTCAACACCTTTTCATCTAGGCACTGTACCATGTTCATTTTTTGCATTCTTAGAAGAAAATTATCTGAGAGCAATGGGCAGAAAACTTTCTTTACATGAATGAAATTGTTTTCCTGCAAGAGGGTTACCATATATTTATCAAATGTTTCTCCTTTTATTTTCATGTAACATTAAATATATTAGTTTAGCCAATGCTCTAAAAATTACAGAAGTTTTTGTGAGTATACATATTTCAGACCTAAGGGCTCAATCAATTGTAAGAATACAATACGTTAGTTTCCTAAGCAAGTTAGTTTGAGCAAGTTAAATGCTGATCTTTGAATTAAATAAATATCTTGAAGGCATGTTGGAGACAATGCAGTCCTGAAACTATTGATAAGTCAAGACAGAATTGTATGTCTTAATCTATTCTTTCTGTAGCATTCGAATGTATCCATATAAGCACTGAAATAGAGAATTTCATTGGTGGATAGCTTGAATTTGAATGGCTGTCAGTTCAAACATTTTCAGTGTTTAACTTTTCTCTGACTTAAAGTGCAGTTCTGCTCTGGAAGAGACACAAAAAAAGGGATTGTCGATTTCCCTGGTGCTCTCCACTGCATTCCTTGCTCAGAAATGTAGAAAGCGAATAGAAGTTGGTCATCTTTCTGCGTACATAGGTATTCATAGTGTAAGGTTACTGAAGCTTTTTTTCATCATCCTTAATTAGTAGTTTTCTATGCTAGGTGAATTTGCAGGTTGCATTTGAGACTAGTCCATAGGGCCGCATGACTGTTTGCGCTGCTCTTTCCTGCTTTTGGGTTTAAAACTTTAACATCTTGTTCTCACAATGTTTTTCTTAAAAATAATATACCTTGAATAGAATGGAAAAGGTATATTTTATATTAGTCTAATGATCTTGCTTTTTCAGGTCTCTGATGTCCTTCCAGTAAACTAATCATAACAACTAGGCTGTGTTATAAGTAGATACCTTGCTGGTGAAACTGCTTTGATAAGAAACTATTTTGACTCCATATGAGTAGTAGTAATAGAATTGCTAACATTTGTATCCATTGTACATTCTCAGGTGTTTCTGACTGCTTGTGCCAACAGAATAATAATGGGAGTTTACTTCCTTATGTATCAATAAATACTAGTATTCAGATATCTGGTTGCCAGCATCCACATCGAATTCTCTGAGAAGACTTTTGGTTGCTGTACTGCTGTACTGTAATTTATTGACTCTCCAGAGGAAAAGGGGTTGTACTTTACAATGTCTCATGAGTTGAGACTGAACCTGCAGTGTAATCCAAAATGTAAAGAATTTCTTTTGAACATTTACTATTGCTATGAGGGTGGTGAGGCAACTGGAACAGGTTGCCCAGAGAAGTTGTGGGTGCTGCATCCCTGGCAGTCTTTAAGGCCAGGTTGGATAGGGCTTGGGCAACCTGGTCTAGTGGAAGATGTCCCTGCCTGTGGCAGGGGGGTTGGAATTAGATGATCTTTAAGGTCCCTTCCAACCCAAACCATTCTGTCATTCAATGATGATTCTATGAAATAAGAACGATCACAGTATCTGTCGATAATTGGGTTATATTTTCTTATTGTGCTGTCCACACAACTATAAGGTTATTTTGCTGGTTGCTTTAGTTTTATCTATGATTGAAGTCAGTAAGTAGTTTTAACTCAAAAAATGTTCTAAGAAAAACTATTTTATCATTTTGGGTTTATAGTATGTAAATATCAGCTGAATTCTTTGTTGTACGCAGGTGGACATTCCTTTAGTGTGTTTTGTGATAAACTTTTATTTTTGCCTTTCATTGCATTTATTCTTTAATTCACTGTTCATTAAATTCTAACCTGTTTTAGAAACTGTTCCCTCTTTCTTTCTACAGTGGCCAT
Organism: Anser anser; assembly: GCF_964211835.1. NCBI lineage: Eukaryota > Metazoa > Chordata > Aves > Anseriformes > Anatidae > Anser > Anser anser. The sequence continues at coordinate 28,814,315 of NC_139729.1, read as the reverse complement.
GTTGTGTTGATCCCAGAGTTCAGTCTTCCTTTGGAATACTACTTAATCCCTTTTCTAATAATAGTAGGGATCTGCCTTATTCTCATTGTCATATTTATGGTAAGTTCCTTCTTTTAATAACATCTTTTCTCACAAACAAATCATCACAGAATGGTCACCTACTGAAGTTTAAAGGGTTACAATAAAGGAACAACAAAAGCTTTGTGTACTGTATATACCAATACTACGCTTACCTGTAATCCTTTATTTTTCTCAGTACAATAAATAGAGATGCAGACTTGTGGCAAAGGGATGTCAGGAGCCTTTAGGATGTTCTACCCAGCATAGAACTACTTCCAGAGAACTGTCCTTCCTGGTACTCTACCACTGCACGAGTTCTTCCCTTTTCACTCTATAAAGAACAACCTGTGATCTTTGTACACTGAGAATGTGTCCCTCTCCACCAACCTTGCATTTCTTAATGTTGATCCCACTGTTCTACAATGCAAGTCTCACACTGTTTTTTACCACAGGTATAGTAGTCAGACAGCAAGCTCACAACCTATTACAGTACACTGCACATATCTTACAGCATATACATTACATATAGAGTTGGGGACGTCTCCTATAAAAGGTAAAAGAACATAGCTGTGTATTATTTCAGAATATTTTGCACCCCACTTTTTGGAATTTCTGCTGATCTCTGACTTAATTATGAATTTACCTTTTGATAAAAATGAAGTAATGTGTCAACTGCTGCATAAAACTTCTTGAAATGTTTCTTTCTGTGCTAGTGTTGTTTCTCCTGTCAGTTATGTATTTAATTAAAAATTCTGGGCCCATTAGGCACAATCAGAATTACAGCAGCTTTGTGGAACCAGCATAGAGAAGTGATCTACTAGAGAAAATGTAAAATCTACCAATACTTTGTCTGACCTTCTGGTGATAACCTTGATCATTCCTCATTGTCCCAGTTAGTTAGGAGAAAGTATAGCCCTATCTTTGTATTCTGAAGGTCAACAGATTGATGGTTGGAGAGATGGTAGTTACAAAGGAAGGGCAGTCACTAGGGATAATGTTCTGTGAACATCTGTTGTTTTGATACCATTAGAATTCTGACTTTAGCTGCGATAGCTGTCTGCTTACAGTGCACCTGAGTTATAAATTCAAACAAGATATTGGTTATCAAAGGAATGGAATGAAGAAGAGTATCAAAGTCACCGTATTGCATCCTATCAAACTACTTTGAAGCACTGATCCATCATTTTCCAAAATAATACTAATTACAAAATGAAGAGAGTCAGTAAGAATACTTATGGGGCTTCTTGTTTCAAGAGAGATTTAGATTACATTTAAAGAAAAAAGTGAAGGAGGGGCGACATGATAACTGTAGTCATGAGGAGTGGCGGCTTGACTTTTATCATGTGCACCATTGTGGAAATTCAGGAATAAGAGATGTGTTTTACTCTCAAGGTATTTCTTCATATTTTATTTCAGTTGTTTTTTTTTTTTTAACTGGTTCAGCTGCTTTTGTTTTTAGGTGATGATAAATCAGTTGCAAAAAATTACCTCATGCACTTCAGAGCTGTCATCTTCAAGTCAGGAAACGGACTATATTTTATACTGCTTTGCACCAATCACATTACCAAGGAACAAAAGCTATGTAACAAACACAAGGCTGATCCATCTGAAAGGTCACCTCTCTTTAGAATTGCAAATGTTTTTCCCTTACTGTGAAAACAGCAGTTGTCTACATCAGAAATGGCAGTAAAAGTGTTACAGGAGTGAGATAAACAAATTTCTAAAGTGTTTGTCTTTAGGGCAGATAAGGAGTAAGTGAGGCATAAATACAGATTATTTTAAATTTGCCTTTTAAGAGCTTTTTTTCATCTGCATGCTACTACTCTGAATTAAAACAATTTTTCATTTAATGTGATTTTGAAAGTTGTACTTTACTGATAGTTCTCCTCTGTATATGTATTTAGAATTTCTGTATGTGCAATCTAAAAGAAAGAAACCAGTGCTAGGTAGGATTGGCTATGAGAGAAGGAAATAAACATTTGGTGAGGAAAGTCAGAGGTTCTTAAACCTGTTTCTAATTTTCTCGCTTGTCCACTGTGAGGAAATTTAGAAAAAAAAAAGGGGGGGGGGAGGGAGGGAAATGTCTGTAAAGTATGATTAAAAATCTATTTTTCTAAATACAAAATTTGTGAAATATTTTCCAGTTAAAAGCGAAGACTCTAAGAGACCTGAATTTATCTTCTGCTAGTATCAATAGGTAGTCAGTGCTGAAAATGAACGGTCCTTTCCATGTCTTAGAATCATATTGTAAAGGAAAAACAGACAGGAAGGAGGAGAATATTATCCTGTATGTCTGCAAGTCAGGGCTGCCTGTACTTTGTATTTGGGACAGATATTTGGAAGTTTTTGAAAACAGATTATATAAGTTTGAAATACCAAAATCCATCTACACAGCTTATAATAAACTGTGAGAAAAAAGGGGAAGAGGTATTTGAATGCATTTTCCAGAGTGTAGTATATTATTTACAAATGTGTACTGACCCTACATGCAATGTGAAATAATATCCTGTATGCTGAAAGGTCGAACACTATGCAAGTATATTGAAATGTTGAAATACTTTTCAAAGTAGACTTAATAAATGAAAGCACCCATTAGGTGTTCCCATGTGAAAAACGCTGTGGTTGAAACCTGTTATGGAATCTCAAAAATAATCTTACTCAATTCATTTACTTAATGCAGACAGTGAACTTGATCTCAGGGAGATTTCAGATAGGATCTTGTCCGTGTTCATTTGTGGTTTCTGCCCCGTTTCTTTTCAGGAAGTTTTGTTTTTAACTAAGAAATCAATGCAAGACTATCTGGTTGTTAGTAAGTGAATTATACCAGAAAGACTGCAGTCCATATGTGTAATTCATCATTTAGCTGAGCTAAAAAGAACCTGAGTGAACAGATTAGTTCCAAATACGCTTAAAAATGAAGGACAGGTATGATGCAGAAGGATAAATAAGTTATTTGTTCTCCCCCTCTCCCTCCCAAGAATACATTTATACTTAACTGTCTTTTAAATCTTTTGTGAAAGTGCAGGGATTCCTAAAGTGAGAGAGATTAATGCTGTTTATAATGTTAATACTCACTTAGTGTTTACCTAATCCACAGTGTAGCCAAGTGTGTAGTACCTCTCTAATTTTCAGAAGACTTATCAGCGTGTATGCATAGGTTAAGGCCACTTTTTTGCTGTATTTGAAAAAAAAAAAAAAAATCATATTGTGTTAGGACTAGAAACCAAATGGAAATAGACTTAAGGACTGTAAAGAAAACGGAAAACAGAATCTTTAGTATGGTTGAAGACAGCAAGTGACATGGCTTGAAGTAAACCCCTTCCCTGCTTCCCAGACTACTTGCAATACTATGAAAACAGTTCCTGTAATAATTCTTTTGGAAGAAAAATTATTTTCTATAATTATTCTTTTCGAATAATCTTCAAAAAGAGCTGTAATAATATAAAACTGACGTAAGTAAAACCTGGAAAATGAAAGAGGTAGTTCAGCTTGAGCCACAGTTCCCTTTTAACTAACTTACAATGAAGGCTCATAAACCAAAACTTTTATAGTTCTTTTATTGTTTTAAGTTACTGTTCATATTGTTTAATGTCTGTTTCCAGATCACAAAATTTGTGCAAGACAGACACAGAGCAAGAAGGAATCGGCTTAGGAAGGATCAGCTTAAGAAACTTCCTGTACATAAATTTAAGAAAGGCAAGTGTATTGTTCTTTGTCTAATTAGAACCCACTGTTATAATACCAAATATCTCTAAATGGAGGGGTTTTGGAAATAATTTTGAGTGTGCTTGAAATAATAGTAGAGTTTGAAGTGAAAGTATACACAAAAAAGTGTTTTGACCCTGCTCTCACTGAAACAAAGCAGAGTTCTAACATTTTGTCACTGAAGCAGAGTGGACATCATATGCATAGTGTGGGTAAAAAACGAAAACGTTGCTTAAAATGTCAAAAAATCATTACAGAAATTCCCCAAAACTTCTTTGCTGCTCTGTCATTAGCAGTGATGACAACAGTCAGTCACTGTAGTGCATCATACCTATAATTTGTCTGGTATTGGATAAATACTAATGGCATGTATGTTGCCTGATGTGGTAGAGACTATAAAAGCAAAGATATCTTGTGGGTATAATTTACCTGCTTTTCTAGAGGAGTGTTCCCGTCATTGAATCACAATGCTTCTATGAGGGCAAGAGTGATTGAAATCGAATGACAAAATATTTGTTGCTGTGATTCTTTTTAATAATTCATTGTATGCAATATCTAATGACGAGATAAGAAATAAAGCTGTAGCAAGTTAATTTATTGACTGAAATTAAAAAAACTGCACTGAGACCTTCTCTATTGCAGTCTGCTTCTTAAAAGTCGAAACAATCTGTCTTCTCCATTTTGATTTTTAAATGTTACCATCGTATCATCCAATTGTTCATTCATAAAAACCGTTACAGGAACTAATGCTGGAAAGACTGTTTAATTGAAATGATTGATTACTACATGACAAGTCCTCAGGGATTTGCTGAGGTATGAATGCTGTGTTAGGGGATATGCTTGGATTCAAGGATAGAACCACTTACCAGTCTTTGCCCTTGATAAAGCCAACCTACATTATTAATAATATTGCTCTCTGTGCAAAACAGATGTTCAGTTTGAGTGGATACAGTTTTTGTGCAATGTTAGTCAACCTTATTTCAAGGAAACAAACAAAACACTAATTGACACATTGCCCTTTGCAGGGTTGACCAAATTGCTATGGATACAAAATTAACTTGAAAAAAATAATTATCTTGAGCCAATAAAGTTAATATTACTTTTGCTTTTTTTTAGTGATTCCACATGAAATCTAATTGAAATAAAAATACAAAGTGGGAGAATGCGGGGGGGACAACCAATGCATGGCTTTGAGAAAGCCAGTTAATCCATTTTTCAGTTAATCATATGCATGCGTGCATCTGTAATTACTATCTCGAGATTACATGACTAAGTGAGTGCATGAAGACACCTTATTTGTTGTTTTCCATATTCTTCTACCTCTTTCCCCTTGATGAATCTTACACAAAATGAATTGTTTGGAGCTCAGTCAGTCATCCTAAAGCAAACCTGTCTTTGAATATCCAGCTATTCATTGCATTTAGTGGCTTATGCAAAGCAGAACAAAAAGCATGTTTTATTTCAGAGCTTCTGCACTAGGCCTATGACAATACTAGCAATACTTTTTTTTTTTTTCTTAACTAATTTCAGTAGGCTTTAGATAAGGCACTTTACATTTCTATATTGTGTAGAGAGTCCAGTAACAAAAGTGGCATTGACTCATTGACTGTCTTTGCACAGTAGTAGCTTTTTTTCCTTTTTTAACCTGGTAAGTATGTGTCATTTGTGAAATAGCTTTTGTGCAGTTCTAATCAACAAACCTCTCACCTTTGTGTAATCCCACAGAATGCAATGCATGCTGTGTCCAAAATCTGTTGTTTACACTGAAGGTGTTTTGCGGCAATTGTTGTGGTTCTTCCTGACCAAAAGGACTACGTTTTGGCCATATAAAAGTTAATGGGAGTTGATACCCTTTGTGAGGTTTTTATAACAAAAACGAACCTAGGAAAAAAAAAGAAATCCATGTAATATTCCTATAATTTCATCATTAAGAAACCTGAATACTCTGAAGAATAATAGTTTAGAAATAATATCGGTTAGAAATGTTGTGAGTTGGTATGTATTGTAGAATACAACTTATTTTCAGAAATATATTATTTCCAAACTACTTTAACTTTATACTAAAATGAAATTTAGGCCAAGAATGAAAAGATTTTAGATCTTACCAGCAATGAAATGGCAGTGTAACCATTCACACCTGCAGAATAGAAGGTATTGTAAGTTTGGTATTGTAAGAAGATAGACTGCTGGAAAAGAAAGAGATATGTAATCACATTATTAAGAAATTAAAAACTCATGAAGTTAGTTTTCCTACATTCAGTGTCAAAGGTTAGGATCCTAAATGTGTGATAAAGTATCCAGAATTTTGGAGTTGCTATGTCTATGAGACTTAGTGGAGCTGTTTGGTTAAGCGCTTAAATATGAAATGAACTTAATTACAGGCAGTCAGCTGCCCAAAGTCGTATACATGTATATGTATATGGGGCGTGGGGGAAGCCCCATGTGTGACAAATAACAGGCTGTAGGAGTACATATAATTTTAAGCAAAGACATTTTTAAGTATGATGGATATTGAATTTTTATGTATATACATTTATATGGAGGTTGATGCATACGATTGAGAAATAATGGATAGTAGTTGTATTTAAAAATATTTAAATCTTTTAAAAATCTGCTCCAGAGTATGCATGGTTCTGCAGTTTACTAGTTATTCCTAAGCTGATTTTTTTTTTCTCCTGGAAATGGGATTATAACTGATCTAATTACTGTTCATTACTGACCCATCTGCCTAACTGCATAGTACAGTGTAGGTTTAATAGACAAAACAAGTCCTAAGGTCTGCTAGAGTCTTGGCAGTTTTTTCTGGTGTTTTTTCTCTTTCATTTTAAATTGTTTGTAAGTGTACAACTATATGGAATGTATCTGGATGGATAATTCTGTTTCTGAAAATACTGTAGTTTTGTCAAGTAAAAGAGAATTTTGCTTACTGAAGACGTTCCACTTGCAGAGTTTATTTAAGCAAGATATTTTATCTTATGTTGTACTTTACATCTTATTATGTAAAATCTTATGTTCTTTGAGAGGGAAGTAGTCATGGAGGTGAAAATAACTTGGAAACTAATTAACTAATTTGGAAAGTAGTAGAGGCTCCAAGATGCACAGAGAAACCGTATGAGTCTCAGAGCACTGGGGAGGGCTGGCAGTTCTGGTCTTTGCTACTGTGAGGGCTTGTCTTCCTGCGCCAAGCCAGGATGAGAGCAAGAATCAGCGTGTTAGTTAATTTCTCTAGTAACTTGTTGGGGAAATGTAGCAGCTGGACTGCACCTGATGGAATCCGGTGGATGCAGATGAAGCAGTTGCGCAGAGGACCTGTTCAGATCTACTGTGCAATTGAAAGATGGGACCCAGATGTTGGGATGGGGTAGGCCTTGAGTACAAGTCCATGGCAAGAACTAGGAAAATGTTGCAGTTAGCCAAGACGGTGTCAGATAGTTTCACGGCCTCTGTATTTGAGAAGTTCAGCATAGTCCTTACTGAGAAAACTTTTTTTTTTTTTAACTGGTCTAAAAGTGGATGCTTTACAACTGTGTCTTTTTTAATAAGAATGAGAGAATATTACAAAAATAGCACTTCGCACAGTTGAATATTTTTTTTATTAACCTGAGTGGAAAGTGAATATAGTCTGTATAAGGAAAGAAATACAGTAAAGTCAACAATATAGCTTCAAAGAACCTGCCCATTGCAAGGTCAGGAAAGACCAGTAGTTTCTTCAGCCCATGAAACTAACAGAGAACCTATATGCATATGTTTGTCTGTTGCAAATCTTTTAAAGTTAAACATATTCTCAATTATGTGCTGTAGGAGATGAATATGATGTATGTGCCATTTGTCTGGACGAATATGAGGATGGAGACAAGCTCAGAATCCTTCCATGTTCTCATGGTAAGCAGCTGTATTTTAGGTATGGTATTTGCATTAAAATAGCTATCTAAAACACCACGCCTAGAAATCGCAGTTGAATGTTTATTGACAAATCTATAAAATTTTTCATTTGCTAATATCCCTGAGCACATACACAAATTAGGAAAAGAGCAAACTTTTTTTTTCTTTTTAAAAGGAAAAAAGGCTAGCATTACCACTCTGCATTTTTCTTTGGATATGCATGTGGAAAAAAAAAAATCTGGGCTTGACACTGTCCCCTAAATGTCTGTTTTTAATAGGGAAGTACATTTCAGAGTTCCCTTTTACATAAAACTAAGCTTTTACTTTCTCCAAGACAATTAAACCATAAAACTTAATTTAGTTGATTACTAGTGACATAGACAATGTGGATGAATGGTTATAGTCTGTCCTGTAGCCTGAAGCTATACAAATCATTGCCTTGACTGCACTTGGAAGCCAATGTTGATGATTTTATCAAATGTGGCCCATTGCAGGGCTGCTCTCAGATTGATTCAATAGAGGAAATGGGTATTTACTGCATTATTTGTCATAATGTTAATGGTCCATAATTAGGTCCTAGATCCTAATCTATTAGGTGTTTTGTACATAAGGATATACAGTCTACATGCCAACAAACTTTTAAGTAAAATTCTCAGTATGAGTTAAATTCTAAAATGTTTCTGTTTTACTCAATATAAATACAATTTAGCAGGTTTTATTGTCCTTTTTCCTTAGATAATAATGTACTTGTATTTTGTTTTCTAACAGCATATCACTGCAAGTGTGTGGACCCATGGCTGACAAAAACAAAAAAAACATGTCCTGTTTGTAAGCAGAAAGTGGTCCCTTCTCAGGGAGACTCTGACTCTGAAACAGACAGTAGTCAAGAAGAAAACGAAGTATCTGAAAATACCCCCTTGCTTAGACCATTAGCCTCAGTTAGTACTCAGTCCTTTGGGGCTTTGTCAGAATCTCACTCCCATCAGAACATGACAGAGTCCTCAGAATATGAGGAAGATGACAATGACAATATTGATAGCAGTGATGCAGAAAATGGAATAAATGAAGAAAGTATAGTAGTTCAACTACAGCCCAATGATGAAAGGGATTATAGAGTGACAAATATCGTTTGAGACTACTATTAATTAATAGTGTATGAACAAAAGAGTTCTTAAGGTCATACTTTACAAACATTTATGTAGGTAATATATTTTAATTTGTAATCCATCTGGTTTCTTCAATAGCGGTTCATATTGTAGTACTATTGTTTAATCATTACAAATAGATTTATTTTTGATTCAGGTATTCAGTCACGTGTTCTTAAAACAAACAGTTTAACTGGACTTGACAATACTAATGAATAATGTTAATAGTTTATATAACTAGAAATATTACACAGAGTACTTTAAATGTCAGTGTCTGTTGAAATGGGATTTAGCTGGAAATAATTTTCATCCTTTTTGTAGCTGCAGCTGGGTCATACCGATAGCAATATTTATTATGTGTATGGTATGTGTTAACCCTGAAGCCCAACAAAAAATGTATTTGCATGTTTGTATAGAGTTTGCCTAAAAGCTGTCACCGCTACTGAAAAAAAAAAAAAGGTAGAACAGATCAATATTCTATATGTTGATGTATCAAAACGAAGCAGAAGAAATTCCACTTTTATCTCAAAGCACTGATTCCAAATAATCCTTTGGAGTTTGCCACTCTAGTTGAGTTTAAGCAGTCCTCTTGAGCAGTTCCTAGGATAAGGAAACTTAGAATATATATATGTTTAGTTTTAAGTGGTTCACAAGGTAAGATTCATCCGTAATATGTTAATTTAGCTTTGTTTGCTACGATATAGTCTGGTTTTCAGTGATGATGTGGGAGTTGGGGAGAGGGTGACTAAAACAGGGAAGGTTTTGTTCCACATAGAATTTTAGGTATGTATTCTATTGATCCTCAACTCATATACCTCTTACTAAAGAGCATTTTATGCTACATTAATCTGCTAAACTATGTATATAGAAAAATTGTTCCTTTCAAATACCTGATTTGAAAACAAGTGCTTATAACTATTAAACAGAACTCAGTACTTACCAGTGTATCATGAAAAAAGTAAATTATATATAATACCTCTGTAACTATGTAGAAAGTAACAGCACATGTATAATCAAAATGCAGAGACTTTTTTTATATGGCCTTGAATAAGGAAAGCTTGAAAGAATGTTAATAAATGTTTTCCACTTTACGTATCAAAAGGATTTTATTTAACTTACACCTTACATTCATTGTGTACTTATACATGTATTACCATGTAAGGTTAAAGTATTTTTAAAGATCCAGAACATGGAATTGTGAACATCCCTTAGTATCATATACCTATATCGTACTATGTATCGCAGTACAAATTTTATACTGATCAACACTATGCAGTGGGACTAAGCTACATCGAAAACAATTTTTGTTCATTTAGTTTGATGAGAAGCTTGAAACAGTCCAGGTCTGTACATGTAAAATGTGTGGGGGAAATAAGACCAGAGTACTATTAATTTTTCCTGCCTGCTGTGCCAACACCTTTACAGCTGAAGACTAAGTGTTTGTGTTCTGAAAGTCAGAAAGTGCCAAATCCTGGGCTGAGGAGATTACAGGTGAGGTGTTTCCATTTGTTATTTCTGACCTAACGTGCAGTGCAGCTACATACCCTCCTTCCTTACACCTGCTAGTGGAAATCAATTCTCTTGGACTGGTGAACAGCAAAGGGGGTTTCATTTTCAGAATGCGGCACGGTAAAAGGATATTGAAGAATAATGATTAATATACAAACCACTGCCAACAGCAATCCATGGGGTAAACACAATGTATGAGATTTTGCTGTGTAAAATTCCACCTCAAATGGCATATGTCTAGTTAAGACCAAATATGAAAACCTAAGCTGTAAGATTTTTCTTAAAATAGGTTCCTGCTGTTAATATGTAATGAGTGCATGTGTTTATTCATAATTGCATTTTAGGTGACCCAGAACCATGAACAGAAGTCAACTTTTTAACATATGCTACATCTAACACTGAGTGTAGTATTTGCTGCAATGACAAAAAGTGAAAGGAGACTTCAGTTTCTCACGTGCCACGCGCCATCCTATACAGAGAAAACGCAGGCAAAAAGTGATACTCTGTTTCCATCCCAAACCTACTGTATGTTTCAAAAAATTGTCCAATTTCCTAATGCTATTAATGTAAATTTCATTTCAGCAGGCCTTGGTAGTAAACACTGAGATGGCATTTCTCCCCCACGCCCCTCCTCCTGCCTTGCACCACAGGTAGTTTACTCATCTGTTGCCATTGCCAGTGAGGATGTGAATGAAAAGAACAGCACTTCATTAAAGGAATCTCTGCATTTCTGAGTATAACTTGTATATTTCATTAACACTTGCTGGATAAATCTTCTGTCCCAAAAGGCAATGTCTTCACAAACCTACAGGAAAAGATAAATATGGATTTTTCTTTGGACTATGACCTTCTAGTTTATCATGTGAAGGCGCATTGTTTCCTCACCTTGCCACAAGCAGCTGACTACCAGTTGCTTTTTAAATTTTTTTTCCCCCTCTATTATAAGCCCATCAATCCAACTTCAGTCTCTAGCTATGTTCCAAATAGCACACTGGTACTTGAAAGAGGTTCATGCTTGGTTACCTAGCTGAAAAGTTTCTAGTAAATAGCTATAACTAGTGTCTGAATTTAAAGTATTCCATGAGTCCTTTGAGGTGTATGTCTACATAAAATAGCATAGCATCATTGACTGTTATCACAAAATGTAATTATTTGTATGACCAGTATAAATAGCTTCTTATAAGTTTGAACCAAACCTTTCACTACATAAGGAGAATAAACTACTCTGAAAAGACGCCAAAAGACAGGAATTAAAACTTACCCTTGAAAGGAAAGATAAGTGCTCATTTGCTGAGAGGTGGGAAGAGTACAGGAAAAAGTGACAAGTCTGACAAGCATTTTTCTTAACAGGTCACCAAGGAATGGAGAAAAGATTTAATGAGCAAAACAAACCAGTACATAATACTGTAAGAACTCCAGGGCAATGTTTGAATGAACAGTAATAATGGGACAGCTACGTGTAAAATAATAGAACAGAGTATTAAAACAAAATGCAATTCATTCTGTAAACAGTTAAATTCAGTAGAGGCAAGAAACATCTAACAGAATTCTAAGTAGCATTCATTATAAAAATGAATTTAGTGAGAAATCAATATAATGACCATCTAAAAGGCTAAGTCCTAGTGGCTGGTATAATTGAAACCTGTCTGTGAATGATTAGGATGGAGAAAGTGAACACACTGGCATTTAACTTCAGAAGTGTGATTTCAGAGAAAGTAAGGGACTAATTAGAATGGCCTGGAAGTCAGCATTACAATCTTGTAAAGTCCTGGTAGTCTGCACATAAATTCAGCTCTCCCTCATCTGCCAGCGTGTGCCATACAGGGGCATACGAAACTGGGGATAGAGCAGGGAGAAGTGAACCTTAAAATAGCGAAGCAATTCAGTCAGTAGTGAATTATCTTCCTTCCTGAGTTTGGGAAGAGAGAGAACAACTTTAGAACTACCCTTAAAAACACCGACCCACCCCAACTTTAAAGCAATTCTGCCTCTTCTCTGCATTAATTTTCCCGAGTGAATTGTTAGTAGTGGTACAACCTAATAAACTGTTACCTCAGAACTGGCTGGAGCAGTAGTACTATATTACAGAACATTAACTGGCAGATTAGACCCTGAACAGTGTAACGCTGCTAATCACCAAGAGAAGGGCAATAAGTACATTGCTGTGCATGTGACTTTGCTGTGTCAATAGAATTAAACTGATAAAGTATTTTATTGTATCTCTGTTAGTACCTTTCTGCAAGGAGGAAAAAAAAAACCACAACCTTGAATGCGGAATGATCCTATGTCAGAAATTAAGCTCTTAGCACTGGGGAATTTAAGTGGTTTTTAAGTTGTATATAATCTGGAAATTAGTAGAGGGATTAAATGTAATAGAGTCAAATTCAATGAGCATTCAGGCTACTCAAGAAATATACTTTAGGTAGATCCTGTTAAATAATATGTGCAGACACCATTTTGCTGTGGAAATTGAACAGCATTTGGGAAGGTAGTTTGAGCAACACTTATTTCTCACAAGAAGTAGTAGCTATAGCTAGGGGACAATGTAGATGCCTCCTCTGGACACGTGCTCAGAACGGGGATTGATCATAAAGAAACCATGTTAGGCTGAATAAGGAATGGGAGGCGAAGTACTCAGTATGTGCTGCTAATGTTATTCCTTCCTCTGAGGTGCCATTACAGTGAATTCCTGACATGATAGCCTCATTATTGAAAAACTTCAAACAACCAAAAATAAAAATCCTGCAATCAGCATGTAAGTGCAATGTTAAGTTTGGTTTAGGCAAAATTTAGATACAGAGCAAAACACACATTCTGATATAACAATTTTACTGGAAAAGTGAGAGGTTTGCATCCTCTGTATTAGAAACTACCAAAAGTAAACTTGTTCTGGGCTGTGGGCTTGTTCTAGTCTGTTTCAATTATAGCACTATAATAGAAGTTAAAGGTGGAAGGTACAGCTCAGACCCTAAGCCGCTCAAGCAGCCAGAGGCGATATATATTGCATATGTGAAGGCTTCAGTTAGAGGGGGAGCTAGGAGCAAGAGCGGGTGCAACAGTTACACTGAAGATTAAGATGAAGGGGAAGATAGGGGAGAACAATGGCATTTTGGTGGTAACATCCAAGCAGCAAGCAACTGGCAGTCAGGACTGAGAAGAAAAACATCACCTTAGCTGAAGATTAACCTCTAAGGTCTGGGCTTTTCTTTCCCCCCCCCCCCCCCCCCCTTCAAACACCCATTGTTTACCGTCAGATCTTAAAAGGCACACTGCTTTCATGTGACTCAAGGTTTCAGAGTGCTTTGGTAGCAGACACACCGGAAGCCTCAGAGATGCTGTTTAGCTGGCAGACCTTAAACCTCTTCCCTACCAGAGGGGAGCAAGCTCTTATCCTACTGAATAGATTGTGTGGCAGAGGTCTCCTCTTGCTTCTGTTTTCCGTTTTTTAGTGTTTTCTACATTTTCATAGTATGGGAAATGCTGTAAAGCAGGTGGGAATGCACTCCCCCTTTACGCTGGTAAACGCAGAGGTAGCCAAAAGAAATCATCTCTTAATTTAGGTATATCTACCTCAAAGGCCTTTTATAAAGGCTTAGAATTTTGTCCTTTAACTAGAGTGGTATTACCATACTATTACTATTTCACAAAACTTACAACTGCACTTGGGTCAACTATTAGAGTAGTCAGCCATGCAACAAGGAAGGGCTTCAGAGGAGAGCTGTGGGGGAAAAAAGAAATTACAAACAGTCTTATTTTGTTTGGTTGGAATAAATTTATTTCATCTGTCTGTAAACAAGGTGTTTTTAATAGTTATGGCATTTTTTGAAATGCATATTAAATCAGATGAGTTAGACTGTATCCCAGATGTAACAAAGTGCAGGGAAAGAAATGGACAAATCAGCAACAAGAATTTGTTTAAATCTGTACATTATCCACAAGGCCCAACAATAGAAGCAAATACTAGAATGTCCCTAAAGTAGTGCCATTCAAAAGAAACCCTTGTAGTCAGTTAAAATCCATCTCACAATAGCAACAGTTCATTTTTTTTAAACAATAGTATGGCACAGAATACATATTAAAAAATTCATCACAAGACAGCCAAGTCAGTTATTCCAACCAATACCATCTCCCATTTATTCTTTTGTATACAGAGTTCTGCAGTTCTCTTTAAATGGACATACAAGTTAGTACCGTGCCTGAACTGAGAGTTTGGTTACAGACATTTCAAATGACTGGTGCACAAGGCAGTTCACTCCATGATTTCTGCAGCAAGGGTGTGACAGGCCAAATGAAGATTTTAAATTTGAAATGGCATCATTTTGACAGGTTAGCTTTCAAACTACCAACCTTCATCTGAATAATGGCTTCAGAGCAGCGGAACTCTTTAACCAGTAAGTAATCTGGCAGAAAGACTGGAGTCAGTCAGCGCTCCCAGAATAGCTGAAGGTGGCAGTTTTCCACAATGACATTGCAGTTTAATTTAAAAAAAAAAAAAAAAAACCCAAGCTGCAAATTAAAATTGGTCCTATGAAAAACTGAAACCAGACACACTCCAGATGGTTATGTTGGGATATCTAATGTCCATAATGGCAGCCTTTTACAATTCAACTACAGAACAGGAGCTGGCAAAAAAAAAAAAAAGTGCCTGAACTATTGCAAAGATGGAATGTCCCTGGGGATTCATTCGGGATGGTGGTTGTAAGGTCATGGGAGGAAGTGCATCTGTACCCTTTGATAGTTTTGCCATTGCACTTATTAAGCAGTACAAGCTTCAGACATCATGAAGAAAAAGTGGGAGACTTAAACCTACAGTGAAGTGCAACAACAAAACTGATTTAACATTAATAGCTTTTGAGTGGCAAATTGGTTAAACAAACCAGGCACTATAAAAATAGGTGTAAGCAAACGTATGTGGATTAAAAAAACAAAAACACAAGAGGGGAGAGGGACAGAAATAAAGATATGCATGCACTTTTTCCTCCCAACCATGCTCTATGAAAGGAAGACTAGTGAGCTGTGTAATTGCTCAAAGTGCTGAAGAGGCATCGATCAAATTAGATTGTACAATCGGCACCTTGTTTAGTATTTAAGTTGTTTTAGTTGTCAATACACACTAATTGCTAAGACAAAGCAAAGCCTACACTTGGCATATTCCCCTCCCAATAGTTTTTCAAGGTATCATGCATATCATCTTTGTGGTGCAGTAATGGTGCCAGATATGGGACTTGGTTACACACAGTGGTTAACATACAAATGAACAAAGGGTAACTGGAATTATGACACTAGAAAATGGGTAAATAAAAAACACAAACTACCATCTACAGTCTGGTAGCACTGAACACAACTGGGTGGTGATGAAGACAGTTGCTAGCTGGATGGGGAGAGGCTGCTTAGACGTCAGACCTCCTCAGGTATAAAGCCAGTTCATATGCTTTCTTGTTGAGTGTCCCTCCATGGACACCTTCCTTTCCCATGACTATAACCAATGCTGGAGTACACAAGGAAACAAAACAGAAATGAACAGAATTAAAGAAAAAAAAATAACACCTTTCCCCACCAACAAAGGGATACAAAGGAGACACAGGTTCATACCCCATCACCCTGCATTGCTAATAAAGTTTCCAGAATGTAAGGTTTAAAGCTCACCGCCAGGAAAGTTTAATAGCAATCTTCCCCTAGTACTTAACAGTCTGCCTAGCAACTAGAACCCAGAGTCTCTCAAGTATTTTGCCATTGAGTATGCCTTCTTATTCAATCCGCCTCCATGGACCCCTTCTTTGCCCATTACAAAGACCAAGACTGAAAGAGAAAAGAAAAAAGTTTTAAAAAGAGTGTGTTAGACAAGGAAATAATGCAAGTTTTAGGCAGTGCAATAAACACACTCAAATTCAAGATTTAGTACTTTGGTATTAAGCTAGTTTTACAGGAATCTTGTAAAAAATACAGATGTAGACAGGGCTGGGAGAAGGCATGGGTTACCTTTCAGGTAAGTCATGAGTTCATCGCTTAAGAAAAATAAAAAATAAGCCACCAACTACCTCAAAAAAGCACCATAGTGCCTATCCACCATCTGCCATCACCCAGCCAGGAAACCCTGGCTACATGTTAAAAAACAAGGGGGAGAAAAAGTGGTGTCAGGGACAAAAGTAGTTGTACACATAGAAGAACTGTGATGCTGAAGAGCACAAGAGGTAATAAATAGTCATGTCTGCAGCGGACACTGCCAGTCTAAGAACCAGAATAACTGTCGTATTGCTAGCAAAAAATCCATAGGGTCAGACCTGAACTTAGACTTGTCATGCAATAATACCACTATAAAGCATGCTTCACATTTTGCAAAAGACAGAGATTTCAATGCTGACTCCAATTAATCTCAGAACTCTGGTGATGAAGTGTCCCAGCTGTCTTGCAAACAAGAACATGGTAAGGCTCTTCAGCAGTACACACCATCTGCAAGTTGCCAGCAGATGTCACTAGCAGGTACACAGACACACTAAGCACTATACTCTCACAAGCACAATTGTTTCCCAAGTTAGGTACAGTGTAATTGGAAATACTGCAGTCAGCCTACCTACAGGTGATTGTACATCTCCATAGCAATTTGCTCAGAAAAGGCTTAAGACAGACCGTTCTCATTAGCATTCCATAATTTGCAGCAAGGAGTCAGAACTCTGCTTGTTTTTTTTAAGTGCTGCAAACACTTGTCACCTGGCTTTAACTTACAGACAAATTTTGCTTTTTAAAAAAAAAATTTATATGCAGAAGTCCAGTGATCACCAATTTATTCTACAGCAAGATAAAAAACGCTAAGCTAGGTATTCTGAACACAATGCATACTGCTTGTAGCCAGTATTTTGAGGCACTTTTTTTTTTTTTTTAAACATTTGAGCATAATGCCTTCTCAGTAGCATATTTTGCTGGAATTTAAGTGAGCAGCACAAGGAGTAGACAAACTAGCATAAAGCAAGTTTCTCCCTGATACCAAATTGGACAGGCATTTTTTCCCCAAAGACAGACTTCAGAGAGCTCAATAGTAAGTGCAAGAGGAGTTAGTGTAGAACTTGTTAAAAGGCAAGTGGAAGTAGCTCATACAAGAAATTCACTTCTGTGCAGAATAAACTTTCGGTTGAGACATTTTCAACGTAAAAGCTTATTTCACTATAAATCGTTAATGTATCCCTATGGTATTCTACTGTAAACTTTAGTTGCAATATAGTTGGCCAATTTACTCCAGCAATAACCAGGTCCTTCTTGCCTGAGGTCTCATCAACCATTTCACAGCCTAGCGCCCAACTGTGATCACACATGGGGGAACCAGGACAAGTGTTTAATCTTAGGCAAAAATCTAGTTAATCAGCCTGACCACTGCCACCCACCCCGATTAGTTAACCATTAAATACAATATTTTGGACTTAGTAACCGGAGCCTATGCCCAGGTTCATACTGTTAACTGAATGATCTATGAGTGAATAAAATCCTGCTTACCTCGGCCAGCTCTGCCTACAGCAACGTTGTATGTTGGCTCACCACCTTGACTCTTTGTCCTGATGTCCATTGTGCAGTCACCATCAACATACAGGCTATCTCTGATCACAGAGCACTTCTTTGCACCAAGGGTCAGACCGTTGGTGAAGAAACCCTCTCGGTCTTTTCCTACAATCATATCTATTTCTACCGGCTGTCAAAGAAAAAAGTCCAGAGTTAGCACTACTTTATCTTACTGCCCAATCTCTATTTCAAAAGCGTCCTGTCTCTGGTTGAGAGGATTAGATAGAAAGCTTCCCCTTGTTCCCACCAGGAAGTACTCCAGAACAGACTTTGTTATTAGGTGCATACATTGTGCTGATTTGCTGCCACTGGAAGCGGTGGAACTGCTGTCCCGAAACACTTCATAACCCAAGTATTGCTGGGTACCAAGGTGTCGTTAACGGAAGCACTGGACGACTGAACTTATTAAGTACCAAACGCGTTTCGGTGCCCTCAGGAGTCGGGTTCGACACCGAGCACAGCGCAGGAGAGCCTGCCGGCCATCCGCCCCTCGCGGCCGGGTCGGGTGCCGGCCGCTGGCGCCTGCCCTCGCCGAGCGGCTGCCGCGGCCTCCGCCAGGCCGGGCACGGCCCCGCGCCGCCGGCGCCGCAGCGGAGGAAGGCGGGCGGCCGGCGGGGGCAGCCGCGAGGGGGGCACGGAACGGCCCGGCAGGGGGGCGCCGCGGGGGCCGGGCCCTGGCCGCGACACGGGGCGGCGGCCGCCGCAAAGTGCAGAGTCACGGCAGGCCCGGCCCCGCCGCCCCGCGCCGCGCTCGGCCCCAGCCGCGGCCCCGCTCGGCACCGGCCCCGCCGCGCCGGGCCCGGCCCCAGCCCCGACACCGCCGCGCCGGGCCCGGCCCCAGCCCCGACACCGCCGCGCCGGGCCCGGCCCCAGCCCCGACACCGCCGCGCCGGGCCCGGCCCCAGCCCCGACACCGCCGCGCCGGGCCCGGCCCCAGCCCCGACACCGCCGCGCCGGGCCCGGCCCCAGCCCCGACACCGCCGCGCCGGGCCCGGCCCCAGCCCCGACACCGCCGCGCCGGGCCCGGCCCCAGCCCCGACACCGCCGCGCCGGGCCCGGCCCCAGCCCCGACACCGCCGCGCCGGGCCCGGCGCGGAGCGGGGCGCGGCGCGGGCCGGCGGCTCGGCTCGGGGCGGCCCGGGGCGGCCGGGCCAGGGCAGCGCGGAGCAGGAGGGGAGGGGGCCGCGGTGCCGCAGGGCCCGCCCCGCGCGGCGCCTCTGCACGGGCAGCGGGAGCCGGGCCCGGGCCCGGGCCGCAGCGGGGGGAGGACGGGCAGGGCTGGGGGAGGGGAGGGAGGGAGGAATCAATGGCAGTGCGCCATCTTGGCGATGGAAAACATGGAGCCAGCGGCGAGGTGGGCATTCACGAACGCCGCCTACGCCGCGCACGTAAGCCTCGCCGCAGCGCCAGGCCCAGGCGCAGGCAGCCCTACGCAAGCCGCGCCGCGCGCGGCCTCTCCCGCCGCGCCGCCGCCTCCCGCGGCCCCCGCGCGCTGGCCCCGGCCCCCGCCCCCGCGCGGAGGCCCGGCCTTTCCCCCCGCGGCCGCGGGCGGCCGGAGACAAAAAGGCGGCGCAGCGCCGCGGCCCGCCCGGCCCGCCTCAGCGGCTCTGCGGCGCGGGCCTGCCGCCTCCCTCCCCCCCCCGCCCGGGGCAGCCGCCGATCCCCCCCGTCCCCCCGCAAGGTGCCCCCGTCCCCGGCACCGCCCGCGGGTGCCCCATCGCCCGGCGCCGCTGCGGCCCTCACCGTGATGCTCTGGAAGATGCCGCCGGCCGTGGCTGCCCAGACGTACTTGGCGTCGCAGTACCCCACAATGGCGGCCTCCTGGCAGCAGCCATCGCACATCAGGTTGTCCACGTAGCTCTGCCAGCCGGCCATCTTCGGCGCCGGGCGGAGGCGGGAGCGAGCGGGGCGGCGGCAGGCAGCGAGCGGCGCGGCGCGGGCCGGGCGGCTGAGGCGAGGCGAGGCGCGGCGCTCCCTCTCCTCTCCCTCCTCCTCGGCGAGCGGAGCCGAGCGCTGCAGCGAGCGGCGCGGCGCGGCCCAGCCCAGCCCAGCCCAGCCTCCCTCCTCCTCCCCTCCCCTCCCCTCCGCGCTGCCGGCGCCGGGGGGCGGGGGCAGGAGGGGCCCGGCCCGGCACCGCCCCCTCCCCCGGCGGGGCTGCGGCGGGGCTGCGGCGGGGCTGCGGGGGGCGGCGGGGCCCGGCACCCCGGGGGCGGCCGAGCGCGGTGCCCCCGGCCCGGCCCGGCCCGGCCCGGCCCGGCCCGGCCCGGCCCGGCCTTGCGAGCGGTGCGGCCCCGGCTCCGGCGCCGCCGCCCGCAGCCCGCCGCCTCTTGCCAGCCGCTCTGAGCTGGAGAGCCGCGAACGCCTCGCTCTCGCCCTGGAGCAGCGCTGTTCCCCGCCTCTGGAAGCGTGGTCGCTGCCCGGGCAAATGCCCGGCGTGTCCCCAGGGCTCCGCGCTGAGCAGCGCGCGGCGCTCGCTCGGAGCCTGCCCGGGGAGCGCGCGGGGGGGGCTCCGCGGGCTGTGCCCTGCCGGGCGGCGCTGCCGGCGGGTCGGTGCGCGGTGCTCCCGGGCGCGTCCCGTCTCCTTCAGCAGCTGGCGGTGTCCTCCGGGAGAGCGCTGCTGGTCACAGCGCCGGTAGCGGGCCGCAGTCCCCTGCCCCGTGCCTCCGCTAACTGTGTGTCCCGCCCGGGTGGCGAGGGGGTTTCTGTATCGAAGCGTTTGTGCTGTGTGAAGGTGGTGGGCTCCCCATCGTAAGTACTAGCATGGCGTGTTTTATTGCTGCATGATTTTGTAAGTGGCTGTTTGGAGTTTTGTTCCTCCCTCCAGGTTCCACCAAGTTCCTGTAGAAATAATTTATTTTCCACCTTTGTTTGTAAGAGGCCCAGATTTATTACCAGCGTTCTGCTGCATTGGTGTTTGGCTCTGGCAGGACCGCTGCTCAGGAGGCTGCCCTGCTGAAAGCTGCAGGAACGTCCACCGAACGGGTGTGCTAGGGCGACAGCTTGGTCCTGCTTGAAATTGAAATCGGAAGGGTGGGGTGTCACCTCCTTTCTGAGCAGGGCAGCTTTGCCTTCCTTGGGCTCCATTATGATTCCTGGGAGACTGTTGAAATATGAAGTGGCTTTCCATGCTATTTGCTTTGAAGCTTTAATTCAGTTACAGCTCATACCTGAATTTCCCAAGGCATAGAATAAAGCAATTGAATCTGTCTTTTCCTGTGGCTATGTCTCCCAGTAAGAATATTCACCAGCTTTTTACAGTCAGTATACCTACAACATACTGGAGGGTGTTCTTAGTCCTTTTAAAACCTAATTCAGTTGTCATGGGATTGACTGTTGTTTAGATGCTAATAGAGTTTGCTTAGATTACTAGATACTTTTAAAAAGAGCTTATTTTGCATCTTTTAGCTTAATTCCATAAATGTTTCCTCTGTTTTATTTTCACAGTGCCTTTGCCCCTCTGAGTTTGGACCACACCAGAACTTTGCTTTATCCTTTTCCTGCCATCCATGGGTACCAAAAATGTTTTCATGGCCTTACATGTGCTAACAATTTATAGACTGTAAATTTGCTTTTGGCTTTTTAAATAGCTAAAACTTTCTGTGACGTTTGGATGGATCTCATCATCCTCCCTCCCCAGATTCTTTTCATGGGAGGGAGAGAAAAAGAGAAAGTTTTCTTCTGTTGCTGTTGAGGGCCACTTCTCATTTTTCATGCGCCCTTCTAGGAGGTTAGGAGGTCCCAGTTCAACTTTGTTACTTGCATAGATGAAACGCATCATTCTTAAACGAGCAAGAGGCTGATGGTTTTTTTTGGTTTTTTTTGGAGTTGGACCAAAATGTGTTTGGTTTTGTGTATGTGTTTTGGAATATGTTTTGGACTTTTTGTTGCTTTTTGCAAGCTCCAGTAAGAATTCCAGACTGTTTCACTTTAACAAGTGGATTTTATAAACACAGAGCCAGACATCATATCATCCCAAACCCAGAGACAGGCCTTGGGAATTCCTGGGCTGCCTGTTTGCTAGTGTCATTATCCTTTGATTAATGAGAGGTGGGTTTTGCATGGATGGCAGGCTGGTTGGTACAAGCTTGGAGGTAGTTTTCAGATACGCCTGTGAGTTTCCAGGGCTTTAGTCAAAGGCTATACTGGCCTCTGGCCTGGAGTTGAACCACCTTCTCGCATGTACTCTCCAACATACTTGGTCATCCCTTCTGCCTGAGGACCAAGAACTCCAGCTTCAGAGCCCTCACAGCCCAGTGTCCAGTCCTGTTTCATGGTAAGTAGAGATGAAATGGCCAATGCCAGCTAGGAGCTGGACTTACTCTGTAGGGAAATGCAGCTGCTTCAGTGCCCATCTTTTGTGTCTCTAGCTGATGGGTGGGAATTCAGCCTCTTCTGTTTTGTCCACTGACAGCAAAAGCCAGTGTTTTTATCTGAGGGCAGTATGGTTGAGGAGGAAGAAAGTTTCTTTAACAACCTCATCAAAGCCCTTGTTCCCCGCAGCATGGTGTGTTGCGCCCTCCACAGTGAGTTGCAGAGGGAGGTCTTGTCACGTTTTATTAATATGTGCATAAGATAGGTGATCAGCAGTATGACTGCTACTTTGAACAGATGTTAGCAATACAGAAAATTACTGTAAAAAGTTGTCTGCCTTTAATGATGTACATTGGAAATAATGGCACTGCAGTCTGGGATCACCTGAATATAAATGAATGGATGAGATTTGCCAGATATGTGGTAGCTCAGCTTTTACTCATCTTATTTGTGAAGTAACTCTAGCAGCAATAGATTTAGAAAGTGAAGATTAAATCAGGTTACCATTATTTAATATTATGAAACTACAAGGTAGTTTGTAAAATTTAGTTTCAACAGTCACCAGAACTTTTGCTAAAAATCATAATTCTATAATTCCAATTTTGCTAAGAGTTGCCTCAGTTGGTTGTGTTGTATGTTAGCTTATGTAGTCATTGTAGTGCTGTTTTTATTGAAACTACTGCAAGAGCACATTTGAGTCTGTTGGGTTTAAGAAAATGAGGATGTGCTCTGTGTGGTAAAGACTAAGAGAGAGGATTTCCAGTTCTATTCTTTGTTACAAGCATAATTTGAATCTTTGACATTGTTCATTGTTAAATGAAGAGTATAGATATATTAAAAATATCATTAAAATTGGTAGATGTGAATTGTTTTAACATCAGTATCTGTCTGTATAAAGTGGTGCCATCTGACCGTAAGCTATATAGTTAGGATGAATAGTAGCTAAATTGTGATTTGCTGTGTACTAGCCTCTTTTTGCATTCAACCTGGTAGTTCTGCTTTCTGGAAGGTATTTGCACACTGCTGCCACATTTTTTTAATGTAGCTTGTAACAGTTATTAGTCTTCAGGGCAACCAGGCGATCAGGCCCAGTCAGCATGGGTTTATGAAAGGTAGGTCCTGCTTGATGAACCTGATCTCCTTCTATGACCAACTGACGCGCTTGGTGGATGAGGGGAAGGCTGTGGATGCGATCTACCTTGACCTCAGTAAGGCTTTTGACACCGTTTCCCAGAACATTCTCCTCAAGAAACTGGCTGCTCATGGCTTGGACTGGCGTACGCTTTGTTGGGTTAAAAACTGGCTGGATGGCCGGGGCCAAAGATTTGTGGTGAATGGAGCCAAATCCAGTTGGAGGCCGGTCACTAGTGGAGTCCCCCAGGGCTCAGTGCTGGGGCCGGTCCTCTTTAATATCTTTATCGATGACCTGGATGAGGGGATCGAGTGCACCCTCAGCAAGTTTGCAGATGACACCAAGTTAGGTGCGTGTGTCAATCTGCTCGAGGGAAGGAAGGCTCTGCAGGAGGATCTGGATAGGCTGGAGCGATGGGCTGAGGTCAACTGTATGAAGTTCAACAAGGCCAAGTGCCGGGTCCTGCACCTGGGGCACAACAACCCCAAGCAGCGCTACAGGCTGGGAGATGAGTGGCTGGAAAGCTGCCTGGCAGAGAAGGACCTGGGAGTACCGGTTGATAGGCAGCTGAATATGAGCCAGCAGTGTGCCCAGGTGGCCAAGAAGGCCAGCAGCATCCTGGCTTGCATAAGAAGCAGCGTGGCCAGCAGGTCTAAGGAGGTGATTGTCCCCCTGTACTCGGCTCTGGTGAGGCCGCACCTCGAGTACTGTGTTCAGTTTTGGGCCCCTCGCTACAGGAAGGACATGGACGTGCTCGAGCGAGTCCAGAGAAGGGCAACGAAGCTGGTGCGGGGTCTGGAGAACAAGTCTTATGAGGAGCGGCTGAGGGAGCTGGGGTTGTTTAGCCTTGAGAAGAGGAGGCTCAGGGGAGACCTCATCGCTCTCTATAGGTACCTTAAAGGAGGCTGTAGAGAGGTGGGGGTTGGCCTCTTCTCCCACGTGCCTGGTGACAGGACGAGGGGGAATGGGGTAAAGTTGCGCCAGGGGAGGTTTAGGTTGGATGTTAGGAAGAACTTCTTTACTGAAAGGGTTGTTAGGCATTGGAATGGGCTGCCCAGGGAGGTGGTTGAGTCGCCATCCCTGGAGGTCTTTAAAAGACGTTTAGATGTAGCCCTTAGTGATATGGTTTAGTGTAGGACTTGTTAGTGTTAGGGCTGAGGTTGGACTCGGTGACCTTGGAGGTCTCTTCCAACCTAGACGATTCTGTGATTCTGTGATTCTGTGATTCAATTCAGAACTTCGTCTAAAATTTATATTGGACCACATCAGAGAAAAATAATCATTTGAAATAATTTGAAAATATAGACTGTATTTGACTAGAGCATATGATTTATGACTTTGTGAGAAACTTTACTGTTTTTATATCAGTAATGTAAAAGTTGAAAGTGACCAAAAACTTGAAGCAATGTGTATATTGTATGAGTAAAATAACGTGCAGTGTTCTATCATGCTTTGTAACTACCAGAATTGCTGCTGTGCTCGAAACGGTTGGAGAGCCAAAGGTAAGATTTCTTGTGATAGCCCTCGTTCTTCCTATTTTTCACCAAATCGACCCACCTGGAGAAAACATTAAACATCACTTACGTATAGACAGGAAGAATAAGTGGCCATCAGTAGAAAGCAAGATTGTCTTTTATGTGAAAATTAAACCTTACAGAGCTAACAGAAAAATATCCAAAAGATAATTTTGCTTGGTTTTTGTTGTTTTTATTTTCATTTTCAATACAGAATCTACTGAGATACAGAATTTTCAAATGAAAAGTTATTTTCAAAGTGATTGTCTTACTGCTGTTAATTGAAAGCTTAGCATTCTGGGGGAAAAGAATCACGGCTACAATCAGTCTACCTGAAATCATGGGAAGAAGATTCCATGCCATGAATTTCCAGTGGCTTGACAGTGGCATTTCATGTAGGACCTGTGAGCTAGAGTTCATTCAGTGTTAACGGTTATAAGATTAGCTTGTGGTACTGCTCGTTACTTCCTCTCTAGACCATATTGTGTTTCCTGTGGCAATCTTTGTCGTGACCACAAGTGCTTTCGGAAGTACAGAGGGTAAAACTGATTTAGAAGTGTTATGAGTTAGCAGATTCAGTTCTGTTGATTAAAAGCCAGGCAGCAAGAAGTATTCTGCCTTGTGACCTTGTGGTGATAACTAGAGAGCAGTGTTTGCAGAGTGCTTCCCCAGCTAATTAAGTAACTTGGCTGAAAAACAAGAAAGCCGCCAAAGGCTGGGATGAGCATTAACTGAAATAAATGGTAGAAATTTAATATTAATGAGCTGAAAACTTGAAGCTAACTCTAAGAAAATAGGGTGTTACAAAATGCAACAAAGATTAGATTAAGAGTACAATGCAAAGTTTTATTGCATAGCTATACCTGCGCTTAAAGTCATATCAAGTGCTAGCATAGTTCTACTTGCACTAAAACGAGCCCTGTATAACAGCACTTGAAACCATCCAGAAAGATCTGCAAAAAGAAAAAAAATAAATTCTGGTATCTCCTGCACCATTTGGGAAAGACGGTTTAACTCCCTGTGCAGATGTTGGTTTCTTCTTTGTATAGCAGGCTTGCTTTATACAGCTTTACCATGTAGATATCTCAGCAAAACCTCTGTCTTGCCAAGGATTAATTCATTAGGTATGAAGTTGAGAAGAATTTCTCTCCTTTGTCGTTTACTCAGCCATCAAATTAAAAAATAACAAAGCTAAAGTGTAACTTCTAAATCAAATGCAGGCTTAGGGGTGCTTGCTATGTCAGATGATAGGGGTATGAGATTGCTTCTATTTAAGTTGCTTCCAGAAACAGCGGCTTTAAATCTGAGAACAATTCTTTGTGGGCCAGATTTATATGCTGTCTAGTCAGGGAACTGAAAAAATATGTCCAGAATCATGAAGCTTTGCTCAGCTTTTGGATTTTTAAGATAAGTTTGTGATCTTGTCAGCAGCCAACAAACAAAAATCCTTAATACTATAATGTCTTTTGTATGCAAATTCTTACTTGGGTGTGTGAAATTTTGAAATTTAGTCAGTTTATAGGTAGCTTGACACAGGTGAGGGAGGGTGGAAGCATGTTCCGTTGAAGCTCTTTTATTTTATTTTATTTTATTTTATTTTATTTTATTTTATTTTATTTTATTTTATTTTATTTTATTTTATTTTATTTTATTTTATTTTATTTTATTTTATTTTATCCAAGTTCGTTGGTGACTCATTTCATGCCTTTGTTAACTGATCTTTTTGGTGGGTAAAAGGTTGTGTAGAAGTGATCTGAAGAACGCAAACTAAAACTAAGAAATGCAGTAGGGAGCTGGAGAAGTACCAAGTAAGAGAGAAAATAGAAAAATAGAAAATGGAACATAGTAAGCATGGGTTCTAAAGACAGTTGTTTTTTCATTGACTGGGGTTCAACAAGAGTAGCTAACTTATTACTGCATGAAGTCCATACCTCCACTCTTTGTGCAGAGCACTGATTGCGCTGAGAAATGATGTTAGATGAAAAAGAACAGCATTTAAGTCTTCCCAGGCTTCATCTCTTTGTTTCTCTCTCAAAGTTAAATGGAAGGTAATTTTACCTTCTGCATTTCTACAGGTCTTTAAAAGACGTTTAGATGTAGAGCTTAGCGATATGGTTTAGTGGAGTACTTAGTGTTAGGTCGGAGGTTGGACTCGATGATCTTGAGGTCTCTTCCAACCTAGAAATCTGTGATACTGTGATTTTTGCACTGTGTTAGCAGGCATTAAGGAAAAAAACAAACAAGAACACACTTTTCCTAATGCAGCATTAGTGCACACTGAGGGTGCACTGCAGTAGTGCCAGGACTCTTTCATGCTTAAAATGATCCAAACGTCAGCAGCAGCATCCTGGCAAACCATGTATTTGTCACAGTCTGGCTCCAGTTTTTGGCTGCCTGTGCAAGGTCATGTTCCAGTTACTGAACTGACAAAACTTTGTTTTTCTAGCTCACAATTTCTTTATGTGATTGGTTTTGCACTGCTTTCTGCTGCTTTTTCAGTCTACCACATGGCAAACCAGGAAATTTGAAGTTTTTTTCAGTACATTATTTCGTTCATTGAGCGTTCTTTCAGTAAAAGTATCTGTAAATATGTCTATCTGGGTGATACTTCCTTTTATGATCACAAATAATTTTGCTGTTGATGCTTGTTATTTGTTAAAAGTGCAAAGGATTTCTGGATCACAGATGCATAAGTTTGTTTATCATATGTAATGTCTACCCAAAACATTCACTGTCTGCAAAAGCACTTACTAATAATTCTGTAGTACAGAAAGCAATATCTTCCTGGATAAATTATATAGTTACAACCTTACACTGCTCTGTAAAATTACAAATATATATTATTTTTGGAATAAACCAGAAACTACTAAATGCTTTTTTCCTGGAATTCTTTTTTTAACTTAGTACCACAATTCTCTCTAGCCAGGAAGTACTTCATTTTAGCTATGAATAGCAGTCAAACTGTCTGCTGTCTGTTCACCAAAGAAGAGCCAGTCTATGTATATTTAGTATTTAGACTATTTCTGTGTTAATTTATCATATGAAGTAATATTTCGTTTCAGCACCCAGAGAATTGTTTCTGCCATAGATGTTGTGGTTTTTTCTCAATTACATCAATGCAAATAAACACTGCATTTTTGAGAAACAAAGTATATGAACATTATTCTGTTCAAATTTGTCTACCTAGTCACCAAAGAAGATCTAGGAAAAGTTTTAAAATACATGAATTACGTGCTCAGAAAAGGTGTACTTATTATGAAAGTCTAATACTGCTGAACTGTAGAGCATCAAATCTGGTGTGGATGAAAGAAAACATTAAAAACATAAAAATGGGAGGAACAGGGAAAAGTATAATTGAGTAAAGGGGAAAGTAACCTAAGAATTCTCAAATTTTTCTATTTTCGTTTATAAGATTTTCCCTTTTTTGTTTTTATACCTCACTGAAGCTAAGGAATCAGTACTACATCTCAATCAAACAGCTGTTGAGATAGGTAAACATGTTGAAAATGCTAAGTTGAAGAAATTGTACAAAGGGTAATGAAAAGTTAGAGTGGGAGTGTGAAGCAGGCCCATTTCAATATCGCAGTTAACTGACGTCTGTTTAGACCTGGTTAATGACTTCAGAAAGTCAGGCTTACATTTGTGTGGCATTTTTGTGTATGGATTTTGCTTTCTACCCGCTCCCCTCCAACTCCCCAAGTATTACTAGTTTTAAACCAGTATACATTTTCCACATGGTAAGTGTAAATTGAGTCTGAATCTTGGATTATGTGCTGTTTTGAAGTGGGCGCTGGTATTTTTATTATCAATGTTTACAGCAGCTGGGAGCGGATCTTTTTAATAGTGTTACGGGTGGTAGGAAGAATCCAGTCATCTGCTATGTGACTCTTGTTGCACTCTTGTCCATGTTCCTGGAGTCCTCATACAGAAATTCAGCTTGCGCAAAGTCATTGGATCACATTTAGATAGGAGCAATTGTGGAACACTCTGTTCTTGGTCATGCACGTTTCGAACAGTATGTGCTTCCCAGTGCCTGCTGAGGTTATGTGGAGATGTACATGGGAAAGATGCATCTAACACAACTTGTCTGTACTCACAGTTAAGGTAAACACAAAATGGCAAAGGGTAGTTTTTAAAGATTTGTAACTCAGGTGTGTTATATTTATCTAGCAGAATGAAAAGATTCCTCCTCTTTCGGTTTTCTTTGAAACTCAAACGTAAAATGCAGAATGAGGACCACTTTCCTTAAACAAAAATACATGACTTTGGTATACCCAAAATACATATATATATAATAATCAACAATCCAGCATATTATTGCTTTGGTTGTTAACAATCTGAGTTACCATCCTGTTACCATGTCCTGCTGGACAAACCCTTGTTTTAACTATTAGTTTAGAATAGTGTGCATAACGCAGCTGTAACACACAACACATTTTTGGTTGCAGAGTTAGTAACAGGTACAGTTTTAGCACTTTGCATTGCAAAAAAATGTGGAAAAACATTGGAAGAGAACATTAGCACCAGCTAGATTTTTTTTTCATTTTGTTTTAATAGAGACGCTTTCTTACGGCGTCATCAGAGGATGTCTTTTGAGAAAATAATGGTAAATGCTGGCTAGTAGTCAAGCCATGTATAAAACCATAAGGGCCTAAGTCTTTCAGAACCATTAATAACCGATTTGTAGATATGGCTTAGTTGGATGAATTGGAATATGTGCTCTTTGGAAGCAAATGGAACTGCTTTACTAAAATAGGACAGCTTGGAGGCAGCATGTAGACAAATGTATTTTTGTTTCTCAAAATCTACTGTTGGTGTGGAAGTTGGGACAATCATCAGTCAAATGATGTCTGCAGCAGCGGAAATGGCAGTTCCTCAAAGCCAGCTGATATACTTTTCCATCTTATCCTTTTATAACGTATTTCTACTGGGCACAGTTTTTTTCACGTTCTTGTTCACATATTTGTCTCTAGTTCCATTTTTTTTTTTTTAAGAGAAGTAGTTAGTGGTGAAAAATTACATTTCACTCTCCATGCTTAAAGCATTGTAACTGCTTGGTAGTAGCTTCTGGTATTTACTAGTTTGAGAGAACAATAATTTTTATCAAATATCATTAAAGACTAAGCAGAAAATGTGTGGCTTCGTAGAAAAAAATGTTTTTAATTTAAATGACTAAATATTTTTGTATATATTTTTGCTATTTTACAAACTATATCCTGTAACAGGAAATAGAAACGCCACAAAAGGATTTGCAATTTTAACCACAGTATAAACATGATCACCTTACAGCATGCAGAATGGTAAGTTGAGTTTAGCAAAGATTAAACGAACCATTCTGCTATCTTTGCTGAAGTTCCTTTGTTTCTTTCTTTCTCCTCCCCTTCTGTCAATTCCCCTACTCCCTTTCCCTGTGCTTTATCTTTCTTTTAGCTGTGGACTGTTGTGTTTTGTTGGGTTTTTTTTAGCATTAATTGGGAATTCTTTTTTTTTTTTTTTTTGTCATTTTATACCTACTGTTAAATACCACTACAGTGAATTCCAGAATTAACACAGAGATTTTATTTATGAACTGCTTTGCTGAAACAAAAGAGTAAGTAACCAGGGGATAGATCCAAAAAAGAGAATGTAGTCACTTGGCTCCAAAGTTTCTGTCCTGACGCCGGCTTTGTTTCTGGCCTGCCTTTGGGTGGCGAAGCCTGCGAGGGCACACGGTGCAGGTGGGCAGGTGTGCAGGTGTCAGGCCCCGTGGGATGAAGTGGCCTCTGCAGCTGGGCTGAGCCTTTGCGGTGTAGCACTTTGGAAGCACTTGGCAAAGAATGGGAAGGCCGGGAGTGGGATCTGTTTTTCTGAGGAGTTTCAACCGTGGATTTTCCACTTCTCTTGATAGCACCCTAGCTCCAGGCAGTGGGCTTCAGGGAGGAGTGCTCCGCGTTCCCTCCCTGCCTGCACCCGCTGTGTTCATTGGATCAGGAGAAGATCAGTAGTGCAGAATATTACCATAATAATCGTATATTGCTGCCACAGAGAGAACTGCCTGAGTGGAAGCTTGGTTCCACAGACTGGGATGTGCGCATTTGGAGAATGTTGTCTGTATCCAGCTAGTATCTTCTTTTCTGTTTGGTACAAGACACAGCAGCTTTAAAATTAGGCCCTTATACAATGTAAGAGTAATTCCAACTGACTTCCCTTTGTGTGTTACAGCTTTGAGCCGTTAGACCTGCTGCTTCTTGATAGTTTGGCAAGCGTGTTTGCTATTTGACTGCAAGTCTTTCAGTAACTTCCAGGACCCTGGCACTAGATGGAGCTTTAATCTACTTGCACTTCCAAGTCTTAAGTTTCCTTGCAAGTTAAAAATATGGAAGAATAAATGAAGATATGTATGCCTGCTGTTAAATTTACAGTGCCCTTTTTTCCATTTGTTAGCAGAGTGGTGTAAATGATAAATTAAAATATCGCAGCAGAACTTCCTCTATCCAGTAGGTGGTTTATAATCACACTTACTAGCACACTTTAATGTACTCTCAAGCTCATGGGAGAAGCTGCTATAAAATAGATGTACTGAAAATATGCTGTATATTTAAGCTAATAATTAGGCTGTGCTGAGTAAAGGTAATGCCATTTTCTGAATGAAATCTCTGTTTATATATCAGGATGGGGTGGGGGTGACCAAGCCGTCTGTTTGCTGTGCTCATTCAATAATGCATTTGCATTTTTACTTCATGCTACTAAAGCCAACAATTTAGAATCATCTGTTATCAGTCACTTCATTTTTTTCTCCATGTGTTACCCTTGAAAATATTGAACAAATAAAAACAAATAAAAAACAGCTTTGAAACTGTAGTGTTTTAATACTTTTTATTTAGCAAGCATCATGTCTCACAGGCTGCACAGTCCATACCAGAGATTTAACACCATGTCTGCCTTCTGCAGAAATAAAGGGAAGTAGATGTAGATTTTTTGTTGGGTGCCAATGTTCTTGTCGCCAAAAGACTAGTTCAGTCTAAACCATTTTCCAGACAGCGAAGTATCAAATGTGTAATCAGTTCCCATTCAGTGCCCCTCTGCTCTTTTTTTAAATGATTTAGTAAAGTAAACCAGGAGATAAATACTTGAAAAAAATCCCAAAGCATACTTGGAACACTGGATATGATAAACAAGGTTGCATGTTGCAGCATCTCACTGCCATCTCCTCCTCAAGGTCTAATCTCTCAGTATCCTTCACCTTTTATCAGCAGGGCTGAGGGACTCCATGCATACCACAGGATGAAAAATCTTTGTGGAAAACTACATAAATGCAGTATTGTCAGAGAGGTGCTTTTGCTCATACTGGAAGATTTCTACTGCACTACAAAACTGCTAAGGATCTGTATTATATAAGGAAGAGGGCATGCTGTATTGTAGACAAGTGTTTGCATATGGCAATCTGTTCACAGTATTGGCTGTTCTGGGTAGGGAAGTATCTCAAGCAGTGTTCAGAAAATGCCTGTTTAAGAAAGTAATTTTAAAGGGGTGTTTAGTAGCTGACCTGGGAAAATTTTGATATTTACTTGTGACCAGATGTTTATGTGTATTCAAAGTCATAATTTCCAAGGGAATCAATGGAAGTTTGATGCTTGAGTATCTTTTAAAATTGTTTTTGTGAGGTTGTCACCAGTTGTGTTTCAACTGTAAAATGTCATTAGTACTGGTTTCAAGGGAAGAAGTTTGCCACTCTTTGAAGACAGAAGCAAGGGTACTAGGGATATACTGGTGTATCTGATTCCTCAACTGCATTTGGAGAGCAGTGAGAAGTTATAATCCTTGGTGGCATTACTGATACAGGGCATAAAAAAGTTAAATGTCATTATTTTTTTACATTTTCTCTTCATTTTACAAATTGTTAGGAAGATTACTAAGGATAAGAACATGCAGGAACAATCTCTGTTACACATTTAGCAGCTCCTCTGCTGTATGTGGACACCATTACATTGATTGAGTAGATGCAGCTGGCAAGCAGTCTGTTGGCTCCACTAGGATAATATAAAAAGCCTATCTATAGAAGTAAGCATCATAAAATCTGCACAATGCGTGAACTGACTTTTTTGTTTCTTTTTAAGATGTTCTTTATCTCATTGTCCCATATAGCAATTAATGTGGATGGACACCTCATCCTCTTCCCTTGCAAGTGGAAAAGAAGATGCATACTCTACATTTTTAAAGAGGGATATAGGATTTACCCACAAAGCTTCCTCTGACCTAAAGATTGGGTAAAATTTCCCATTTGTAAATGGGGATGTTAGATTTTTAGATCAATGTAAATGTTTACTTAAATAACTGCAAGCCCTGATGTTTGGATAACATCTTGACAAGTAAAGTAAATAGGTTCTGGCAATGCAGAATAAAAGAACATCTGGAAACTAAGGGCTGATTAGTTCATATAGAATGTATACGTATATGTATATACAGACACAGGAGGACTATATGTAGGTCTATGTTGTCCAGTGCTTTGTTGTTCTACATTTAATTGCTGCCCCAGGTATGGTTTATGCCATTGCTTTAAGAAATCCTTTACAGTTTTAGTAGAACTTAGTTAAGAAAATTTACTTCATATTCGTTCTTTTCCTTCCTTAGATGAGTTTCATTGGACCATCCTCATCAAGGTGATTTGTTGGGGGGATGAATATTCGCATGGAGGAGGATTTATATCTGCATTTAGGGTAGTAGAACAGGTGTTAAAGTAAGGTCATAACATTGAATAGAAGGGTACAGAGTAGTAGTTTTAAGTGAGAGGCTAAGAGCTTGCAGAAGGGAAGGGCTGACTGAAATGTCCCAGGTACTGATTCACTGTTCCCGAGAGTGTCTGACCATTACAAAGTCCTTTAGCATCATTCCAGCATTTTCATTAGCACTTCATTGCTTTCACTGGCAGAACGACCAAGGCTTTAAAACTTTCTCTGCTTCCTGAAGATTTGTTTCAAGATCCGTTGTTTCCTCAGAACTTTTACAGAGAGGAGGATATCCTGTTCCTTGATCCTTCTGTCCTGGTCTGGAGCCATTCTGTGGTGTCAGAGTACATCAGAAACCTGCAGGAGGAAGAAAAAGGGTTGTGTTGTGTTTACTCTTCTGCAGCTGCACTGTTGTTTTGCTGTGACACTGCACAGTTACAAGTCCGCTTTCCCGGTTCTTACTATTATCATTTCTGTCATTTCAGAAGGCCCTCATTTTTTGTTTCATCCTGCTTTTAGCAGTTCAAATAAATTTTTATTTGAAAATATATTTGTATGAACACCGGTGTATCCAAATACATTAGGTTGAGTTTAACATAAAAATGGTCTGAGAGCTGCTCCAGCTAATTTAATGTGGTATTTCATAAAGTAAGATTTTTAGATGCTTTTTTTTCTTGTATATTATTCAACATCATGGAGATAAAAGTTTCCTTAAACTGAAAAGAATCTCATAACATGATGTTTTTACTTGATTTGATTTATTGGCAGATAAAAAATAGCTATTATTTCAAGTCCTGATTGACATACCCTAATATATTGCTACTAACATTTTGCTCCTTATTTCTTGTTTGATTCCTTTCCTGTAGATTAAAGAGCTTTTTAATCTCCAGTGTTTTCCTCCATTGAAGCTATATACACATAATAACCAAGTTGTTACTTAATCTTCATCTTAGTAAGTTATAGACAGAACTGCTTGTGCCTATCACTGTTAGTCTTTTTTCCCTTAATGGGACTGCTGTTGCAGCTCGTTTGTGTGTCTGACTTTTTTAGTGTCCACTTTAAATGTAGACACACAAAGCTGTAGACACAGTTCCAGCATTCTTTATGCTAATGCCATAAGCAAGACTAAAATCACCGCCTTGTTCCTTCTTAATAATTTGCACTTGCTGAAGCACAACCAGTTACTGGAGAGTCATAGGTCCACCTGAGACAGCACAGGCAGGTCCATTATGCTTGGAAGAACTAGGCTATGCTATTTCTTTATCTCATGCAGGAGACTAAATCTACAGTTATGGATATGTGAAATGTAAAAGCTGATTGTAAAAGCATATTTTTCTGTAGCATGCTGGGGAATATATTCCTGTGTAATTAATGAGGTTCTCTTTAGGATGGTACACTTTAAAGACTACTATATGAACAAAATGCATTTGAATGTGCAATATTATAAATTCATACTGGCCCCAGAGAGAAATTAATGTAAATCACTTAACTGTTCAGAATGATCCTCCCAACTTGCAGTGGTCAGGCTAATGAAATCAAGCAAGGAAGCAGCAAACCTGCTCTTACCTCTGTTGATGTAAACCCAAAGTAATACTACAGCCATGAATGGAATGAGTTTGGAGCAGTATGTATTAGCATACTCTGCGAGGGAAGCATTGCTTTCCTAGTTAATTATTAGAATAATTAGAATAATTAGAACTAAGATAGCATTAGTTAATTATTATTAGAAAAAATAGAACTAATTAATTATTAGAATTTGATTCTTGTAATATTTTATTTACCTTCTGTAGCAGATGCTTTTTGAGTTGGGTGCATCAGACTCTTTCAGGACAAGGCACTCTACAAATACCATTTCAAAAAAATTTTACTGAATTCTTTCCATTTTTTGTGTCATCAGCATGGCAGGATGACAGCACTGAAAATGACGAGTAGAAAAGGCAAACAGATATGTTCTTTAGCCACTTGCAGCCTGAATCTGATCATGTCCTGTGCCTTGTTATGATACATCTCATGATCTCTGAATGATCCCCGATTCAACAGGACTAGGTCCACAGTAACTGTGGCAACCCAAACCATAGAAAGTTAAGCATAAGCTTATGACCGAAAGCTTAGGTCCCTTCTCTTTGAGTATTAATCTTTTAATTTTTTTTTCCCCTAGATAAGCTACGTTAATTGGGTGATGAAAAAGGGCTAAGCAACTATTCATTGATTATGACAATGATTTAATGTTTGTATTTTACTCAGATTTAATCTCAGTAACAGAAAAAAAACAGAAGTTGGTAACTGAAATGATGACACCAATAACAAACACTGTCATTAAAGCATTGAATATTTTTTGTTGCTTCACTAC
Source organism: Anser anser (assembly GCF_964211835.1). Lineage (NCBI taxonomy): Eukaryota > Metazoa > Chordata > Aves > Anseriformes > Anatidae > Anser > Anser anser. Next base: position 28,778,454 of record NC_139729.1, on the reverse strand, counting down.
AAAATCTGTCCTTGAATTTTGATTTTCTTATAGGCCTATCTTTTCAGAGATTGCTTTGACAGTAGGAATGGATGAGTAGGGTGCAACTGGGAGTCCTCAGCAAGCTATGCAGTTGTTCGCACATCAAGGAACAGAGAGATTGTGTTTAAAGGAGATAAAGCAAGAACATTAAAGGGATAAATATAGAAAAAATACTTTTTATAATAGGTGAAAAAGACAGATCTAAAATTGTTGGCTATCCAATAATTTTCAAATGTGAAATAACCCCATCACCTTAAAATGAAATAACTGAGCTCCGTACATGATACAACATAATAATGTCAGTTTACCCATGATCTCAGCTAGAGTATGAAGTTAGATGTGACTTGCAAATAACATACAATAAATAGTCCTTCTGTTCTTTTCTCACCTTCTTTTTGGTATGTAAAGAAGGCTTAAAACTTGTTTGTTTCTTTAAATAATTGAATAATTTATCTCAGGAACGCCAGCAATGCTGAGTCTATGACATTTGAGAAAAAGCTTTTTGAAACGTCACACACAAACTTTACAGGTTTATTCCATCATTTATCATTGCACCAGCTCTTAGTCACGTTCAAGTGAAGCAGGACTACGGTTTCTAAGGTAAAACAACAACAACCACCACCTTTTAAAATTAAAAAAGAAACATATTTGACCATTTTGTTTCATCTTTATTTCTCTTCAATGAGCAAATGAGGGCATGAGCTGAAATCTTTTGTCTCTATCACAGCTGAATATGAATAGGTAAACAGGAAATATTTTTGTCATGTTGCTTCTCCCTGGAAGAAACAGAAACACTTCTGGAATACGAGAGGCTTAGTTATGAAATAGACACTATGTTGCATTAGAACTCTTGCATCCCAGTACGTTCAGATCTTTTTTTAGGTGTCCTGAGACTTTAACTTAGAGATGCAGCCTTGTCTGAGTTAGGCAGCTGGTAAGCAGGAATGCTGGAGCTTAAGTCCCTGAGGTGGCTGGGCCCTTTTGGAAAGCTGCTGTGAGAAGGAGAGCACTTTCCAGAGCAGGAATTGAATGTAAAAGCAATCCTAGTCCTCTAGCCTCTGAGTGTTCTGTAGCAGCTGATTTATCTCTGTGTCTTTGCAAGTTGCATACCATTTGTGCTCAAGTTAGTTTCCAGAATAGCTGGCATGAACCAGTCTGCCAGAAATATGGAAAGCCCTGTCTTGTGTATAACTCCCAATCTGACCTTTTATACCAAGCCAGTTATGAAGAGCTGGAAAAAGTCACATCATCAAAGCTTTCTCAGATTAGTAGAAGAGTGCAGCTGCTTTTAATGGTTTCCTGGCCAAAGAAGGTGTGTTCGGCCAGCATACAGCATAGTGAGACTGTAGTAGGCATCTCAGCAGGCCTCATACTGTTTTTTTTGTTGTTGTTATTTTATTTTGTTTTTATTTTTTTCCCTTTGAGATTTCTTGAGTTGGCTCCTCAAGGCTTTTCTGGTGCCACTTGCTGTTACATGACATGACTGCGTTTGCCTTCTGTATGAACATAGTACTAGTTTTGGAGCAAAGACACAGGAGGGTAACAGCCCTTTTATCCTTTAAGGACACTTTGTAAAGACAAATAGCTAGAGACTGATTTACTCTTGCTTCTTTTTTTTTTTTTTTTGTGGTATCAAGATAAACCCATTTAATTATAACATTTTCTCCATATTTCTGTTAGATATCTTTTTTTTTTTTCCACAGACCACAAGGCAAATTTATCTCCCTGCTATTGCAATTTATTCCAAACACATCTGAGCATCTGAGCCTTGTGTAGTAATACTGATGCTGCACAGTTGTGTTTCCATCTAGAACAACTGCATGTTGCTATGATTACCTTATCTTGACTGTAGAACATTGGTTTTGTTTCTTGTTGAAAGTAAAAAAATAGGGATTCAAGGAGGACAATTATACAGCTTTATACTAAAGTGGCTTCTTCTAAAGGAACAGAAGGTTGTGTTGGGCAAGCGTAATTCAGGAGGCTGACATAATTCAGTACCGGCACCTAGCACTACGCAGGCCCTTGTTACACAGAAGATCCTTTGTCCTTCCATGTGTGAATGAGGTATTCCTTTCCACTTTCAGCTCTGATAATGGCAAATGTAACGCTTGCTATAGAAGCTGACCTAGCTGAGGAAGCAGTTCTTTTATTTGCTTCTTGAAGGCTAATGTGGTGCTACTGCTAAATCTTTACAGCTCTGTCATGGTAATGCCAAAAAAAAAACAGTATTTGATTTCCTTAAAAAAAAAAAACAATGAACAAACCAACCATAAAACTTGCTTTTTCTGGTCAGCCCCTGACAAATATGCTGGACTCTGTTCAGTTCTTTCTATTGAATAATTTCAGTGTGAGGTCCTTGTGTAAAAAGGATTCAGTCCAAACCTGTTGCCTGTTAGTAAAGAACCAGTTCTAGGCTTTAGATCTTTCTTTCTTATTTAATACATATAAGGTCCTTTTGCAAGCTCTGTCTAAAGAACATTCAGTTAATTACTCAAGGCATCTTGTTACTTGGAGCCACTGCTTGTAAGGGAAGTGAAACTGCTGCTTTTGAGAAAGAGCAGGCAGTTCCTTGTGATGTTTTTTGTTTCCCCTTTTAAGGCCCAGCTGAGCACTGCTTGTTCCTTTCTCATTGTGGGGAAACCCTCACTGTGTCTGATTCTCTCAGGGCTCCGGTGTGAGGAGCAATAACTGAAGTCAGGTGAGCCTGGCAGCAGAGCAGTATTAGAGAAGTGCCTCAGGTGCTGCCCATCTGCATCCTTGCTGAGGGGAGCTGGGCTGAGTTCCTGGCATTCATGTGTGGCCAGGCCTTTCCACGCAGGAGCAGAGCTGGACATGGCTGAGGAGGGGGTGCCTGCTCCCATGGGATGCTGCCCACTTGTCTCTTGCAAAGTGGGTCACTGATGTTTTCAGGTAAGTACTGCAAGCCGGTGTTAGTTCAGATCTGCTTTTCAGCATAGCTGCAAGCTGATAATGGGCAGCCTTCTGCTTTTAGCAGAGCATGGCTGCTACCGAAAGGGTTGGCGTGGATCTTCCTTGTATCCCCTTCGTTCCAGCCTGCGCAAACAGCAGCTGAAATAATGGCTTTGCCAAAGGGTCCTCGTTGAGGGGACTCCTATGCCCTCTCCTTGGAAGTGCTCAGAAGGGGTATGCTGGGGGAAAACACAGGTACAAAGGACTGAATGCAGAGATGTTGTGGGCAGGCTACAGGGCTTCTGCCCGTCTCTTAGCCCTGTTGCTGCTCTCCAGCTACACACCAGGAACTTCTGTGCCACAAAGTGCTGTAACATTTCTGCAGCCTCCATCACCCCCTGGCAGTGGATGTGGAGAGCTTGCCTACAGCCTAAGGGTGCTAGTCTCCCCATTGCTGTCCAGCCTCCTTCTGCCCCATGCTGGACGCAGCAAGGTGCTCACATCCCAGCACTGCCATGGCCCACAGACATATGCACATGAGCAGCCGACCTGCCATGTTCGCAGCCCTGAGCTGGAGAGGCAGGAGCTGGAGAGGCAGGAGCTGCATTTCCTCATGTGCTGCTTGAGTGTTGACGGCAGAGGCTTGCTGTTGATGCCCAGGAGTGCCTCAGGGCTGCAGCACTATAGTTGGCCCCAAGCAACCTGGCAGAGCTGAGGCAGTTTGGTGAAGGGAGTGGAGCTGGGCTTGGGCTGAGCCCAGGTTTTAGGAGGAGGTGTGAATCAGAGGCTGGCACAGAGGACTGGCTGTCTGGACTGCTGTTTTTTATTCCCAGCCTGGGGAAGAGTGGGGGTGGTAACTGGAGGAATTTCAGAGCCTGTCCTTTGCATAGGTGCTGCACTGTGCTGTAGGAGTGGAATGGGGTCCTATGTGTTGCAGTGCCCTCGTGCCGGCAGCTGCAATCCTCTTGCTTCTCTCAGAGAGGCTCGTTTGAATGGCCTCTTGGCCGTGTGTGTCCAGCTCTGCGCGTGTCTGGCCCTCTGCTTGTTGCAAATGTGCAGGCAGAGCCACAGCATGTGTGGCCACAGTCTGATATTGTCAGAGGTTGTGCCCTCAGAATACAGCAGCTCTCTTTAAGATAAGAAACAGAGAAACATACAATCACAGAAATGGTTGGTTCTCTGTAAATAGCAAGTCGAGTGACCTAGTTCAGCTGCAGCAACAGCTCCTTGGAGGCTTCCCACAGTGGGCACCACGGCGAGCTGTGCTGAAGCTGATTCATCACATCCAGTGTGGCAGAGATTGCAGGCCCTAAGGATTTAATTGTTTCTTTATTAATTTTAAGTTGATTAAAATGAATTTTTAAAATACCAGGAGAGACTTGCCTAAGAAATGGTTATAGGAGGAAAAAAAAAAAGGAAATTAAGTCAGTCTGTGGGAGTTAACTGTGTGCTTAACAATCTCTGGCTCACACAGCTGCAAGCAGCTGTTGTGACTTGGAGGAATCAGGTGTCAGCTACTCTGTCCTGGCAGATTAGCAAAAATTAGATTAATCCATTGGTATTAGAAAGAAGTGAGAATTATAAACTTGCTTTAATCATACCCAGGGAAAACCTACTGGTGTCTTCAACCATGACAGGATAGTATTACAGGCTTCTGCTTTCTGCTGCAAGGTTTTATCCAAAGGTCAAGATCTCCTAGGGAAGTGCAACCCTGCTGGAGCTAAACATGCATCCTGTTTTCTCCCAGTGTCACCCAGTGCCTGAAGAATGCCATGTGGTCCAAAGGCCCCCTGGGTCCTCTGTGGGATTTCTGTGTAGCAGAGCAGGCTGCTAGGTCCTTTGCTCAACCTCCAACTAAGGCTGCAACAATGAGTGTAGGCAGTAACAGATGAGTAGGGAATCCCTTTTCCTGCTGCCAGAGGGCAGTTACAAATGATCTTTTCTCCTGGGCCATTTTCATTTGCCGTTCATGCCCCCACTCCACTGGGGGAAGCTGCCTAACACTGCAAAGCAAGAGGGTTCCTGTCCGTTATAGTTTCCATCTGATCCAGTGCAACTGCAGAAGTCAAGGTTATGTGCATATCTGTTTGTTTGTTTTCCCTTTCATCTCTCCTCATTCACTCGCAGCAGTAAGGAGCATGGGGAAGTGGGTGTGCTGTACCATCCAGCTGGCAGCCCAGGGATGCCTATGGTCCCACACGAGCCAGCACCAAGTAGTCTTCCATGCCATGGAGGACTCCAGAGGTGAATGATGCAGAAACTGGGTCAGAATCCTCTCCACATGGGGAACTGTACCTAAAGGGTGACCTTGAGAACTCCATCCCTTCTTATCCCACCTGCCGCTTTGGAACAGGGAGGTGGGCAATGACACACCTCTATGGCGTACTGCAAGGAGGCAGTGCAGGATCTGGCCCTAACTTGCCAGCAGGGATTGTTCTCTGTTCAGATGAAGGCCAAGGCTAGCTCAGACAGCATAAACAGTAGATTAGCAGATAAAGTTTTTTGTCCTGTAGGTAAATAACAAAAAAAAAAAAAAAGTAGGTGGAAAGCTCTGTGGTACTTCAGAGAAGACCAGAGAGCTGAGATAAGTGAAGGAGCAGAATGTGGAATCCACCTATAGATAACAAAGCAGCAGGTTTTGTCAGGCCATTTTATGTCTGTCTAAGCAAAAAACCTGCTATTCCAGTGAAAATAAATAAGAATACAGAAAATGTCTCAAAAACAATTTGCCACTTGTTATTGATTGATGTAATGGAGCAAGCAGAGTTCTAAGAAGTTGCATAAAAGCATCTTCGGTCTACTTTAAAAATCCCTTCAAAAGATACAGTGATATTACTCATATCCTGTTCACCTATCTGTCCCTTCTTATCTCTAGGTCTCAAAAGCTGACTTGTTCTAAAATCACTTGCCAAAGTGCAGTCTATTTTTCCCGACTCTGTGCCCTGCACTCAGATATCGGTTTTGCCCTCAATGTCATAAGGCAGATATTACTGTGAAAAAGCTTGGCTGATGAGACGCACATAGTTTCTATTCACCTCCTTGAGTATCAGCTGGGATGACTTGAGAAGCGCACCTTTTGCTTGTCCTCTGTTATTAGATAGGATGGGTTCTTTCTCAGGCATTAATGTCCCACAGTCAGCAACAGGGCTTCCTGCTGGTTGGGTCAGCACCTCTGCAAGACACTGTTTAGCTTCACCTCTGAGACCTGTGAAAGGTGGCTAAGGACCAGTTTATTTTGCATGGCAAACAAATTGATGTTTTATCCAAGATCAGCTTATGCATAGGTTTTAATATGTTTTAATATTTTTTTGTGTGTGACTGAGGTGCTTTCCAAATTAATAAATGATATTTATGAATCCTTCCTCTGTTTAAGCAGACTCAGATTTAGTATTTTACTCAGATTACCAAGTATGGTAAGAAGAATATAGAGTTACAAAATGTTCTTGCTTCATTCATTTTGTCAATTGCTGTTTTAATTGTAATTATTCATAACAAACTGTAATGTACTAGTTTATTTACAGTAGCATATTTCAGTACGGTAATCAAATGAGTGACATGAACCTTACTGCAGCACTTGATGTTTGCTCTTTCCTAAGTAATATACACATTAATTATGTGCATATTAGAATAGCTTTAAAACATATATAGACTCAGCTGGAGGGTTAAGGTGTTTTAGACTTGTTTGTTCTTCATATAGTAAAAAATAGAGTCCTATAAGGATTGATTCTAAAGAAGTTCATGAACTCAGTGTGACTTACATGGATGGAAGGTTCTGGCAACACAAAATTATTTCTGTTTCTGTAGGCTCAGGACATAACCAGTAGACATTAAAGACCCCATTTCAACGTTTTAAAGCTAATATTCTTGTGCAAGGTTATCTTAAAGACACTTAACCCTTCTCTGTCTCATGTGAGTTGCTGTGAACTGTTTTAAGTTCTGCTGCTGTTAATGATCAGCACAGGTTTAAAGGCCTAAGAAATGTTGGCCCTGTGGACCTGAAATATGACTCTGACCAAACAAAATGTTGTCAGTTTTTCAAGGCAAACAGAGGTGGAAATAGAGAAAATATTTTTTCCCATTTTTTTAAGTTTTATCACTTAGCTGTGCTATTTGTAGCAGTAGTAGACATAACATTTGTAGAAAGAAATGTGACAGATCTATTCAGCTGGCAATACTGTGTTTCTCTTTACTGATACCACATCTTGCCAACAACTCTCATCCTGTGGTGAAAGTTGTATCTCATTACCTAACAAGAAAACTGTCTGTCTTCATTATGCATTTCCACTTTTTCATGAGCTGGAGATAAGACATGCCCAGCTATGCCAGGAATTAAAATAACCCCCCTATGTCCATTCTTGTTTGGTGAAAATGCTGCCCCCTATTCTGAGAACAAAACTTTATATTCTTTGTATAGTCACAGATTCTGCTACTTACTGGTAGTAGCTGTTAATCATAACAAAAAAAGAAACACAAGGACATTGTTCCTATCAAATGCCTTACCTTACTCCCTATTTTGCTTCTTTTAGCTCCAGGCTAATGATACTGCTTCTGAAACAAGAATGATTCACCCCCTTCCAGCTGTACCAGCAGTCTGCTTCCTAGGGGTGGTTTTTTCAGGAGCCTGTTCACCGTCTCTCTTACAATGGCTTGCTCTGAAAAATGTATAATCAATGCTTTCTTGCAATCCTTGCAAGGTCTCGTGAAAGCAAGGCCTGTATGGAAGGATAGAACCCAAGGGGCTTTGCCCCTCAAAACTGAGCATATTTGAATAGTTCAGATCGAGTAATGGAGCTGATGCTCATTCACCCAGAGAGTTTTCTGCAGGAAGTGAAGTTGCCCTGCTGGGAGACTGATGCTGTGCGGTGTGTGCCAGTGGGTGACATGCTGGCTGAGCGCTCCTGTGCACTGTGGTGCAGGTGGGTGGCGGGGCCATCAGCTGTGGGGCTGGGAAGCACCTCATGCTGCTCATGGTCAGCCTTTAATCAGTTTGTGCAGCACCAGCCAGACTCCTTCTGACCACAGGGAAGGTAACAGCCGCAGAGCGGTAAATAAGGGGAGCAAGTTGCTGAGAATATACTCTACTTTTGAGAGGCCAAGGTGTAAAGCTGTGCCATGAAACCACACCTGACCTTTACAGAAGTGTTCCTTTAGAAGGGCTGTGCAATACATACTTGCAGGTCGTTACCAACTTGCAGCTTCCCTATTCAATGGGTTGATACCACAGACCAGTTTTCTAGAAAGCATTACTCTTGAAAAGCACATTCTTATGCTTTTAGAAACAAAAAATATTCACAAGTTATTGTCACAAAACACTGTGGGCCAAATTTTACCCGGGGCAGTAATTCCATGAGGACTCAAGTATTGATTCTTTGTGAAGTTTGCATGGGGAAGGGCCATTCCCCACACCAGGCAGCTCAGCTACAAAGAGGAACAGGGATGTAGTGCAGGAAGCCCCAGGCACAAGTGCAGGGATGTAGTCATTTTCAGAAATGAGGAAATTCCCTGTTACTTGCCCAAATATTACGTTCCCATTTTTGTTTTGAGCTGCTCTGCAGGGCGTGGGGGAGAGGAGGGGGAGATGGAAGGAGCAGCAGGATCTGCATTCTCTGCTTCTCTCCTCTAAGGGCAGAGCATCTGAGCCAAGGTGGCCACAGCACCAAGGAGCATGTAGCACCAAGCTGTGGCCTCCTCTTGGGCTGCTCTGTGGGGTGGTGGCGGTCTCAGCCTGTCCCCACCTTGTCTGTGCCAGTTGGCCTGAACCCCATGCCTCTGCACCCCTTAATGGCAGTGCTCAACCATCATGGCTGTGAAATGGTTTCAGACAGGGACCAGGGAATGGTTGGGGAGTGGTGACCATGGCTGGCACCGTGCGTCTGCTCATAGGCCATCAGCCGCGCCAGGACCACACCATGGCGAGGTTGAGCCTCAGCAGGCACGTTTGCCATCTCTGAGGCACTTGCTTCCCTGTTGTTGCAGGCACTCCTGCTCCGGAAAATAAGGCTCTCAGAAGAACTATCTGTTTTCTTTCAATGACATTTTATCACATCCTGACGTTTTTAATTGCATGTTTTTGCAGACTTCACCAAGCTGCATAAGGCAATATGGTTAATGAGAGGGGGGAGAAAAAAGTGTGTGTTGTCTGTTGCCTGTGGAGGCGTTTCCCTGTGGGGAGCAAGCAGAGAGCTGGGAGCGGAGTCCTGCTGGGAGGCCTGGGTCTGTGGCCCACCTCACCAGCTGAGGCTCCACAGCACTGCTTGCTCCAGGGCTCCCACGGCAGCACAATCAAATGGAGCGCGTGTGCCAAGTCCCCAGCAGCTTCAGCTGGACAGTATTCCCACTTGACTGACAGGGAAACTGAGATAGAAAATCAAAGTTCATCACTAATTACACATTGGAACACTTTGAACACGTCCAGTGCCACACTAATTTTGAGAATTCTTCATTGTTAACGAAATGTAATATAATTCATGCACACAGTGATGCATAAGAAAGATTAGGACAATGTGAGATGGGCCAGGGGACCTAATACATTTTCATCAGCTCTGCAGTCTGCATGATCCTGGTCTCATGGAAGTTCTGCTCTGGTGTGGCTGCACTAACTTGTGACAGTTATACCTAATTCACAGCCATGTTGGTGAGACCTGTGTTGCTAAGCCAGGCCACTCATTCCCTTTCTAGAAGTGTGACTGTATTTGCTCCTTCACAGCTGGGGACTGGAAAACTCTTTAGGCAAAATCAGCTTTCTGTGCTCTAACTGCACTCAAGTGGGAGCATTTCTGGTAGCTGGTGCCGGAAAAGCAAGGTTTGGTGAAATCAAAAATGCAGCTGCTTCAAACAGTGCAAAGCTAGAACCTCCACTTGTCATAATGTGCTATGCAGTAAGATGTGACAAGTGATGAACTGTTGCTGAAGTGGTGCATATTCAGACTGGTTCACAAGCAGTTGGTGCAAATTGTTTTCTTATTAATAACTTTATTTTACAGCCATCCATCCAGGTAAATGAGACTCTGAATTGTCCAATCTGTTTCTTCATTATTTAATGTTTTAATTCTTTTAAAATTGCTAGCATCAAAATGCTGGTGGTCTGTAGTTGCTCATCCTTGGTTGTATATCACAGCCATTCAATATTGCATCAGTAAAAATGACCCATGCCTGAAAAGCTGGTCACCAAGGCTCTGCCTGTAGTCCTCACTCCACAGTACAGTTACAGTGCTACTAATAGCAGCTCAGGGACTCTGGGCTTGTGCAAGAGACCTAGGGAGACAGCCAGCACTAACTGTGTGAATGGAATAGTAATTTATCACAGTATTGTCCTCTGTGCCCTCCTATTAGGGGAAAAAGCGTAGTATTTATGCAAACCATTCAACACAAACTTAGGCAGGACTTTGTTAATCTGTGCTGGGAGATGCAGAATCCTTTGGTGGCAGTTGGTTTCCCACATTTCTTTAAAGAGTATATATGTGTGTGTGTACATATCCATATATAAATACAGCAGAAAGACAGAAAATAATTGAAAGAATAACTCAGGAGGCAATGCTCTTCGTTTTTTTGTTTTGTTTTGTTTTTACTTCTAATTTGCTAGCTAGGGATTTGTTAAGAAAGAAACCTAGGCAATGAGGAAAGTAAGGAAATCCCATCAGGAACAACACCCACTTACTGGCAGATACCAAATGCCTGCATGCACCTGAATTCAACTGATGGAAAAAAAAAAATTAAAATGCACTATAGAATGAAACAAGGCCAGCTGGAGGATTTCTTTTAAGAGAAAGGAAAAGCCTGGGGAGAAATATTGAGCTGTGAAGTACTTTGCCTGTCTCTAAGTAGTGGTTTTGGAAGGAGGGGAAGGGTAATCTCTCATTTTGGTTATTTGGCCTAGTGTACTCTTCCCATTTACATTTTCTTCATCTTGCATCCAAAGTGTTGGAGGTTTTTATATACATTTATTTTATTTTTTAGTAACTATTCACTATTAAAGTCTCCAGAAACACTGTGCTTCTGTCTCTGAGCACACAGAAGCAATAGAAGACACAGGAAAACTTATCAGGGTTATTCTGAGCTAAATGACTTACAGCTCTGTCAGTATTTGATTTGATAAAAGCTTTTGTTGTGAGCAATTGTGCCATATGCTTTGGGTTGCTGCCAGAGTGCTACAGAGAGTGGGGAGGTGAGCACTTGACTCCCTGAAGCATCTCCCTCTGGCTCTTGGTGGGCTGAGAGCTGTTCTCCCCCTGGTGTGTGGGAAAGGCGTGGACTTGGAGAAACTGGCTGCAGAGATTCCAATGAACAGGGAGTGCTGAAAGAGCTAAAGGTGGCTGTGGAGGCTTTCAGAGCAAGTTGTTGCTGCCAACGGGCACGCAGGGGCACGAGGCAGCATGTTGTGTGACGCAGTTGTTCGCTTGTCTCATCCCTTCCTCACATCATCTTCCTGTGTCTGTGGCTTGCACCTGTGTATGCATGGTGCTGGGGCTGTTTGACCCCCCCTGAAATGCAGCGATTGAGGCCCACAGCGTTGTCCCTGCCCCATACAGATGATTTGCTCGGTCAAGTCTTGCTTTCCTCCAGTAGTTGTGGTGGGAAATGAATGCTTGTATAGCTTTATGAAATAATCAAACCTACAAGGTGTTATACAAACTCTTAAAGTTTCTAGATCTCTTGTATTTCCCTTACCAGGCATTAACAACAAAGTTTCTTTAAGTTGAGTTAAAATACATTCAGTACTTACTTTACAGTCTTAATCTTGTCATACCTCTAATTTTAACACAGGCTGAGTCATTTTCATCCTACTGCTTTAAAAATCAGGCTTTTCGGGCTATGGAGCATGGTCTTGTTCTTGCATGCTTGGGAAGCTGAACAATTTATTTCTCTCTTAGTCAGATCTGTCCTGCCAAACTGCTATCGCTTAGTGCTCTTAGATATAAAAATAACATATAGACAGGATGGTTTGCAGAGTTAGCTTTATTATGGGAAGCAAGAAATGAAAAATAAAGGATGCTAGGTTACATTTTGCAGATAGTTTATTTTTTATAAATCAAAGTGGAAGTATTAGTCCCAATGAGATATTTAACCTTGTTTTGACACAATTGCTTGGGGAGGAATTTGCATCATGTATGCAGTACAGTAGTTATGCAATATTTGCTTTCTCTGTTTTGTTTATCAGTAACCTACTGGTTCATTTCCTGCCCACTTATTGAAGCCTACTCTGATGTTACAGTTGTTAAAGTACTATATTGTTATCCATTTCTGTTCTTCAAAATAGTTGATATATTTTTGCAGAAACTCCTCAAAGACTTCAGTTTGAAACAGACTCTTGGCATGGAAAATATAGGTGGAGCAGTTGTTGTCTGACAGTGTGATAAACTGCTGGAAACAATCATGATGTAAAACCTCGACAGTAGGTAGTGTTGTTCTAAATGCTGTATCAGTAAGTACATATCTGTGCACATAGAAAAGGAGATAAGAGAAAATGCAAGGGGAATGCCACAGTATATGTGTGACTGTAACACAGAACATTGCACTTTTAGTTCCTCAGTTTAGGAACATAGCAAATTTAGAAAAATACTGAAAATGGGACAAATCCATGATCACATGGTTGAACAAGCTTGATCCGTTGGTATACAAAATCTGTTTGTGAATCTGTGCTGATGTTACTTTGCATTCACAGGTTGGTTTCTTAATATAAGTTTGAAATGTAAAGCAGTGATTGTTATTTATTTATTTTTGCTTTGAATTCACTTGAACCTACACCTTAGCAACAACATGGGTTGTAGCATGCATGTATTCCCTTCAGTTACACCAGCCTATGTAGGGTTGTTTCACCACTCTGTAGATTTGAAGACACAAGTGCTACTACTCCAGCTAAAGTGGGTGCTGCTCTGCATCACCACTGGTATTTTTTTGGCAGGGGAATTAGGTGGGAAACAGTGAAATGTGGCCTGGGGTGCAGCTGTGAGATTGCACTGATCCTCTGAGGCAGGCACAAGTTTCACCTGTAAATGGTAAGCATATGTTCTGGCCTATAACATGAAATGAAACCTGATGAGGATTTCCTTTATTTCTACTATCAAACAGGCATTACTGCTCTCTGACTTTCAAGCATGCATTGGTTTGCAAGACCACACAGCTTCTAGTTCACTAAGCTGGTCTTGGTAGGACTATGGGATAGTCCTTGTGTATGAAGACAGGCTACTAATAATTAGTCACATTAGTGGAAACAACATATCTTCTTTTAAATGGAAGAAGATTTTAGTTAGCTTTATCTGCTTATTTTCTACCTCTGAATAGTTTCAAATCTAATTTACTAGTCTGCTAGATGAAGGTAATGTATCTCACAGGGGCAGAGAAATCCAATATATTCCTCAATATTTTTTTTTCCTGTTTTGTACATCTGACACTATTCATTATCTGCTAACAAGCTGGTTTGGCTGAAAAAAAATGCTAATATGTATAATTCTGTCTTCCACATATATGATGGCATGTAAGCAACAACAAGGATGGTGATAGACATTTTGTTGTTTCATATAGGAAGCTATACCAGGGTTAAAGTTTGTAGTGTACAGGGAAATTTTATTATGTCTCTCTGGGTCTCCTTATGTAGTCTCTGTTGGCTGGGACCTTAGTAGAAACGGAAAGCAGGCTTCAGATGTTCACAACAGAAAGTATGGTATCTTGCACTTATTACAGATAAGATCAAATTCCTCCTTGCTTCTAGGTGGAATAGGCTTTACTGCACTGCATTTTTGCCACAAAGTTTTGTCAAAAGCCCATCACTGCTGAAATGCTCCCATTGTGCTGCGCTGACCCAGTCAGAGTCTTTGCTCCCACTAGGACTTGTGAGCACTTTGTATGCCTGTGTGGATACTCTTTGGCCACCTCAAGCCCAGTCCAAGCTGTAAGGAAGTAATTCCTCTGACTTTCCATGAACTTTTAGTCAGCTGTTTGTCCTGATGTTCAACCTGCAATTAAGATTGACAGTGATGATCTTTGGTGGTTATTCGTATTACCGTAGACTGCAGGATCTTTAGTGAAAGACCAGAGCTGTAGTACCAGACACTGGGCAAATGAAAAGCAGGAGGCAGGAGACAAATGCAAGCAGGTGTGGGAGAGGATGTTTGCGTACCATCTGTTTGCTTGCTGACTGAGAACTAGGCTGGTATAATCTGCCTCCTGGTGCAATAGCCATCATCTGGCCTTTCAGTCATTTCTAAGCACATGTCAACCACTGAAACAGGCTGTCTCATTGCCAGCCCCCTAAACACTGCCACCTATAAAAGCTAGTTCTCTATTTGTAGCCACAGGTTCATTTGGTGCTTTTTAAAAACCTTGCACAAATGAATCTCTAACCAACTAGGCAGAGACAAGATTGCATGCTAACTTTATTTCTTTCCCTAGTGAACACTGCCCTATAGTATTCCATGTTGAGCATGGAGTATTCCAGTGTTCTTAGCAGAATAAGAGGTAGCAGACAATATAGCTATGTTGACTAATGTCACTTGTCAGATGTCTCCTAAAGGACAAGGTGAGTCTAAGTGTTTGTAATACGCTGGAGAGGAAACACTAGTCCGAATTTCTCAGTGGTTTCACTACAACAATAAAAATGTTGTTTTCAGAAACACCACTTCAAATATTAAAGGTCTACTTGTTAAGATGAATAGAGACTAAAACAAAGGAATACTTTAGAAACAAAACTAAGTAAATGGTGTGTCCTGTGAATGGTGTGTCAGAGCTGGGTTTCAGGTATGTGGTTCCTCTGCAGAATTGACTTGTAGATAACTGATTATTTATTTTGCTAGTGTATTTTAGTTCCAAATAGTTCATTGTTTGCAATATAACTGATTAAAATGCAAGGATTAGCTGGAGTGAAGCTACTATTTGGCTAGACAATGATTTTCTATTCTCAGGCTGCGTTTGGGATATCTTTAGGATATTTGATTTTTGCTTAAACGTGCAGTATGCATATCTATACTGACAAGTTAAATTCATCAGTCTTGATCCGATTTCTCACCTGTCTCTTCCATTGACCTTTTAAGATTGCAAAACCTGTCTATAGGAAAAAAAATCTTTCTCAAGGGGTGGCAGGAAAAAAAATTGTGACATTTTCTGCTGTCTAGGATCAGTGTGCTTTGTGTGCTGCAAGACTCAAAGCAGCTAGTTTGCTGACGGAAATGAGGTCACAGAGGCTTTCCCTTCCCCAGTTACCCAGTTTAATGGAGATTTTTCTTTTCTGTCATTCTAAGGAGCACTGTCGTCTTGGCTTGTGGTCTGCTGATAGAATGGTTATGCCCTCTGGTTCCTGCAGCTCTCCATCTGTCTCTGTGCACCTTCTTTCCTTCAGAACCTCTGTCTGAAGATCCTTCTTCCTTCCTGCTGCATTCTCCCTGCTGTGGTGGTGGCTCCTGTGGGAGCTCCACTTGAGCAAGGACATGCTGAAGGCATACGTGTTGAAGCCACCTATTATCTGCTTGGAAAGTGCTGGTCCAAGCAGTAGAATCCTCACACTCTCTGAAGCAAAATTAATAATTCTGAGGCCATTCTCGATAGCTGTTCACCTGTTTTCCTCTTTAAATCTGCTGCTGATAGGATTTCATGGCCTATTCCAGCACTTAAATCTGTAGAAAATCAAGCTACGTCATCCTTTCCAAAAAGCTAGCATGTTACTACTTCATCTGTCCTGGTAAAAAGAAAAGGATTGCAGTCTTCAAAAGGATCCATTATGTCCACCTTTGGCTTTTTCTTTCTGTTTTTCAAATCACATTCTTCCCATTTCTCACAGAATTAAACAATAGCTGAAGTTGGAAGGGACCTCCTGAGATCATCTTGTCCAACTCTTCTCTTTAAAGCAGGGGCAATGAGAACAGGCTGTGCATCTCTCAAACATGGGGACTACACAACCTCCCTGGGTAACCTGTCCTGGTATTTGACCTACTTCAGAGTAAAAAAGGTTTTCTCTTATGCTTGAGCATACTTACTTGTATTTCAGTATGCGCCCATTGCTTGTTCTCCTGTCACTAAGAAGAGCCTGTCTCTGTTGTCTTCACTCCTCCCATCAGTATTTATGCATTGATAAAATGCCCCATGAGTCCTCTCTTCCCAGGACTAAACACTCTCAGCCTCTCACTAAATACATTAAAACAACAAAAAAACAACCTCACTAAATCTTTCTGCCTTTTGACTGCCATGACTGTATTAACACAAGGATAAGGCAGGAAACTGAAGGGCACCTATAGACATGCTAGGATGTGCAGAGACTGTTGCATTATGAAGTACTGTTTTGGAGGTGCAGGAGAAAGATTTAGTGGGGTTGTTTTTTGTTGTTTTAATCTATTTCTGCAAGCACAGCCAGGATCCTGAGTGTCTTCACATGGAGAACTTTGTGTGCAAGGTAACAGAATATGAACATGTATCTCATGGTCTACAATACCGTACCTTATATCTTCATGTGAACAGTATCTGACAGTGAGGTTAACTGCCTTGTATCGGGTGCATGCTGAGGATGTCTGTGTGGTGGGAGAGGTGAGAATAGCTGTGGCTATAAGGGAGCAGAGAGCAGGAAAGAGTTGGTTGCTTGTGTTTCTGTAGGTTTATGAGATTAACGTGGTAAATACAGAGCAAACCCAAGTGATTCTTGTCTTTCAAAAAAAGCTGATCTGTTGCTGGAGAGTGCTATTTTACATCGTCAGCATCAGGAGGGGCTTATTGTTCTGTCTGTAAAATGGTAATGACACACCCTATACCGAAGTCTCACTACAGAGAGTAATTACTTAACATGAAGTCTGAAAATGGGAAGGAACTGCATGGTAGCAGTCACAGAAGCTGCTGTCACTGTCTGAAGTGATTGGTCACAATTCCTTTCTTAGGAATCACAGTGTTTCTGTTCAGCAAAGATATAGCCAACCTAGAAGTAAAGGAGTGAGGACAGTAGGAGTGTGAGATTGTGTGGTGTGTAGAAAGAGATGGCTTGTCCCAGTACACCATGAGGTGGCATGTTGAGGTGGAGCTGTGAGTCAGGTCTGCAGGATGCAATCTAGGATTTGTCTGAGCTTTAAAAAGTATATGTGGTAATCAGGAAATTGTCATGTTTTCTGCTGCCATCGCTGCCAGTATTTTGGAAAAGGGCTTTGGCACAGACAGATGTATCTGATGACAACGGATTCATGAATGTTCTACTTCCTCCACAAACTACCCAGTAGTCCTTCAACAGTTCCATACAAGACATAGTTTTACAGAGTCTTACACTTCTGTGCCCTTCCTCTTTCCACATTCTTTCATGCTCTAGTTCTGCCAGTTTTTCCTCTCATCATCTCTTCGCTTGCCTTTTCCACCTTTCTGGCCGAGTCCTGGGCCCTGCTGTGTGGCTGGAGAGCAGTCTGCAGTGCACACCCCAGGTTTTGCAGAGAATAGTGAACAATTCTCACCTGAGCTTACGGCAAATAAAGGTTTTCCAGATCTGGTGTCTTGTGTTCTAATATTAGAATGTGGGTGTTTTGGTGTAAGCTGTGACAGAGGAATGAAATGCACAGAGGGCTACAAAGATGGTGAAAGGCCTAGAGGGGAAGACGTACGAGGAGCGGCTGAGGTCACTTGGCCTGTTCAGCCTGGAAAAGAGGAGGCTGAGGGGAGACCTCATCGCGGTCTACAGCTTCCTCACTAAGGGAAGCGCAGGGGCAGGCACCGATCTATTCTCTCTGGTGACCAGAACCCGAGGGAATGGTGTCAAGCTGTGACAGGGGAGGTTCAGGCTGGACATCAGGACGAGGTTCTTCACCAAGAGGGTGGTTGCACACTGGAACAGGCTCCCCAGGGAAGGAGTCACAGCACCAAGCCTGTCAGAGTTTATGAAGCGTTTGGACTGTGCACTTAGTCACGTGGTCTAAACTTCTGGGTAGACCTGTGTGGTGCCAGGAGTTGGACTCAATGATCCTTGTGGGTCCCTTCTGACTCAGGATATTTTATGATTCTGCCATGATGCAGAAGCAGAGTTAATGCTTCTCTGAGGTCATACAGAGCTGTGTTCTTGTTTTGTGTAGCCCAAGATGTCTCTGTTATCCTGTGCCACTGGGCAGAAAGTGGGAGTGAGGGGGATTGTAGGTGCCTGTTGACGGTGTTTGGTTCCAATGGAACAGACTTGGCCATTTTAAATCCCCTCTGCTTCTGCAGCTGTGCTAATGAAACTTCTGCTGTAGTTTCCTGCTAAAGACTTGCATGAACTAAGGACCTTCTGTGTTTCAAAATACACCTGATGCTATGTTCTGGAGGCTGCTGCATGTGTATAGCACAGTTACAGGCTGCTGCAGGGTGTGCCGGATTGAATGACTTGCAGTCTGGCATGGCCAGAGACAGTTTCAGTGAAACTCTTCTTCATGAGACATCTTGGCTGACATCACACCGCACCAGGGCTGGCTGGTGCGCCTGTTGGAACGGCGCTGTCAGCAGAAATGTGCTGTCTGAGCTGCTGCCTGGGGACTTGGTGAACATCAGCTGTGAGTGGGAATTTCTCTGTGCTGCCAGTAGGTTGCATCCTGTGCTGTTACCAGGCGGAGCTTCTTTAAAAATCACTGGCATGCATCACCAGATCCAGTGACATGGGCTATCTTTAACTATAGGAATATTCTTCTACAACTGTCTCTGCACCAAATCACACTTATCCTACTTCCCTCGTGCAGGGATGCTGTGAGGATGACTCTGGTCAGGTATATCAGAAGCATTGGTTTTCTCAGTATGCAGATACCTTACGAGTTTTAGAATACACTAATGTTTGCCTCATCAAACATCCAGGGAATGAAATAATTGTAAAGAGGTGTTGCTTTCTTAAGACTTCCTTTCTCTTCTATTATTTGGATTAAAGCCTGTGTTCCAAATAAAGTCCAAACTGCTTTTGAAATCAGAAATGTAAGTGCACCATGATGCACTGGATTACTTCCTTTCTTTTCCAGACAGTCTAATTCTTTTCCTTCCCTTTCCTGACTCCTTGAGGTGATCAGCCTCTGGGGTGTTTTGCAGTACTGCTGATGTTTAACACACAGAAGCTGAGAAATGGATGTATGTAATGATCAAGTCAGTTTCACGAGGTCATGTGGCGAATCATTGGCAATGCCAGGAAACATCACCCCAAGCCTCCTGGCTCTCTAACCCGCCCTAAGAACTACAGCCTGCCTTTTCCTGGTGAGCATGATGTGATTCATAATGCAGCAGTTCTGCTGTAAGGCTGGATACCTCTCTGAGCTGCCTCTGCTGCGGCAGAGGAAAGCAGACAAGCTCAGGCAGCAATAGATAGCACATGTCTGTAGCAAAAAGTCTAAACCCTAGAAACAGTATTTAGGAGCTTATCTTATCTCCAGATAAGCTCATAAAATGTACTGACTGGTTAAAAGTAGGTTTTAAAGTTTGTAGCAAACATCTCAAACCTTATATTCTTTGTGGTTCTTCTTGTTGCGCTGTCTGTACAAAAATACCACTTCAATTATTCTGATTCATGTTGTGTTTTCTGGCCTTTATGGAAAAATACCAAATTATTGATGGGTGTCTGCTTTTAGTTGTGCTGTTCAGTGCTAAGCCTATTCCTGCTTTTTGCAGTATGTTTAGCCTACGTTTAGGCAAATGCAAATGTAAGTGATTATTCAGTGCCTTTGGCACTCTGAACAGAACGTACTGAACTCCTGGGGCTTGTTACAAAGCCTCAGCCTCCAGCACCAGCAAAGCCTGTGCAGTCAATAGCTAAAGTATGAGAACTACATGGACTCAACAGGGGGAGTTCAGAGAATCTGGAAAGATCATAGATCGTGAACTTGTACACAGTTTTTGTCCTGTGGAGTAGGGAAATGAAGTAAGGGAACTGCTGCTTGTGTACTCACAGTTAAGGGCTCTCTGTGCATGCATGCACTTGCCTGCAACAATGGAGGTGGGTTGATATAACATTGCATATGATCTATGGATTCTTTTGCAGAGTGTAGTTTACTGATGACGTTCTTCTCTGGCTGTATCGTTGCTCAGTTCAACGTTATCCTGAATCATAATGGAGACTCCTTCGTTCTACAAACAATGCAGTCACTGGAAGTGAAGTGAAACTGTGATGCTGCTGCCTCCTGCGTGTCTGTTGGCAGTAGCTTAGGATTTTTACAGTTGTTTGTCTTGTTACTCGACCTATTTTAAGCTCTGGTAGGGTAATGATAGCATTTGATCACAGTACTGGGCACAACTGTGTGGCTTTTAAAACAGAGACTTTTTTCTGTATATTCCCATGTCTTCAAATAACTTCAGACTTGTGCATTTAGGCTTGCACACTCTTTGGCCTCTGCTGTTGCTTGTAAGGAGGGAGCCCCTGACTCTCACTCAGACTGCTGTTTACCCCCAGAGGGAGGAATGTGGTGGTGACTGGGGAGCATGCATGCTGAACAGACCATGTACAGGCCTCAACCCTTGGTCTAGCTCCCATGATGGGAGTTAAAAATGTCTTCGTATCTCCAAGTCTTTTTATCGAATTTTCTTTATCATTTGTAAATTTGTGACAGAGTTGTCTAATCTCTTGGGTTTACTGAGCAGGTAGCACACTATGTAAAGTCTTTAATAGTGAGCACTGCAGGACAAATCTCTTGCATCCTGGAAATGTTGAGTTCTGTGTTCATCTGCCTCTAGTATACTGATTAAGTGGTCTCCCTCTACCACATAAAATATTGTAAAACCGGTGCTTTGAATTTTCCCCACAGGCCTGAGACTTTGGAGAGGGGCTTGTCCTGCAGGCTCTGTTCCCTCAGCTTTTTAGTAGATTAAATGCATTTATGGTTAGTGGTGAAGTTTAGTCTCATGTCATTTCTTTTAACATTGTGCAGAGCAAGGCAGAAGGCTTGTTTCTTCTTGCAAGTGAATGTAGGCAAGAGATGAATGTTTGCCATCTGTGAGGAAAACCAGAACTGGCAGTAATGTGAAGTCAAGGCTGCAGAAGAGAAAAAGGAAGCACTCAGTCGAGGGAGGGCCAGGACCAAGGTACAGAGAAGAGAGGTCAGTAATGTGTGATGGCTGTCTCTCATCTATTTGGGTAATAACCTAAAAAACTCAGGAAAGTAACTGCCAAAAGTTCACAGCTAGTTTTTGGATGGTAAGGAAAACCACAGGGCATCTTAGCTGCTTTATTCCATACAAGTGGTTTTTTTCAAGGCCCAAGAAGATAACTAATATCCATAATACTAATACATGTTTTACTCTGATCTGAAATCAGTTTTCTATCCATATATATTCCTAATTCTGGGTTTTGATGGCCAAGTTTTTATCAGCAGTCAGCCCTTTGTTTCTGTTTCCAACCTGCATGCACACATACCTGCTTTGGGGCAGCTGTGCACCGTGTTCAAATATGCAAATATCTGATACTTCCCACCTCTGCAGGTGGGAGCCCAGGTATGGGACTGTCAGATCAGTGTACAAGCCAGCACTTGTGACTTCATATGTGTGGAAGAAAATTGCATTCTGCATGGAGTAAAACTGTGTCTGCTGAAACCTCCATGTTGTGTGTAATGTAGTTTAGAAAGACATCTGGAACAGTTGTTATATCACGGTAAACTACAGTTTGTGCTGTTAGGGCCCGAGAGACAGCTTGTTACTGCAAGTGCTATTTCCCCCTGGAAAACACTCATTTGCAGTAAACAGGCAAACTATTGCAATTCAACCAAATACACATACGTAACACGCCCAAAAGCTGTATATTCAGTCACTAAGACAATACAGTTTGAGGCAATTTTTAATGAGAAATGATTTTTTTTCACTTAAGTCTAGTTAATTGTGTCCAAAGAATGCAGGCAAATGAACCAAAAGCTAATGCAAAAAAAGAAAAAGGTTATTGTTCTTTGCAGTGCTCTTCATGGAGAGAGGGGAAACAGCAATGTTTGCCACCTCTGTGCTACCCAGTGTAACACCCAGGACTGGGTACACATCATATGCTCAGCAGAAAACTGGACATTTCAGTCCTTAATGCAGCCTTTCTAAACCAACTCCTTTTTGCCCTGAAAAACTAGGAAATGCCAAAGAAACCCCCCTGTTCTGTTGCCTCAGCCTCTTTTAGAGGACCTGGAAGGTGGGAAGCTGATGCTGGAGCCTGTGAGGTTGCCGCAGAGCTCCCTGAAGCTGGGTGCAGGCATCGAATGCTTATCTTGCTGTGTGGCAGAGGGTCCCTCACTGCTTCGTGGTCCTCGGCACCTGCATGGGCTACAGGAAGCTGTACCCCTGCCTCTGGCGTGGGTCTGTCAGCATGCCTTCCTCTGGGGATGCGGGGGCCACGTGCCCTCCCTGATGACAGGGTGCCTGTGTGGACTGACCGCAGTGTGTCCCCAAGGTGCCTGGCCTGGGGCTCATTGGCATGTACGTCTGACACTTCTCCCTCCCTGCTGCTCGGTGGGCATGCAGGTGCTTCCAGTTGGAGCAAGCCAGCGATGAGCTAAGGGGCTGTCTTGCCTCTGTGCCACAGTGGGATCTGCTGCTGAGCTGTGGTGTGTTATGGGCTGTGTGTGGGGTGGCCAGAGCACACTGGTCCCGTGTCACTGACAGCCTTCCCTGGCAGCGGTCTGCACATATGGCTGGGCACGTCTTGGGGATGAGCACCACAGCAATGGGGGGGCCTGCCCTGCCCGCTCATGATGCACTGGTGCAGGTCTGCCCTGGGCCAGGACGCTGGCCTCCACAGGGAGCCAGGGCTGGTGCAAGCGCTCGTTCCCCATGGCGCAGCCCCTGCTCCTTGTGCTTTGTAATGGCTACGGGGGCGACGCTGGAGTGCGCGCTGCAGGCAGCCCTGTCCTGCCACGGCAGGAGCAGGCAGGGGTCTCGGTGTATCCGTGGCCTGCATGTCTGCTTCTGCATGAAGAGCTTCTGGAGCTGGCACAGTGGAATTCCTCAGTCTGTTGCAGCTGCAGGTCAAGAAGATTTAATTTATTTTTCCCAGGATAATTTAAAAGGGAAGTGGGGGAGAGTGGTGCTGCTTTTGTGTGTGCCCTACCACTTGCTGTTTGTGGGGGGGATCTCAGGCAGCATGGGGAAGCCAACCTCACTTTCCTCTGGGGTTGTGGCTCTCTGCTGGACCATGCTGAGGACAGGGTGCAGTGAAATGCAAACAGTCTGCCTCGCAGTGAAACTGAGAGTCGCTTTGCAGCTTGGAACCCTCTAAGACAAAGCCAATGATGTATCCCATGCTGTTTTTTCTAAATCAGACTTTTTTTTTCCCCAGTGGATCTTATTCTTGTGCATAATTTATTGCTACATTCTTTTTGTTGTTTTCAGGTTTATGAAGTTTTCTGCAGCAAGAATTGAAACTGACAGATTCCAAATTAGATCAAAACTTCTGGGATTCATTTGTGATTTCCAGTATGTCGTCTTCAAGTTACTCCTGATTAACACTGTGAAATCACAATTTTTTATTTTGTGTCTAAAACACAGTAGGAATATTATTTGAGGGTACTTTCTGAAAAAAGTTACAGTTAGTGTCCTTCGTTTGTTGTTACAGGACACAGGTCATTTGGGGAAAGAAAGGAAAAAATATTTTTGTCAAAGCTTTGAAAAATGCGTGCTTTTTTCAGTGCTTCCCGGGGTTTCTCTGATCCAAGTACTAGTTAGGTATGAATGTGTGATTCTGGAAGAGAAACTGATTGCTCTCTGCATCTCAGCTCCATTTTTCCTATTGTGCTAAGGCCCATAAAGCAGAAAAGTAGTTGAAAATGGTAGCTTAAGACAGTTCTGTGTGTGTACTTGAGCACTGGTTACCCTTCCTCCTCCATGCCTCTTTACTCTGCTGTTAATGGATTGGGTGGAAAGCGGAAGGCTTTGTTTCACGGAGGCAGACTGGCTGAAAGCTCCTCTTGGCGCTGTTGCTGGCTCAGGATGCAGCCTCTGCTGGCCTGTGAGCTGCTGAGGTCACCACAGCAGCTGACTGCTGGGTGACCAGCTTACTTTACTTAGATTGGTGCATCCATAGGCTGTAACATGATATATTGTGAGCAGCTGAACGCTTTGGAGCATATGAAGAACAATACAGAGAGGTTGGATTTTATTGCATTTTGAGCTCTTTCTTTAGAAAGCAAAAGGAATACTGAGGTCTTCTTTTATTTGTGTGATCCTGAGGCAGAGTATCACGAGGTACAAAGAATGATTGAAGCAGACAATGTTTGTGCTGTTAACAGTGTTTGAAATATTTCCTGTCATGGGAAAGATGAACAAGTCAAATCGGCATCACCTTTCTTTTCTGAGACCTGTGAGTACTGTCAGCATTGCTGCTATTTTAATTTAATCTGCTGCCCTGTGTGGTATCAATGCTGTTGCTATGCATGGACAAGTGTCACTTTCCCAGGAGTGCCATGTAGGGAGTAAGAGGGTACGAGCCCCCCTCAAATTCCGCTGCCTGTACCGTGCTCTTTGCTTTTTGTCTGTATCATATGTTGCTGAAGCCAAAGTGTGGGCAGAAGAGCACAGAGAGACCAAAGAAGTCAGCAGAAGAGGAGAACATATAGGAACCAAAGAAAGAAGAAATGCCAGTCTATTCCTCATGCTGCTGCTCAGACAGGGAAGGCCAGGGCACCATCCTCGGTGCCAAAACCTTTCTGTGGCTGTGGTCAACAACCAGTGCTGAGGAAAGAGCAGGCCTCTAGAAGTATTCCTTTCGCCTTCTAGCTGGTGACAAGCCTAGCTGCAGCAGCCTGTCCATCATGCAAGGGCTGAGCCATCATTTCCTCCTCAGGCATGGAAGAGCCCAGCTGGCACAGAAGAAATTCATCCCAGGTGTGTCTCCTGTATCCAGCACTGCTGGAGTCAAACTTTCTGCTCTGGCAAGCTTTCAGGCACATTAGTGAAAGGCCAGTTATAAACTCATTTGATGCAGCTCTAAGCTCTCTGAAGCTCATGTACCCAACCAGATGTGATTATTCTACTCATGGATGATGCATTACCAATAGGTGGAGTCTCTGTAAGGATAAAATTGGCAGCTAAAGTCTGCCTGTGGAGAGCTTGTGTGTGTGGAAGATAGAAACTTGCTGGAAGCAGCTAGACGATGCAGAACTGTCGGATAGTCTTTTTGGCTTCTGATCTGGAAGCACCAAAATGTTAAACAGAAGAACTTGCAGCTTCTTTTCCATTTACTTTATTCTTGCTACAACCTGAGGCAAAGAGGTGCAGATTTTTCACACGTGTGTGTGTATATATATATATATATATACCTACAGTAAAAGCTCTAGGTGCATTGTCCATCATTATGGGCATTGGACTTGACTGAAAAGCAACTTGTGTGTGTGCACCAAAGTGTTTTGTGCACAAACTCGGAGAACAAGATGCTGATAGCTCTTAGGGTGGTTATTTTCACAGTATTCTGAAAGGGGCAGTTGGACAGAAATCCCCATTGTTGAATCTAAGACGTTTGGGGCAGAAAAAAATAATCTGATGAAGAAGGAAATGGATTGGCCTTTCTGTAGTCATCATCTAAACTGATGGTGCATCATCCTGAGCCAGCAAATACCCCTTGCAGTGCATATCGGTGGATACAGAGCCAGCCAAGAAACTTCTCAAAACTTCCTTTCCTTTTGCTTCCTTGCCACCCTTACAACCAGCAGGAGCTTCTCTTGCCTGGACTGATGGTTTCTTAACATCAGCAGAATTGCTCTTTCACCGCTCAGCCCCGTTTTATCCAGCTTGCTTGGTACTGATGAAACCAAAAGCTTTCTATGGCTTGGTACCTCTGAAAGTCTCCTAAAGTACATGTGCCAGATACTGTAGGAAGTGAAGCACTGATTCAGTGCTGAAGCTGGCAGAGGCTGCTTGTACTTTCTAATAGATCTTGTTCCTCTGTGTGCGCACTCGTGTATCTCCTCCAGCACTTTATCTCCCTCTTCTCTTTAGAGCTTTATCTCACTTCTGCTCTTTAGTGCCCATTATCTCTTGTCAGCTATCTGCATTACAGAGTGTAGGACACTATTTAGGAAAGTGCTGTGAATCAACCTTGTCTGTCATCTCCAAGAGAACTACACGTGTGGGGGTGATGCATGTTTCACATGAGTGTGCTTCTCCTCCTATGGCAGGAGCATAATATATACATGATATTACTGCTGGCTACTGTAGCACATCATATACTTTGGTCTTCCCTTCTCTGCTTGGATGGTTTCTTGTAGGCAACTGAAGCCAAGTTACCTGGCTGCTGTCTGTAGTTCCACCATCCTGATTTGTTTTCCCCTCTGATTTGTTAAAGGGGGAATACCTTACGCAAGCACTACTGATGAGCTTCATAACCACCTGCCTAAATCACTTTCCTTCTCTCATTTGTAATTTTTCTATGCTTTTTTGTCTTCCACATAATGACCGTGGTTCTCCTCCCACCTTTCAGCAGTGTGACTTCACTGTACCCAAACAAATTATGCAGGGGTCAGAGTGAAGTAAGAAAGGAAGACCCAGTCCACAGGTAGCTTCACACAGCTACTTGAATTTGTCTGAGCAATAAGTGGCTGGTGTACAGAACAGGGGAATGCAAATGTGTGACATGAAATGCAAATGAAGCAGTAGTCTGGATTTGGGTCTGGATTTTGGGAGAGCAGTTGCACTCAGCCAGGCAGTGTGCTGGTGAAAGACCCTCCCATGCTCCTGTGGCTTCAGGAGACTCATCTGCTAAAATGGCAACCTGGTGGGCAGAGATGAATCTGGTGTCACAAGTGCGGCACTATTGCCTGTGGGCTGCTGTCCTCAGCCAGTGGTTGCAAAGACGAATAGCTGACAGGAAGGTAACAAATATGTGCTAGTTAAACATACGTTGCCTAATGGCTGTATTCCCAGTGCCCAGATGCATGGCTTGCTCTAGGATGCTGGGACCTCCCTCTCTGCTGCGGTAGACACTTCTATTATTAGCTCAGTGGCAGCTTTCCATATGCCAACACTCGTGACTGCAGGACTGTTTAATTTTCACTTCTCTGAAGTATTTAATTTGTCAGCTGTTGGCTTCAGTTTATTAAAGACCAAACTTCAACTTCCTTACCTAGATTTTTTTCTCTGTTAGGGTTGAATCACAGATCCTGTTTGAACAGACCATTATACATATGTAGAATTAAATGCAGGATGATGTCTTAAATCTAGAAACTCTAGCAGTCACTAGCAGGCTGAAAAGTAGAAAAAACACATGTCTTTAAAGATGAATGTCTTGTCTTCATTCTTCTGTTAACTTTTATTTAGAGAAACGAAAAATTGGTTCTGCGAGAAGTTCTCCCTGCTTGTATTCCAGTGCCTGACTGTGAAGATGTGGCACACAGTTGCCAGTGCCTGTCTGCAGGTGCTGGCACTTCTCTGGTGGTGGCTGAGGATAGCTGCTGCTGTGAGTTAATCACCCAGCAATTCACTGCTGGGGGCCTCTCTTTAATTATTGAATGCCAGAATAGAGGTATATTGAATTACCTTGCTGGCAAATATCATCCAGCCGGCAAATATATCCAGCATCTCATGTAACTCTACAATATTCTTGGTTTTCCTACTTGCATAACATTATATTTTCTCTAAAGAATCTTAAAAAAAAAAAAAATAGTCAAAATATCTTTTTATATACTGCTTATATAGCAGTACATGTTTCCAGAGAATTATACGCTTACTTTGAAGATAGCCTTCCCTGGCAGTCAACAGTGTGTGATTACTCTTTTTTTTTTTTTTTAAGTCAAGCCTGCACTTGGATTTAGCAGAACGAACCAGTATGTGTGTAGTGCTTTATCAAGCAAACAACAACAAAAATATGAGCAGCTTAATTTTTCTCTTACTTATACCAGCTTTACTCCTGTGATAGTACATCAGCCCAGTTTTGGCTGGGATAATGAGAGTGGAGTTCCTGGTACCTTACGGATAAGCCTAAGAGAAGGCCATAAAGACAAGCTGTTTTTGCAGCAGTTAGGGAGCACGAAATCCTTATGTGAGCTGCATATCCACCTTGCCTTTTTCTGCTCTTGCGTAATTTTAAGCAGCACGCGTTCTCAGAATGATTGTAGGGTGGATGAATAATATTATGACTGTCAAAGTGTATATAAAATTGAGCTGGTATGTAAAGTGGCTTTCGGCTTTTAACCAGTCTCAAATGACAAGCATTCATACATATATGTAAAGCATATATATATATATATATATATATGAGGATAAACATCTTTGACTTCTTTCTGTTTTGAAAAACCACCATGTGCTGCTGCTGCAAGCTCAACCATGGAACACTTTCTCCGAAAACCTGAGCCAGCAGCAGGGTTGTCCCAAGAAGGGGACCATAAGCAGTAACAGGTATGTCCTGTTCTCCTTTATCAAGGAGACTTGAAAGGCTTTATGAAAGCTCCTCTGAATGCTCATGAGTTCTTATCATGCTGCTGATACCATAGCATCCTTCAGCTGAAAGCGACGGGCAATCCTAGGCTCAGCCCTTAGGCCAGGCCCTTCCCTGCTGCTTTTTCAAAGTGCTCTCCTGACAGCTGGAGGTGAAAAGAGCTCCTCTAGCTGCTTGCATTTCAGGTTGGGATGTTGTTATCCATGTTCCCATTTCCCAGTTACTGGGAACAAATGCTAGCAATTCATTCATCAGAGTCAGGAAAATTGCTCTGGGGGAAGGAATCTTCTAGGTTGTCGGAGATCTCCTTGTGAGAAATGTACTTCCTTTGTCATTTCTCTTTGCCCTGATGTACCTGCAGGAGGGGTCTGAGTTTCCAAGGTCTTGATATTAAGGTCAGCAAAACCTGGTAAATCAGCTGTTTTTGCAGAAGCTCTGGCTGATATCCTGAGGCAACTGCAGCCTGTAGTTCTGGTCCCATAGTGTACAACATAAGGAAAGCCTTCCGTGTCCAGGTGGAGCCTTGTTAGAGTCACTTGCAGTAGCATGTGAAGACTGGGGTCAAGAGAAAAATTCAACATATACACTTGTAATTTTTCCCAGCTTGCAAAGATGCAAGTAAGTGCCAGTGTTCCTCCTCATTCCACTTCCTCTATCCTGTTTTTACATGCAGATTTTAGGCATTAGATCTGCAAACGGGTTGAGAAATTTGCCCCAGATCCCTTGGCATTAGTTCCTGTAAAACCATCTGTATAATGTAGTCTCCAGTTTTGATGTAATTTTTATATATGCTCTAAATACGGCACGAGAATTTCTCATTCCTTATTTTGCAAGAGAAATAAAACGTGCTTTCATCTCGTTTGCCAAGCTGTAGTGAATTCTGTGTAAGCCTGGTAACAACATACAAAAGAAAGGAAGATTTTTAGACAATGCCTAACTGAA
This sequence comes from Anser anser, assembly GCF_964211835.1. Taxonomy (NCBI): domain Eukaryota; kingdom Metazoa; phylum Chordata; class Aves; order Anseriformes; family Anatidae; genus Anser; species Anser anser. Next base: position 28,749,293 of record NC_139729.1, on the reverse strand, counting down.
ACGAAAGGCAATACTGTGGTTGATCAAACATTTTTGTCATCTAGAAATTTCAGGGAATCTTGTGCTGCTGAATGATGTCATGCGGGCAGCCATAGAGCCAGAGATCCCTCCTTTGTAACCATCACAGATATGTCACATGCAGGTGCTGACAGAATAATTACAGTGCTAGAATTTGCAATACTGCAGGCATTAATGGACTCCTGAAGCTGGTGAAAGGAGAGCTCCATCTACTGTTCTACAAAGAGAAGGCAAAAATAACTAGAATGGCACTTTTTTTTTTGGCCTATTGGACAGCTACTGAATAACATGTGCTTTTTCTTTTTTTTTTCTTTTTTCCTTTCTTCCTTCTTACTATGGTTTTTAGAACCTTCCACTTCAAATCCAGTCCCCTACCATATAGAACCAGGAGCAGAAACAGAAACTGACCCTGATTTATTGCACCTGTCCCTGGCAGAAGTCCGTAGTCGAAAGCCTTTTGACTCTGGAAATTTTTAGGAGGGCTGCAGGCAACATTTGCTCTAGAGCTGCAGAAGCAGGGAAAAAATCTAGATAGTGCACAGTTCTGTGGCTCTTTGCTTCATTTGCTATGGTGCTATTTCTGAGCTTACTGGATTTTAGATAGCAGAGAGGTACTTCATGTGTAAATATACACAGGCATTTAAATAAAAATTTAGCCCTACGCAGAACGGGATCCCTCTTTACCAAGCCTGGAGATGCAACGAGGTATGTGAATGTTTCATAGAATCATAGAATATCCTGAGTTGGAAGGGACCCTTAAGGATCATCAAGTCCAACTCTTGATACCGCACAGGTCTACCCAAAAGTTCAGACCATGTGACTAAGTGCACAGTCCAATCTCTTCTTAAATTCAGACAGGCTCGGTGCAGTGACCGCTTCCCTGGGGAGCCTGTTCCAGTGTGCAACCACCCTCTCTGTGAAGAACCCTCTCCTGATGTCGAGCCTAAATTTCCCCTGCCTCAGCTTAACCCCGTTCCCGCGGGTCCTGTCACTGGTGTTAATGGAGAAAAGGTCTCCTGCCTCTCGACACCCCCTTACGAGGAAGTTGTAGACTGTGATGAGGTCTCCCCTCAGCCTCCTCTTCTCCAGGCTGAACAGGCCCAGTGACCTCAGCCGTTCCTCGTACGTCTTCCCCTCCAGGCCTTTCACCATCTTCGTAGCCCTCCTCTGTACACTCTCCAACAGTTTCATGTCCTTTTTATACTGTGGTGCCCAGAACTGCACACAGTACTCGAGGTGAGGCCGCACCAGCGCAGAGTAGAGCGGGACAATGTTTGGGTGTGAATTGGGACATGTTTGGGTGTGAATTCTGCAAGGAAATTCTTTTCAATACTTTGAACTAACATTCCGCTCTCTGTCCTTTGGATTATGCTTTTAATAGTGGTAAAGCATATCTAAAACTTAGTATTTTCCACTGACCTTTATCTTTGCAATAGGCTGAACCAAGACCCCCCTGTTCAAGTGCCAGTTGTGCTGGCCTGAGATACGTGTTATATATAGACAGTATTGGCCAGTCTGGATAGTTCCTGAAGGGCATTATATAATTCAGTTCTAGAAAAAAATAAAAACAGGCTTCATAACACTGTGACCATATATTTTACAAATAGAAAGTGTTAGTTTTTGCCTGCAAGTGATTATCAGGTGGTAAAAACATTGTTATTCTGTGCTTGCAGGGAACAGCAGAAGTGTCTAGATTCTTAGAATTCCACAAAAGCTTAACTGATAATTGTTCTGCACTGATATCAGGAAGAGCTTGTGCTTATGTTACTTAACTTAGAGAGCTCATCTCATGTATTGTGAACAGATGTTTCAGATTTGAGTTCAGCCTGGCAGAAGAGAGAACAGTTTACTCCCCAGCATTTTCCATCTTTCATAGTATTACAACCACACACCTCCTAGATATGTTCTGACACCACATCTTCTGCACCACTCCTTTCTGCCTTTAAAAAAAAAAAAGTATTCAGTAGTGATTATTTTTTTTTGACTTGGTGCTTCTTTACCATGAAACTGAAATGCAGACTCCAAAGGAGAGAGTCACTTTATTTTTATATATTTTTATATATTTTTTATATATTTAAACTATATATACTAAGAAAAATGTTTGGGTATAGGGTGTCAAGTGTACCAAGACTAACAAAGGCACTTGACCTTTTATTAATGCTGGCATTTACTATACATATGGAGTTTTTTGCTGTATCCACATGTCTGACCGCTTTGGAGCAAGACTTTTGAGAGACACAGGATGCATCAGGGATAGCACAGGTCTCTGTGTGGTGGGGCTTTAGCTCAGAGTCATGTGGACTGCCTGTGCCAAGCTCATCTGTTTCTGAGCTGTATCAATGGCTGTTGACCCTTTCCTCTCTGTGCGTTGCAGGTAGGTGCAAGCAGAGGTCCTGCCTCCCTGCTTGGTGTACCCGTAACAACAGGCTGGCCTGCTGGGTGCTGCAGCAGGTGCCTGCCTGTGTCAAGGATGGACCCTGCTGGTCCTCAGAGTCTGACAAGGAACATGCAACTTTGCAAATTTTCCTGACTGAAGAATGACTTACTAGCATTGGGTTTTCCTTTGTGTAAGGACACAGCTGCCTGAGCACATTATGTACACTTGTTACACTAATTAGCCCTGTACTTCTCATTCAATATTTATTTGGTAGTTTCAGAGCTTCACACCCATTTACTTAAATGTCTTTTACTTGTCATTGTTTGAACATACATAGCTGCAAAGAAACAATTAAAACCTGCAGTAATACCCTCTCTGAAGTCATCGTGTGCTTTCCACGTCCTGGTGCGTGTTACACAGCCAAACGGTCCTTAATGTTGCAACCCATGTGCATGCAACAACAGGAACAACAGAAGAAGTGTAAAATACTTCTCAACACAGCTGTCAACAATTAAACTGTGTGAGGTTTTGCTGGTGGAGGTTATGAAGAAGCCCGTGGAAATATGAAAGAGCTTTTGAAAGCAAGCACTGAAAATAGGCGCCAGAAACCAAGGAATAGATTGCAGATGGCAAATATATGTATCCGCAGATTGTCAAACAATTTGGTTTGACAAATGGCTGTGATATACCTTGAATCTGTGCAGAGGATGAACTGTCAGGTTGCAGAGCTGTAGTGTACAAAAATAATTAAGCAAGATTAAGCAAGCCTGATACTGTTATTATGGGAGACTCTATATCGATGGCCAGATCCCACAGATAGCTAGGAGTTGGAGGACCTTTCACTCCTGTTAACAATACAGTTCAATTTTTGTGCCATGTTTGCCATCTGCAAACCCTCAGGATCTGCTGTAAGAAAGAAGAAAGTGCAGCAGCATTCACCGTGAGCTGGGCCATGGCAGTGAAACGATCTGCTGGAGACTGGAGAGCAGATGAGTGGTGGTACTGGAAGGACACATCAAGGCCTGCCAGCCCTCGGCTTGGTCCCATCAGAGCCAGAGGAGATAATGTCTGTTGTAAGGAGAGAATGAAGAGAGAGAATTCTAGGAGTGTGTGCTCACAGCAGCCGTGGCGCCCTTGCTTGGTGCTGTCAGGCCATGCTGGGTGGCAGCGCCTGGCTCCCCGGGGTCGCAGTCAGACCAGCTAGCCAATTAGCTTAGATAGAAATAAACTCCCCTTGTTTCTGGTTTTGCCAGTGACCCCTACAGCTGAGCTGCTGGCTAAACCTGGCCATGAACAACCTCTCAGAAGCTGTGAGAACTTTGGAACTGGAGGAAATGGTGCTGTGAGGCTGCAGCAGTGTGGTAGAGCTGCTTCTGTACTGTACAAGGAGCCTTGGCTTGGATGGGAGCTGTTGGCAGTGAAGAAGCACGGAGGCTGCTAGCTGGCTGTGGGCCTCTGTTCACACTGCAGCAGGGTTGGCCGCTGGGCAGTATGCAGCCTCCAGGAGTTTGCTGCTGCTGCTGCAGTGCTGGCAGCTTGGTGCTTGTGCTTTCCTGGGGTTTAGGCACTGTGCAGTCTGCAGAGGAGCTTGCCCTTTCCTCAGTCACCATTTCTCTCACAAACTGTCTGCTGGATTCTCCTGAATGAATAATTTATTCAACTCTTTAAACTGTAAACTGCAGACTAAGTTTTGCCCAGGATAATGCGGCCTGTTAGTGACAGGGGTTTTGAAGAAGGCTGGAAGCTTTCCAGGTCTCAAGACAAGGCTCTGGATTTGGCCATACTGTTTTGGTTTTGGAGACCATGAGGGTGGCTGGAGGTGGGATCTGCAGGGCTTTTAGTATGTTTAAAGTTACCTCTAAGACTGCGGAGCTGAAATGTTTCTGTTGACAATCAGAAGTGGTAAGAGGGGCCACAGACACTTCCTGTCTGTGATGCAGAAACTTGCAAATCTTCCTTGATTCACACCTTATAAGTAAAATTAGCCTGTGCCTAGCTGTTGCCAAACCTTTTCAAGGCTAAGATATTTGTACAAAGGAATTCAGTAACAGAAATGGAATTTGCTCATGGATCAGATTACTGTTATTTCTGGCTGGAAGCAGCACCAGAAATACTTGCAGGGATTTCCACTTTGCTTTTGGAAAGATGTTGTGTATATTGTTGATACAAAAGGAGCTATGTGGGAGGATAATTCATATACATGAAGAGACAGGAAGGGAGATGAGACCAGTGAGGCTGTCACAGCCTTGAATACAACTGTTGAGTTTTGCATTATAACACTCAGTCTCAGTTCATTTTTGAAACATAGATCTTCAGTTGTCGAGAATATTGTGATGTGAGCTGCAATTGCTGCTATTTGGGAAAAGGCATTTCCAGCTGCAAGTCTAAGCTTTTGTACAAGACACAGTTCTTTACGCTAGTTATGCCTCAGTTTCCTGGAGAGATATGCCAGATAACTTCATCTATATGATCATGCAGATGACACTTAATGAAGTGTCATTTTGATGACGTTTCAAGCAGTGTCATTTGTGACACTGACCAAAGTGCTGTTACCTTAAAACAGGAACTCACCCACCAATTGGGAGCTCTAGTCAAAAAACGTTTGGCATTTAAAATAAATCCTGATCAGAGTGGTCTGTATTTTGCAACCAGCTTTAAGTATAGCCTTGGTTCACTTGAAAATGCTCTCCTCACTGACAGAATGAGTTGAAGAGGACTCAGAGGATTGATATTCCTGCACAGCCTGTAAAGGGGCTGCTGAGCACTAGGAATTACAGCCAGTCACCCGTTTCTCTCACATCGTTGGGTTGCCTTGTCAGCAGCAATGACAAAAGGTTGTGTTCCCCCCAGGATGCTGGGACAGAGTAGACATCTCTAACAGAATTAGGAATGTGAGGGAAGCCAAGAACAGCCATAAACTGTAAGCTTTTAATAAACAGATACCTGATTTCTCTTAATACACACAGGCCATTTTCAGAATACATTGAGTCCTCTGATAATAACCCTAAATGCTGAAAAAAATGGTGGAATAAACTGATGTCTATAGTATAATACAAATAGACATTTCTATTCCTGGCAAACTAAGAAATTTAAAGCAAAAAAGTATTTGAAAAGTTTTTACTTAAGAAAGGTTAGGTATGCTACTTTGGTAGGGTTGGATCTATTGCTTCACCCCCCAAAAAATGTACTTGGTATCTCTGAATATCAAGTCACCTTAAGCAATGACATATTTTTCTGGCCATCTTGACTAAGTTTATTCATTCTGCTGGATGGACTGGGCACAAAGAAGTGTATCTCCAAGGAGTGAATTTCTTGGCTCTTTTGAAATTCATGTGAAAGGGACCAGCAACATATGGACTTAGTGTACCCCAGGGTGCAACTGCAGGAGCCTGGGAACATCTCATGCCTGCACCAAGTGTAGGAAGATGGGGGAGAAGAGAGAACTGGCTATCTGCTATGAACTGTGTGGTGATCGTACAAATTATGAAGATGCTTGTAGTATCAGGAGCAGGACTGGCATTTGGGGGGCCCAGCCTGACTGCCCTGGCTGTGCAGGCTGTTCCGCATCGCAGCCACAGTGAAGTGCTCCTTCCTTCCATGGGGTTCCCAGCAGAACTGGGAGATTCTTGTGAAGACACAAGGGCAATATCTGGACCAGGAGATGCAAATAAAATTGCTGGCTAGACCAAGAGCAACTCAGATACGGAGGAAAGACCAGAGGAGGCATTGGTTTGGAAGCACAACACCATCAGTGATCAGAGGATTCAGGTGTGAGCTGAGGCAGAGCACCCTGCAGCTTTTCCAAGGAGACGTATTTATGGATCAGAAACTCCTGGTGTTATGCAGAGCAGTGAACTAAAAATAGAACTGTAACATTTTCCCACAAATTACAGACGAACACACCACAGACAGAAGAGCATACACCCAGTACTTGCATTAAAAGCCTGCAAGAGTCTGCATGCTGCCATAGACTTCACAGCAGGTCTTTAACGCATTTTTTCTATGACAGAAGCAGAGCAATTGCATACTTCTTCATTGTTATGACTTTGCAGCTGTAATGGCAATATGTTAGGAATTACAGGTTTCATTATGGATCTCAAAGAACAACCCTCACAATATATACAATTAAATAGGGAGTATTTTTCTCTGCCTAAAATGTGACATCGCTAGAAAGGTCAATTGAAAGGCTTCCATTCCTTTTGGTAGATTTAGGTACATGTCTTAAAAGATTTTCTGATTTATTTACAAGACATATGCTCATCCAGGCTGGGTTTATTTTGCACTATGATATCCTGATGTGGTGGTTAGCAGGCGATGTTTTCTCTTCCTTGGTTGTTAATATTAGCATCCCCCTATTTTGCTAGGAGCAGCAGCAGCAAAAACTTATCATCACTTCCAAACTTACCTGCATATATGATCAAGTGACAGCACATAGTTACATCTCAAGGTCAAGTCCCTGCTGCTTTCTTACCTGTAGCTGGGGGTCCCGTATGAGAAGTTGGTGGCAACAAAACAGGAAACTTGCCTAGACCTAGGCAGAACCAACTTCTCGGGAAGGAAGTAGTCTTGACAATAGTACTAATGGACATCTACGTTTAGCTGAATTGCTTGGTTTTGCAGTCAGTGGAGCAAGGGACAGCTTGGTAGTTCATGCACAACAACTGTCCTGAGCAAAAGCAGATGAAGTAATTTACAGGTGGGTGCTGCTGCCCAGTCCTTTGAGCACTTCAAGAGCAACGTGAGTGCCATTCAGCCTCCTTGGGCATGTTGCTGCTGCAGGCTTGGGTTCCTCATCAGGTGTTTCTGTAGGCTTTCACTGGTGCTGAGCAATTTCTCTTACTAGTTCTGCTGAATTTTACAGAGGAAATGGAAGTCAGAGTGCTCAAAGTCCATCTCTTTTCATGCTTGTTCCCGTAGAAAGCTGTGATTTCTGCTATGACATCCAAAGTCATGGCCAGTTAAGTCACAGTTGAATTGTAGTGGTCTGATATATGCATCAACCACCCTCAAGCTGGTGATCTTGCTACTCCTCGTGTGTGACCTGTCACAGTGATGTTCAAAGGACACCTGTGCTATTTATAATAAATATTACCAAACTGAATTCCACAAACAAATGCCTTTGCCTTTTGCAGAATCCTTTCCCTCACCTGTGAAAAAGCGTAATGCAGCTAGAGAAGTGGCTTTAATCTTGACCCGAACAGGATGTGGCTGTTGCCAGCAGGAGGGCTCTGCAGATTACTGGCAGCTTGTCTCCCATATGCTGGCAGACAAGTACTCAGTCTAGTACCAACATGCTAGGCGGATTGTCTAGCTCCTATAGCCTGACACCCAACAGACGTATCAAGATGGAATCTGGAATTGCTTTAAAGCCCTGGCTTTTTCCTTTATTTTTACAGTGCTGTCTGACTGCAGCCCTCATTGCCCTGCAGTTGCCCCGATGTGACCTATGCAGCACACTGGTGCCCTTTTGTGCATAACTTCTTTGTGCCATGCAGCACCATCGTGGCCACACCAGCAGACCAGACCATCTGGCAAAGAGGCCTCTGTCATTGCTGAGAAGGGGAACATCAACCAGAACTGTGCTTTGCAGGACACACCTGCCTGCAGGTACTTCTGCGTGTCTCTTTATTGTCATCCGCGTTATCCCTCATGGATATCAGCTAGCTTACAAGCAGTGCCTGGTGGGGCAGAAGACACCTGGAGATGGCTTGTTTTCAGAGCACAGTTGGGAGTGTTTTTTTCTGGAAGACAATGAACATGCAGATGGGAGCGCATGGGAGATGCGTGCATAGCATCGCTGCCAGGCACCCCCATCCATTGGAAAAACTTCCACAAAATTAAAGGTTTATATAAACATAATATTAAATGTTAATGAGCTGGGCCCAGAGTATAGGTTTTCTAACTTTCAAAGATTGATTGCACTGAGGTTCTGCTGACATAGAGCACCTGAGCTTTATTTTCTCTGGTGAATTTGCAGGTAGGAAGGAATACAACATCACGGTAACTGTTAGCAGCAGTTTCAGCTTCCCGTTACACACTCAGCCCTCTTTGAGGATACTCACACAGGCCAAAAGATGACAGGAACACCATAAAAGGTTTTCCCCAAAGAAAACTTTTTGAAGCTAGCTTTTGCTGTTTCTGAGATACATCCAAGATAGTGTTCACACATGAGTCCTTACAGCTCCTTTTGAAGGTCAGAAAGCTTTGTTTTCTTGGAGAAAAGACCATCAGCATTATTTGTGCTGGTCTGAACTTCAAACAAAATTGCTGCTAGAACTGACAGCAGACTATGGTATGCAGCACAGCCCTGTCATGGAATGGATAATCCCCCATCCTTAAATATACTTTTTATTTATGTTGGCAGTGTATATACTGCTAGGGATTTTAGCAGTTATCCCAGACATAACACTTCAAAAGCACCACTGAGGAAACATCTATACAAATCTCTTTCTATTTCAAAACCTTAACTAAATAAATAATGTGAGCAGGCAAATATATTGCAGCTTGTTGAAACTTAATGTAGAAAAATGTTCAAAAGTAAAAGGAAAATATTCAGAGAGTATTTTTTCTATCACACAGACCTGAAAATTGTATCAGCTGGTGGCAGGAAGTGAGATGAAACCCCTATAATCCCATGGGAAACTGTAAGAAACTTCTTACATCTTTTGAATATTCATAAGTCTATGGGGCCAGGCAGGATCCAATCCACCCAAGGGTACTGAAAGAGCTGGTGGAAGTGCTCGCCAAGCCACCTTCAGTAGTTTTTTAGCAGTCCTGGCTAAATGGGGAGGTTAACTAGGAATGTGACACCCATCTACAAGAAGGGCAGGAAGGAAGGAATCCAGGGAACTACAGGCCTATCAGTCTGACCACAGTGCTGGGAAAGGTGATGGATCACCCTGAACTGGTCAGATCATCCTGAGTGCCATCATGAGGCACTGGCAGCCTCTGGTTTGCAGAGTGCACTACAGATGGGGAATGACAGCACTGCACTAATTTCTTTACTTTGGTGTAGATAGGTCTATTGTAACAGAAGGCCTTGTGTAGCACATGGCATCTTCCACTCAAATGGTTGCAGTCAATAATGTCCCACCAGTTGAGCCATCTCACCATACGAATAGCCTTAAGTGCTTCATTAGAGGGCTTGCAAAGGTCTGCACCAATGTCTCTGTATTTGCACATTCCTCAGACTTGGCCTCAAGCTCTTCCAGTTCTCCTACTACTAACCAAACACACTAAAGAGCTGCATCTGTACAAACACCAGCAGTGCAGTGTCAGATTTCTTTCTCTTCTTCACAGTTGTTTGAAAAAAGCAGTTAATGGTATTAGTGGCGTCAGATGTTTAGTGAGGCTTGGGAAGGAGAGACTTGACATTATACCCCCTTTCTTCTGTAACCATGTAACAGACGTTGTTTAAATTTTCTCGTAGTTGTGCTCTAAAGAAATTACCTTGAAATGAAATCAGAGCTGAATGAAACTGAGTATGTCTGATGAGAAATTTATATAGTTTTTGTTTTTATCTCAAAAGCAATGAAAACCTTTAATTTTATTTATTTATTTATTTATTTATTTATTGGGGGTGTGTGGGGGTGTGTGTGTGTAAAAATCCAAACAGGGCTCAGGAATGCCTTTTTATTTAATTGAAACATTTCAGCATTCCCAGAATCAATAGTGGTCAGTTTGTTTCTTGACCTGTCTTCAAAGTCAATTTCCATTTGAAGCGTTTTCCCTGTTAAACTGCATGTTTTGGCCAGCATTTCAGGAACCTGAATCTCTGCAAGTGTCAGGGTCCCCAGGGAGAGGGCAGCACCTTCCAGGGCACATGGAGCAGCTTGGCGATCAAGACATCTGCATTGCATTAGAGGAAACATAATCTTCCTGGAAGCTCTGCAGCTCTAACACAATGTGCTAGTAAGGAGATGCAGCGTGTCATTTGCTCAAACTGACACATAACAGTATTTCAGAATAAATAAAAACATTATGAAATAAGTTGCTTTCATTTTCTCAGCAAAAAGATGAGCATTTTCAGAAAAACTGTTGGTTTTGTTTTCCACACCATTTTGTATTAGATGATTTTTCATCACAAAATCTTCCCAACAGAAAATTTATACCCAGCCCATGGTGAGACAAATGGAGAAGTGTGTGTGTGCGCGTGTGTATTCCTTGTGTAGCACCTCGTGCAGGAAGGTTTGTTTGGTGCTGGCCTCATGCACTGAAGTATCAGAATCTGCTTAAACCTATGCCAATTTTCATCTTGCACTTGCTGGGGGCAAATTGCCCCAAATACTAGTTTCTGAGCAGAAGCCTGTTGAGGATCCTGGGCAGTTCAGGAGCAACAGGGTAGACTGCTGGCAACTGTGCCAGAGCGTATCACTCAAATCCTCCTTGTTCGTTAATGTCACAAGCCAGGGGTCTGGCTTCTGGCTCGTTCTTATGCTGACCGGTTCAATCAGCACAGGCCTGCTTAGAGTTAATTGAATTAAATGGGAAGTTTGCCAGGGATGCCAGTTATCTTGGTTTCTTGGTTTAGTCATTAGCACAAAGACCATGTAAGGATTAGCTGTTGTTTGCTGTCTCAGGTGTCAGTGGTGACAGCAGCTAACAGGTTATGGTCTTTTCAGAAACAGTCTGTTCTGGAGGATATGGCAGCTTTCCTGGCGGATGATATATGTACTGATTTTTTAAAATGCAAGTATTCATTATTGGTATTACTTTATTTTATTCTTCACTTTGAATAACTTAAAGTATTTCATATCATGGGTCTTTTTAGCTGGTAACCTGCACTTGCATTTCCAGGGGCTTTGCAAATCTATGAGACAGACTTACTTGTCTTTCTGAGTGACAGCCTTCAGACAGACTTGCTTTCTGACTCTTCCTGGTCAGCTTCACTGGGTCCCTTGGGGTGCAGTGTTGCAGCTGCTGGTAGCACCGCTGCCGGGCTGAGCCGCTGCTCCTGGGCATCCGCTGGCCTCACTCGAGGCTTGTGAGGAGGGAGGAAGGAGATGGGCTTTGTGATTCTGAGGACTACTGCAGTGATAAATGAATGAGACCAGACTTAACTATTGCAGGAAAGAATGGGGTTTTGCTGTTTTGTATTCTAGATGAGAAATTCTGGTCCTGAAAGTCTGTACAACTACTGAGGAAGCAGTGGGAAAAGTAACATCTGTGAGGGCCCCAGGAGACCCTATAGCAAATCGAGACAGGCTTAGCATTCCTTAAATACTTCTAAGACAAGGGAAGAAACCCAAACTTCTTCCTTCCCCTGCTCCCCAGTGCTTCAGACTTTTGTTCTATTTAATAAACAAGCTAAACAAGGACAATTTCTGAAAGGCCCTGGGTCCATCCTGGTGGGCTGCATGGAGCAGGGAGTGGTGCCCACATAGTAATGAGATGCAACAGTGTTCCGGGGGGATGGCAGCGCTGACCAGCGAGCAGAACCACCGTTGGCAGTCAGCATGACGTGCTGACCTCAGACACTGCCCCTCTCCAGGGCTGGTGGAGGGTGAGGGTCCCCAGACTGCGGCCGTGCCTGTGCTGAGCCCCCCAGCAGAGCAGCTCCTGCCAGCCAGCAGCCTCCAGCCGGGCTGGGCTGCACGGTACCAGGTGCCACGGGGCCACGAGGCCTGGCCAGGAGAGGCCGGAGCCGTGGCTCCTGCTCTCTGTGCTGGGCTTAGCCCCAGCTGGGTGAGAACAGCCCGGGGTGGCTGCACGCCAGCCACTCCATCTAGGCCTCCTAACAGACGCCCGCTTTCACAAACCTCTCCTGCACAATGGGCTTCACAGTTGCGTTCTGAGTCCACGAGTTTGCAGCAATAATCCCAGTGTGTTCTGAGTGTTGTGAAAGGCGCTGTGTGTTAGGGAGTCATTTTAAACTGTTTTTGAGACTTAAAAATTTCTGAACTTTCAAACTGAATTCTGGTGATTAAATATTATTGTTGAACTCAGCATGAAATATAGAACAAAGCCTAAATCTGGTGGTGCTCTTGACTTCAGCAGTAAACTCTGACAGCATTTTTAATATATAATGTATTTTAGTAGTGAATGCTTAAAATTCTTCCTGTGCTTTGTGTCAGCTATTTCTCTCTCTTCTGTGGTTAGCCTGAGATCCTGCATTGGAATGAGCAACATGGAGATCTAAGACATGATAAGCTTATCCTAGACTGGTCTAATACAAGTTTTGTAGGACAGTATAGATACTTACTGGCAATGCTATTGAGTTTTTTTCTTTTTTTGCCCATTATGTGCAGTTCCTCCTGCATATTAATGAATAGGGCAAAGACCACAATAGCCAGTGAACTAAGTCTAGCAAATGCGGTAGATGCAGACTGCTGCTGGTCCTGCTTGCGCTGCACCACTCCGTCAAGGTGCACCACGAGCATGGTAAGCTGGCTTCTGCCAGCAGGCAGCGTGCAAGGTGCCCAACTGCAGGCACTGATAGTGATGCTCTGACATGCCAGGATCAGACATACAAGCCTGCGTGCCCCGAGGCAAAGCTGCCCTGAGGCATGAGTCTATACAGACCACATGTTCTGGTCCTTCCAGCTTGGAGGTGGCTCCAGCTCCTTCTGCATAAGGATACACGCACTGGATCGATGTGCCAGGTTGACTCTGCGAAATAGTGTGCATAAGGCTGAAGATGTGTCCTGACAAGCCCCACAAGAAGGTTCGTGGCACAGCAGGGCTGTGCTCCTGCGGGAACCTCTTTGTTGCTGACTGCAGACGCTGTAGCCCTAGCCAGCCTGCTTGGTCAGAGCCTTTGGATGCTGACTTTTCATAGATAGATCCTCTTTCATTCATGCTTGAAAGATTTCAACAGGACTCATCTCTCACCTTGTTAGACCCTGCCTGTCTAAGATCACTAAGTCTGCCCTATCACTGGAAAATTGCTCACTGTCATGGATAAGTCAGAATTAATGTTCTGTGGCACTGGGAGTATGGTTCAGTATAGGGTCAGTGTGGTGCTGTGTGATAGCATGTGGCTACATGCCATGACCTACCGTCCAGCCTATGAGAGTTACAGTTCCTAAGGCACAGTTGTTAATTTCCCATCTACTTTGGAGTATTGTCAGGAAATAAAATACGCAGGACTTAGACAAATCCTGAATCCATGAAATGCCTTTTGCACTGCATGAAAACAACACACAAATATTTCTTTCATGTAAAATATACCTGATGTTTCATTGATTTCAAAGAGAAATGCATGTGAAACTGTAACCGCAGTAAAAAGTAAATAAAATTCTAACTGCTTGCTGAAATCAAAAACCCACAGTAATTATATAAGGGTAGAGCTGGTACAAAAAGTAGTCTTCGTTAGAGACAAAATGAGACAGAGGTGAAACATTATGCTAGTATTTCATCAAGGGTAGCACTTAAGTAGTTCTTTACAGAAAGGAATTGCAAAAGGTTTGTATCAAAGTAACTTTAGCCTAAGTTATTTGTAAAAGAGGAGATAAACATCTCTTTTTGGTATTTCACAGATAAGCTTATCAGATATGATAAATATGGCAGAGAAGTAATGAGAGCCTTCAAAAGATATTCTTTGTTCCTGGGCCCTTTTCTGGAGAACTTAATGTCCTGAGGGGACACTGAAACAACAGTTGCCTGTATTAAGTGAAAAAGCAGATATGTTCAAATTACTGTACTGTAATGTACTTTGTGACCTGCGTGTTTCAATGAGTACTGAAAATCTTCAGACTGACTTCCAAAGGCTGGCGGGTTTCATGCTGCAGGAGGACAACCTTAAGGCACTTTCCATTAAACCCTCTACCACTGCACTGCTTTCCTGAGCAGGGATGCTCCTCAGCGGCATCCCGGTGGTGGACCTGCTGGTCTTGCTGGCATGACTGTATACGTGGGCTTCCTTTATACTCAAGCTATGGTGGGAGCGGGAGGATGACTGCATACCCTCCTGGAGCAGCAGCCAAGTGTGGCTGGTGTCTCAGCCCTCTGCAGGAGAGCTGCAGGCATCAGTGCCCTTGCTCAGCGCCTGGTCCTTAGCACAAAGTGAAAGGATGCAAGTGGCCCATGAGTGCAGCCAGTGATGGAGCTTCTGCCCAGGGAGTTGGGGTGAGCTGCCATCAGCCCCTCGGGCTTTGGGGAGCTCAGGATGGCCCCACTGCATGGGAGGAGGGTGCAAAGGGCTAGCATCAAGCAGCACGGCCACCTGGGGCTGCAGGGTGCCCAAAGCTCTGTGCTCTCCCGATCTGGGTGCATGATGAAGTCTGCTGGTCCCTGGGCCAGCCAAGCAGCACTGAGTGCTTGGCTCTGCATCCCTCTGCTCCTCAGGCAACAAACTGAAGTTGTGCTGCGGTGGGGTGCAGCTGCAGCTGCAGCGTGTCCCCAACAGCAATATCTGGGAAGACAAAAGGTGGTGAGGGAAGACAACGTGCACAACACCATTCCATGCAGATCCCTGCGCTGGCTGTGAGGGGAGACAGCTCAAGACTGTTCTCACAACTGTTCTTCCTCTGAATTCACCTCTATTTCTTACTCTCCCAACCCCAGTGGAAAGCAGATAGAAATCAGGACAAACAGAAGGAAATCTGGGCAGGAACTCCCGGAACTCCAAGGTGCTCTCAAGGATGTCAGGGGAGAACGACATGTGCTGTGCCACCATGTTCAAGTTCCCAAACGAGGGAAGCTTGGAGGAAATGAAAAATGTGCCTCTCAGATCAGGTTCCTTCTGAGGAAATTTGGAGGAAGCAGGGGAATGGTCAGGACAGAGCCAAGGCAGAGGTGGTCCAGCAGCAATGTGCAGAGCCAGAGTGAAGCTGCCCTTGTCCTGCTGCAGCCTCCAGTCCTTCCCCAGGTGTGCCTGGGCCCTGTTGTCATTTCAGAGCGGGGGCAGCAAGTTAGGCTCAGTCCCACCAGAAAGAATGCACCTTGAGGAGCTGTGCAATGCACTGGAAGATCGGTCCCAGGTTTTTTTTGTTCAGATTGAATGAATAACGCAAACCAAAACTCCTGAAGGTTACAGTAATGGAAAATAACAATTAATATTGTTGTTCAGCCAATGTTTTACATCACGTAGAGATCAGATGTTTAGCAATAACACTGATTTACAATGACAAATATATGACTGTCCTAATTACCTAGTACCAGGTTTTACCACCCTTTTTACTCAGCAAGTGGTTTTCCTGGCTGGATGTGGTCCTACTGACTGTGATCAAGGCAGGGACCTGGCTGATGGAAAATGAAGGTGTGCAGCAAGTATTTCTCTTGTCTCAGTCTGGCAACAGTGCTTTTAGGATTTGCGTCTGTCATCCACTAATCTTCTGCTTGCTTTTTCAAATGTACCTTCATAATCTTAAATACGTGCAGCTGCCACTGAAACTCTAGGCAAAACTGCATTACAAATGTTACCTTCTTTTCTGCTGCCATTTGATTTATCATTGGCTTTCCATTTCAGATCTGCTGTTTTCTGTTTGGAGCCTTTATTGTAGGAAAACCTGCACATGAAGAAAGGAAAAAAGAAGTAAATGGAAAACAAACCAGAGTCATGTCCATTAAATTCTTCTGCGGAAATGCTGGCCTGCCTTCTTCAAGTATTTGGACCTGCTGCAGAATATGCAAGGTAAAAATAGCAAGCAGAGTACTAAAACAAAGAGGGAATAAAGATTAACACAGAGGATCTGGTGGCCTAAATATAGACAATTCTGCCCTTCTCCAGTGACTTACGGTAACAGAGGAATTATACAGCCAGCATGATTTGGCCAATACCCAAAGTATAACACAGAGATCTGACAGCAGCTAGAAAGTGTGGCATTCTATTTGGCACAGCTGTCATGTTGTACTAAGGCCATTACTTCCCTTTAATCCTAATTAATGCTCTCTCTTTCCACTCAGGCAGGTTCTCTGGTCAGCAGTAATTCTGGGGTCTGGTTCTGCTCTCCCTCAAGAGCTGTCAGTCTTCAGGCAGCTTGTTGCTTTGTGCTCCTTCCACACAGGAGCAGACGAACTCATGAATGAAACATTACTGATACTGAAGAGAACTCCTGGCATCCACCTCAGCAGAAGAAACTGACTTATCATTCATTGAAGACATCCGTACTTATACAGGGAATGCATGCTCACATGGCGGTGCCAAGCCAGGGCTGCCACTGGAGGAGAGGGACAGAAACGGGAGAGGAAAAGGGGGTGGAGGAGAGGAGAAGGATGAGAAGGAAAAGAGGAAGAGGTGAGGGAGATGTTCCCCTGCTACATACAGATGCTGCACTGCCTGCCAAAACAGCCCAGCCTGTGGGTTGCCCTGAGGGTGCCTGCTTAGCCACCCTTGGAGGAACTGCCACCTGACCTCCTCCAGTTGGGCTCTGTTTTGACCCTAAACCTAAAAAACTTTTGCAGTCTGAAAATACTGAAACGGTTTGTTCTTTTTTTTGGTTGTTGTTCTTTTTTTTGGTTGTTGTTCTTTTTTTTTTTAATTATTATTATTATAGATATGATATTACTAAAAATAGACCTGCATGTGCAAGTTTGAAATGTTTCATTTCAAACACAAGTACAACATAAATGCAGTTGGAGTGGAACTTGTCTTGCATCAAGAAATCAAAGCAGGCATGAAGGAAGAGAGCATGTTGTGCTGAACAGTGTATGACTGTTCCATGGGGCAAGATGGATTGACCATATGTTGGTATCCACGACTTTATGCAAATTCTGTGTCTGTGAAAGTTACCTAATTAAGTCAAGTTCCTGAAACATCTCAAATGGGGATTTGCACAACTTGTCTTTGAACTGATGCTCACTGCTGCTACCGGCACGTGTCCAGGAGCCGCTTGGCTGCGCGTGTGTCTGAGCCACCCAAGGCAGCTGCGGTGCAGCAGGAGCAGGAGGGGGCACAGCACCAACATGCCACCAGTTCCTGGTGTCTGTGTTTGCTGCGGAGACACCTGAGGAAGGTCTTTTCTCAGAAGAACCGTGCCTTACAGGGTGTGCAGGAGGGTCTGTCTCCACGTCAGCTGTCAGCCAAACAGATGAGTAACAAACCTCCAAAATCAGAGTTTTTCAGCTCAAGAGTAGTAGAAGAAGGTGAAACTGGCACTGCTCAGCTAAGTGTGGATATCTCTGTGTAAATCAACCCTGATGGCTGAGAAATTGAAGTTGGTAGATGTAGCTAAGACTTTTAAAAGGCGTCAGAGGTAATCCATTGATCTATTTACTAAGATATTGCCAAGTTGTTTTTTTTTTTTTAACCAGACAACCTCTTGAGAGCTGCGTATGTGTAATTGTTGATTCTGTTCTTTTATGGTCTGCAAAATGTTGGGAATAGTGAATACTGTCCAGAAGATTGGAAACATTTTTGAGGTCCGGCGCCTCTACTGGAAATCTTTGAAATAGTTTGCAAGAATATGGTTAAAGCAATACAGTCAGCCTTGAGTAATTTAGTTGTCTCCCCCTGAGGAACCGATAATGACAACTATTGGAGACACTGCTGGGTTGCACGGACCTCTGACAAATTTTATGTCCTTATGTTTTCAAAAGTATCTAGTACTGGAGGCAGTCTGTGTTCTCCAGAAAACCTTGATGCTGAGAAGCCACTTTCATTATCTTGATTTGTGCAACATTACCCCAGTTGTCCCAGCAGAGGTGCAGATCCTTATGCAATAATGACAATTTGCAAAAGTTACTTTCTGTGGAAACTCTAGAAATAATCAGCAGATCTTAGTAACCCCAGGCCACAGGCAGGAGGAGGAAGGAACAACACACTGCTGTAGAATTACAGAATGCTTTGGGTTGGAAGGGACTTAAAAAAACCTATACTTTGTCTTGATTTGTTCTCATTTAGTGCATGTCCCAGAAGGATATCCTTGAGCTTTTTCCAGTCATCTTGCCTCTGACAGCTACTCCAAAAGCAACAAATGTCTAGCAAGCATCCAAGTGCCCTGCAAACCAATGAACCTTATCTTCAACTTGAATCTGGAGCAACTGTAGTGAATAAATCAGTTTTTCTGCATTTGATCTGGTATGTGGTAGGTGACTGCTTTGTCCAATACTTCTAGTATGATGCCTTAAAGACTTGAAACCTGGGAAGAGCTGCAGTATCTTGTCAAAAATTCAGATGACCATGAGGAGCCTTTGTTCAGCACTAAGCCACTTACATACATAGACAGCATTAATCATCTGGTGTACACAGAAAACCATGTGAAGCTTCAGAGGAGAGCTGTAGATGTTCCTTGTTCTTCAGGGGTCACTTGGTAACAGTGCATGGAAGTTGGGATTATGTGACCATCCCAAGGCTTCGACACGTTTCAGTTCATTTAAATCCATGTTTTAATTTCCTATTTATTATCACATAGCTTATTGCTTTGTTAGAGACACAAATTTGTAATGCCTGGAAGGAAAAGCTGCAGTGTCAACTCACCTTTAACTTTAGACTTTGGAGAGATCTCACAGAAAGCAATCACAGATCTCCAGGTTTAGAAGCCCTGCTGTTTGTTTGTCCACTTGGTGTGCATGTGTGTCTGTGTTTAGAGACGTGTTTTTGTTTGTTTGATTGTTTGTTTTTCCAAAAGCTTGGAAGTGGCTGAGAATTATAAGAATCTACTGAAATGTGTATTTGAAAATCTCATCCATTCTCAGGGCAACAGTAAACTATACCAATTTTGTAAAAACAGACAAATTTTGAAGGTATGAGCCTTTGATGCTCAGCCCCAAAGCACTGCCATGTGGCCAGGCATTCTCATCCACAGGCTGGGATTTCTCAAGAGGTGCCAGCCCAGCTGTTTGTACAATTACAGACTTCTACAAAGCTACCTCATTTTTTCCCCAATTTCAGTGTGTTTTCATTTAACAAAGAAAGTACCTGGAAAATTACCCAGAAATATCTGACCTTTGGAAAGACCTCTAAGGCACAGTACAATTACCTGATGTTCACTGAACTGGTTCACGTGGTTCCCACTCTGAGTGATTTTCTAGGTTTACCCAAGTGTGAAGAGGGGTCTGGTTATATGGAGGAGGGCAAAGGAGAGAATAAACTTCGTGAAGGTGCAAGAAATCCACCAGGGAATTTTACAACTTATGTTTGCTTCAAGGGAAAGAAAGGGCAAATAAAGGTACCCAAGTCAAATTAGCTTTTTGGATTTGAACTTCAAAAGAAAGTAACAGAGGAAAGATCTGAGGTATCGGTAGCTTTTAGTATAAACTGTTTCATTGCATTAGGTAGGCATTGCAGACTACGTCAAACTTAGCTTTCTTAGCCACATGATAAATTCTTTTTTTTGTCTTTTTTTTTTCTTTTTTTTTCCCAAGTATGATAAAAATGTAACAAAAATGACATTTTTCCCTTTCAGCTTTTCTTTCCTTCTGCCTTTGCTTTCACTGCACACGGGAGATAACTTGGCTAGCCCATCACCTGTGTTCACTCCAGGGGCTTGCCGTGGTGTTTCTGCAGCCCTTTCTATTGCATGTTCCTTGACACTGGAACAAAGTATGTGAGTTATCTGGGGCTGCAATCTCTATTAGGCTTTAGGGAAAATACCTTTCTAAGGAAATAAATTCCATGGTTGGCACAAATGTGCCTCTACTATGCATTCTTTTTTTTTTTTCTTCAGTGGAAGGTATAAGCAGGTGTACATAAAAGTATGACTTTGATAGCTTTGTATTGACAGAGACACAAAGTGGTGTTTTTGCCTGCTGCCCCCTCTGCTCTGAACTGCCAGCAGCACTAGAGGGGAATGCAGGGAGACGGACCTTCGTACTTTGTGAGAGCAGTAATATCTGAAAACTTGAAGACTGCTTAAGACTAGAGAGATGGATTTCTGTCTTTGATCAGAGAGAGCACAGTATGCAAAAGGAAGTACATTTGCACAAAAGAAAATTATTTTGAATACTTTTGGAATAGAAGGACTTCCACAAATAAAAGCAAGTAGTCAGTGCCCCTTCTGCCTGTGTTATTGAGCAAAAGGAGCAAATTCTCCAAGACTGGCTAGAAAGAGAAGAACATCATCATGGAACTGTAGCAATGAAGCAGTTTCTAAATATGTGGTGTAATATCTTTCCAATAAAAGAAATTTCAGAATTTACATTTGAGATAGTAGCTTCTGAGTGGAAACTCTAAATCTACACAGAGACAAATCAAAAATTTTGATTACTCCAGTCTTTTAATCTTACTGTATAAAATAGCAGTAACCTCCTGAGTCCATGGAGAATCATAGTCTGTTCTGCCTGAGAAGTCCTTTGATGACAGAAAGCTTCACGGGGTACAAGGTTTGATTGTGCCCACTGTGGTCTACAGCATGCATCTGGTGTATGACTGAAGTCCTCTTCTCTAGGGACTTTAACCACGATGTCCTAATGGTGAGTGCTCCCATACTCCAAGGCATGGAATCAACACCCGGAATTGCAGACAGGTGCCTAAACCTCAAATCAAACACTAAGGTGCCCGTGAGCCTTGTAGCTGCCAGCACAGCTGTGGGGTGCATACCACGGAGCCCAGCCTCATCCCCACTGGGACCTACGACCTTGGCCTCCTGAGGAAGCTGTCCTGGTCCTTGCAGGTGCAGGATGTGCTTTCAGCTGCCATCCCAGCAGTCACGGCACTTGTCTGTGGCACAGGAAACCCCAGGACCACATTTCTGCTCTGGCTGGGGGTGCGAGGGCTTCAGGCAGGGCTGGCCTGCCGGTCCCTCAGCAGGAGGGTAGTGCTGCGCCTGCTGGCTCCACTTTGCATGGGATACCGAGCCTTGCATGGGGCCAGATGCTAGAACCCAGCTCTGCAGTGGGGCTGTTGGTGGATTTGGTTGTGAAGCCAGTACTGGTGTTGCTCCAAGCACGGCTGTGGCACCCAGCATGAGGTGGAGCAACTTCCACCACAGGCTGCATGCTTCACCTCAGGATCCAGGCACTACCCAAATGAGCAGGATGGGGCTGAGGCCTTATCTAACCTCAGTTAGATCCCTGCTCCTGGTGGGAGCTCTGCCCAAGCAGTGGGTTACTCAGCGACAGAGCCTCTGTGCAGGCTGGGGCACCCACCGGCAGGAGGCAGCTTGTGACTATGAATGGCGCCTCCACAGGAAGAGGGACAGTGGTGGTGGGCAGGCAGTGACCTGGCTCTCCATGGAGCAGTGTGTCCCAAAGCATGGACTGATTGCACCTTTCTTGTTGATATGTTATGGGACTGTTCCCCTTACTGATATGTGGGGTCAACATGCAGAGTTTAAATTTGGGTCCTAAGTGTTAGTGTCAAGTTTCCACAGAATTTTGTGTCTTTGGATCTGCTGTTTTTCCACACAAGCTCGTGGAGTGGGAATAAAACTGTCCTTTGGGACAAAAGCAGAACATCTTAAAAATAGGTGCTCACATAAACTCTGAAGGCTGAGGTGCTCTAAAAGCAGTAGTCTTTCATCAGTGTTTGTTTTCAAGCTCAGGAACAACTCTGAGTGAGACTCACTTCAGTTCAGGGATACAGAAAGGAAAATCGTATGTTAGAAGTAAAAGAAGAACCCTGAATAAGAAGATTTTTCAGAAAGCCATTTCTTACCCTAGGTAAGATTTTCAGATCAAAGTGAATGGTTATTCAGGAAGACACTGAAGCACGTGGTTAGAATACTAGCTCCCAGACTTTCTCTGGCAGCAGCCATGCTGGAAGACCAGTTTAGTCTAAGCTCACAGCAGCATAAATAGGGAAGAGGTGGAATTCATCAGGCCAGTGCCTCCTCTTTTTGGAGGCTGAGCAATGCGCACAGGTCCATGCTCCTGAATTCATGCCCGTTCTGGCATTTTGTCTGCCTGATACTTAAGCCTGTGCACTTATCTTGGTCTATGCAAAGTTCACCAAGGTCTGCCAAGCCTACAACAGTTACTTATGGGCCACAGATGGATGCCTCATCTTACTGGAGAGATTTGTGGAAGTTTTCTGTCTTCCTGTAATGCATACTGCTTGTTAACAGCTGATCCTGAAAAGGCGCTGACATAAGGGCATCAAGGAGTATGGTTTTACAGACATGCACTCCCTGCATTTCTGACTAAAAGAGTATGTGCTGAGTAGTTAAACTATGACAGAAAGACTGAAATATTTGAGAGGTTTATAACGGATCCTGCTTTTAACTATCTGTAGCCCTGTTTGGAGAAGGGTTGTAGTTAGTACATGCTTTTAGCTTGAATTTGCACTTCTTCAGTCTGGAAAGAAGAATGGAAGGAACGTTCTGGGCACAAATTCCATGTACATCTCACACCATCTGCTAATATCATGTGTGAGCCACTCTGCTGCCAGAAACTGAGGAACAAAGACAACATCATTATGGAGAAAATTGCACTGCTCCAAAAATGAGACTCGTGCTACAGATAACTTGATAGCTCCGTGCCTGTTGGGGCCAAGGTTGGGGCCAAGTCCTGTTCGCCTGACGCTTGCATAAAGCCAGGATAATGTCACTGAAACCAGTGAGGGACCTTACAGAGGCAAAGCTGTTCCTGCTGAGCCTAATCAGCAAGTAAGTTTTATAATCAATTTAGTATGATGGCCTTGTTGGAATCCCAGAAATGAAATTTGTGTGTGTGTGTGTGTGTCGAGGTGTGTGTGTGTTGGGGGGTAAGCCTTAATTGTGTGATACACATCAGGCTTTACCACTGCAACAAGCGTGATGGGACCGAGACACCCTGTTCTCAAAGTGCAAGACCCTGGTGTGTGGTAGTGTGTGGCTGGCTCCCTCCTGCTGCTCAGGAGCAGGGAGACAGGCGAAATCCCCAGGGAGTAAACATGAAAACCAAGACTTACAAATGTGGCTTTTGAGCTGTAACCCAATCTCTCTCCTTACCATGTGGCTGGCATGGTAAACTCAAAAAAAAACACAAAGAGAAATTTTGCTCAGAACAGCACTTCAAGGCCCTCTGTTGTGTGCTGGTTTACAATGGCTGGGTAACAAATGGGACTGTTTATGACAAAGAAAATAATGAAACATAAATTTGTAAGTCAGGCTAAACATGTAAGTAACATGGAAAAAAATATGTACAAATGACTGCAGATTTTTTTGTTTCTTCCTTTCTTTACTACATGCTATTAGAAAAGACGCTGGTCCACAATCATCTCTCTGTGAGTAGCACTCTCTGTATCTGCCTGCAGTCAGCTGAGCTCCATCCTCCTCCAGGATCCAGACTGTGACATTTCAGAAAAATGTTATTAGTAGATCTCAGAGGTGTTTAAGTTTCAATGTGGAGCTGGTACAAGCACTACCTGATTGCTCTGACAGTCCTCTCAAAGGCAGAACAAAGAGGGAAATTTATGCCTTAACAGACTGGAGTGTGTATTTTCACCATTACTGATGGAGCAGGAGGAGGCATGAAACCCTCTGAGAGGGTTTCTGCATGGCCCACACTATTTTGAGGTCTCCCTTTCTGCTTGGAAAGCTTCCTTTCTTTCTCAGTGGTATGTGTAATGCTGGAAACTGGCACCAGGTTTCCTGCTTGATGTTACATTATGAAGTAGTTGATAACATTTTTAGGAAGGGAGGGGGAGCTGTTTATAAATAGCCTTTGCTTATTTCAGGTTTCTTATTTCCCTGTTCGTAAATTAGAGCAATTGTATTTGTGACAGTACCGGATGAATGCAAGCACAAAGCTAGCTGGAACAATGCAGTTACTGCAGGCATCCACTGCGATCTGACACGCTGGCACCAAATTCTGGGCGGGCCGGGCAGATTACATACGTGCAGAGAATGCAATGTTTCTACCAAAGATGTGCAATCTCCTGGTTCTTGCATCACTCTGAAACCTGCCACATTTCCACAGATCTCACAGGCACCTGGGAAAAGGTTTTTATTTCCTTATTCACAGGTAATAACTCAGCTTCACTGTCACTGTAGCTTTCATGGCTACAGTTTTGTGAAGTAAATGTAAGGATCTGGCTCTTAGATAAATCCATGACCAACTCTTATGCAGCAATGCAGACATCAGCATGTGTGTTGAGATGCAATAAAAAATCATGCAACCTTCTCACCAAGTGCCAACCTGGTTCTCTGAAGGAAACCCATGTGGGAGCAGAGCTGTGACTGCAGCACTCCTTGGGTGTCCTCTTTCCCCCACATGCTGCAGCAGATGGCTCGGATTCACGGGCTCCTTCCCATTGCCCTGGCCAAACACGACGTCCTGTGCTTGCAGGCACCACCAGAAGGCTGTGTCTGCGCGGCCCAGATGGACTGAATTACATGGATGTGTAATCTTCCCAATGGGAACGATGGTGCAGCATCCTTACAAGTTTGATAGTCAGAATGTAAGACCCTGGAGCTGGAGTTACTCTTCTGTTTCTTGCTTCTTCCCAGCACAATGCTCACGTGTTTGCTGATGCACAGAGGCACTGACTTCCTCTCAGTTGCTCACTGAGCAGTGTGGCTGCAGTTTGGCAGTCATGCTCACTGTCCTTCATGTTAAACTGCCTGGACAGTACAAATTGCTTCAGCTGGTGGCTGAGCTTACAAGGCCGTTCTGTGGTCTGGGCTGAATATTGCTGCTGAGGCTGTGTACATTACTTCCAGGAACCAAAAATGCTGTCATTTCATCAATTTTCTCCTGAAATTATTTTTTAATATGTAAACTAATTTTCCTGGAGTTAGTTTCAGGGCTCTCCTCCTTGTAAAATCCACCTGTCATGATTTTAAATAATTCTTCCCCCTCTGAGGTATAATCACCTTGGATCACATTTTTCTCCTCTTTGCTTCAAATGAAATAAATTCACCTCTTCTTTTTTTTTTTTTTTTTTTAATTATGTGTCAGTGCTTTATCACTTTAATCACCCAATGACTTGTTTAGTTTTAAATCTCCAGAAAGGTAATATCCTACAATAGTATTACAGAGTTTCATGGGAAAGTTCTTATATGTGTTGTTATGTGTGTTGATGAATCACACATTCCCTCTGTACCAACACAAACTTTTCTGACTGAAATTTTCTCTGTGAAAGATACAAAGTCAGCATTCCCAAATAGTGGCATGTTCTTGTCATCAAAACAAAGTGGTCTGGTGACAGGAAAGCACCAAGCAAATCCACCAGAGCTGAGACTGTTTTTATTCTTCATTCAAAGCAAGCAGTTTTCTTTGGAGAGGTGAATTTGTATCCACTCGCGATCCTCTCAGTGCTGAGGAGCTGTCTTTGGCATTAATAGGCATCTAATAAGCATTAAATACCATATTGACAGAAAGATGAAGTGTCCCCCAACCCTTCATCCTCCCACACACAGTCCTGCCTGGCAGTGAGGGACAAGCCAGGCAGGTGGAGGGCGGCCAGCATGATGCACGAGGAGCCAGGTAAGCGTGGAGGCAGGAGCAGCAGTCACTGCAGACAGCATCTGGGATGCCCACGTTAACATCAAGGAGCAAGGAAGGAAGGCAAGAAACAGCACAATGGAGGACAAAGGTGAAGCGGAGGGTAAGGAGGAGAGGCAGAAGGAGCACTGTAGTCTTAGGGTGAGGAGAGGTGCCAAGAAAGGGAACATGGTCATCAGATATATGAAAATTGTCCTCTCTGTTGATGCATTCCAGACTTTTAAGCTTCACCACTCATTTGTGCCAAGGCTTTCCCCTTCATCCTCTCTATGAAGCTGAGCCTAGTCCTCCTCCTGAGCACACTCACCAGAGCTAACAGGACCTGTTGTGCCACCAGCTAAACGCACATCCATCCAGGAGCCAGGCTTTTATTTGCCTGTCCACAATGCAGTCAATAAGCAAGGGAGGCTAAGGGATATTAGCAACTGTCAAACTGCCCGGTAAATCTGCTAGTTTCAGAATGAATAGAATTGCAAACTATACTAGGGCATGCAGCTCTTCAAAAGTAAACATTCATTTACAGCAGGATCATAAAAATCTTTGGGGAACTCAAGAGCAAGGTTGCCTATGGCTTTTCACCCATTCTATCTCCAGGAGCTGTTGCTCAATGAGGGAGTATGTGGTGTTTTGTGTGAACTGAGGGGTAACTGTGAACAGCTACTTAAATAGCCCTGATTATATTTGGAGAAGGCTGTTCCCTGAAAGTGGCTAGAATCTGCGAATAAACATGTTGCCACAGGTGACCACCTGATCTGTGCATCTGGGCCTAAAAAAAAGCCAGTTTACTAAGTTTAAATACCTCAAAATAAAGCTGAGCAGACACCAGACGCCAGTAACTGTGCCTGCTCCAACACTTAACTTAGTGCGAGATATAAAAAGCAGCATTGTACAGGGGCTTTGTAGTGGCAGAGCACGTGGCTGGGGTTCCTGTGGCATTGCAGACTGACCACATAACATTCAGTCGGTCCATAAGGCACTCCTGGGGAGACTGGTGGGCTTTAAAAATAGGCATTAAATACCACATTGACAGAAAGATGAAAAAGTGGTGAGGCCCCGTGAAGAGAGGGATGGAGAAATACAGTGGCTTATGTTATTTAATGTTTTTGCAAATACAGTGAATGTCTGCTTGGCAGGTCATGCTTGCAGGAGCATGGTCCTGCTCCATGTGCCGCGTGAACACATGGAGGGACGGCACCATCCTGCTCCACCCCCAGACCCAGGCTGGCTGCTCAGCCCTCAGGGATCACTGGCATGCAGTAGGGTACAGAGCCTGCACGAAGCATGGGGCACCCAAAATGTGCTTTCTCTCTCCGGTCAGGCTCTCTCGCCACCCAAGGCACCTACCAGGAGCCGGCTGAGCCATGTGCTCCCCTCCATGAGCTCTGGCAGGACCCAGAGGGCCAGCCCCACAGATGGGAAGCAGGAAGAAGCCACCAATGCCCAGGCCTTCCTTGCTGCTGATGGGCAAGGAGGGGGTGGGTGGGCTCAACCCAAACATTTCAGCTTACACGCTGTGCCTTTTGCACTAGACTGCTGAAGTTTTTGAAACAGCCTGTGACAGAGGGGACAACACTGAAGCTGTTCAGCATCTGTGAGAGTTGAAAAGTTCACGGTGACAGCTGAGATAAAGCCACCCAGGCTCCGCGCCCTGCCTGCACACCCAGCCTCACGGGGCGAATGCCCCACAGCCCTGCCCCGCCACTGAGCGTGTATGGCTTGAGCCTGACTTAAAATTAACATCTCTGTGTGAAGTCAGTACATCATTATTGTTTATTATGACAGGGAAGTAGAGAAGGTCTAGAAACATGCCTTGTGCTTTTCTGAATTAACCTTGTGGCTTTTTGAACATGCAGACAAATTTCTGAATATTGGTGGCAGTCATCACCCTGTGCTGCCCTCCCACCTGCGCAGAACAAGGATCACCCCCAAGGTCCCTGCGCTCAGCGAGGGCCGGCAGAGCTCCCATGCTCTCTGGGCCGCCCGGTACAGCACAGGTTTGCCCGTGTGCAGCGACCGCTGGTTTGGCACCGACAGCCTTGCCCCCTGCCCAGGCCTGCCAGCCGGCTGGCCGCAGCTGCTTGCTCCCCCCCCAGCCCCATGGGCAGACGCTGTGTCTTGCTGCTGCTTCTTCCCCAAGAGGTTGTACCAGTGCCAAAGCCTTTCTCAGCCTCCACACGGACCCAGCTTCCCCATCAAACTCCTCTTACCTGGATGTTTCTCGTCATTGCTTCCCTCTGGTATCATTCCAGAGTTATCTCTGAACTTCAGCCCTGGTTTGCAGATAGCAATGAACTGTTTCAGAGAAGCAGAGGGCAGCGGACTGTACCTGGGTCACCTCAGAATCTGTCATAGTCCAGTCAATTTAAAGATATTTTCCAATGAAATTAGGGACAGCCAGTTTTGAGTAAAACGTTCAACGGAGTATTTCTGTCAAACCAGTGCCCAGCAAAGCCCGGGGATAATGTGGGCCCAGCAAGCCGGTGACACCACCTATGTCACTGACAACAGCACCTGGATTTTGCCAGTCTGCTGGACGGGGAACACCACAGCAGTTTTGTGAGACCCCGCACATGGAGGAGCAGACAGCAAGGACATGAGATAAGCGAGAGAAAGGGAGAAACATTTCGAATACTGCTGGACAACATATTCTGGTCCTGCATACCTTGGGACCAGAGCCCATGTGTGAATGCCTGTAACATACTTCACGCCCCAAAATACATTTAAAATAGCTGTAGGAACTCCTTGCTCTGTTTTTTGGCAACAGAAAGGTCAAGCATCTATATTTTCAGATATGCTGAACTACAGTTACCTGGGATCTCTGAAAACCAGGCCAAAGAGAATCATTTCACTTGTGGGCTATCTTGCTAAGGATTCATTTTTGCTTATGAAAGGATTATTTAGATTCTGCTGTTTGCTGTTTGGCCAGCAATCAAGTATGATTTTTACCCCCTGACTGCATGCTCAGAGAGAAATAAAAGGTTTTGCTCTCAGAAATGAGGACTAGCTATGCTATTCAGAGTGAAGTCTGGACTTGCCCAAAATTTATCCTATACCAGTTTATTGCCTTGCACACAAAAATTGCAGAATTGTCAGCTTTAAGTCTTTCTCTCTCTCTCTTTTCTCTCTCTCCTTCCTCCTTCCTTCCTTCCTTCCTTCCTTCCTTCCTTCCTTCCTTCCTTCCTTCCTTCCTTCCTTCCTTCCTTCCTTCCTTCCTTCCTTCCTTCCTTCCTTCCTTCCTTCCTTCCTTCCTTCCTTCCTCCTTCCTTCCCTTTCTTTCTCTTTCTTTCTTTCTTTTTCTTTTTTTCTCCCTCTCTCTTTCTCTCTCTCTTTCTCTCTCTCTCTCTCTCTCTCCTTCCTTCCTTTGCTTGTAAAAGAAGATCTTAGAATCACAGTTCAAAATATACTGTAGACAAAACTTTCTAGTAGGAAAAGTTTTAAGAGCAATTACGGAATTACTGTGGAAGTAACTTAGGAAAGAAATATAGATGGAAGGGAAAAAAATTACATACATAAAAATAATAATAAGTTCTTTTTATGCAAGATAAAACTATGGGAGTAGAAGTGAGTTTTAGGGAGATGAGGAATACAAACCTGAGAGGTGAAAGGTGGGCATAAGTTATCTGAATGATCAGAGTTTATGAGGGTCTTCAGTCAGGGCAGCCCTTGCATCTGGAAAAACTATAGGCTGTTGCAACAGATCTGGGATGGATTCAGATCAGTGCAGAGCTGTACTGGTCTGAATTATGAAGGTTACAGCTCATAGCTCTGAGACTTTTGCAACCCTGTTATCTTGCTGCTTATGTCTTGAAGAGAAGCCAGTATCGCTCAGGCTATAGGAAGAAAGAGTCCATGAAATCAAATTGCCTCTTCACTAGACAAAATCCAGAAGTCTCATGCCTGAAATGTAAGGATTTTCCTGACAACTTCTAAATAATTGCTAATTTTGTGTCTGAATACCAATCAGTGGATTTCCTAGATAATAAGTAAAGAGACAATTACTCATATTAATCAAAATATTTGTTGCTTTCTTTGCACACTGCAGAAGCTTTCAGCAGAGCCTTTGTGTAGCATTGCACCACACAGGAGAATTGTGTAATTCTGTCATCTACTAAAATCTGTGCTATTAGAGGACAGTTGAATCTCCAATTATATTTTCATGAAACTATACTGAAAAACATGTAGGACACCAGAACACAGTCATATTCAGTGAATATGCAGAAGTGAACCCAATGTACTAGCACAGTCATGATATAAATAAGTATACTGTTTAGCAGGACATCTTTTTTGATGCTATTCCTGAGACTAGAGACCTGTGTCATTGCAGTCAGCATATGAAAGCAGATCTGTCTCTCTTCTTGTTTACAGAGACTCTCACATCCGTGAGTGTTAGTGATCACTCAGAGCAGTGGCTCTAAATATCCACAACCAACACCACATCCCTCTTGGAGAAGTGTTTATGAGACACTCGCCCAGACTTTTCAGCAAGGAGCAACAATTATCAGAAGGGAAATAGCAACACAAAACTAGAAAAAAAAAAAAAAACACACCCATGGTGGAAAGAGTAAACTAGATGAGTCTTCAGCTCCATGTCAGAGATTTGTTTTGCTCTTAACAGATTCTCAGCAAGATTTCTACAGGCAGAAGGATGAGAGACTGGTTGTGTTTTAATGGCTTTGTATTTCTTGAAAGTTTAGTCTTGGGGTAGCAATTGTAGCTGTCTCAGCAGTGACAGGCCCATGTGGTGCCAAGCTCTAATACGATTCTTCATGCATACTTTGAACCCAACCCAGAGGCATTTTATGCTGCCTGTTCCTGGGGCCCTGCTAGAGATCAGTCTTGTTTTTCTTTCCTGGCTTCTCTGTAATTGCAGAGTGTGAAGCCAGTAAGTGGCACACAGGATCACTGCTGGCCAATTCCCTGTGCTGGAGATGTGCAGGCAGGGGCTGGGCTGCACATACCAGCTCTTGCAGGGCAGAGGATGCATTCAGCTCCTCAGTTAATTTATCACGGTGCAGTTGGATGCAACTCGGGTGCAGCTGTGGAGTGAACTGCATGCCCAAAGTTCTTATGACCAGTAACTGCCTTCCACATTGCTATCTTGGAGGCTGCTGGACCTAAAGCAAGCACAGATGAGTAGGACACACATCAGTCTCTGAAAAGCCACACTCGATGGTCAGGTGTATGACATAACATAGACCATGCTGCATCAGACCAAGCTGCTGTGAGTCCACTGTTCTTAGCCCAGCTGTAAGCAGATACCTATAGAACAGTAAGAGAAGGGCACACATATCTGCCATTTTCCCTCAGTAATCTCCCTGCTTTTGATATTTTCAGTTCAGGATATTTTTATGAGCTAGTTGTAGCCTTTTTGGTAATTCCTACCAGCTCTATTCTGTGTACTTATCCTTTTCCCCTTGAGTCTTGGGAAATTTTTGCATGCTTTTGTAAATATTCTTTGCAAATCATTTTGCAGAGCTAGGACAGCTCTTTGAGGAATGACTCAGAATCACAGAATCATAGAATGGTTGAAGTTGGAAGGGACCTCTGGAGATCATATAGTCCAACCCCCCTGCCAAGCAGGATCACCTAGAGCACCTTGCACAGGATGGCATCCAGGTGGATTTTGAATGTCTCCAGAGGAGACTCCATAACCTCTCTGGGCAACCTTGCTTTGAACTTGGCTCTTGTGACCCTTGGCTCCTTCTAGGCACTATTATCTACCCTCTCCACACTGCTTATTGTTTTGCAGCCCTGTGCAATCTTCTATCCCACCCTACCCCTCATTTGCCAGGCTGAGGAGTCCTGACCAGCACACTCGTCCTCCACACAGAAGCTGTTTGGTGGCTTCCAGCATCCTTCTTGCCTTTCTCTGCATCTTTTCCAGTTCTAATTCTGCTGTATTGCCCTCTTAGTCAGTTTTTCTAGGTCCTTACGCATTTCTTCATAGTCAACTCTTACCGCTGCAATATATTGCAGTAAGTGCTAGTTGCTTAACATGCTGGGCTGTAGCTTCACTGGGTCGTGAGGTGCTAGAAGTTTTCCCTCCAGCATTTTCCCTCCAGGGTAAGTAACATCCAAGGGAGTCAAGGCAGGATGGCTACAGTGTCAGTCATCTTAGTTTAATTTACTGTCAGATGTAAATCAACACTTTATTCCCATATATTGTAATAAAAAATCTTTATGATCTCCACAGTGCATAAAGCTCTTTGGTCAGGCCACGTAGCCAGTCACTACAATCCCCTTTTCCATCAAAGTAGCACAACTGATTTTGTAACCACTGTATATATTAGATCACATGAGGAAATCATTCTCCTATAACTTTAGCTGCAACAGAAAACTTACTTTGGGCTCTGCTAGTATACATGATGGGGTTGTTGGTTTGCTTCATTCTCACATCATAGACTGCACTAACACATAACATACAAAGCTAAGTTTCTTTGTGTACTGTTTGTTACATGTGAAGAAAAAAGATTAGAATAGCACCTTTCTAAAAACTGATGAGCAAGCATCTTGGTTTAGATGAAGACAGGAAGTCTTGTGGTTAAACGCCCACATAGGAGCCACAGGACTTGACTTGTTTCTGGTACCAAACAGACTTTTTTATATTATCTTTGAGCCCCAGCTTCCCCATTCAGGAATTCTGTGAAGTTCAAGTGATTCATATTTCCTAAACTGATTTCTCTCTTCCTCCTGTAATCATTTTAGCTGAGTACGTTCGCTCTTCTTTTCTTGTAACAATTGGATTTAAATATGAGTCAACCTGGAAGAAATCAGTAGCACAGGATGCACTAGCTTTCACTGAAAGAATACGCCAAAGTGCATGCATTTAAAAAATTATAGTTTAATTGTGGTGTTATGGTACTGTCCACATACAAGATCAACTTCACTCTTCTCAGGTGTTACAAATCCATTCGGCTCAGAAAAGCTGGGGACTCAGAAGACAATCATTAAGACAAGATTTGTTTCCCTCTTGGGTAGGGATGTGCAAAGCTGTTGTAAAGTAATGACTAACATGTTCTCCTGGTGCGTTAAAGCAGCTTTCCAAGGATTAACCCATTCGAACAAGAGAACTCGTGGGGCAGATAAGAAGCCTCTAGAATGTCTCTAGATCCCTCACTTATTCCCAGGAAACTTTAGTACTTGTATACAGTGATGAGAACCTCCATTACATTGCTTCCTGGCATATTTAACAAAGGATATGATTCAGAGATGGCCTCTTATTGTGGACAGGATGGCATTTCTTAGCTTTCACAATCGACTGCCATTAAAACATAGATGACTATACCAGAGCAGCCCCCCCCCCCTTTTTTTTTTTTAGTGGCAGTGATTATATTTGGCACATACATTAAGTTTCCAACAAAAGAAGCCCTCATTACTTTATACCAGAGTACCGCCTGTGCTTCCCTTCCCTCCTAGCTTGCCCATTTCTCACCTGCTTTACAGTGCATGCCAGTTGCTTGCAGTGGCTTTGGGTACTGCTGGCGGGGAATGCATCCCCAAGTGGCTGTTGGCACTGTATATTCAAGCCCTCCATATCAGCACATCAGGGTTTGTGACAACACAGATAAATTAATAAGGCCCCAAGTCTGCAGACCTTGAGTGCAATCAATGAATAAGTCTACTTTCAGTAGCTCAGTCTGGCTGTTTTTTTTTTTTAAGGAATCAAAAACCCTGTCTGTGTAGTAAATATCTTGAGTTACTATGCAGAAAAGGAAAAAAAAAAAGGAATAAAAAGGAAAGAAAAAAAGCAACAATCACCTAGCCAATTAATTGGGATGTAGAGTCTTGAAAGTGTAAATGAGGTGGAAGCAGCATGACTCTCGCCTGGCGTACCTCAGTGCGTTTGCTGGTAGCACGCACAGTTGTGCGCTGCTGGTTGGACATGGGCCAAACCCACAGCTGCTCACCTGCCAGTCGCAGGATCTCTTTTGCTCCTTCCGGCCACGGGAGTAGCAGGGGTGTCTTGGTGGGACAACTGCCAGGCAAGAAGGAGGATCACTTAGGTGCATGGTTCATTTCATGGCCAGGGAGTACTTTATCCCCAGGTAGGAAGCACTGACTGCATCCAGTGTTCACTGTGGTGTTGCAATTGTCTTCTCAGGAGTGTGCTACAGTGCTTCACACAATGTGGGGACCGCCAATGGGAATTCAAAGAGCCAATGAAGCACATAAGATGACTGTCACTGAACTTTTTAGGGGAAGCAATTTTGGTACAATGTTGACCACCTGTATTTCAGAGTCATTCTTTGCAGCTAGGCAATGTAGGCAGGTAGAGCAAGCGTTCACATATGTATTGTGTAGGTCCGTTTGGCATTCCACAGGAGAAGCACATAAAATGAGGAAAGAGAGACTCAAAACTAAGTCGCAAGGCTGAAAAGGGCAGGGGGCTGGATCCAGCCGTAACTTTGACATGCAATCTGACAGACTCCATATATTTCAAGGTGCAGAACTTCAGCTTGTCATATTTCAGTTTATGAATGCTAGAGAGTGTTTTTCATCTATCACATTTCATCCATCGTATTTCATCTATCAGATTTCTCAGTTTTATTAAGTTTCCATCAGGGAAAATTAAGCCCTTAATTCGCTGCCTTTCCTCACTTGTAAGTGGATGTCAAGGTCAGCTTTGGAGAGGTGTTGTGATGATAATGTTGGAAGCAGCTGTGAAGTGCCCCATCTGGTGAAGTCTCAAATGAAAGACAGGATGGCTGTGCCAAGCATTATGAAGTCTTTGAAAATTAAGATAGCAACCAGGCATGTCCAAATGTGTATGTGAGAGTCAGAATTGCTGCTGAACAGCATTTTCATCCTAATAAAGTGCACTAGCTGCTACAGCTGCCGATCAGTCCTTCATTTCATACCAAAGCAAGGGGTTTGCTCCAGTTCTTGGACTCCTTCACCTCAGTGTCATCAGGATTTCTGCTACACAGTCATTGACAGCTCACACATACCTGCCACACCTAGCACACTCATCTGCATTCCTCACATGTTCCAAGACATGCCCTGTTCATGTACTTGCACTCGTGTAGCTCACATTTGCTGTCTTTCTTTCTCAAGTGGCACCAAGTAGTCCTACAAAGTGCTGCTGCATTACAGAAATGATGAATTTAGACCATAGTCTCAAAAGCCAAGTGATCCTGTCCTTGTGAGAACAGATTAAGGGTACATTATCCTGCCACCTAACCAGTAGTTTCTTGAAGTATTTTACAACTTACTTAAAGAAAATAAATGCTAGAAATATCTGATCTGCAGTGATGACCTCTGGAGCTTAGTACGCATGTAACAGAAGTCCTTCGCTTAATGCATTTTGCTTTGATCTGTGACCAGTGTTGTGGTTTAACCCGGCTGGCAGCTAAACACCACACAGCCGTTCGCTCACCCTCCCCCCTCCCTCTCTGGGATGGGGGAGAGAAACGGGAAAGTGAAGCCTGTGAGTTGAGATAAAGACAGTTTATTAAGACAGGAAAATAATAATAACAATAATAATAATAATAGTGATAATGGTAATAGTATTAACAATAATAATGTGTAAGAAAACAAGTGATGCACAATGCAATTGCTCACCACCCGCTGACCGATGCCCAGCCTATTCCCGAGCAGCCGGGCCCCCACCCCGGCCAGCCACCCCTATATATTGTTTAGCATGACGTCAGATGGTATGGAATACCCCTTTGGCCAGTTTGGGTCAGCTGTCCTGGGTCTGTCCCCTCCCAGCTCCTGCTGCACCCCCAGCCTGCTCGCTGGCAGGACAGAGCAAGAAGCCGAAAAGTCCTTGGCCTGGTGTAAACACTGCTCTGCAACAATTAAAACATCAGCATGTTATCAGCGCTCTTCTCATCCTAATCCAAAACATAGCACCCTACCAGCTACTATGAGCTACTTAACTCTGTCCTAACTGGAACCAGGACAACCAGCATATGCAAGCTTTCTCCTAGCCTTTTCTCAGTTTATAAAGCTTTTCCTACCGTCTTTTATGTTTACCATCGCCAGTTCCCAAGTGCTGTTCAGATTTCAAACTCTCAGAGTTTCTCTGGCAGACAACTCTGTCTTCCAGGTGATGTAGATTGGATGGAACAAAGCCTGAGGCCACAGTGTCTCACCTTGAAGGTACTTTGAGCCTGGACTCAGGCAGAGAGCAGCCAAAAAATGGTTCTCCCTTGCCCCCTTCTCCTCATTCTCCTCATGCAGCAGGGCAAATCAAAACATCAAAGCTGCAAAACCCCCATCGTTGCTTAATTTGCAGTCTAGAGGGGAAAAAAAAAATCAAGCTCCTTATTTCCATACAGCAAGTGGGAACCAGTACTGGCTGGCAACTCTCTAGCCTTGGCCAAGGGCAAAGGAAATAGTTAATCTATCACTACTTTGAAACACAAATCTGTTTGCTTCTGTGATTGCTTAGGTTGATTTAATTTCCCATTTTTCTGTTCTAATCTCAAATCTTATGCCTTGCTTTTTAGTTTAATCCTTTACATTTAAGGTTTGCCTGGCATCAATTTTTTCTTAACACAGTTTATGTCCATTAAATAGACTAATTAACTGATGACTGAACATGTTACCTGATTATAATTTTTAAAAAAAAATCTGTTCTGGAAAAAAATCTATGAAGTGATCTCTCAAAAAGCGTTTGTTAGATTTGTATGGTAAAGAAGGTGTCCCTGAGCTCTGGGTGGGAAGGTTGTGTCACTGATCACCCTCGTTTTCTTCCAGTCACCTTCCTGCACATGCAGGTTCTGCTGGCCATCAGACATGAGAATTATGATA
Source organism: Anser anser (assembly GCF_964211835.1). Classification (NCBI taxonomy): domain Eukaryota; kingdom Metazoa; phylum Chordata; class Aves; order Anseriformes; family Anatidae; genus Anser; species Anser anser. The sequence goes on along the minus strand of NC_139729.1, from coordinate 28,712,896 downwards.
GATTAAGGTATATATTTTGAGAACCTGATTATAATAAATAAATAAAAGTCCATGATGTGACAAAGTTGTCTAGGGTAGTCAGAGGAGCTAAGGTATGGTGACACTGAATGATCGCTGGTAAAATGCTGTGGTTTAACGTGAGCCACACCAAGAGGTAAGGATGTTGCTGACAGATTCTCCTCAGACCCTTTGCACAAGCGCTACATTTAGGAGAGATGCATGGGAGGAGGAATTAAGGTGCACGGCAAAAGCTGGAGGCTGGCTGCTCTGGCAGAAAAGGATGTGTTGTTGTCTACGTGAGAGTTTGCAGTCCTGCTGCACTGTAGGTAATCTGCAAGCCTTCCTGAGGGCAGGGAAGGATTTAGGGAATGAGCTAGTGGTGGGAAAGGGGACAGATTAGGATCTCTGGGACAGATCCCAATCCATGCCTGCTTTGAGGCTGTGGATTTCTCTTGTTGATTTACTGCAATACTGTTTTGACTTAGGAAACTGACACACCTTGCGATATATCATATCTCTGATTACAGTAGAAGCTCCTCTGATTACACACCAGTGCGTGGCTTTCTTGCTTTCTCAGTTTTATTTTCTACACTGAGCTTTGCAGCCTTATGTCCATGCTATATTGACATACACAAAAATGCACTTTAAAAGTGTCCATTACATTTTAATTGAAAAAAAAAATAAAATCTATCCCTCTGCTGTTTTATAGCATCAGTCCCCAGAATGAAGTCCCTAGCACTGGGAATGTGTTCTCCACTGATGTGCCAGACAAAAGTTCATAGCTTTGTCTTACTGAAAATGAAGTCTTGACTATTCACACAGTTCCCAATGAGTCACTCCACACCCTGGAATTATTTCTGACAGATGTAAAATGCCTTCTGCTGAATTCCTACTCCAAAGAGCCTTTTGCATGACCGGTTTATCCGTGAATGCAAGCAGACTCATGATTTACAATGCTTCATCATCATGGCATGTGTAATGCTAAACATGATGACTAGGGAAAACAGACCCACCTATTTTTTCTATAAGTTCACAGCCTGAAAAATCTCCCAGCAGCCGCACAAGAGTAGTTCACCCAGGGAAGGTGTGCGCACAGGGAGACCCTGCACTAGCTATATTAGACCCTTTTGATTCTCAACACAGCTATGAAGTTGAAAGAAAATTGATCAGCTGAGGGTATGTGAATTCACAGGCAGAGAAGACGTGCAGATCAAAATACTAACTTGGAGATCAAAATAACTAAGAAAATACTATTTCTGTCACTTTTCACTTTCTCGCTCTCTTTTTGCTGCTAAGAGTATGCTTACCACTGACTAGATACTCAGCTCTGATTCAAGTAATGCATGTTGACTGTCCTTGTTTTGAGCAATCGGGACAAGACGCTTCCAGCTGAACTAGAACTCAGCTCTGTTCCTTCAGCCTGCCCCTGTTGACCTCCTTCGAGCTGGAAGCACTTTTTCTGCTGTGTTTACCCACAAACACAGCCCGCGAGCGCCATGCAATACACAGTCAGAAGACATGCACAGGCCATTTCCCAAAGCTCCACAGCTTCTTCTTGAAATGAGGGCTCCCTAGACTGCACCTGAGAGATTTTCACAGATCTTTCTTCCACAAAGAAAAGCGCCTTCAGGGGCTCCAAACTGGGCAGAACCTTCTCTGGAAGAGAACCTTCCCCAGAGCAAGAAGGCAGCTGCAGTAAGGATGCTTGGAGGGGTACCAAGAGTTGGGAGATCCCCTTGAGACCTTTTGTTGCTCTCAGGTGTGCCGGCTCCATTATGAAGCAGGAACATATCCATGGTAACTCAATCACTAGCTTTGAGTTGGTACTAATGCCAGGAGGTTTAGTGTTGATGTGGTCAGATGTAATCGATACCCTGTACGTGCCACTGCATGTGTCTCATGAGAAATGGTGTGGTTTCTCATTAAAGGGGAGCTCTATTGAATAGCTGAGTACTCACTGTAAGAAAAGACTGTGGAGAAATCACAATTGCCATACCTGCAGTTCGTGAAAGGAACTGATGTGCTTTCACTGGTGGCTGCAATCATTTTGATGACATTCCCTAGTAGTTGGCCAGTTCTAGTATAATGCGAGAATGAAGACATTACCTCTGTGATGTGAGATTTTAGGCTGTGATTCCACATTCTTCTCCTATGGAAATCTCTGTCATTCCAAAACAAACCAACAGCACCCAACACCATGTTAAGCAGTTATTTTTAGCACTTGTGAAATAAATTATTAACCTGAGTAATTAAAAAAAGAACCACCACAACTCACTAGAACTTACAACTGTGAATTTTGTATTTCGAAAGTTGAAATTCCCTCCTTCTCTTTATTCACAGATAGTTATGATACCTTTGTGCAATACTGAATCATTTTTGTGTCAGGCTTGACTTGTTTTAAGGAGTTAAATTGAGTGTCTCTTCCAAGAAAATCTGTGATTGAAATACAAATCTCTGTGCATCAGGGCATGTGTGAAAGACTCCCAGATGCATGCAGACAACCAAGTATATGTTTTTAAACATATTTTACTACCTTAAAGGTAGTAAACAGGACTTTAGTAGAGGCTGATGTATCATTTCTATGCCTTGTCACTAGATGCACTGGATTCTGACAGCTGAACAGAGCCTATTAATTAGAACTGTCGTTTTTGTCAGTCTTTTGTCATCTTTACTAGTTCATTCAGTTTCATGCATTTCAAGTATCTTCAGCGGGAACTTGACCAAACCTTTTCAGTTAGCCCCTAAATTCTTTGCCTCTCTTTATGAGAAGGAGGATTTATTCTCACGTTTCTCACAGCAGTAGCCCCTGGCACGCTCCTGGGGGTCAGTGTGTTGCAGTGCCACATTAAGGAGCGCCTTGGCTTGCGCTGACTCCTCGGGAGAGCAGCCTCGGGCAGTCTGAGGCTGGGAGCAGCTGTGCAAAGGTGCTGGTAGGAGTGGTCAGGTATTAAACTCCCCACCCTCATCAAGGTTACAGAGGATAATGCCACAAGTTTTGCTGGAATACAGAGTCTTTTTGTGCTCTTCTGAGAAGGCTCTGTGCTAGAATAAGCAAACGAAAATGGGACCTGATTTTGCATCCCTCTGCTCCCACAGCTATCCTCACTGGAGTCAATAACACTGCTCATGTGAACATATGATGTGGTATAATAACTCTCAGCTATTCATTCTTAAAGGAGAAGTGTTATTTTTGCAAATAACTATGACCTATTTTTGAATTTTGCTATATATACAAACTTTCTCTTCATAATGTATCAATGAATCATTTGAAATACATGTGATGAAGAGAAAATGATTGGACCTTACAGGCATATTTAGAAGATGCCAAGGTTTTGTTTATTTTACATGTTTTAATCATCTCTGCTTGTATTACCACTGATCACTTTCCACAGTAGCTTTTGAATATTGGTTTGTCTGGATATTCAATATTGCTGAAAAGCACTTAAAAGGTCAAACACAAGAAGAGAGAGCCATTTATTTTTTCACACTACTACAGCCTAATACAGATTTGAACCATGAGCCACCTTGTTACAGCTTCTGAAATCAAAGTAAAGTTAAATAATTTATAGCACAGCACAGACATATCCTGTAAAGATAGAGGTATCTTTCATGAACCCATGCCATGCAAATGAACCGGCCTTATGATGTTTTCTCATCGCATTTTCAGTACATGTTTCCTTATGTTTCAAATTAATTAAAAAAACAAACAAACAACAACAACAAAAAAAAACTTTGGGGTTGAGATACTGGTTTAGGATGAGATGATAACCTGTAGTCATAATGCACGGGTCTTTTACTATACTGTTTATTTTCTGAATTATCCTCATCGGAACTTTTCCTTAAACGTCTAATTTTTTCTGGTCTGCTCCGCTCCCCAGACTTCTCCAGTAAGTGGGGACTGAACTGGGTTAGTAAATGGGTTCTTATGGAACATAAAAACAGTTGCTGGAGCAGAAACAACATTTTTGTCCCTGTAGCTGCACCCTAACAATTTTATAAATTTTATTTTTTTTCTGTAAAAGATTATTTATTGTAGCTGAAATAAAACCAATAAAAGATTCCTATTTAAACACGATGTGTACATATAATTCTGTTTGATTTTTTGCCTGTAGAGGTTTTTACTCAATCTCACCAGAGAAGGAAACTGATCTAAAGAAAATCCAGAATAAGATATTGTTTAAACTGGCAAAAGCATTTGGGGAGCACACCGTCATCAAGCTGTAACAGCCCGTGCAGAGACAGACCATTCCCCCCAAGCCTGGAGCCAGCTGGGAGCGGCACGGTGGGTCCCTGCCCCTCTGCCCGCAGGCACACAGCCCCTCGGCAAGATCAGCTCAGACGAGTGGCATTTCACCACTGCTCACTTACGCAGAAGGTGGTGCAACAGCACTGACCTTCCCACGCGCCGCCCTCTCTTTATCCCCTCCTGGAACACCCTCTGCGCATCAGCAGCAGGGAGCTCTCTCTGGCACATTCCTGGTGGGACCTTAAGTATTATAACTGATAGAACTAATTATATTAATTAATAGAATTACTCAGGGGTTGTAATATTCTTACATAATATCTGTGACTACCATCAAAGAGTCTACGCCTAAGTGCTGTTGAAGGTGGCCTTTGAGCATACAAGGAACCTCAGCACCTTGCTCTGAACTACCTACACCGTAGAAAACTGGAGATAAACAAGCTGAGTCAAATCATTTCTACCTTTCAAGGCCAGCTGATGCTTCCCAAGCACCCAATTTTATAGCAGAAAACAAAGATATATGATTAGATGTTAATAACCATCTTCTCACTGTCCTGGATTGCAATAGCAATCATTGCATATGGACAGCTTGTTCAACCACATAATGCTCATAAACAGATGGATACTCTTCAGAAACTTATTCTCTGTCCAAACAGAATAAAAGGATATGTCTTCTTCTTCAGGAATAATGTCTGTTCAACTTGGATGCCAGAGATTTGCCTCTGGGGCCAACCTGAGCTGTGATAGAGAGGGTGGACGAAGCTGGTTTCAGGTAAGACTGTACATGCAGTTTATACACTCATGACATTGGTCACTGCTAGATTTCCATGTGGAAGTAACACCAGGAATGAATGCTTTTAAAAAGGAATTCCTATGGTGGCTTCCACAGGGGCTTCCACAGCAGAGGAAGCTCTGTAGGCAGGTAACTGGAGTCTCAGACATTCACGAGGGTTTTCCCACAAGCTCAGCTGTATTCAGGTGGTCTTCCCTAGAGACTCTATTGCCCATCACGCTTTTTCCTCTGCAGTGTCCTCTGCGTAAGTAATGGGGTAGCCAGGTTTTCTGTTCTGCGTCCCTTCTCATGGGCCTTCACCAGGAATGAGAGGCTCTGGTCCACCGTAGGCCACCCCTTGGGTAAGGGTCAGCTTAGCTGAGGAGCTTGCTTTTATTCTTGATGCAATGTTGGCATCTCATAAGGCCACTCGCTGCCAACTGGTGCACTGCATGATGCAGCGTGAGGGCTAAGCATAATGCTCAATGACAAAGTGGCGTGAATAAGAGCATCTGCCAGCGTCTGCATATATATGAGGTCAGTGAGGCTACATTCCTTCAGATCAGGAAACAGAGCCAGCCTGATCTCATCCTCATGCCAGTTTCTCCACATTACAAGGTTACCACAAGACGTGACGACACGTTCCTGCGCTGGGGGGGATGGGTCTGTGGGCTTGTCTCCACTGCTTGGTGAAACCAGCTGCAAGGAACAAATGTGCACAAGCAATCTGCAGGCAAGAATGCAGCAGAGAACAAGCTCTGGTTTTCCCACAGCATGAATCAGCCAAGCTCATGGCATATACCTCCCCAGAATCCTCATATACCTGGTCTTTACTATGTTTATACCATACTTGTTCATGCTCCTTAGCAAAACTACACCTTATTTATCAGGGGCTGCAAGAGCTCTGTGACCACATGTATTTGGTGCTGGCTGCCTATTTGGGAACAGTGGTCTACCACTTCAAAGTGATGTGTGCAATGTGGTGGTCAGCCCTGATGATCACAGAGGAAGATGAAAGCAGAATAGTGGAAGGCAGTTATACAAAACCTCCACATAATAATCATATTTTCCTACTCCCCATTTGTTATTCTGTGTGGTAATGTATTAATTCCTTCACTAAACTCTTTTGATTATTTTTATAACCCTTCATGATGTCACTCTGAATATTACTGTTATCCTTATAAATACACAACCCCCTTTCTGAAGGAATTTTATCCATCCAGCCAACATGCCCTATGACTTTGAAATGAGAACAGTAAATTCATCAATTGAATTGAAAATAAGATTAGGTTTTGGATGAAAGCTACACTACATACCCCTAAGGCTTATAAATTTGCTCTGGTCCAAGGCATTAGTAGATGTCTCTGAAATGAGTATCATTCTGATGGGTTTTATATTTTTCTTAGGCAGAACTTGACAATTTTGGAGACATATATCTGTAGGCAAAACGAAGTTATGGTTATATTTTCATCGATACACACTAGGAACTTCTCAGGTCCTTTGTTTTACCAAAAGTCAAATTTTACAGAGTCAGAATGTGCATAGTTTCTCTGTTACTTCCATTTGATAGCACAGTTGTTCCACGTAGGTATCAACGGAATTGAAAACAAAGTATGACTTGCTCTATATTTAGAGAATTTGGAAGTAGACTTGACATCAAATTTCTCTGCAGCTGGTGTTTTCTTTTAAGCACCTATACAATGCACTATTATACATTTAAACTAAACTCATAAAATATATGAAGAAAAACACTGCTGAATTACTCTTCTCGTTTTAGAACATGTGAAAATAAGCTTCTAAAACTCTAACATATCTTTCACTTCCACACCTTTCAAGATATTCTGATACTTTTTCTTTGCCACATAGCATGGAAGAGTTTGAGGACAAGTGCTTTCAAGTTTACTCATTATCAGAGCTCTGATGTGAGCTTGTAATTCAGGTTCTGTGTCATCTGTGGGAAAAATTGTAGAATGCTCATCTCTGCCCCTTGCACCCACCCAGATGTTGTATCAGATTCTGATCTCTTTAATTGTTAAAACTTATTATTTGATTTTGCATAGTATCTACGTAGGCTCATTATAGACCAGAACATTACTATGCTATATGTTCCCATCTTTTTCTGCTCTGTATTTGTAAACTCCTGAATGGCTTCAGTTGCTATATGATGTTCCATATAAACCTAACTTCAAAAATAAATGAAGAAGGATTGTCTTGCAGTCATGATCCTACCACCAGCACTGTCATAAAGCGTTTTCTGTCACAGCTGAGTGGGCAAGTGCCCATAGCTGATGCACAGTGGAGTTCACCCAGACCGGGTGAGGGTCAGCGGGGACCATAAGGCTGCAGTTTTTCATTTTACTATTTTTGCAAGATGAGTTTGAAAGGTATTGTAATGATTTGCAAAAGAGAACATAGGGTTACAGGGTTCCTATCTACGTGTGACTCTTTATGAGTCACGGAAGGAAGCAACACACCTCACACATTCTAGAGGGTAAAGTCATTTGAACTTGTCGCTTGGGGTTTCTCGGCACATAACCCAAGTTCCTGCCGGGCTCCTGTTACTGACTTTTTCCATGTGCTACAGCTTAGCTACGTGTATACTGGCCAGCCTAAAATCCCAGATCTAACTACCGCTTTCAATTATGCTCACATGACCTAAACATAGTCTCATGTAAAATCTCTAGCAATCCTTTGGGGCAGCAAGAGTTTGGCTTGCAGTCCTCAAAACACTCTGTGAGAGCTTGGATGACCGAGCACTAGGCCACCAGCTCCGGGAAGCCACTGCAGCCCCACGGAAGCCAGTAGCACTGACCACCAGTGGAGAACCCTACACCGCAAACCTGGCAAATTTCCTCCTGCTGCCACGCATGCAAAGGAGAAAGCAAATGTGATAGGGAAAGATATAAACAGAAAATGTGGGAGGGAACTCAGAGCATCACCCTTCTCCTCACACAACTGTATCTCCTGTTTTCCAAGTTTCTGCTCTGCATCACCTCTGTTATAAGCACAACCTTGTTTCTCTTCTAGAGAACACGTGAATGATATGCTCAAAATCCTTTAGTAATTTAAGACTCAAAATCATTTTCCCCCCATATCTTGTGCATTGTCAACACATTTGCAAAAACACATACACAGAAACAACAGGCTAGTGCAGTGTGTATTATACAATCCACATATATGCTAAAGTTAGTTCACACAATACACTGTTTAGTGTTCACAGTACTAGGCAGGAGATCAAGAAATCCTAGATTTTAATTTTACTTTGGCCACGCTGACTGTGTCTGCAACTTTGAGTGAATCATTTGCAATTTAGGTTTCAGTTCCTTACCTAAAAAAAAACCGGGAGATTTCAGGAAATTTCTCTAAAATCTGTCTTTTAATTACATTTCACTAGAAGATGAAACATCAGTGCATGCCGTTCTTATATGCTGCACTATGGAAATGGACGCTACATGATCCAGAACATGGCATATTTCTTTTAATAATTGGGTGTGTGACAGCATAGAAGGCCTGGTTATGTGAAGTACACTGGAAGAAAAGTAGGTATTTTCTTAGGCATCTAGCTATAGGCTGACAAATTTGAACATACAAACTTTCTTGAAAAGAATCATTTTTTATTATTACGTGCATATTGTCATGCCAATTTGAACAGCATGCCTGCATGTACATTTTAACTTTTAAAACATCTGAACCCCCTTTCTGCTACTTGTGTGTACATCGCCTCTACGTTCCTGCAGAGCTCACCTTGGGGTGAATAAAGAAAAATAAAGGGTAGCTGTAAGAACATAGAGGGTAACTTTCCCATATGCTTAATCTATCATACTATATATTTACTTCCCATTATAAAAGTCTTTTACTACATGAGTAATTATTGAAATATTAACATGGGTTAACGACGATATTGGCCTACAAAGAATAAAAAGAGTTCCATCATACTGTTATTTTGTATTTCCACCCGTCTCTGTCCCCTCCACTTTGTTCTGACCCACGCGTGCTTGTTCAGACCCTGCCGGCTCGCTAACCTTTGGGCTGGAGCAGGCTGTGACGGCAGTGCCCCCAGGGAAGAAGCTCCGGTTAACTGAAGCACGAGAGCCATCAGAGCTAGCTCGCAGAAGAGTGATGCCCTGTGTCTTTCACTTAAGGCAAATGCTTGACACAGTCACCCTCAGCCCATGTAGACGGGCACGGGAGCACGACCCATCATCTCCCCGCCATCACCGGCAGGGCAAGCCCCCACGCTGAAACAGAACGAGGGCCACCCACACCCTGACAGCAACGTCTTCTCCTAGCCCACATCCTCTCCTTCATAGAACTCCCACTTATAGTTCACGTCTTGCGCTCAGCGTGTTTTGCATTGGTTTACACGTATTAGCATTCAGATAGCACCTCTGAGAAGCACCGGTTATTGGGTAAGAGCCCTGCAGCTCGCAGGCAAACTGTCCCGGCAAGGGGCCTGAGGTCAGGAGGGCTGCTGCAGGCCTGCGTTCAGAAATCTGCCAGAGACACCGCGGTGCCCTGCGCAACCTGCCCGTTTTGTGGGAACAGGGGGGAATGCTTCTGATCTCGCTTCTCATCTCTGCCCTTTGTTATTGGCACAAGGTAAGGAATAAAAATATATAAATAGAATAAATAAATAAATAAATAAACACAAGCTCCAAGATAGATGGAGAAATGTCCCAGTACTTAAAAAACAAACAACAGGGTCTTTGGTCTGAGGGGAAAAAAGTGCGAAACTGAATGGTTTTTATATAGTTGTTACTATGCAAATGGAAGGCACCGATGCTGAAAGGCTCAGGGATTCAGAAAGAAGCTTTTCCCTTTTCCTTCAACCAATCTGCTCTTTATCTGACTATCTAAAAATTGTGTATGACAATGCTGAAAAGAATCCCCAAACCACTATAATGGAGAGAACACAATGAAACTGCTTGCAAGATGAATTAGTTACCAGCTGTTGAAGTGAGTTATCTGTAGAGTGTGAGTATCAGCCAGTACAAACAAGTACTATAGTCCGAGAAGGGAAATCTAAATCACTCATGATATTCAGTGAGCAAACCCTGCCTGTCTACTACCTACGTAACACAGATGATTTTTTCCATTTTCAATTATTTTATAAAAACTGGAAAAGAAAACAAATGGAAAATATGGGCCAAATTTGTGCTGACCTATAATAGGGTTACGCAAGTGGTAGTGTAACTGCAAAAGCATTTCAGAGCTATTCTCAAGGGAACTACGTTTAAGTGAGTCAAAATTGTTATTGTCTACAAAGAAGAAGGGAGAAAAGGTGAAAAAATAGAAGTGAATAGACGTGTAAGATTTACTAATTCAGAGAGAAATAGTCCACATTTTTTTCAGAGGGTAGATTTCCTTAATAATAGATAATGCATGGCACAATAATTGCCTCGTGTCTCATTTTAGGAGGGTGGCTCATTCTCAAATGAATGTATATTGTCTTTACAGGTTTATGACCACAACATTGAAGTAAAAAGAAATCTTGTGATTCACTTCAGTTAGAAGGGGAATGACCTCTATATTTTTCATTGCTTTCCTAAGCCATGTTTGGTTTTAATATAAATGCATCTGATATGTTTTCTAGTATTTGGAAGAATATTAAAAGAACCAGTCACAACAATCTGATGCCTGCAACTTAAGACAACTTTCAGACTGATATTTAATCTCTGTGTCATCGCCTGCCAAAACCAAAACACAATAGCACAATGTCATAGTATGGGAAAGTCAATAAGAATCCATTGTGCTCATTGCAGTTCCAACAACTGCTATTACATATGTTACGTTTGAACACTCTGGGTGTGTATTCATCTTAATTTCAGATCCAATTAAAAACTTCTTGAGAATTCCACAAGCTTTAATCAGGCTTTGTCAGCAATTCAGGTTTGAGTTACATCATCAGCAGTGCCTGCACTTGACTAGCATTTTAATGAAAGAAAAAACTATGAATTTATATATCGCACAGTGTAGAGTGTCTACAAACTGTTCCTCACGCTAACAGACATCGACAAAATTTGCTAACTGCTTGCTGACATCCATTTCCGAACTGGATTTTGATTGGAATACTGCTTGAACAAGGATTTCAAGCTTAATTCCATATTTCATGTACATCTGCTAGTATTAATTTCAGTTACCCCACTCTGTAAATTTTTAGTGGAGAGCAATACAACTTCAAGACTCCACAAGATATTTGCACTATTCAGTAATTTTTTCTACAGGTAAGAAAGTCATACCTTTGCTTCCATTTCTATCACTAAACAACCACATAAGAACCACATTTTTGATGTTACAGAACTACTTTTTGGGCATATTTTATACAATAAATGTATCTGTTTTCCCTTGCCAAAATTTTTTGCTTATTTTTAATGGCTTTGTGTGTCATGTTACAGCAAAATGGTAGCTTCCTCTTTTGAAATGGAAGGATAGCAATTATATTTTTTTTTTGTTTTATACACCAATACAGAATTATTATTAGTAAAATGGTCTCGCCCTTAATTTTGTTTAGTAGAAGAAGACAACCAGGAAGGAAAAATATTCTCAGTCACGAAGATTTGTCAAGCCAGGAACCATATTTTGTTTCTCCATGTTCTCAGCACATTACTATTTGCTTTTGCAACCATTAATGTAAGTAAATTTAATTCATACAAATAGAGTAAAAAATTAACACCTGTACCTGAAATCCACTGCATGATTAAATAATCCTTTGATAATCAAAAGGAGAAAGCATAGCTGCTTATTAGAGTAACCTAAAACAAATGTCTCCCTTTTTGTAATAGAGTAATGTGGTCTGACATTAACAAGCTCTGGATGTGAATACATGGTTTTCCTATTAGGATTACACTCATGAGTGGGAAACAAATGTTTCTTTCTAATAAGTATTTTCCTCTGTCCCCTGATACAATACTTGCTGATGATCATAAAAAATGGGAAAATGGACTCACGTGCTTTTGTCTTGCTGACACCAGCTACAAAAGAAAGCCAGTTACCACTTCTCCAACCAGCAACTTATACATAAACCTGTGTTAGAACTACTGTGTTTCAGTGACTACAGTAAATGGCAACGGATCAGGAAATGAGAGAGTACTACATTAGGGGACTATTTCTGGTAGTGCAAAGGAGAAATGTTGTTTTCTTATCGGAGACTTCTGGACAACACTGTACTGACAGAGTGCTGTTCTGCCTTTCCCTTGATTCTGGTCCCGGTACAAAGCCTGCCCCAAGATCTCTCTGTGGCTTTCCAGCTGAGCTTCTGAGATCCACAATTACTATTTTGGGAATGGCAACAGAAAACAGTTGTTTTTTTTTTTTTTTACTTTGTTGTACACAAAATGGGAAGGGCCAGGGACGATAGTGGTGTCAGTAACAGCAGGGCTCAAGGAAGAGAAGACTGCCCCTGGCACCACAGGTGGCACCTCGAGAACCTTGCCGGTCACCTGGCACTGCACGTGTAGCGCTGGGTGCATCCCAGATGCACGAACCCCGTGTTTCTGACGCCGCTACTGTTCTTTCCTTTCTGGCTTCTGCTGTGGCAAGGACGCTCGGCCAGCTCGGCACGGAGAGACGGGACATGAGCCCCATGGCTCAGGCTCTCTGACGATAGCGCTAGCATAGGGTTTGCTTTGGGGTGAAGCCAAAGGTGCCACTCTGCTGTGTCTGCACCTGCTCAGTATCTATTGCATATATTGTGTACATCCTTCCACAGTTACACTTGACTGCTGTGATGTCACGTTTGCTACAAAGCAATGCTAACTTTGTGCAGTCATCTGCTACTTGGCTTTAGATGCTGGCATACTCATTCAAGCATCAGAGAGCGTGGATGTGGCTGGAAAAAAACCAACAACCACCCCTCTCTTTCTGTAGGAGGGAGGAAGTCCCAACGATTCTCCACAGAGACCACAGCTCCTCTTGGTGACCCTTCCATACCTACAGTCCTCAATGATTCTCAGGTGCCTGATGCCTTAACAGAATACAAAGCCCATGAAGAGCAATGACTGATGGTCTTAACTAGCAAAATTTACAACCTAATTCTTTTACATTGGGAATTACATGTATTTATAGTGCAACTGAGAAGAAATACCCTCTTCCAAATGAAAATGCTGCCAGTGAGTTTTTTAAAGCATAGTGATATTTTTCATTTAATCCAGAATTAAATTTGTAACACTTCCATTGGTTCACCCTGACAGGCTTTGGAATGCTCACTTCCCCAAATATTCTGTTCTCCCATTTTTCTCAGGCTCCCAAGACAGAATTCTGAGACCGTTTTGATCTGCACACGCAGATATACAGACAGATCACTTCTGCCACCCTAATGATGGACAAAAACTTGTGTCTGTTCTTTTAATCATGTTTATAATGCAAGTGTTCCATTATAAAATAGTAATTACAATACAAAATTTAGATCATCATAAACAACTATCGCTTCTCTACATCTAGCATTTTTGTTTTTGCTGAGGAATCCCTCAGTTTCACTAACAATTCTGTTTCAGTGGATTTCAGCGGAACTACTTATGTAAGCTTTAAAATTAACAGCATAAAAACTGAGACTTATGTGAACAGAATTTAGTTTTATACTCATCATGTCATTTTAGTGCCTAACAGCATGAGTATTTCAGAAAGTGTGGAGTCACAGGCTTTTATAGTATCTCTACAGTTTGATTAGAAAAGCAAGAACTAACCACATGAATATTATGGAGGTCTGGTGTTTTGGATACAGCTTCCATTTGGAGTCAGAAAGTCCATCAATCCACCATCCAGAACAAAAATAATGCTTGTGCTTTTGTAGAAAAGTTGCAGCTATTGCAGAATGTAAGTTTTATGTAGCATGTTTGTAAGAAGAAAAAAAAAAAGCAAAAAAAAAAAAAAAAAAAAAGCCAGGGAACCAGTTTTTGCTAATCAGTATCCCATGACATGGTAGCAATACATCTGTCAAAAATTACTCAGAACCTAAATATGCAGAAATTTTCACACACCTTTATTTATCTAGCTCTAATCTTTGCTCTTGAATGCATGCTTACCAAGGAAAAGGGGGAAGAAAAGGCATTGCATGCATTTAAGTGAAATGCGAGAGGCATAGATACAGGTCCACCTTTGAACCTGCATATCTCAGGTATTTCAGCCAAATGAATGTTGTCTCGGCTAGAGTTACAGAGCAGACATCACCACACTGAAAAATCGGGGCTCCCTGGAAAGTCAATTTAAATATTTATTATTATTATTATTATTGAGTTACAATTGCTTTAATGCCTTCTCTATGACTGTTCTCTCATCTTAGATAGAGATCTGTTCTCTCATCTTAGTAGAGATGATCTACTTTATACTTCCTTACTCTTATGCTACAAGTATTACATAAAGACCCTCACTTTAGGAACTCAAACTGCAGACTGGTCTATAACTATAGTTCAAGTCATGCCATGGGTTATTTAAGTATCTGACTAGCTATTTGGAATTTGTGTTCCAAATGTTTTGTAGTCTTTACTCGATAGGAGTTTGAAATGTATGAGAGAATATGCCGCCGAATTCCTTGTATGATATCTGAAACCATTCACATTGCACTTTTAACTAGGTTAAATGAAACCTGATCTAGATTCCACTTGATCATAAGACTAGAATGCTGAAAATGCCATAATCTATTTATACATCAAATTGAAGACATTTTAAGTATCCTTAAATGTCATTGGATGATAGTATGTTAAGCAAATATCCATAATTTACAAAATGTTTCATGTTCATACTCAGAAAGAAAAGACATACCAGCCTGACATATTTATCGTACAGCCAGGATTTATTTCTTGACTTTTAAACTAAACACTGAAACCAGGTCTGCTCTATGCATAACAAACAAAATCAGTCATGAAAACTTGAGAAGAAATTTTGCTACCATTATCAGTTCATATAACAAAAAAAAAAGCTAGATGATTATACTCTCAGCTGGTCGTAAGAATACCTCCCTAGACTTAGAAAGTTACAACTGGATATGTAGGGTGATGGGGATATTCTACTCATCTCAACATGCTGAGTGGGTGTAATACCATAATTTCCTTTGAATAAAATTGTGGAAGTGTGAGCAATTTTGGCTTAATTCTGGACTTTGAGCATGTTGTATATGACAGAGATGTGCTGAAATAATTTTTTTTCTTGTCCAGCTGTTATCACATATCTATAGTTGCTCCTTACCAAAGGTCCTGAAGGATAAAATTTTGTCTTAGATTTCAGTGAACCCAAGAATACAGCTGTATTGCTGTAATGCTTTACAGGAATTACAGATGTTGCCTTCCCTGAAAGTGTTGTTCCTGAAGCAATAATTCATTGCTGGAGCCAGCACATGGGAGCTGGCTCATAATCACATCAAAATAAGTTTATTACTTTTTAGCATCAAGAACATACTGCAGTTCCAAGCTGGATTTACTGATCAGATTTGACTTATACTGCTCTTCTACCTCAAAACCACAAATGATTCAAAACACAGCTAAGAGCAAGGTTGAGAACAGCTATGGAAATATGAATAGCCAAATCAAACAGATAAAAACCATGCAGGGGCTTATACAGCCCAGAAGTAATTGAAAACAACTAGCCTACTAAAAGACAACCTCAGACTCCCCTGGTGAAACAGAGCTCTTCAGGCAACAGTTCCATACTATGCTGTAATTTGCCTAAATTATTTACATAATGCTTTAGGTGTGCACAATGCTCTTTGACACAGTAGGCTGAACAGAGGAAAAGTCCTGCCCCAGACCACTCCCAGTCAAACAGCACAATCACGTGCAGCACAAAATAGTACGGAAAAAGTAAATGTATCCCTCGTGAAGAAGAGAATGTCACACTAAAGACCTGTCCATTAATTTGTGCAAATGTTCATGTTAGATTTTGACATATCTTATTTAAGTAAAACACAGATGTCATTGACATTTAATGGGCTTTGTGATTGACTTGAAAGGGGTCAGGATCAGGCTAACTGGTGAGATTTCATATAATTTATTCAATTCCAATCAAACTTGAAATGTGTTTCCATGTGTGTAATGGTTTCCGCCTGTTCTCAGTTGTTTGTCATACTCTTTTTTTTGTTGTTGTTGTTTAGTTGTTGTTTTTAGTGCCTATTATTCTCTATATAGAAAACAGTGAACACTGCAAAGACAAAAAAGAACAATTTTGTTAGGGTCAGAGAAAAAGGAAATTTCCATGATTTTTGTCACATGAGACTTTAAGAAGAGCTTGAAGCTAAATACTGTTCACTGGTTCTCCTGATAGTGGCCTTTATAAATGCAAAAATCCTACTTAGACATTCAGCTAACTCATTTGCCCTTTTCTATGCCCTTCTTCCCTCCAGCAGTCTGTAAACTGGAATTTGTCTCCTATGTCTTCCAGTCAATGTCTTGCAGCTTGAAATCCAAATTACCATCACATCTCGGTGCAGTTTGAGATTGTTTGTGGTAATTTAGACAAGTTTTAAAAACAAGAATTTGGATGTACGTCTTACTGTCTAACACCACTAGCTTAATAAATTGTAAAATGTACAGTTTACAGTAAAAGAAAGAATTTTCTGATATGCCTGTTTATTTTTAAATTTGAGATGTTAACTTAGGATCTTCATAAAAGAATCACCTGAAAGGGAGTTCACTCTTAAAATATCATACTGCTAAACTTAATGTATGTAAAAGTTTAATTTTTAGTAATCCCTAAAATTCTGATCAAATTTCAACCTATTGATAAATGTATTTGCCACTTTTTCACTATTGCGCCAGTTTGTTACTATTTCTGAGACTATCACATATAGGATATGAGGCTTTTGGAGGGGAAAACAAAAAGGAGGCACAAATGGGGGAAAAATAACTTGTAAAAGGCCACACTGAAGATAAATACCAGCGTCGGTGTAAGACCGAGGTTAAGACAATGATCCCCTGAACTCTTCCTACTGACTACCACAAAAACAGTATTTTAGCCTGGACTCCCGATGTGTAAATGTCCTATTTGCTAGAGCACACTGCTTCCCCAGGCTAGTTTTTAATCTTCTACAGTAATCACCTAATGTTATTAAAGGCTAGGAAATTTGAACCCATGAACTCTTTATACCAATAAATGGTCTGACTCCCTTTGGTAATTCCTATAGCTTTCTTTTAAAAGCATTGTATTTTTGATGTTATCATTAGGGATCTTCAAAATTCTAAATTTACATATACACTCGCTAATATGCTTACACATCTTTATACACACATGCATACATCTATAGGTGTGAGAGTGTGTATGTGTGTGTAAACTCTGTAAGTTTGTAGGTTTTTTAATGTTCAACTTGCATAACTGCCTGGATGATATATAGACTTCAGCCACAATCAGTGGGATGGACTGCCTTTTGCCCGTTTAAAATCACATAAACAAACACAAACAGAACATTTTAGTACCATTTTCACTGAATCCATACATGTGGTAAGCGTCTGAATCCACAGCTTATGCTCAATAGAGGAACTTCTTTTGTGGTCTTCTGTCATCTGTGATAACGTTTCAGCGCGTTCAGCCTCCAAGCCGGAGAGATTCTGTGAAAGAAGCATGTCCTTTGCATGACTGGCACCGGATCCCTAAATGGCAAAACATGCGAGTTCACCTGCAGCCCCCAGATGGTAGAACCTCAAGTGTGGAAATTCACCAACTGCTCTCGTTGCTGAAGCTCTGCCAAGGGATCCTCGTAGTGAGACGCACAACGGCAGAAGGAGGTGCAGACCGTGGAAGAGTCGCACAACGCTGTGCGCAGCGCAGGAGCACTGCCAGAGTCTGCCCTCACGGCGCCTGCTGAACCTGCCCGTGCCAGACCTCGAGAAAACAGGGACATGCGCACACGCACACGGAAACCATTAGGACCCCATGCAGTTGATGCTCACAGGAAGTCAAATAGAAGTCATGTGGGAATTTCTTTTAACTAATTGTGGCAGATGTTATTATTGCAGGCAAAAAAGGAATATACACATGCTTGACGCTTAATAAAAATATCAGGATATTTGTGCCCAACATACTACAATATTGTTCAGCAATAATTCAACCTTGCAAAAATATTATCAGTGTAAAGCTGCCAAGGCCATTGTGTGGATTATTTGTGTGTATCTTGGCCAACCTGGACATGGGCTGCAGCAATTTTTATACTTGACTTTTCAGAAACCTTTCTGTTTTGTTAGTGAATCAGTTTATCCTGTTCATTCTTGTTCGTCATCCCTTGCCTATTTTACCTTTTATTAATTTCCAATTCTCTTTTGCTAGACCGCTCTAAATGTCAGCCAAATAGCCCATTCCCCATTACATTTTAGGTTCCATTAGAATGTTCATATATATGCAGTTCATGAATGGAGTGTTTAGCAAATGACTGCTTCTATACGGGATTTATAATTTTATAATTGCAAGTGTTAATTTATTCTGAACAGGACCGAATTAACAGACTTTAAAAAAAAACATCTTTGATGGTTTAAATTTCAGATGCATCTAAATCAGAAGACCATTAAATTTTACAAATACACATTTTCATACACTAAAAAGTAATATAATAATTGCATAAAATGCAAAGAAAATAACTCTTAATTTTGGATTACTGCACTGTCAGGAAAAAAACTTCTGTTCTTACAGCGTAGCAGCCTACTGCTGAACAGCTTACTGGTAGTCATTCAATACTCAATGTTGAAAAAAGCATTACCCTATCTGTCATGGGTTTATACACCTATGTGGTGGGAATGAACTTCACCCCACTAATTACATATCCTTCTTTTAATCATTTGAAAGATCACACGTAGGGGTAGACCTAGTAGAATAACTTTTGCCACTGTTTTTAAGGCGCCCTTGCAGGTTTTTAAAATAACACTTCCAAAGAGAGTCTTCATCAGTTTCACTTGTTACTGCAGTGAAATAACCACACACCAATCCAATAGTTGGTCAATAAGAACCTTCACAACTACCTTATATCTTTGTATATTTAAGACGTACCACTTCAAAGTGAAGAAAATGTTAATGTTTGGGAGAGGTAAAGGTTGTGACACTTTTGTTCACAATAAACAGTCCTCCAAAGACTTATTGATTAAAAAGTATTTGTTGGGTTGGCTCCCTATTATGTTCTGGCATCCTGCATCCTTCCACTGCTATGCACACATTGTATTTATGTATTGTGCTATGCACACAGTATTTATCTGTGTCGGGACAATGTTTTAAAATTTATTGCTATCCAAAAAATGATGCATTATATGCTGTCCTGAATGTATTGTATTAATATGCCCAAATGCTTCCAATTTAGAAATTAAAAAACTTAAAAAATCTATATAGAAAAATTATCTCAAGTCTTGACTGTTTCCTGTAGCTAGCCATTACTTGCCCTTAGGAAATCCTCCCCAAAGATGATCACCATTTATAGATGATCCATGTCCCATACAACCCCAGATGCTTTGCCTCGCTACAGCTTTCATGATGACCTGAAAAAAAAACCAGAACAGAACTCCTGCTGACCCCATTGGTATCTGTGATATAAACGGTAGTACCATATAGTATACTGCACTATTATATACCGTCAGCCACATGACTTTCTCTTACCTATTTAATCCACCATTGTTGTAAGTAATTCAAAAACTCCCAGACACATCCAAATGCTGCCTGTTAAAATGAAACTTGTCAAATAAGCGTTACACTCTCTTCTCTAATACAGAGTTCCTTTCTTTTATTAAATTGTACTCGATTAACTTGCAGAATAAGGAGTAATAGTTTTGGGGCTAAAGGCAGGTTTAAGGCCTAACACCTTATATCCCATGCCAAAAATAGACATTCTCATGGACAAAAGACATTTCTTAGACTGAAATACAAAGGTTTAACATTGCAATTCATTATTGAGATGACATTACGCATTTTAAAAGATCTTGCACCCTCTGCATTACATTTCCTTTCTAACATTTGTATATCTGAAATCATACTGTGAAGAGAGTACTGGAAACAAAGGAACGTATGTCGGAGGGAATTTGTTTGGGAGGAAGTTTGGGGAATTGTCTTCTTTCCTCTTCAAAGTCAGGGCTGAATATAAAAGACGAATTCTAAGAATGCAGGTTCAATCGCAGGGCTAGAGGAAGTACAACAGATGGCAGCAAACAGAAAATAAAGAATGTGTTTTATCCTCCAGTGGATACCTGGTAGAAGCTATTCCAGAAAGAGCTGCCTGGTGGAACTCATCTCATACCAAGAGGGAAAACTCCTGTTACCAGAAGAAGATCCAAGAATTAGAGATGGAGTTCAGATGGGAATTCAAAATCATTAAGGGGGAAAAAGGAAAAAGGATGCTGCACTCTCAGCTCATCACCTCCTAACATATGCAGAACAAAGAAACTCTAGAAGGCAGACTTTGAAGAATATGAGGACAGGAAATAATGAGGGACGAGTTAGTGCAAAGAGAAACAGAACTGAGAATAAGGTTCAGAGTAGCGTAAAGAGGATAGGCAGAAGACAAAGTGCTAAGTAGTGAAGAAAAAAAGTCTCAGCACACTGTATATGCCCAGACGGGGAGAGCAATGATTTTACGTATGTAAGAACTGATGAGGCTCCGCAGAACAGGTGGCTTTGCAGGGCGGGGTATACCCCGCGGCCTGGGACCTGAAAGAGACTGCCCAGTGCGTGTGGTGAACAGGCAAAGGGATGGTCCTCTGCCAGAGGAGACAGAAGATTGGGGGTTTAGTATCTGCAAGGATGTAGGCCGTGAAATGTTGGCTTGAGGCTAAAGGCAAAAAAAACACTGGTTATTGTGTACATGTGGTCAGGGACACTGCCGGTTCCACAGCTGCTGAAAACGATGGCAGTGCTCAAGGAAACGGGGACTTGGGTGACTGTCAGCAGAGTGCTTTCGCCCCTGAGAAGGCATGAGGAGACGTGACAGGACAACGGGGGCCACAGAATGTCCGGGGACGGGGGCTACGAGGGTGTGAGGCGTCGGGCTGCCAGAGCACGCTGACACCGCGGGCGGACAGCATCCCAACAGCTCCGCCGCCTCCCTGCAGCCGGGGCTGGCACAGCCGGTGACAACGTCGGGCCCAACACAGCGCCGGGGACCGGCGGGCCCGGCCCCGCCGCGCCCCTCGCAGCGCGCCCCCTGCCGGCGGGGCGGGGCGGGGGCGGGGCGGGGGCGGGGCGGGAGCGGCGCGTTCCGCAGGGCCGGGCCGCGCAGCCCCGCCCCGCCCCGCGACGGCCGCCCGGCGTGCGGCGAGGCGTGACGTCACCGCGCCGCGGCGTCGGGGGGCGGGGCGGCGCCGTTCCCGGCATGCCGCGCGGCAGGACTTGAGCCCCATCTTGGGCGAGGGAGCCGCAGTCGGAGCCCGCGCGCCCGGGGCCGGCGCAGCGCAGCGCAGGGAAGGGGCCGCCCGCCCGCCCAGGGGCCGCCGCCCGCCTCCGCCGCGCCGGCCGCGCCTCCTCCGCCCGCGGGGCTCGCCCGCGGCCGGTTCCGAGCAGGATGCGCCTGGCGCTGGTCTCCAGGTAGAGCGCGGAGCAGGGCGGGGGGACGCGGGGCCGCCTGGGCCTCGCCCGGCCGCCGCGGGGCCCTCGGGCGGGGCGGGCCGCGGGGCGCTTCTGCGGCCGCCCCCTGCCCGCGCCCGGGCCGCGCCCTGCGCCCCCCACCCGCCGGGCCGGGCCGTCCGGCAGGAAGCTCGGAGCGGGGCCGCGGCGGGGAGGAGGAGGCGGAGGCGGAGGCCCCGCGGCCGGCGGCGGGAGGAGGGCTGCGGCCGGGGAGGAAGAGGAGGAGCGGCGCCGCCGCCGCCCCCCGCGCGGCCCCCGAGCGGGAGCGCCGCGGCCGGGCCCGGCCGCCCGCCGCAGGGCAGGAAGGCGCCGGAGGATGTGCGGCAGCGCCGGGGGCCCGGCCGGCACGCCGTGACAGCCCGCGCCGCCCCCGGCCGGCGCCGCGCTCGCCGCGCCCCGGCTGCCGGAGCCCCTCCCCGCGGTGGAAACATGTCCAAGATGCCGGCCAAGAAGAAGAGCTGCTTCCAGATCACCAGCGTGACCACGGCGCAGGTGGCCAGCAGCATCACCGAGGACACGGAGAGCCTGGACGACCCCGACGAGTCCCGCACCGAGGATGTGTCTTCTGAAATCTTCGACGTTTCCCGAGCCACCGACTACGGCCCCGAGGACGTCTGCGAGCGGAGCTCCTCCGAAGAGACTCTTAACAACGTGGGCGAGGCCGAAACTCCCGGCAGCGTCTCTCCCAACCTCCTCCTGGATGGGCAGCTGGCTGCAGCTGCTGGCGGGGGAGCTGCCGCTCCGCCAGCCGTGGCCCCCAATGGGGGGGCTGTGCCCAAGAGCTCTGCTGTGCCCCTGCCAGGTGCTGCCCCCGGCGCTGCCGTGGCAGGAGGCAGCGGTGCTCAAACTGCCTTGCCCTCCACAGGGCCTTCTGCATCTGCTGCCCCTGGGACGATGTCTCAGACAGTGGCTGCTGCGTGCAGCTCACGCTTCAGGGTGATCAAGCTGGACCATGGCACAGGCGAGCCCTACAGGCGAGGACGATGGACGTGTATGGAGTATTATGACCGGGACTCAGATGGTGGTGGTGTCCTGGGCAGGACTGGAGATTGCATTAGGCACAGCAGCACCTTCGAGCAGGCCGCTCAAGAGAGGGACAGTGGTCTCGGTGCCACAGGAGGTTCCGTCGTGGTCTCCGCTGTGCCAGCATCGGCACATGGCCCTGATTCCATAGCTGACAGTTCCCTTACTGCTGTGTCACAGCTGCTCCAGACAGAGAAGATGAGCCTACAGCAACCTAGTTTTGTCATTGGGCAACAACAGCAGCCGCAACAACCCATAGGTGGGGCCATGCCTCAAAGTACCGCTCAGCCTATGTTTTCTGGGGCTTCAGTAGCAAATCAGCAAATGATGGTGCCACAGCAATCGCAGCCACAGGTGAATACGCAGAGTGTTGCGCAGGCTGGACCCAATGGCAAAGGCATGGCACCTCCAAGTGTAACAATAGGCCAGCCCAGCATGCCTGTGGCACAGCAGCAGGTGCAGCAAGCAAGCATACCAGTGACTCAGCCTCAACAATTTGCTTATTCTCAGTCCCAGATTCCACCACCCGTACATCTATTGCCGACGCAACCTTCTGGTCAGTCTGAATACATGCAACACGTGACAATTATGCAGTCTCAAGGAGCTATTCAACAAGCTACTGCAGGCTCTGTTCCAAGTACTGTGGCTTCCAGCCTCCCTGTGGGCCAGGTGACTGGCCAAAATCCCTCACCTGTGGGAGCACCTGTGATGGGGGTGTCAGCACAGCCGGGTGAAGCGGTCGGACAGGGATCAGGAGTAATGCAGAGCAGCCAGACACAAGCTGGTCAGACTGCCGTTCCGCAACCAGGGGGTGTGGTGCAGCAAGGGATTGGACACGCGGGGGTTGTGCAACAGAAATCTGTGACTCAGCATCAAATGGGTGGAAGCAGTCAAGTGTCTGGAATGCCTGGTGCTCCCCATGCCGTGGTTTCTGGAGTTCAGAACGTGCCTGCGGTTGTGCCCGGTACAAGCGTGCCTAGTGTGTCTACCACTTCTGTTACTATGCCAAATGTCCCTGTTACGCTGGTCCAGTCGCAACTGACTAGCCACACTTCTGTCAGTAGAAGTACCGGTGTTGTCCAGCAGCAGCATGTCGGACACTCCTTAATACAAGGCGCCCCTAACGTACCTACGAATCTGCCACAGTCAAACCTTGGACAGTTTCAGACTCAAGCTCAATCCATAGTAGGCCAGATCGATGATACTAGAAGAAAATCGGAACCCCTACCTCAGCCACCACTTTCTCTTACAGCTGAAAATAAACCTCTTGTGAAGCCTCCCATTCCAGATGCTCTAGCAAACCCTCTTCAGTTACCTGCGAGTACTCCTATGAACAGTCTTGCCAGCTCTGTGTTTGGCATATCTATTCCCGTTGATGGTGATGAAGACAGGTATGAGTTATTTTTTAACGCCATAAAAATACCTTTTAGTAAGGGGGTAAAAGAATTCTTCAACTTACTGTCAAGTTTTGTATCAGTTCATATTTTTCAAAAAGTCTTAACTGAAACTTTACTTTTTTTGAACTGTACAAAACTTAGCAGGGTGTTTAGGCAAGTAGCAAACTGTAGTTTTTCTCGGGCTGTGATTGTGATTACTTTTCTCTCAAAGTAGGGCAAAAAACAGCAAGAAAGCTGCCTAATGCACAAATAATTCATCTTCTGAATCAAAGTGACTGAAAACTGTCTGCCCTCCTACACATAATTGCTCAGTGTGTGGAGAAGTCTGTTCGCTCCTCTCCTTTCCCCTGAAATTAGTATAAAATAGCCAAATGGCAGCCAGGTTAGAATTACGCTCCACTGCTATACTGCACTGTGCCTTGCTGTCTTAGGGCCAACCAGTTGAGGTGTCTCGGAAAATTTACAGGCTTCTAGCACTGATTCCATTTTCTTAATTATCCTGCATTGTACATTACCAGTCAGTAAGGCAAGTACTTGCATCTGGACGGGAATGTAATGTGCTGACGTAGTGGAAGCACTACAGATAACAGCTCTTTGAATGAGAAGGATACCACTTACTCTGCTCACTTGAGTGAAGATGTAGACACAGTGGAAAGTAAGAAAATGTATTTTGAGGTTGTAATCGAAAAATAATTAGGAACTGTTGATTTTAATAATGTAGTGTGGTGTGTAATATGAGAAGGCTTGCTGAAGGGCCTGAGAGAGGGACCATAAATTTCTTTGATTCTCGTAGACTTGTCAGACTGTTCTGGAGGGTAGCATGATGACTAAAGCTGTTCTTACTGACTGCTCCTTTGAGAGAAGACTTCCAAGGAAAGCAGAGTTTGAGCATTGAGTTAATGTCATTAACATTTATTGTTGGGGTTACTGCATTTCGGGGGAATAAAACACATGGGTTGTACTTGTTTGTATCTTCAAAAATAGGAATAACACCTTTATGGAAAGGTCTGATGTGCCTAAATTATCCTTTAGGCCTTCCCTTCCTGTGGAAGAACACCAGACTGTGTGATAATGCTGTGTTGCTTCGAGTGCTTTTTAGTAAAGCTGCTGCGTGTGTGGGGTCAGGATGTCTTGGATGGAGAAGGTACCCCAAAGACAAATTAGTGTTTTAAGAGTTAGTTCTGCAGTAACAATGGCCTTGTGCTCACTGGAGCTTTGCCTAGCTTCGTTTGAGGTGGTAACCTTACTGATACCTTTATGCAAGCAAGAGCTGGCTTGAAGGCAGATGAGTTCTAATTAAAGCCATAAAAGACTTAGTTATACAGTTAAATTTTTCTGGTGGTCGTGCCTACCTTAGGAGGGTTCCTGAGAAACTCTTCATAGTGCCAATAAGGTTTGATTTCAACCTGGTATTTTTAATAGCTCAGTATATTATCAGAAAAAAAAGCATGTTTTTAATCATGTTAATGACTTTCATTTTGCATAGCTTGTAATTCTTAGTGTTTATGTAAGTGTAGTAACAGGCGTGACGGTGACAAGTGAATCCCTTACCTGATGGTGAGGGGAAGACTCGTGTGACTTAGAGCTGTAACCTGCAAACTCTGTGTTGGGTACTGGTGAGACAGGTCTTGGTAGCCATGCCCTGAACAGTGATTTTTAAAAGTTATTTTCGTATTGTTTTATTTGAGGTTAAGCCACCTTGCAGCACTGCTTCGTACATTGTTACCTTCTGAAGCTTTCTCAGAAGTGTGGCCACGAGAGCCGCGAGTGAGAAACAGGAACGGATCGGAGTGCAGCGCGTTCTTTGTACGTGCTGCCTTACGACGTGCAGTAGGGAAACTAACTTGTGGTTATCTTGAAAGAAATGCGTACTTCTCAGTTGTCTGCTTCTGCGCTGGGTGATAAAACCTAGTCATTTGCTGAAGTGGTGCACTGAGCAGGAGCTCTGTGGTGCGTGTCTGCCAGCTTGGAATAGCTTTATTTAGTAGCAATGCTGGTAAGTAATGAAAGCTTACTCTAAGCAGGCCTACGCATCGCACAAAGTAGAAGATGGAGATCTAAGTTTTTACTTCCACTGTTTCTAGACAAAGGAGAAAAGCCTAACAGCTTGTTAAATGCTGTTTTACCACTTAATTTATATTTGCTGTAGTCGCTGAGCAGGCTTTGTTATAAAATAACTGCTTGTTTGCTGTTTTCCTCCTTCTCCTGCTTTTTTTCCTCTTTCCAGCCATTTAAATTACACCATTACTCCCCTGGGCTTATTCCCAGCTGCTTAATGGTCTGAAACCAGTGGTGAAATAGTTAATGAAGACCTTCAAGTGTCATTAATAGGCTGAGGGTTGACACTGCGATAAAACTAATAGGGCGCAAAGGGAGCTTGCACATTGTGAGTCACTGCTTCAGGCTGCCTGCGGGTTCAGGAAGTTAACGCTTGGGTTTGTGTAGAGAATTTACTTTGTGATTGCAAGAGCTAGAAATTCTGTGGAAGGCATTTTTCTTTTCAGGCTTAATGTGTGACATTAAGGTTGTAGGTAGGTGTCTGCATTTCTTCTGACACCTTTGACTATATTTAAACATTTTTACAGGCTTGAAACTTCACAGACTTGTATAGATTATTCTTACAGTACTTTTCTAAAATAATGATTCATCGAGGAATACTGTATAGCTCTAGATATCCTGAGTTTATCTAGTAAGTCGTTCACCACTTCAAATATGAAGAGGAACTATTTGGTAAAATAGTTTAGGAAGAGACCTCTTTCAAAACAGACCAAGAGCTATAGTAAGAGACAGAGGCCTATATAAAATGCTGATCAGCTCCAATGTTGTTTGAAAAAACGTTCTTTGTATTATTCCTCTCTTATGGTCTACTGTTTTAAATTGTCCTACGTCTAAAATTGGGGTGGAGGAAGTGATGCATACACACATTGAGGTGTGAGGAGATGATACATATATAGAACTATTTATCTGTAGATGTAGAACTGATTTTTTTGCAAGATGTGTTGGCTAAAAACCTTCAATTTCCTGCCTTGATAGTCCATTACACTTTTATGATAATATAAATGAAACTGCAGTTCCTTGTGTTGACCTGCTGAATAATGATGAATTGAGTAACCATGAAATCTTACCGGGGGAGAGGGAGTCCAGAATAAAAAAGCCTTTGACACGTCACAGCCTTCCTTTAAAAAGCAAAGCTCTGTTACTTAATTTAGGTATCTAAATTGCTGAGATGTTAAAAAGAGAAATACATTCTGTACAAGTTATGAAGGATCTACTGCATAACAATTTTTTCCTCTCTGTGTGTCTACAAGTAGAATAAACTGCAGCAGTATGCAAGGATTGAGGAAATGCTACTCTTACTGAGCTAGATGTGGACATTGCAATCCACTTTGAGTTTAATGTCGGCCAAATACTATGAAAACAGAACTGGATCTTGTGTTCATATCGACTGGTCTTTACGTGCTGGTCTTTAACAGCGGTATGTTTCAGGATCAGTGTATGTCAGTTCCTCATTCACCTTTATGTCCATGTATACGCAAATTTGTAGCTGACAGGCATAATGTTCTAGCTGGTTTAATATTTTATTTTGGCTCTTGGGGGAAAAGAAATATGTTGCCTCTGTTAAAAGAATGTTACTGAGAAGGCTTGTTCAAACCTCCTGCATGTTTGGCAGGCTTTGGGGGCAAAATATTACTAGGCGTGTTGGAAAAGGAGCAGAGTATAGATCACTTTCCAGAGATAGCTGACCAGCTTGAACTGTGCCGGCTGTATTCCAGGAATGCTAATGAATGGCTGCAATTGTGGACTGTCTGCTACAGCAGCTAAACTGTTGAAAACCTGGCTATACAGACCTCTTCACAGCATACGTCTCTCTGCTCAGTTAAATCACTTTTTTGTGTAGTGTACTAATTGTTGCTGACAAAGTATAATTGTT
The DNA here is from genome assembly GCF_964211835.1 of Anser anser. Taxonomy (NCBI): domain Eukaryota; kingdom Metazoa; phylum Chordata; class Aves; order Anseriformes; family Anatidae; genus Anser; species Anser anser. Next base: position 28,685,018 of record NC_139729.1, on the reverse strand, counting down.
GAAACTAAGCTCGTGAGACCTTAAGGAAGAAAGAAACGGCATAGGCATGGACGTAACTTTGGTATCAGCTTTTTATGTATTGCCCTCGATGCACATTTTGTTGTACTCCTGAAGAATGAGTGTTCTGCGAATGCATACCAGTAAGCAGTACTTGAACTGCATTATTATTGAATTCTGTCCCTTTCTTCACTGTGTTTGTGAACTTATTAAAACTCTGGACTCCACTGCAGCTACGGATCTGAACGTTTTCATCTCCCCTAAAGGGTTCTGTGTAAGAGGGTTTGCAGAGGCAGGTGAGAATGAAATGCAGGTGTGCTCTCAAAGCGAGTGCCTTCGGGTCAGTGGCCAGAACTACAGCACTTGGAACACAGTTGACATGGGACCTCTGAGGTGAACGGTACAGTTGGTGATATCAAACGATAGTTAACGCAAATAAAGCTGCAATTGGTTGTATTCATGTCTTGTACTTTCTATAGCAAAAATTCCATAAGGTAACACTAACGCAATGTTTTCTAGATTATGGAAAACTTACCATGTTTTGTATTCTTGAGTGTTGAAAGGCATTTAAACAGAAAATTGTGATTGCTTGTTTGACAGTGCTGTTTTCCAGCTTACACTTTTAAATGCCTTTGTTAAGGGCAAATCCATACAGTCTTAAACCTAATGAGGTGTAATTGTTTCAGATGAGACGGTTATTAAAAGGAAGAAAGGGGGAAAATACTTGTTTAAATTTGTGAAATTTTTTCAATTCGGCATGTTTTGAAGACTGCAGTATACCAGCTCTGAAATAAATGGTTCTCTGTACCTTATACTCCCAAGTATTTTGCTCAGCTGCTGTAGGTTTGTTTTTTTCTACTCACTACAGCAGAGTGCAAGTTTTCCATAGTCAGCCTCTTTCTCAATGCTGTTTTGTATGATAGAAATAACAGCATATGTTTCATGGGAGCTTTTTGAAAGCTCTTATTAAAAGCTGAATATTCAAGTCTTCAGGTTTGTTGAGCTAGGCAGGACTACTGAGCTACTGCCAAACTACCGGAACTGAAATTGCTCTCTCAGACTGTGTGTCCTCCCGAGTTCCTGATAATCCCTTACAGCCTAAAGGGACCGTGAAGGGAAAAGGAATTGTTCCCTGTGACTGTACTGGATATTGAGTATCAGCCTGTTACATTTTGATTTTTTCAGTTATAAAGCTGATGATTAATAGCTCCTGCTGCTCATGAAAAATACCAATTTTGTTTATGCATTTTGTGTGTTAGCAAAGATTCTTTAAGATTCTGTGAAAATTTTACTGCCAAAGTATGAGTATTGTAGTCCTGGTAGATAAATCTAGATTGTCAGCACAGGTTGCTTGAAGTGCAGTGTCTTCATTATTCGTCTTGAAAATCTCTATTTTTAAAATTAAATTATAAATTCAAACGTATTAAGTTCTAGTAAATTCTTTGCATTACAGGATAATCTATTTTTACTCACGTAAGGCAGGTGAGTTGCCTATTCTGCCACATGAAGGACAGCTAGATGCTTCTCTTCTTATTTTGCCTGAAAAAAATTATTCTGGGAGGTTTTTTGTATGTATGTTCACCCTTTGAAGCTAGGAATAATATTTGTATCATGACAGCTTGATTGAATTATTTTCTCAGTGCAGTGAGAAGGTGGCAATACTAATCAGTATAACAGAGTGCTGTCAGCTGTCTAGCACAATGACAGCTGGCCTGTTGGTGTGGTGCTCACTGGAGTTTACAAACTGAAAGAGATCTATGTCAATAGCAGAAGACAGCTACAGAAAGGGACAGGCTGGATTTGGAGGCACCTCCAGGTCCCTCTGCCCCAGCAGGGCTGCCCAGGGCCACGTCCTGGCAGCTTCTGAAGGTCCCCAAGGAGACCCCAGCACCCTGTGGCACCCGCCCTGCACAGAAGCATTGCCTGGGGGCCACAGGGAGCCTCCCTGGCTGCGGTTTGTGCCGGGGCCTCTGCCCCTGGTGCTGGTTTGGAGGTTGCAAGGTCCTTCAACACCTTGACCAACCTTACAGTGCCTCTTTAAAATAATGCCTTGAAGCCAAGTGGTAGCTCTTGTGCTGAGTGTGTGTTAGTTATAACTTCAGCTGAGCGTGTGCTTGCATGAAACAGGTTGTAAACAACTTGTAAATGGTGTAGAAAGGCAAAGAAGTAAACTTGCAAACTGTGCCATACATAGTCTAGATTCTAATATCTGCTTAAAAAGCTAAGTACTTAAACCTGTTCGCTAAGAGATACTTTCTTGACCCATGTCACATAAATAAGGACAGGATTGTGCTGAGTCTCCTTGAAAGTCTGTTTTCCTTTACTTTTTTTTTCTTTCTCACAGATCTTGAAATAAATATTGTTGTCAAAGAACAGGAACTACTAGTATTTATTGGTAGCTAAAATATCTTAAACTGCTGTACTGTAACTTCACATGCAACATAGTTGGGGATTTCAATTTTGGGCTGTTTTCTATGAAAATTAATGTTCTCAAGCAAACTGTTCACTCTGCAATGCCTCTTACGTCAATAATCAAACTGTTTTTCCTTTCATCAATAGGTTTGATGAAATCTAGTTTGTGGGCAGAGCAAGCAGTAGGAGCCTAATCCTCCATAGTAATAAGTTCGTATGTATTAATAAATGCTTTCTTCTTCACCAGCCAAGCAGAGAATAGTAATCAAGTAATTCTCTTATATTGAGAACTGAATTAGTATGAAAGGAATAGTTGAGTTTCAGAGTATTTTTCTTAAATGTAAATGTAAAAGGTGAGCACTACTTGAACTCTTAGGCAAAGTTCCCTCCAAGAATGGTTGCTAACCTAGTGCAGTTACAGACCACTGTTATTTAGTTACATCTTATGATGAGGTGCCTCCCTTTTATCAATTCACAGCTCTGTATACAGGAAGCGTGCTGTCCCACTGTCCTCATTAATTTTTGCCAATATAATTGAGCTGTAACTCTTCCTTCATAGAAACATTCATTCATGCTTTCAAAGATTGTAATAAAATCAAGAGAAGAGTCTCCCTTTTCATGTTCCTGTGTTCTACTGATCTTGTATATACCAAAAATTTGGCAGGCAAAAGCTACAAAGTGAAATTAATCAGAAAAAGCCTTGAATTTACTGGTGGCAAAACTTGGTAGACCTGAGTGAATACTTAGGTATAGTTGCACCTAAGACATCTCATCTGGTTAGCTTCTGTAAAGCAAATGTGCAACAGACTTGTAGGTATTAAATATTAAACTACTTAAATCAGTTTGAATTTAATGTTGCCTCAAAAGGTTCTGGTATTTTAGACACGATTTTCCAGAGTTGGTAGTCAAATTCTTTAAAAAATAAATAAATAATCCTCACAAACAAAAGAAACACCACCATAACAGAAAAAAGGCATGAGAAAATCAACCAAGCAACCAAAGTGTACACGGGGAAAAAAACTTCCTATTTGATACTAATTGAGTGCGGAAGTGAGGCTGGGTCACCTTTTGTCTCACAAACCACTATCACCTCAGGTGTGTCTGTTCCATAATGCTATGAAATGGTATCTGGTCTACTTTGGAACAAGACTATCAAGGACTTTGAGTATGTTTTAAAATGTAATGGTGAGTCAAGTAGAAAAGTGTTTTCTGCAATTACTCATTGCTGTAACAAGTAGAGTAATTGTTGGCATCTCTCCTGTGTAACTCAGGAGAATGGTGATCCTCCTTGGGAGGGTATGGTGGAGGTACCAGTGACTGCCTTGTTCAGAGCTGTGCGCTAAATGCTCAGATTATTTGCTGTATCCCTCTGCTGTGACCATTATTAATGTTGATCTCACCTGCTCAGTCCATGCTGTATTCTCACTTTCAGTTCTTTTAAGTGTTTTTACTCTTTTTCCCTAGCGAATGTCGGGACTGAAGAATGTTACAAGTGTGTTTCAGAGATCCAGGCCCCCAGAGCAAGGGCAAGCTAATGCCATCATTTCAACAGACCAAGTAGATGGCAGTGAAATGGCTCTGTCAGACTTGCTTACTACGACCACTTGACAGTCATCTCATTCACTTTCTCCTTAGAGACCTCTAGTCAGTACAAAAAAAAAATTCCAAAATCCTCTTGGTGGAGAAGATAGGGACTGCTGCTCTGATCTTTCCTATGGAAAGGAATAGGCAACTCTGGTAGGAAACTGTAGTTCTTTTCTCATACTTTAAATCCAAACATCAGGACTTTGAGATGCAGCTTAGTTGAAAGAAAGCTGTTAATGTCAGACTGTTGCATTTCAGGTGATACGTGCTTTAGCTCATTAGCTGCAGTTTCATCATTTCTGGAAGAGTTGAGAGGGAGTGCACAGCTTGTTTGTAAAGCATCTGAAGCATTGCTGGTGCTGCAGACAGTATCCTGATTGCTGCTGTACAGTACATCCGGCTGTTCTTTCATCAACATCTTGAATTATGTTGCAAAACTGCTGTTAAGCATGTCCTATGTTAAGTGATTTTTTTTTAGCAGTTAAATTTGTTTCTCTTGATTTTTCTGGTGGAGGTCATACCTGTGCTGAACGCTTTGTTTCCACTTCATGATACTTTCATTCACAAGTAGACTATGAACCAAAAAGTCCATGGTGGTTTGGAGCCACTGTCCCAAAAACAGTCATGCAGGCTGCTAATTTAGTCAGCCTTTCCTGTCACAATAGTTAAAATGCATCTAAAACTGAATGCAACAGTCTAGTTCTTGCTGTTTTTCTCAGCATATGTATTTCAAATATAATGGCTTTAAAGAAGGATGTCAATGGAACTACATAATTAAACACGACTTGATAGTTTTAATCTTTTTTCTCCTCCTTTAATTCCACATTGACTGCCCCAAGTTTAATATTTGCCAAGTCTCTCATGTAAGCTTTGTACTCTGGTTACTATGTTTTGTAGGCAGAATATCAGGAGATCCCACAGTTGATTTATAGTAGTATAAATAAGAAGTGGAACAGTTTTTGAAAGAGGAGTGGAGAAGGAATTTTGTTATTAGGCTAAACACAAACTTAAAATACTATAAACTTTGCGGGGAGTTTCCTGATAAGCTGTTGTCAAGTGACAACAAAACCCATGGTTCAACTCCTAAAGAAACCACCCCAACATCTGAACAGCAATTGTAGTCAGTCCTTACAGGTTGTAGCTACTAGTTACATAGCAAGCTACTAGTGAAACAGCCTTTTGGTGATCAGTACAGCATGCAACTGAAAACTAACTTCTGTTTCAAATGCTTCTAGGCAATATAATCTTGTATAAATTTTAATTTTTTTCTGTGCTTTGATAACTATGGCTAAAGAACGGTTTTATTTTACAGATGCGTAGTCAGGTTCCTATAAACTTCCGTGCAGAGGATAAAGAAAGAGAAGCTTGCTGCTGTATTTCCCATCCTTCTGATGCAAGAGCATTACTCTATAATTAATGACCTTCTAAGAACAGGAACACAAGAATACAGGATGCTTTACTAATACTTTCTAATCTTAACATGCTGCAATATGAGCTTTCTGTGCAACTAAGAAGCATTTTATGTTAGTGATCATTCTTCACTTTCCACCAGAAAAGTAAATGAACTGTACAATTGAAATGAAAGGCAGCTTGGTTTCAGAGTATAAACTAGTCTTTCTTTACCTCTTTCTATTCCGTTTCATAGTTAAATTTGATTCCTGTAGAAATTGATTCTATTCAAAGGAATAACTTTAAAGTTCTTGCTAGTGATCTCATGAATTCTCAGAGAATTGTGAAAGATGGGCCAATGGGCTCATCTGGGGCTTTAAGGGCCTGAAATCTTTTGGAGCAATGACTATTTGATCTCTTCTAGAATCACCAAGGATGGGAATTCCACCAGTACTGTAAGAATTCTTTTCCATTCCTTACTGTTTGCGTGGAAAACAATTCTGATGTGTAATATAAACTTCTTCTGCATGTTAAAACCCAAAAACTCATAGTATTTTTGTTGTGCTTATACCCAACAAGTATGAGATTTTCTTTTCCTTTGCAGATATTTTAAAGTACATGAAGCCTAGAACTGTTTTCCATCTTTCTTCAATGCTTAATTTCCCTACTTGTGATACTGATTAATGGGGGGAGAGGGAGGGAATGGGGATAACATCTAGTGGTCTTACCTGAACCTTGGTAGGTTTGTATCCTTCTGGACAGTTTGCAACTAAAACTGTAAGAAATCTAAGTTAGGGGCCAAATGAAACAAGACTTCAGTTAGTATGTGCATAGCTTGTGTAAGACTGAAGTATCACAACTTCGATACTTCTGCAAGATGTTTACTTCTGCTTAGATTCTCTTCTGTGGAATTGCACTGAACTACTGATTCCATGTTTTGTAGTTGTGCAGCTGATTATTGCTACCAGAGCATAATACTTCATGCTTATCCTTATTGAATTGCATCCTTTTTATTTCAGACCATTGCTCCAATTGGGCAAGATCTTCCTGAATTCTATTCCTGCTGTCCAGAGTGCTTGCAGATCATCTGCAGGTATAAAGATAGTCTGTACTCCACTGTCCAAGTCATGGATTACAGTTTCTTATAACAGACTCGGAGGAGACCCCTGGAGAGCTCTGGTTGATGCATCCTTCCATTCTTCCACTGAACTATTGGAGAGCCACGTGTACAGAGTAGTTGATTAATTGTGGACCCACTTTGAATAAGCCATGATCTTAATTACAAAGATGTCATGCAAGGTGGCATTAAAAGCACTACTAATCTAATAATAATTAGATCTTCTGTGTTCTTTCTATATGAGGCCTGTTAATTTTTTTTCATAAAGAATTTTTGTTTCACATAAGCTTCTAAAATGGCAATCCGTGCTGGTTTGCTGCTGTATAGGTAATAATAGGTGGTTCTATTTTGCTTTGATTTTCATGTGAGGTATTGAACATGGGTTGTTTGACCTGTTAGTTTCATGTTCTTCACCTTCACAGATGGGTACTTTGGCGTTTTTAGTCTTCTGCATCATCCCTGTCCTCAGTTAATCACTGATCTTGAGACAGAACTGTCTGAGGTGGAGTGGTATGACCTTTTATTTCGACACCTTGAAAAATTCTTGGTATTCTTCAGGAATTCCTCCTTTTGTGGCCTTTAACTGCTGCTGTTGGCCAGTAGTTGGAACATGCTTGGTTGCGTAATAAGCAGCGATGCTCCTAGTCTTCCTTCGGAGGTGGGAGCTGGAAACAAGGCCTCTGTGGGTCGTGTTGGTAACTGGTACTTCCAGAGCCAGTAGCCTTATTCAATTGAAAAAGCATCTGTCTGTGTACCTGAAAATTTGCCAGCTTTCATGGGCATGCTTTCTAGCAAAGCAGAGCTCTCTCGAGTAAAGTTTCAATCTGGCACATGCTTGCCCTGATTAACAGCAGTGGGAGCGAGGATACCCTTCTAAATCCTTCCAAATGTGAGGTGAGAGTTTGGATATGGTTTAGACTTCTGTTTTAAAGGGACAACTTGGTGTTTCAGGTATGCAGAGAACTGTTAAAATTGTCATCCTTTAAATTTAGATGAAGTTTCTGTCATGCTAAAACTGTTGTTAAAAATGGTAATTCTGGAGTGTGTAGAGAACATTGGAGTTTGTGAGCGTTCAGAGGAAATAAATCTGCCGTAGGACTTGATCATAGAGAAACAGACTCTCACAAAGTGAGATGCAGTTTGAATGTCTAAACTTGCTATGCTAGTCATCTGTCATAGTCTCTGGATCTAGAATCAAGCCTTCCTTGGGAACACCTGTTCTCCAACCAGAGATGGAGAAAGAAATGCCTGGTGTACCTCCTGTGGAAGAGGAGGGGGCTCCTCTGGTGAAGCGCTGGGGACCCCCTCTCTAGCTGGCTGTTGGGCCCCGCTGTGCAAATCTGCCAGCAGCTGGGACTGAACCGTGGTGCCTGCTGCTGGGGAGGGAGCCTTGGGAGTCGGCGTCCCTGGTCCGGGCCGCCCCTAGGTGCCGTGGGGACGGTGTCAGAATGACTTCTGGTGGTGTCAGAATGACTTCTGGTGCTCCGGCGGTTGCGCTGCAGGGTAGGCTGCACTGCTGCTGTAAGCAGTTTTCTTGATTGTTTCAGCAAGCTGAAAGGAGTTCAGATGCTTCAGCAGTCTGGAACTCAACCATCAGCTCAGACCTGCATGTCAGACATCAGTTACCTCTCTGGATTTGCTTTTTGGATTGAGATAGCGCACCACCCCCCATTGACATCTTGTCGAGTGAGATATAGCTACAGAGTAGAAAATGTTAGTTGTCTAAGGTAATATACCCTGCTGCTGAGATTTTTTTTGTAAAAATGAGAATTTAACAAGAAAACTTGCTCATGCTTTTCCAGATATTTTCCAGATACTTGCTTAAGAATTGTGAGTATAGCGCATATAGCGTATCAGTGCAAAAACATATAGTGTGAAATACATGCTGTGTGGTGTAAGCCACAACCTTTCAAAGCTAACAATAGCAATAGGGTTTTGTATGATGCAAGTAAATTTATCTTGGGAGATAAATGACTTTTTGTTTACAGTCAATTTATGAGGAAGAGACTTTTACATATGCATCGGATAACTTAATTAGAAGAGGTTGGGCCTCATCCTTCCTTTAAGCAAAGGAGTGCTGTTGTATCTGCAGATGTCAGTTGCTTTCTATGTTATGTCCCTGTATCACTCATATGTCCTTTACCTATTGTGCTGCTACGTACTGCTTCTCCCTATAATTACTTGAATTAATTGTCACTCAAGTGTGTAATACTTAGGAAAACATAAGTTCTAACACGAAAGCATGGTGTTTGGTCAGTTTGATCAAGCAATGTCTGTACCAGGCTTTAAGCTAAATTCATGGAGGGTAGAGAGTTGAAGGTAGGAGATGGAGTGACAAACACCACAAGCAAGTGATTCCTGATCTTTGCTGAGAGATGTGCGTTATTAACTACTAACCTTGCTAGGCTGTTTGTATACAGCTGTCATGGGAATCAAATTACTTCAGGTTAATAGCGTCTTATGGTGCTGTTTCTGTGATGTTTTCTTATGATTTCAAGTATACATACAGTAGTTGTGCTTAAATGGAAATAATTACCTTGAAGACAGTTGTTTTAAGAAGTGTTCTTGCTGCAAACTTAGAAAAGGGATGGACACCTGTGCTTCTAATGTTGGTATAAGCTTCTGATCTTAAAACTGCCTTCAAAAGGAAGCTGAGCCAATACTAGCTCTTCTGAAGATTGTTCAGCTAAGCTGTCAAATTCTTCTCCAGGGCTGGCATAGCTACACCAGTGTCAGGATAAACAGCAGTACTGATGAGTTCCTAAGCTTAGCTGTAACACTCTGATACAGCTACTAGCAATGGAGAGTTTTGACTTCGTGCTTCCTCTAGTATCCTATAAGCAGTAAGTCTTCAGATGAGTGTTTGGATAATTATGGTCTTCAAATTACCCTCTTGGTATAGCTGCTATCTGTGGGCAAATACACACCAAACAAGGAGGGTCAGGCTGTCTTATGGGTTTGGCACTGGTGACAGAACTTGTGCCACCGTGTCCTGTGTTCAGAAAAGTTACCAGTCTGCTGGAGCTTTGCGAGAACCAGGGCAGCAGCTGGTGCACTCAGGTTTACGGGTTGGCAAGGGGCCCCTGAACAGCAGTTGGCCTGTTGTGCGTCAGGGGAAGCGTGAGGACAACTGTGACAACCGCTTACAAAGTGAGCGATATCTTAGATTCTGTATTTCAATTTTAACTTAACCTGTTTTTCAGTTTTAACTTAATCTTTAGTAGGTTGAACGTGGCCTATTTAGCTCTGACTTGGGGTCCAGGTAGAGAACTCCTGTGTTTCTAATATAAAGCAGGGTGTTAGGTAGAACAGATACACTGGGTAGTGTTCTAGAGACATTTTGTGAAATGCCTTGAATTTAGGTATGTATAGCACTAGGGTGCTATACAGGTTACCTATAGGAGACTGTCAGCATTCTATGAGATGTTTCATTAATAGCTTTTACTGTATAGTCCTTTACAGAAGCAACTTGAAATAGCATGAAAATTAGTAGGAAATACGGAATCAATGTGTCTTTAATGGAAACTCATAGAAACAGTAAGGACTTTCAGCCATTGAACTTCTAGGGATTCTGCAAAGTCTAAACATGTGGACAAAAACTTAACCTGTCTGGATAGCTAAATTATTTTGGTAGAATAAGAGTTAGTATTTATATTATATATCCATTTTCAATATCTCTGTTTGATTCTTGGATCTCATAGGAATCCGTCAACTGCATTCTACCAAGCGTTCCATTTCAACAAGTTACGTGAGTCAAAGACCTTCTGGGATAGGTATGAATGCTTAAATATGGAATGCATACATGCTGAGGTATGCATGAATGGCTTTGCTCTATGCAAGTTTCTCGTCATTTCATTTGCGCAGAACTGTTGCTTGTGTTCAGAACTTCATGTTGGAACTCTGCCTGGAAGTCTGAAAGCAGTCATGGAGTTGAAATATCTGTAATGAAACTTATAACTAAAGTCTGAAATGCTATTTTTCTTCTTCCTTTATTATGCATGTATAATAAAGTATAAGCTGAAAGAGTTTAATGCTGGTCAGCTAATAGCTGGCCTTCAATAAAACATTTTACAGCTTCCTTTTCAAAAAAAAAAAAAAACCACAACTTTGACATTGTGACTCTTAAGTCTTATGTCAGAAAAAAGGTTGTGAAAATGTTGTTGATAAAGTTAAAATTTTTCAGGCATGAGGCCAGGAAAGGAAGCTTAGTGGCTTGTTTTCATTCTGCTTAAGTTAAACTAGATGGGTAGCAAACACGAACTGTGACGTGGTATGAGGACAAAGTAAGCTTACTAAGTCGGCTTTGAATTCATGGCGAGAAACTGCAATGAAGTGCAACAAAGTCATATTTGTTACAGATATGACTCGCCAGAGATGCATTACTAATTCGTCAGTAGCTGCAAATGGTTTCTTTCCTGCACTTTAATGATTTTGAAGGTTTTTTTTTATTGTCAGCATTAAGTCCTAGTGATTATGTGACTTAATGTTTTGCGATGCTCTGGCCTGTCACAATACTGCTTAGCAAGCTCTGTGGAGTATAGATCTTTTTTTTTTTAAGTATTGGTAACAATTTCATCACTGTACTGGCTGCATTTGACTTGAGAGGCTCTTCAACTTGCAAAAGCTTAACTGAATCCTTTTAAAGTTTGCTTGGCAATAATTTGTATATTTTACAACACTGATGCTTAAAAGTAATGCTAATGCATCCTGCTGTTTTTTGTTAAAATGCTAGCTTTAGGCCAAGTTTCAAAAGCACATCTTTCTTTTCTTGTACAAATGAGTATTTCTGTGTTAAGCTCTGGATGATGCCATTTCTATGTATTTACGGGACAGTGGTAGTATTTATGTTCAAAGACTTATTTAACTGAAGCAAACTTCATGGCCTTGAGTACAAGTTTGGTACATAAACCAAAAATGCACTTTAAGGTCTATCATTTATTTGTTTCTCTTATTTTTGTCTATAACTTGAAATAATCCTTAAGATGCAGAAGTGGATTCGAAAAACCCAGACAACTAAAATTGCTAGTGATTACAACTGAGACAAATGTTAGATTCCTGTATAATGTTCAAAACAGGCACAGGAAATGTGGAATAAAGGAGAAAAAAAGCAATATAAGTGGCTTCTGAAAAATAGTCTTGTATCTTTGTTGAACACTTCATAGTGAAAGCAAGCATTTGTAAAAATGTTGAAGTAACTTCATCAGGGTTGGTGCAAGTATTTCCAGTGAAAACCTGGCAGGGGAGCTGAAGCCCGGTCCGTGCTCCCTCTCTGGGCTGTGGGCACGCAGAGGGAAGCCCCAGCAAGGATGGAACCGGTGGGCAGGGGCAGCCTCCAATGCCAGCAGGAGCCTGTGCTCAGGCCTGAGTCGTCTGATGGCAAGTTAAGTGTTTTGGGGCTTCTGTGGTCTCAGGTTTGTGAAAGACGTCTCTGCTGCAAAACATGGAAGTCCTTCTGAGTTCCTCAGAGTCCCTGTTTCCTCATCCCAAAACTTAGGGGCTCACATACTGCGGAACATAATGATCTTAAACCTGGTCGTAGGCTTTTTAATTACCTTCTGCAGCTCCTTCAGAAACAGTCTGTGAACCTCAGGGATTTATTTGTTAGGAGAATTTAGAGCAAACGTAGAAGAAAATCTTCCTCTGTAACTGTAGTATTGTTCTGAACAAATATGGATTATTCTCCTGTGAGCAGCCATCTCCTGGGACTATTTGAAGCCAGCAAAGCTGGCTACGTGCGATCACAATAGATAAATATTGCTAAAAATTCTTAACTAAAATAGAGACAGGTATTTCTCACTAATACACGTTGGCAGGGAAGAGTGATGGTAACATTCAAACTGTTAAATGTTAGTGAAATGAGGAGCCCTGCAAATGTTTTCCCTTCTTAGTTTTCACCTAGGCACTGCTCAGGGCACGAGTCTCATCAGTCTTTTTGACTGGCACTATTACTTCAGAGGATTAACAAGAGGAGTAATGGCTTTTTGGCATATCCATATGAGTCTGGATGATTGCTCTTCTGGGGCATGGTTTCCTTTGTGTGGTAATGGTAGCATAGGAGCTTTATATGGATTTGCCTAAAACAGCCATCGTTGTTGGTAAACTTTAATTCCAAGCAATATGATTAAGTTTCCATTGCGTTTTTATGTGAAGCATTAAACATTCATGAATTTTAAGTGTTGCAGGAGATCAGTTAAACATGCCTTAACTCCTTAAAGAATAGATAAGGCTTCTATGGGTGGACTAAATAGCTTGGCTAGTGGTAAGACATCAAGAGGGGCATAGTTGACTATGGTAACTCCCCAGTGAGGGGAAAGAACAAGTTAACATGCGTATTGTTTTAGTTTGAAATTCACTGACAAACAGAACAAATACGGGCGTGCTTTGAAATACCTTACTTATCCTTTCAGAAAGGTTACTTCAAAGTTTCATTTAAAGTGGTAACAAGGAAGGAGCTAGGGGAGGTCACTTAGTTCAGGGGTGTCTCAGATTGTGGTTTATGATGCCATCTTTTCCGATTTCAACTAAAACAGGATAGATCTAGTGCTAAAGGAAGAGTTACCGTGTGTTAGCCATGGGACGTGACTTGCTACCATCAGGGTACCTCTTGCTGTTTGTTCTGCAGGTAGTCTTTCCCGCTCTCACACAAGCTTCAAAATTGGCTTGCAACATCCTGTCACTAGGACTTGCAGTCTCATTTAAATGTGGGGTGCTATTACCTAGTGTAGTACTTGACAGTGCCAAAGTGGGACTGTTTATAACTCATGTTCCTAATGCATTTAATTTCGATATAAAATACGTGCACTACTGAGGACTGGAATCTGTAAAAATGAATGTTCTTTTTTTAAGCATACAGAGTGAGTTAAGTTGTAAATGCCTTTCTTTTGAAACTTAGATTCTTAGTCTTTCTACCTAGTTTTCAAAACGAATTTCGAAGTTGAGTACAAATCTCTTGGAAGGACGATGGGTCTATCTAAAGTCACTAATGATGAAAATACTAGATTGACCACAGTGGTGCTTGTTGAATTCACCATTGAAATGGGTTATAATGCATACATATGTCAGGTAGTGCTGAAGGTTAAATTTTCCTCCAACCATTAATGAAGTCAACGTTAAGGCATTAACTTTTTTTGCTGTCTCCCGATCCACTGATCCTCAGTTTTTACATCACTTATTCACTTTCCTTTGAACAGTGTCATTCAACTTTTTGGAATAGTCTATAGTAAGCAAGTTTTCATGAACCATAGAATTACACTTTACAAAAAAAACACTTGTTTGATCACTATGGAATACCAATACTTCCCGTAATTTATATACTGGCATATGTTGTGCTAAGAGGCCTACCAAAGACTTGTTTCACATTATCAGAGCTTGTTGATGATACTGAAGCCTCTTCTTAGTAACATTTTTCCATACTTGTGGGATACCATATCTCCATAGGAGAAATTTTTGTAGCAGTGAAGTCAGAATTACACCAAGGTTTTAACAATGCACTGCATTGTGGAAAGTGCAATTGCTCTACATTAAATATAACGTACACTAGAAATCAGATGTGCACTTAGACTTACCGGTTCTCTTCTTGTTTTCTTCATTTGTATGTACATGGTTGTCCAAAAGGCTTCTTTTTTGTTTACAAGGCATTTGAAACAGAATAGTGCTGTTCTTGAGTTGTATATATATGTTAATATTTTTCCTATGTAAAGAACTATGAGGTGCAAGCTGTAAGTATTGGATAAAACACTTTTGGTCCAAAAGCTGCATACGTGATTGTGTGCTATAGCTAAGCAGTGTTATCAGTCAAATCTAATTTTGCCCACGGTCTTTTCAAAATAAAATGTGAAAACTATATTTAGGCCACCAAGATTTTTGAAATCATCTAAATGAGGATTTCTCAGATTAAGTAGGTTTTTGTCTATCTGCTGTGTATGATAGAAGGGCTTTTAGAGATAGGTGGTTAAAAAGCAAAACTGTAGCTGTGAAAACCGACAAAGATTACTGCAAGTCTCACCTTGGTGCGGTGACCTTCCCTGGCCGGTTCCCTCACCGCCCGTGGCAGGCCGTTACCCTCCACCCGTTCCAGGGGTCTCCCGTTCTGCTGCTGGAAATACAACACAGCAGAGACATCTGGGAAGTTGTCTCCTGTGAGAGCAAGTGCTAGCGATCGTGACGCTTACAGCTGCTTGTAGGTTATTTTCTCTGCTTCATCCTGGCTGGGTGCTCTGTAACGTACTCCAACCACGATATCTCCCTTACAGGCCTTTCCCCTGACTCTTACCCAGGGACGCTCGGCCCTTCCTAATGCAGAGGGCTACCCCACTGCCTCTCCTTCCCTGCCTCTCTCTGGAGGAGCCTGTAGCCATCCAGCTCAGCGCTCCAGCTGCACAAGCCGTCCCACCGCATCTCACCAAGGCCTAGGATATCGGAGCCCTGAGACTGAGCTGAAAGCGCCACTTCCCCCCGCTCTTTTTCCCCCTGCTACGTGCATTTGTGTAGAGGCATTTAAGTTGAGCCCCTGTACAACTGGAACACATTTCTTGTTAAATACGAGTTCAAGCATCGTAGTTACAGATTACAGGCTTTGTTTACTTTACCAGTAGAGGCTGTTACTTTCTCAGTCTCAAAAGCTAATTCCCTTTACTTGTAAATGATTGGCTGTTTTTGTGGGACTCTGTAAAATGGGCTTCTCTAAATAGTGACATTCTTTCAGCAGCGAGGCTTTGTTTCATGTACGTAACTCATATTTACGACCACCTTGCTGATACTCACTGTAAAAAGCCTTAAGTATTTTTTCTTAGTGTGTGGTATCAGCGAGTGTTACGTATTCTTAATGGGCAAGTTTCCAAGCCTGACTGAAAACCTTCCATTTTTCCTGCATGTTAACTTGTTTTTTAACGTGGCTGCACACTACTGATAGCAACTTCCTCCTCTGGTGGAGCGTATCAGTAGATACAACTAGCAGGCCTGGCAAGTAGTCCAAGAACTGCAGTCTTGTGTCAGACATGGAGCTGTGGAGTAAAGTCGGATCACCAGGACCTAGTATAGGAGGTCAGGCAAGGAGAGTAAGGGATGACAGAAAATGCACGTGGTTTGAATTTATTCTGTGGCTGCTGTGGATGTGTTCCTCTGCTGAACCCTGTCGTATCCCCTGGGGTGGGCTACGCCTCTTCTCCACCTAGAGAATCAGTCTGGAGGAGATCAGGGGACACCCCCTGATTTGTGTTTCTATATTGTGACTTGAAAACAGCCAGCCTGCAAATATTAAGACCTGAATTGCTGTAATCTTGTATGTAAAGACGTAGTTCAACATCTTGTTTCCCACAGTAAATACCTGCTTTCTTGTACCGATGACTGAGATGTTTTGTCGGGCTGCACTGCATTAGTGTGTCTTTTGGAACAAGACTGGGTCATAGCTGTAAGCAGGCAAAGGGCAGTGCATTTTTTTTAGATCGTTAAACATGATCCACTGAGAATTCACTGAAACTGAGTAAATGTTCTTGTGGAGTTCCGGGTCTCTGGACATGTCTTACACTCCTATTGACTACTGCTGCTTGGTTGCAAAGTCGTAAAGACAATGCAGATCCAATTATTTCCTAATGGGAAGTAATCTTCAAGTAAAGCCAGAGAACAAATACTATACTTCTTTTTCTTCAGTGCTTTATAAAAGCAATTTAGCAGAAATTAAACTAGAGGTAAGGACCTCATGAATATCCCATGTATCCCTGTTTTCCGCAGGACAGAAAGCTGAAAAATGAGGCAAGGAATTAAAGTATTTATTCTACTGTCTATTCAAATGTACTTTCCTGTGTGTCATACATGTAGTCCAAGAAATTACAGACTGAAGGAGCAGTGTCTCTCAGGTGCTCTAACTGTACTAGGCAGTACGGCCATGGGGACAATATGTGATTATGTATTGAACCTTTGACACCGAAGCTCTAGCCTTTCAGAAAACATGTTCTAGGAGTCCTCTGGGTGCCAGTAGGTGCAGAGTTTCAACCAAATGATACGGTAATGCTCACAAAGTTTTCTGTTTATGTTTACAGTGCATCTGGTGCAAGTGTTGTTGCCATTGACAACAAAATAGAACAGGCAATGGTAAGTAAAGAAACCCAAGCTATTATTTCTAATAGGTTCAGCAGTTTGTCGTTGAGCATAAGTTTCCAGCTGTGTTGTCTTTCTACGAGTCAGTAACTTTCCTTCAGTTGGGTCAGACTGAGAAAAAAGGATTTGTTTGAAGAAAGGATTTTCTATATAAGCTATGGGATGACCACAAACAAGGTATTTCACTTTAACTTAAAGTGACATTTTGCTTACATACTTGTCACTTATTGTTGGCCCAAAAATGTTCTTAAATGAATTTTTATATAAATTTCTGTGAACAAGCTGAGACTGAATTTAAAGCAGTGCTGAAAATAGCACGGGTTTCTTATTTTAGTGATGTTCATTTCTGGTTTCTTCATCGTCAGTTCTACTGTGCCGTCCTTCACAGTTAGTTCAGCTTCAGTTAAATTCAGTTTGATTTTTTTCCTTGTGCTGATTTAGGGGCTTTCTTATTTCTTGATTTTCCGTACACCTCAGTGCTTGGGATTCAACACTGGACTCCTACCACCAGGTCAAAACTTCAGAGCTGATGCTTTCATTCTGGGTAGCTGCATAATTCTAGGGCTTTGTCTTCAGCGTGACTGAGGTGACAAGGCTTCACGAGATGGCAGGTGATGGTTTACGTGTACTGCAATCCTGCCTGTCAAAGCTGTTCATGGGAGAGAGCTTCATTTAAGCAGTTAACACAGGCCTCTAAGGCCATAAGGATAGGAAAGTACCGGAAGGTTACTGTTAACTTTGTCAATATTCCTTGTTCTTCAGTGGGGGGTGAGGTGGGATAGAAGTCAGTTATAACAGAAACATACTTAGGTTGCTGTGTGCTAGAACTTAGTTATTGTTGAATGCTGCAAGCAAAGCTTTGGATGTATGGGCCACTTTATAGTGAATTAAAGCGCTAGGTTAACTGTTCTTGAAGGCTAATTTGTTCAGGCTAATTATAAATTATTACTTATAGTAAAGCAGTGAATTCTGGGCTTGGGGTGGAACGGAACTGTTCTTTCAGTTGGAGTAACTGTCAACTTGTTCTTTGCAGGATCTAGTGAAAAGCCATTTGATGTATGCAGTAAGAGAAGAAGTGGAAGTCCTGAAGGAACAAATAAAAGAATTAGTTGAAAGAAACTCTTTACTTGAACGAGAAAATGCACTGTTAAAATCTCTTTCAAACAACGATCAGTTATCCCAACTTTCAACCCAACAGGCCAATCCTAGTAGCACTTCACAAGCGCAAGCAGTGATAGCACAGCCTCCACAGCCAACACAACCTCCACAGCAGCCGAATGTCTCCTCAGCGTAAAGCTTTCTTGCCTCGTTTAAAAAACAAAAAACCTGAGAGCAGTCTGTCCTTGTGTGCCACTGATGTTCTTTCCACTTTATATGAAAGCAAGTAGCCATGCTTCTGTTGTGTGTTTGGCCTTTTCAGTATTAGACAATCATTCTCCAAGAGCTTTCCCTCACAGATAAGTTATGAAGTGCAGTTGGTGTCCATTATGTCATCAGTGCACAAGGGGAGTGGTAGACAGAGTTGTTAATGCAGAGGATGCATTTGCTTGGTGTGCCGGAGTGAGGTCTTTAAGAGCTTTGGTGGCTCTCCGAGGTTTCCATTACCCATGGATTACTTTGAGCCTTGCTATCTCGTAAGTAGTAACAATTCATCTTAAGAGCCACTGTTCTTTCAATATAAGTAACATTTGCCTACATTAGTTTCATTTATTTGTTTTATTTATTACAGGGCTGCTATTTTCATAATGTACATGAACAATGTCACAGAACTTTTTTAATTTTTTGATAAATGTATGTATCAGTAAAATGATAGATGGGATTGCGTTTAATAGATAAAATGTTTAGGCAATAATTGAACAAAAGAATCCTGGCATATTTCTAACACTAATGGCAATTTACCTTTGGTATTTATTTACGGTAGTAAAGATCCAGCTTGAATGTAAATTTTGTATAGAGTGTAAGTATGAAGACCATAGTGCATCTGTACAGGTAGTCACCAGTTATTGTGATATAATAAATAATTGATGGGCTATTTTGATGAAGAAAACTTCGCTCATTTCTGTTTCTACTTTCTAATAGAGAGAAATTGCCACGATTCCTCTGCTTTTTGACATTTCGTATAATTTTTTTTTGGGTGGGAATAAAAAGCTGTGAAATTGTTCAACCTACTTTGTAACCAAAGAAGCAAAGCTGTGTAATTGAGTTTTTTATTTTATAATGCACATTCTTTATGTATTTTTATTTAGTGTTTTCTCATTCACAACTTTCTTTGCTGTCTAGCATGATCTGCATGACCTATAATCTTTGAACCACTTTCGTACCTCATGTTTTTATCCAGCACTCTTATTGTAATATGTAATAGTCTGTGAACAATGTCAAATAAAAAAGAAAGAACAGCTGGTGTTGGTGGAGCTGAGCTAGTGTGCTATGCACTAGTTTAAAAAATGAAGTGAGCCATCTTTTGTTCATTTAAAATGGTGTTTTGAATTTCGTATGCAGAAAACGTTTTGTTACATTGCAGATTTTAATGTATTTAATAAATGCAACATGCAGATTAAGTGCAGTGTATACTGAGTATTTAAATTAAAAATGTACATTTCATAAATACAGTTTCAAGCGAGACCATCATTTGTGTAAACTAACACAGTGTGTCAAATTGATGTATAAATATATATTTTAACACATTTTCTGAAATTAAATTGCAGTTTTGAAAATTTGTGGCTGTAGATGTGGTTACAAGGTAACTCTATTCTGTAGATTTTTTTATATTCTGTATTTTTTTTAACAAAACAGAAAGACAACTAGGGAGCCAGTAATGGAATAATGCTGGCATTCTAACTGCTTTTCTTGCAATAATCTTGCTGTGGTTTTTTTTTGGTGTGGCTTTTGAGGGGTGTTCTGGGAAAAGCATAATTCTAATGCGGTCAGTGACTCTACTGGTTTGTTCTTGTACCAATCACTATGTGCTGGGGTCTTGAAATGGTTTGGTATCTTGGTGACATAAAGCCAATAATTTACTTTTGAGAAGGTTCTATGAAGAGCACACTGCACAGCGCACCTCCCCCAAGAGCAGTGTGGGGCACAGCTCCGAGCTGCTGTTCCAGAGCAGGCGCTCTGGTTCGCTTCTGGGCCTGCGCCTGTTCCTCAGCGTGCCAGCATTTACCTCCGTGTCCTCACCCTGTGTTTGTCTCAGCTCTGGTCAGGTTCATGTGTTAGGGGAAAAAAACAAAACAACACTGGAAACTGAATTTTGGTGCCTTCCCTTCCCTTCCTCTCTGGTGTTCAACGAGTTGACAGCACCACCCCTTTCTGGTAAGCATCTGTTCACAGCACAGTTCAGAAAAGGGTGTGTGTGCGTGTGTATAAAAGTACGCACTGGTGTAATACACTAAAATATCTTCAGTTGTAGATTGGTGCTCTTGGCCTGCTATAAGCATGCATGTAGTAAAATAATAGCTTTGCATACAAATTGGAAAAAAATATTTTAGTAGCTAAACTTATTTCCCTCAAGTGTGAGCAAAAGCTCTCTGGCTACACAGCAAGGATACGGATGTCTTGAGTTCCTGTCTGATATGATTGGCTGGTAAAATAGACAAATTTTAGGAATTATTTGTACAGGAAGTCCCCCCTTCAGGTGAGTAATTGATTCAAACTTCTGTGAGGGGAGCAAACTATATATGCGGTTACACTGTGTGTCCTGTTCTTAAGGATTGTAAGCAGTAAGGAGGCATTTGAAACATTGGAGTTGTCGGTGTCCTGATGATGGTAGAAGTAGAAAAGCAAGCCTTTTGGACTGAGAAAAGTCCTACTCATTTCTGCATTCGCTTGGAGCTGGTTTCTATACATCTCTCCTTGCGTAATTCTGTAATCCTGTTGCGTGGAGTTGCCGTTGTGCGAGCTCTGCCTTGAAAGGACAAGTAGATCCACCTATGGGCAGGTGAAAAGAAAAAAACATGTAGTAAGGTTGCTGGAAATGGGGGGTGAGACAAAGGTTAAGCTGATCCTGTTTCTAATCCTTTGCTTGCTTTGCTCCGGTTAGGGGTTTTTGTTGTTTGTATTTAGCTTTTCTCCTGGTGTTAAGTTGTATTCAGCTGTGAATACCGCTGCTTGCCGTACTGAGAATGCTATAACGTGGCAGAACCGAGTTCGGAAGATGGTCTTTGAATTGCTGCTTTCTCTGGAGAGGACGTCTGAGGCTGCTGCCTGGAGAGAGGAAGGAGCGGCGGCTCCTCGGCGCGTGATGTTCGTCTGGATGTTGTTAAACGTTTGGAAGAAGGCCTCGTTCACCAGCGATCGCGTTCCTGTCGGGCCGTGCGGGCTGCGGCGCCGCTGTACGGCCAGCCGCGGGCAGTCGGCTCCCCCCTGCTGCGCGGCCCCCCTCGTCTTCGTGTGACCGCGGCAGCGCCGGCACCGCGCCGGGGGCTGCGGGCAGCGGCGGGGGCAGCGGGCAGCGGCGGCGGCTGCGGGCAGCGGGCAGCGGCGGGGGCTGCGGGCAGCGGCGGGGGCTGCGGGCAGCGCGCGCACGGCTGGGCCCGGCGCCGGCGGCCTTCGGGCGGCCTCAGGGACGCGGCCGCGTTAAGGGAAACAGCTGCGCGCTGCCGGGCGCCTGGGAGGCGACGCCGTCCTTCGGTAGGAAGCGGCGCCGCTGCGGTTCCTCGTCTCGGGAATTATCCCGTCGCTTCAGCGTAGCGAGTAGAGAAGTGATTCGGCGGCTGGACGTGTGGTGCGTAGAGGTTAGACGGACCCTGTGGCTGTGGGTGTGCCTGGCGTGGGTGAGAGGAAGAACGGTGTCCCCCTGCAGCGAAAAGCGCGCTAGAGCGAAAAGGTCTTAAAGCGACGAGCCTTAGTTTTCTGCCAGTTCTGAATTAGTCCTGGCATCTCAGAAAGGAGGTGATAGAACGTGCAAGGAGAAGCTGCAAAAGTGATGGAGGATGTGGAGGAAACGCTTGCTGAGGAGAGCTGAGTGCTAAGGCAGCAGAACGTGTTCAGGGCATCTCCAGAGGTGCTGAATGAGGTGAGTGCAAACAGGGATTCACTGAAGCTCACGTATGGGGAGGAGGAGCACTCAGTGAAACTGGCAGGAGACTGGCTTAAGAGAAAAAGCAAGTTTTCATTTATTTCTTTATTTATTTTGAAGTAGCAGAAAGTGAACTTGGGAACGGGTTGCTGCAGGGTATGGTTGGAGGCAGGCACTGTGTTCTGAAACAGCTTAGACAAAGTCTTGGATAGCAGGTTGGTGAAAAGGGATGCACCCTTATCACCCTACGCAGCACTTGTGGCTGTGAGGAAAGGAGCAGGAGGGAACTCTAAAGGCTGGCGAACTTCCCTGCTCTTAGTAACATTGCCTACTGGCATGGCGTGCGACAGCGTACCAGGCTAGCCAGGCCAAGTATGTAGCTTGTAGAGAGCCTATCTTTTCTGAAAAAGTTTTTCTCTTCAATAACGTGCTCACATTTTGTGGGCTAAGGTAAGATTTCAGTCAAGCAACAATCTAGTAAGTCACCCCCCTTGAATTTGGGGAGGAACAAGACTCATTGCATTTCTACCACTAACATGTCACAGGAAAGCAAGTCCCTGCAGTCTCTGAGGATGCGGCAGTTCTGACTCCCAGTCTCCAGTACAGCCATCTTTCCTTCCTCTTTTTCCCGTGAGCATGCAAGGGAATTTTTCTGCTCTCGTAGTTAACAACCGTGATTTTTATTTTTTGTACAGCCTGTGTTAGCAATACCCTGAGTCTTCCGCTTCCTTTCTGCAGAGCAGCGGAGAAACATCATCCCGCAGGGCCCCAGCTCCGCCGCCTCGCTGCAGCTTCTGGGCCAGCTCTTCCCCGCTCACCGCTGCTGCCGCCGGGGAGGGCGGCTGGGCCCGGCTGGCTCCCGGCTGCGGGCGCAGCTCCGGCCGCCGGTGGCCGGGGCCCAGCCGCAGCCCCGCTCCCTGCGCGTTTCCGCGGGCTCTTCGCCGCCGGTCGGAGCGATTTAACGCCTTAACGGCACCGGGGCTGCACCGGGCTGCCGGCAGCCAGGGGCCTGCGGCGGGGCGGGGCGGCAGGCGCTGCCGCCGGGGGAGCGGGGGCCGGAGGCAGGCCTGCGCTCGGGGAGAGGCGGAGGCGGGAGGCGACGACTGCGGCAAGCGGCAGCGCCGGCGCTGCTGTGCGGGCGCCCCGCGGCCTGCTCGGCGCCCGCACCTCGCTCGGGAGGAACCCCCGGGGCGCTCGGCCCGGGGCCCGCGGGCGCCGCCGCGCTGTGGAGCCGCCGGCCACGGGGCGGCGCCGCGCGGCGGGGCCGGGGCCTGCGGGCTGGCGGGGCCTCGTGCCGGGACCGGGACCGGGACCGGGCCCCGGCGGGCGGCGGGCGAGAGGCGGCCCCGGGCCGCGGGGGCGCCCGCGGGAGCTCGCGGCAGCGCCCGAGCGGCACCGGCCGGAGCCCGGCGCAGCGATCGCCGCCGGAGGCGGGCCCCGCCCCGCCCCGCCGCGCCCTGCCCCCGGGGCGCCGCTGGGCGCTGAGGGGCGGTGCCGGTGGGCCCGGCTCCCGCACACCGCGGGCGCCGTGCCGGGGCCGGCCGCTGGGCCGGGCCGGCGGCTCCGCAGCACCCGGGTGGCAGCGCCCGGTGGGCACGGCGGCTGCGGCGGCCTTTCCGCTGCTGCGGGGCTGCGGGCGGGCTCGGAGCCGCGGGGCCGGGCGGTACGGCACCGGCACCGGCAGCGGCGGGGCCACCCGCGGGCGGGCAGGAGGCGCCGGGCCCGCTGCGTGGCGGCGCGGTGCAGCCTCGCGGCCTTTGCGTGATTTGCCGCGGAGCCGCCGCGCTGCGGGTGCCGGCACAGCGCCCCGGCGGCACGGCCAGCTCGGCTCCCGGGGCCCTGGGTCCCCGCGTCGGGCCCGGGGGTTGCTTTGCCGGGCCGAGACGCCCCGGCAGGCCGGCGTGTCCCGGAACTCGCTTCCCGGGTCCTGGAAGGGGGGGCTGGAGCCCCGCGAGATGGGAGGAAGACGTGGGTACGGCCCGTGGGGAGCCCCGAAATAAAGGAGCCCGGCGGTCGTGCTTAGTGCTGCGGACACGGAGCAGCCGAGGCGGGGTGGCTGGGGCTCCCCGGCCCCCTGCCGCGCTCCCTGCCCCCCGGGCCCCTCTGCCCGGCCGCTGCCCCGGCCTGGTGCCGCGCGGGGCCTCGGGAAGGCCGAGAGCCCGGCCGCAGCCCGCGGTGCCGCCGCTCCCCCCTCCTGCGGCTGGCCCGCTCACCGAGCAGAGCTGCTCCACGCTGCCTCGTGTCCGCAGGGTGCCTGGGCGTGCTCTGCAGCAGGTTTCCTTCCATCAGCCCGCAGAGCAGCCAGCCTGCAGCTCCCCGGATCCTTTGCCTTGCCCATCCTGAAGACAAGAGGGACGATTGCTTCCCTCCAGGCCTCAGGAACCTCTCCCCTGGGCGCACCCTGTCAGGTCCCGTAGACTTGGGCCCCCGTTTGTTCGGATATCCCATAACCGGTGCCTCCTGCACCGCCACCAAGCCTTCCTTGCGACATCGCCCCTGCGGCTGGTGAGAACACCGGCCTCACAGGGCCGGGAAGAGCAGGGTGCTGTTTGCTTTGTCCTTTCAGATCACGTAGTGTCACGCACTGCGGGATCTTCCCAAGTACGTAGAGTCTGCTGGTCGAAGGAAGTTTTTTAGCAGCTTTATACGCTGGAACGGAGTCAAGTTTTTTTAGCTGAATACGAAGTTGTTATGAAATAAAGACCCGTTCCCTGGAACCAACGACAACAGGGTATCAGCGTCTGCTTGCTTGTTACCTTAGCACTAATACCACTCAATATTGTTTCTAAAGACAAATTACTCAAAGCTGGAAGGCCCACTATCAGATGGCCGACCACACGTTGTGATAAAGCTGGTCTCACAAATGAGCATCGTCCCTGAGCATTTGTTTGCAGGCTTGTGGGGTGTACAGGGCTTACCATGCATCACCAGGTGTAGGACACCCCAATGTAACCGGGCAAGTAACGGAGGCTGGACTCGCAAGCAGTAATTGCTGCAAAAGGCAAGGTGGCTTCCTTGCCTTTCTGTGCTGCAGCCCTCTTTAGTTGTATCTTCCTAATATTTAATACCACGTCACCTGCAAAATGTCCTTGCTCTTGTTTTGCCAGCTGATCACTAAAGAAACCATTAACCATGGAGCTTCCTCATCCCGCACGTAACCAGGTCTGTTCTTGGCTCTGACGTTTTTAATGTAGAGAACCCCCAGCACACTGGTTTAAATCCAACGGCACTTTCCAAAGGGCACAACGTGCCAAGCCGTAATTATCCCACAGAGGTCATCGCTAGCACCAGCTCTCAGACAAGGACTGCTGCTCGTGCTGTACTTACAAGCAAGAGCAGCTACTGCACGCCCTCCCATTTAGACATGGCTAACAACATGCTTCTGTTTTTCTGAATCTGGTGATGCTAGAATTCGAAAGAGCATGCTCAGCTACTAGATAGGCAAAGCATCACAAACGCTGATGCGTTCTGCATTTGCACCAAAGCAAGCAGTCCTCTACAAATTTAATCAAACTCTGGGCACGTGGGGGGCCAGCACGGCCCATTCTGAGGCCGCCCGAGCGAGGCTTTGGGCAGAAGCAGGACCCCCGACGCCTGCCCGATGTTTGCGCAGCACCTGCCGCAGGGGCTGCCCTCGCCGAGGGGGGACGGTCACCGAGCTAAGGCTGGCGTGACGCGGCCCCGCCACCCAGTAAGGCACCAGTTTGCCAACCCCAAAACTAACACAACTCACATTTGAGAAGAACTTTATTTAAAATAAGAGATTATACAGACTTCCCCTCCCCCACCGGTTACAAAATATGAGCTTCCAGGAACAAGGAGCATACGTTACGCCACATGGCTGGAGTCTGGGGCACGGTCTGGGCCGTGCTGGTTTACACCAGTTCCAATGACTTCAAATGGAAACGTGACAACTCATACCAGCGAAAGGTCTGCTCCTTCACAGCTAACAGACATGTAATTCATCTCTACAGAAACTTTTTTCTATTACTAGTAATGTAACCAGATTTTAAATGTCTTCTAAGAAACCTGAAAAAAAATAATCTTTCCTTTAGCAACTGCATGCAACAGCAGGCCGATTTAAGACTGCCTTCATTTACCGCAATAGACACTGAGAGGCCGCCGCAGAGCCGAGGCCATCAGCAATAAAGTATGATCAATAGCAGCATTTCTATTGTGATTTTAAGTTACATTCTTCTATACAGGCAGGGAGGGTTTCGTTTGGTATTTCAACGTTACTAAGAAGGAATTGTGACGATCCACAGGGAAGCAGTTTAGCAGTGGATCCATCGTTAGAGGAAACAGAGCTGAAAGCAGGATTTACCTTAAACACGATTAGAATATATATCGCAAGACACACCACGCTCCGCAGATGTTAGGCATAAAAGCAGAACTGTGGGTAGGAGGGGCAGGGTCGCTGGTACCTGCACGAAACATCCCCGTACAACATTTTAAAATTTAAAACCACGACTTGTTGAAGGTTGTCCAAGAAGTATTTACAGCAAAGTCACAGCCTGCCGCCGGGAGAAGTTCAGTAGCTCTTGCCCTCGCTGATAAACAGTCTGTGAAACCTCAGCATCGGGTTATGTCAGGAACAGCTGCTGCTTGGTCACGCTGGCCTCTAGTTAAGTAACTCCCACTAGCTATACAAACAAGCATCTTCTATTTATTAGAACAAGAGGTATAGGATAGAGTTTTCTGTCACGATAAGCATTTGAGCGCTAGCGCACTGCCACATGCTGCAGTGCTGGTCTACATACACAGAGATGACGATTCACTTAGATAAGCAACAGAACGCCGTGCGGCCCGACTGCTTCGGTAGGAACATGCTTTAAGTCTGTACTCCGGCTACTACAGAAATCCCGGCTTCCGACTTTAAATAAAAGCATTTCCAGCTATACAAAGGCTTACACAGGTTTCGAGACCGGCGTGTACAACAGGTGCCGGATCCCAGGTCTCTACATTGCATACAGGTTAGCAGGTGCACACAGAACACGAAAGTAAGCTCTGCTGAATAAGTACGTCCACGATTGTAGATCAACAATAGAATTTTATTGCTTTATACATGTGGTGCTTTTCAAGGCACTGTGGCACGGACTAGAAAACTCGGAATGACTTGTGAGGGGACCTGGAATGAGGCATGGCCGGCGCCGGGCGTCGTCCCTCAGCGGCTGCGGGGGGGCCGGGGCCGGCCGGGCGCGGGGCACAGTCCGTCGCGGTCCTCGGGGGGCCGCGGTGGCGGCGGCAGGCGCCTTCACATGCCCATCCTGATGCTCTGGATGATCTGGAAGATGGCTGCAAGAGAGCAGACGGGCGGGCGGCTGCGCTCAGCGGGCCGCGGGGCCGCCTGCGGGGGGCGGCGGGGCCGGGCGGCGGGGCCGGGGGGCTCACCTGATCCGCACACCACGAAGATGAACAGCGCCAGCAGCCACGGCCCGACCGACGCCTTCTCCTCCGGGGCCGTCCTCTGCGGGCAGCGCGCAGCGTGTCAGGGCCGGCCCGCGCCCGGCGCCCGGAGCGGACGGCACGGGACGGCCCTCAACGGCCCCAGCCCCCAGCCCCCTGCCCCCTGCCCCTGCCCCTGCCCCGGCCCCGGCCCCGGCCCGGCCCTCAGCCCAGCCCCAGCCCCCGGCCCGTCCCCGCCCCGCCGGTCCCCGCGCACCGAGGTCTTGGCGACGTTGCCGCGCTGGGTGATGTTCTTGCTGTGCTTCTCGTTGGCCATGCGGATGCGCTGCTTGGCCACCATGGTGCGGCCGCGCCGGGCCGGGCCGGCTCCGCTGCGCTGCGCTCCGCTCGCTGCGCCCCGCTGCCAGCGTCAGCACCGCGCGGCGCCGCCCGCCGGAAGCGCGCCCCCGCCACGTGACGCGGGACGGCGCCCGCCGCCAACCCGCGCGTCCGCCTCCGGCGCTTCCGGGGCCGCGCGCGCCGCGGCGGGCGGAAGCGCTCCCTCGGCGTCACGTGCCCGGCGGCGCCCCCCCCGCGCCGCGCGACGTGGAGCTCCCTGCGGCCGCCGCGCCGCCGCTCGCCCGGAAGCGGAAGCGCGCCCGGCCCTCGCGCCAAGATGGCGCCGCCCGCGCCGCTGCTGGCAGGTGGGCGCCGGGCCGGGGCCTGCGGGACGGGGGCGGCGGGGCCGGGAGCGGGGCCGGGTCCCGCTGTGCCGCCGGGCCGCGCCCTCGTCGCTCCGCGGCCGGGCCCTTAGGCCGCGGCCGCCCGCCGGGAGCTGCCCTCGTGCGCCCGCCCCGTGCTCCCGGCCGCTCCCCCCCCCCCCCTTCCAGGCCTCGCTTCCCGGCCCGCGGCTCCCTCGGCTCGGCCGCCCCCGGCGGAGGGAACGGAACGGGCCGGGCTGGGCTGGGCTGGGCCGGGCCGGGCCGGGCCTGGGGGGGCTGCGGGCCCTGCGGGCTGCCGGAGAGCCGCGGGGCGCGGTGCCGCTGCTGCCCCTGCGGAGCCGTCACGGGCCTCCTCGTGGCCCCCGTCCGTGCCTTTCTCTCCTTTAATTCGTTAAAGCCGCCTGTAGCGGGAGGGGTACCGGCTTCTGCCTTCCTCCGTTGCGAAGCTTTAAAAGCAGGGCCCGTTGTCTTGGGGTACCGGGGGCTACAGTTGTTCAGGCTGGTCCTGGCTGCGCGGTGCTGCCCGCGATCTGCTGTAAGGTCAGGTCCTGGTTTCTCTTTGGAGCCTGGTGCGGGAGCTGGGCAGTAGGCTCCAGCAGAGTGCTCAGAGTGCTGGAACGCACCCCTTTGGGGCACACGAGGACGTGCAATCTATCCGTGCAGTGGTTTGGCCAAACTAATGCTCTCGTGATTAAAACGTTCTCATCTTGAGCATTTCCGAGGTGCTGGGAGAGGGATGCATGGGGATGCGCAGCAAGTAAAGGAGCAGCTCTGGGGAGCGGTGTGAGGGGGGCGGCTGCAGGCAGCACCGGCTCCCAGCGCTGCGCTGCTATAGCTGCGTGAGGACCCCGTGGCGTGGCTCAGTACGAGCTCGGGAGGCCGAGCGGGAGCACTGGAGGTTTCTGGGCAGGCCCCTGCGTGCCGCCGGACCTGGTGCTCGCTGAGATAACCCGGCGGCAGCGTCTGCGGCTGTGCTGGAGCTGCTGTGAGGGTTGGTATCTGGAGTCCTGTTGGTGAGGAAAACGTTTTTCACCTCAGCTTTCATCCATAATTTGTTCAAACATCAACATTTTACACAGGCTGTAAGCCTTAGCTTTTAAGACAGAAGTGCTGTACCTTTTTGGTGTATACGTAGAGATATTTTTTTTTTTTAGCTTTGATCGTTTCTGATCTAAAAGCCTTACATTAAAAGCTACTGTCTGCTGCTGCTGTAGGAATGCAGAAGTCAGGTTTGATTATGAAGCATGCCATAGATCAGTTGCTTTGATCAGCATCATGAGATTGAATCTTGTACCTTTTTGGACTTCACCTGTAAATCATCCACATGAGGAACTTTTACTGAAATGAGTAGGATCTCACCTACGGACTGCCTGAAACGTTTGGACTTTTTGTGAGAAGCATTTAACGTACAGTAGTTCAGACACTTGCTGGAGACGGTGAAGAACTTCTTATTTTTGTTAATCCCTGTTCATCTGAACAACCTTGTACTTTATCGTTCTGTCCCGTATCGAGAGTGGGGGGCCCTGCCTCTGACTCCATCCGACACACCCGGCTTTGCCTCCCCCTGCCCCGGCACTCAGCGTCTGTTCCCTTCTTTGCCATGGCGCCGGTCGCGCTGCGGGCGTCTGACTTCGGTCTGGTCCCTGTTATTTTTTTTTTAATCCTGCAGTTACCCTGGATGAAGCCAGGTCAGCATCTGATATTCCGAATGTCCCTTTACAACCTTCATTTTTGCTAACTTTAAACTGCAAGAAGAGGAAAAAGTACTTACGGGTTTCAGGGGTCACAAACTAGATTACGGTTTTTGTTCGGGCAGTTTTCTGAAGTTGAAATGAGTATACTTTTGTTTACTTTTCCAGTGAGAGGATCTGAAGGGCTTTACATGGTGAATGGGCCACCTGCTTTCACAGAGAGTACGGCATTTCAAAGGTACTGCTGTTCCAACAATTTGTGACCTTTCGTACAGAAGAAATACTCTAAGTTGGAGGAAGGGACCCACCAGGGCCATTGAGTCCAAATCTGGACTGGTTTCTGTCTTTCAGATTTTCTTCTGAGAAGTAAATGCAGACTAAAATTGAAAAATGTATGAAAAAAATGTATTTTTTTTCCTTATTGTTCAGTGAACCTCAGTGGCTTTGAAGCCTTTACCCTTGCCTGACATCTAATTGCCCAAACAGTAATCACTGAACAGTTAGAATAGCGGAATTGGAAGGGACCTTCAGAGATCGCCTACTGCAGCTCTCCAGTTGCAGAGTAGATCGCTCTGTTACGAAGGGCTGCAGGAAGAAACTTGAGTTTCTTTTACTTTTTTTTGATACCTTATGCAGTGCGTTTTAATACTAATGTGCATTTCTTATTTCTCTAGGGACTCTGGAAAAAATTGCAAAGCTGTTACTTTTAGCAAGGACGGTTCCCTCTTTGCCTGGTGCAATGGAGAAAAGTTGGTTCATTTTATGATCCTAATCATTTAATTTGTATAAAGTAAATTGAGTCAGTTATGTTACGCTTACCTTATGTGTGTGAAGGCTATTGCTATTAATGAAAGCACTTGCACGTGCCTTAAGTGCAATTTAATTTGTATGTTGTTTGCAGTAATGGCTTTGTTTTCTGAATAGTTGATGAAAAAATTAGTTTTTCTCATATTTATAATGCTCCCATTTCTGTGGAATCTTGATATGACTTAGTTGGGGTTTTTGTTCCTGTTTCCTGATACCTCCCTTGAGACCTTTAAAAAGACCTTTAAAATATGTGGTCCAAATGCATGTTTTAATTCAGTTAGATCTTTGTTGGCCTTTTTTCAACTTTAACACTGGAAGCACGGATGGACTCTCCATGGACAGAGTATACCTGGTCTCCGACTCAGAGCCACAATGTGGCAGATCAAAATATGTGATATGTTTTGACCAGTGTTTCATGGAGCCAGTTTCTGTTGTGCTTGGATATCTGGTCTTAAAATGCGTTCTTTCAAAAATTTGGTAAAAGCGAGAGGAAAAATCAGCTCTTCAGCCAAATCTGGAACAGATCTAGGAGAGTCAAATACGTGAAAAGTTACCTTGGCAGTTAATTAACTGTTGTAAGCATGTTTTATTGACAATATCATTTTTTGGTTCCAGAGTGAATATTTTTAATGTTACCAGTGCTGAATTACTGCCTTCCTTTGATCTTCCAAAAGTAGTTTGCCTTGAATTCTCACCAAAGAATAACGTTCTAGCAACATGGCAGGCCTATACAAGTGAGTATTTTACCCACTATAAAAGTATGCAGGGTATGTGCATATTTTAATTTTGTTTGCAGACTTTCTTTTACCTGATTTGCCACTGTAGCATGTTCACTGCCTAAAAGAGCAGCGTGGAAAGTGTACACAAAAAGCTTGTGGTTAATCAAATATATAGTGGGGGAGGGAGGGACAGCATCTTCTGAAAGCTTCTGGTATTGACCGTTTCTTACCAACAGTAAATCGGTGCATGTACCAGCTATTGGTCTGTTAAGTAAATGGCATGTTCCCAAAAAATGCAAACTGCTCTTAGTGCAGAGTATGTTTCAGTAACACGCCGTTCAAGCAGCTTGTGTTTGTGTATAGACAAAGGCAATCATAAGCTGTCTCAGGAGTCATGTCCTCTGCTGGGCACAGCTAACGTAAGTGTTCTCCTTTGTCCAGAGGGATTTATTCTCTCCTCTGCCTCTGTGTGGAGTTGATGTTCCTAGTTTAGATATTCTCGGTCTTAATGAATTACGTGTCTAAAGTGCATGGTGTAAATGCTTCCTGCGATAGGAGGAGCTGGCCATGAGCTAGGCTTGTGGGAAGTGGTCTGGGACAGGCTGTAGGATAAGGTGAGGTGGTACTAGTGGCAGAACTGATGCCAGCTGTGGACTGTTAGAGAACTGTTAGGAGGTGGTTTTCTAATTGTTGGTAGTAACAGGTAGGTTGTAGCTGTAATCTGGAATGAGTTAAAAAAAAAAAAGTTTAAAACAAGCAGAGCTGTTTTATATGGCTTATAGATACAGCTGTGACTATTAACGTGTTGGACAAAATGTGTTGGATTCTTGTGAGAACACAGTGTAATAGTGGAGAATATACCTTCCATTTTTTGCCAAGAGAGCATATCTGATTTTGATTTAAAAACTAACAAACAAAAAACAACACAAACATGCATTTAAAAAGCTGTCCTAGCGTTGGTAGCCATAGTCTTGCAATGGGAGTAGAAACCCCATGCTTCCAAATGTTAGCTCTTTCTGCACACTGACAGACTGCAAGAAGACTTACGTTAATAGGTAAAGCAATTAATAACCTAGTAGTCTGTTAGGGAGTGGGATGCTTCCTCTAAGAAGTTTATGCGTGTTTAGATGCTTGTAGAATCATGAGGTGGAATGTTGTCGTGGTGAAGCAGATTTAATCCCAAGAGATCACCACTTTAATACATGTTTTTGTTGCAGCTGCTAAAGATGGCACAGCAGGGGTGCCCAACCTGCAACTTTATGATGTGAAAACTGGGAAGTGTTTGAAGTCTTTCATCCAGAAAAAGATGCAGAACTGGTAAGTAACTTTTCCCGGTGCTTAATGTTTGCAAAGAAATGTGGCTTCCAAGTTCTCGTGCTGGTAAGTGGAGCTTTTGGTGCGGTGTTGGCTTTCAAAATGTTTCCTGCTACTAGCTGAAAGTAAGTAACTGTGCTTGTTAGTACTTCTTACACAGTTATAGTTGTGTATTTCTTAGTGTAGATCCCCTATCATTTGGCATCAGAAAAAGAAAGCTGGGCAGGTGATAATCATAAGTTGAGCTGTATATTTTTTACAAGGTAAATTGTATATTTTTCAGATGGCAAGTGTCACTTGTCCATCTGAAATATATTGTGACTGAGCTTATTTAGATGTAAAATAGGAGGAAAAAATGCTGGACTGCTAAAGATGAGCAATGCTCATTGTTCCTAATTTTTTTTCTTTAAATGTAGGTGTCCCTGCTGGGCAGATGATGAAAGCATTTGTGCCAGGAATGTAAACAATGAAGTGCACTTCTTTGAAAACAACAACTTCAGTAAGGAAATGTTTCTATAAGATAGTTTAATTATGTTCTGTGGAGGCATCTTCTGTTTTTTTCACTTTCCACTTTTCCCTCTCATTTCTTCTGTTGCTTGTTTTTTATTTGAAGTATTGTCTGCATTCTATTTTAATTCTGGAAAATCAAAATCACTACATTTTAATGAAGTATGTTTTCCTTTTTCTTTAGTTTATCTTTTTAATACCTACTATGAAACACATTTTCAGATAAAAAGGCTTGGTTTTGTATTTTTACATTTAATGAGATTCAGGAAATAGAGAGTAGAAAATTGAGAGGAAATTCTCAGTAGAGAATGTTATCAATGATTACTTCTTTGTGTTGTGTGTATTTTGTCGATGAACTATTTGAAAGTGGCTCGTTAGAAAACTGATATTGATGGCAAAACTGAGGCTGTGAAGCTACGGGTATTTTTTCTTTCCCTCAAAGAATTTCACTACTATTGGTGGAATATTTGGATTCAGTAGAGGGAGACGTCAATAAAGAAAACAGGTCTAGTCAGACCTCTAGTTTATTGAAATCGGAAGTTAGTTTGCCTAGTGGAATAAATCCTTTGTTGTTACATATACTTCTCTTTGTTATCCATG
The DNA here is from genome assembly GCF_964211835.1 of Anser anser. Taxonomy (NCBI): domain Eukaryota; kingdom Metazoa; phylum Chordata; class Aves; order Anseriformes; family Anatidae; genus Anser; species Anser anser. Next base: position 28,651,662 of record NC_139729.1, on the reverse strand, counting down.
ATACAGACTCATGAGAAGGTATAGCTGAGTAATCCAGGCTGATGTTTTGTCATTAATGTCATCACATCTGTGACTTCTTTTTTGCAGACACTATTGCAAATAAACTGCATTTGCAAAAGGTTAATGATTTTGTGTTATCTCCAGGAGCACAGCCAACCAAGGTACTTCTGATGTTTTTCCAACTTTTTTTTGGTTTTCTTCAAAAAATACTGCAATTTTAGTACAGTGTATGAGTAATAAATAGACCAAGACTACGTGCTACCAAGAATATAGTCTGCAATAAAATCTCATGACTTTGTTTTAGGTTGCTGTGTATGTTCCAGGCAGTAAAGGTGCACCGTCGTTTGTTAGACTCTATCAGTATCCCAACTTCGGTGGCCCTCAGTCTGCACTAGCCAATAAAAGTTTCTTTAAAGCCGACAAGGTGACAATGCTATGGAACAAAAAAGGTATAGCAGCTCTATATTTAAACCTGGCATTCCGTTCATTTGTGATTTAATTACTTTGTTTACTGTGTGGGTTTTACATTTTATTTGCATATGCAGATGAATACCAAAGATAGCCATTAGTGCTAATGCAGTGTTAAGGTTACAATTCCCAGTACCCTGAAGAGCTCATAATTTTCCCATGTTGACTTCCATGATTATTTTTTTATATCATAATCCAGAGTATTTTATGTGTTGGAAAATTTTGCAATTGAATAACAAATTCAAATTTAATTTTGTGTTCTGTGGTAACATATTTAAACTGTAAACGTGAGATTATCTCAGAGTGTAAACTGTTCTGTAAAATTGTATAAAGAGATGTAATCATGATTGAGATGACTTGCACAGTCCTCTGCATGCTTTGCTGTTTGTGAGCAACAAGCTGAATAATATTAAAAAAAAAAAAGTTCTTTAGTTCAACCCATGTTGTCTGGAATACAGGGAAGGTATTACATAGCCCACGTGCGGTTTCTGTGTGATTGCATAAAATAGACGTACATACAAAAGCTGTTGATGATACATTTTATTCAAGGACTGATGGGGATGCTTGTTTTTTGCCTTACATGAAAAGCATTAGACGCTGTTGCTGCTACTGAACATCTTTTTATGGCTGCAAAAGTTTGTTCACTTTCTTATAATCCAATAGTAAATGAATAGCCTTGGCTTGTACTCTTAATTTGAGAAAGGAAAATAACAGTTTTGTTTGGGTTTATGAAAAGTTCATCAAAGAATAGAATGATAAAAATGATAATTATGATAAGAATGATAAAATCAGCGGTATGCGTGCAACTGATTGTAAAGTTCATTATCAAGTTAATGTCTCTTTGTGCATGGTAGTTAGTGAAAAAGCTTGTTATTTTTAGTAATTGTATTGAAATAACTGTCTATTCTATTAGCCACAGCTGTACTAGTCATAGCTAGTACAGAAGTTGATAAAACAGGTGCTTCATACTATGGAGAGCAAACTCTGCACTACATTGCAACAAATGGAGAAAGTGCGGTCGTACAACTACGTAAGTAGCTCTTGGGAATTTTTCATTGTATTAGAGCTCTCAGTAGTGGGAATTGCTGCTTCACCAGCTTTTCCTTAATGTCTGATGGTGTTTTTTGTCAGTGTAAAGTAGTATTCTTTACAAAAATGAAGTGTTCTTTAAAAAGCAATATTATTTAAAAAGCCTTCTTTTAACCCGCAGTATGTTTAAATAATCTACTTGTGAGAATGCACAGGAAGGGAACTGTGTTTTCTTTCTGAGGAAGGACCTGGACAACAGAGGCAGCTTAATGTTTGAGGATCCGAAATAGGCAGGAAAGTATTTTACCAAATGGAACAATCCTACGTGCAGTGTTAGGCATGTGATTGATACTGTCAGTAATGCCCATCTGGAAGGAGCAAGCACTCATTTTCAGTGTCTTGTTTGTACTGAAATCTTCATAAATTTCCTCTGGGTAGTATTTTTTCCATTATCTTAAGTTTTTGCTGTTATGTTAAATACTTGTCTTGTTTGGGATTATAAAGAAGCTAGTTTGTTGTGAAGATTTCAAAACACTGGGGATGTGATGATGTAAACAAGTAATACCTAAGTGACTTTGGAAGAGAGATTGTGACTATGTTCCTTTCAATACTAGCGTTGATCAGGGTAACATCGCCAGCTTGCCTTCTGTAGTAAAACTTGTGGTTGCAAGTACTATGCCCTGTTTCTCTTTGTTGCTAACTTGACTGGAGGGAAAAATAATCAGTTATAATTCAGTGTCTAGAATCTCTCTGGGGGCAGTTTACTGCATTAAGAATGCTAGTTCTTAAATTCCATGCTTATTAAAACCTTCTTTGACCTTTGAAGTTACTTCAAATGCATCTTTATTTAACAAGAGGTCTGTCATGAATTCTAATTTAATTCAGCTTCTCATTTTCAAGGGGGATAAAGGGTAAAGCTTTTTTTTTCTTTCCTAAGGAAAGCAAATACTGAGCACTTGGAGTGAGTGCTGCCTCATTTCCTATGGATCTTAGAAGTCTTTTCCAACCTGAATGATTTTATGATTTGAATCATCTGGTTGCTTTTGAGGTCCAGTTTTGAAGCTTTTTTTCACAGAAGCATGGGGGGGGGGGTGTTCAGTTTTGATTAATATGTCCTACATCCTTTGCCTTAGCTGTTGAAGCCCATATAAAGCTGCCATAATCTCTTCAGCTGCTTACTGTCGTGAAACTTGTAGGAACATAATTTTCTTTCAGACCTCTATCTCTGCAATTGCATTTGGGTAACGTTATCTAAAAAGATTTAAGAGGGAAGGCACGCAGTGTGATTGCACAGCTGAAAGATACTGAGGTTCCTGAAGATACTGAGGATTTAGAATAACAATAAACGGTTCAATTCAGTTTAGTATTTTGAGGCAATGTTCGAAGTTAAGAATTAAGAATTAATGCACTTGGCACTTACCTGAAACGTACGTAAAGGTAATCAGATTATGAAGTGTTATAATGACCTATGGGTCTTATTCATTCTTCTGTATCTTACATGAATTGAGATCACTAATCCATCATTTTTTCAGTATCTCCTAATGCTCTACCCCCCAGAATAGCTTCCAATAATACCAAGTTTTAGTCAGTATGCGTGAAGCCATTTTTTGTCCTCTCCCACTTCAAAATCTGTCTTAAAAAATACCATTCACGAGCATGGTACAAAGGTAACTTAAATCAACATTTTTAGCTCTACAAAGCTGAGCTATTTTATAGAGTAGAAGAGGAACTAGTATCCAGCTGGTATAAAATTCCTGTTTTTGCAGGTTTCCAGTGGGACAGTTTGAGATGGTCCTGAGATACCATTCTTGAATAACGAGGAAAAAAGATAAAGGATTTTTTTTACATGAAAACATATGCTTAAAGTGCTGATGCTGACCCCAGAGAGGTAATTTGGACTGGCTACAGTTATTGTTGCAAACCTTAACTAAAATTATGAGACAATTGTTTGTTTCTACTGTAATTGTTAGCAGAATTCATTTTCAGTCAATAATTAGATTATAGGATTTTAGCAAAGCGTGGAGTTAAGAATCATTGGTATCTTTTCGGTGCAAGTGAAATAGTATAATCTCGTAACAATGGCTGCATGTTTTCCTTTTCCTTTAGCTAAAAATGGTCCTATTTATGATGTTGTTTGGAACCCCAATTCTGTCGAGTTTTGTGCTGTGTATGGTTTTATGCCTGCCAAAGCAACAGTTTTTAATCTGAAATGTGACCCTGTGTTTGATTTTGGAACCGGTCCTCGCAATGCTGCTTACTACAGCCCCCACGGACACATCCTAGTACTAGCAGGATTTGGAAATCTCAGGGGACAGATGGAAGTGTGGGACGTTAAAAACTACAAACTCGTTTCCAAACCAGTAGCCTCGGATTCCACATACTTTGCTTGGTGTCCTGATGGGGAGCACATTGTAACCGCTACCTGTGCTCCCAGGCTACGAGTCAGTAATGGCTACAAGATATGGCACTACACTGGCTCTCTTTTACACAACTATGAAGTTCCATCAAATGAAGAAATGTGGCAAGTTTTCTGGCAGCCATTTCTGGATGGAGTGTTCCCAGTGAAAGCAGTGAAGTACCAAGCAGTTCCAAGTGAATTGCCAAGCGCTGAGCCAAAACCTGCCCAGGCATACAGACCTCCGGCCTTGAGAAACAAACCTGTGACAAGTTCCAAGCTTGTAAGTAGACTGCCATATATGTACTTAATTGATTTGTTTCATTGTTTTGCCTGTCTTTGAAGCTTGGTCTCAAATATGCGTATATTTTTTTATAAGGGACACTAGAAGAGTAACCAGAGTGACAGGAGTATTACATTTTTCTTGAGAGGTTTTCTTAACAGTCCTCTTTGACCAATTATTTGCTCACTGTTTGCAAGAGTTTGTGCTAGGAACAGAGTTTTCTTTCATCCAAACACTGTTCTTTCTCAAGGTGGTTTGCAGACTTTTAAAACCGTTCTCTACAACATGCACAAGAACAATAAACTATAAATTTAGTTTACAGTGGAACTTGGTACTTGAGTTAGGATAGGTCCCACCTTACCAGCCTGCTCTCTGCTCCCAACTTGTCATATGTGTTAACTGTTAATTGAGGAGGTGGGGAGGGGGGGCTAAAGAACTTTCTCTTTCCACTAACCAAAACAACAACTGTAAAACAACCCAGTTGTTTTTTCTTTCTTGTCACAGGGAGCTTGATTAAAAAGTTCTCAGCAAAAGCAAAACGCCAAGCTGTTCTATTCCTGTTTGATTTCCGCTCCTCCACCACCTCCATAAAACATGATGATTTTGCTTTTTTGCTGGACATATGTAAAATATTCAGGAAATATAAGACAGTACCACCTAAAAGGGAAAACTTGAGAATGGAGGAGTTTAAACTCATTTTCACCACAAGCCTTCCACTAGGAGAAAGGGCATGTACTTTTTTTTCTATCACAGTTCACCTTTGTCTATGGTGTTGTCTTAAATAAATTTGGAAGTGTTTTTTTCCTTCTTTGTACTAATATGGAATAGAGGTTTCAAAACTTAATTTTGCCTGTCCTGCAGCATGAGGATGAGCCACCTCAGAACATGAAACCACAGTCAGGAAGCAGTGAAAAGCCACTCTCTAAAACAGCTCTCAAAAATCAAAAGAAACATGAAGCAAAGAAAGCTGCTAAACAGGTACTGCAAAAGTAATTCTTTCAAGGATAATGTTAAACTAATTTTCACAATGCCAGTGATCAGTCTCAGAGCAGCGACATTAGTTTTACTGAAAGCCATCCCCACAGATTTTGCATGTGCTCACTTCTGGGGAGGGTGGTAGATGTGTTAATTATCCTTTCGCATCTGCCTTAGTCATACTTAAAAATAACAGCTGTGGTTAGTTGCTGCAGGTGTTAGATGAAATGAACGTCAATATGCAATTCTGCCTTTTCACCTGCAAGGTGAATCTGCAAGGTTCTTTCCAGACTTGGGTAGGAAGTGAGAATGGGCTTGCTCTGCAGGTCAGGGCTGAGGGGTGTTACCAGGGCAGACCAAAGAGAGCTTGTTCTTCTGTTTCATTTCTTTGCTGTTCTTCACCTAAGCAGATAAAAATCAGCTTTTGGTATTAGCACTCCAAATTTTACAGACTTCTGAAGTAATAATTTATTAAAATAAGAGCTTAGGTTTCTGAATTTATTACACTGTCTTTGAGCCTTTTCTTTGTCTTGAAGAGATGATGACCTGCCAGTCTCCTTTACAAAATATTTGTGTATATGTCTGTCATGTCATCCTTACTGGTGTTTTCCCATGCTATGTATGGTTGGTGTCTTCATGAAGTAGAAATTAAAGAAGAAACAAGGTGAGTGGCATTCCAAGGAAAACCGTTATGTATATAATAGGTAATACAAAATAGCATAGCAAGTCATATACAAATTTTAGAGAATATGAGCAAATCAGAGGAGGAAGAAATATTAAATGGAGCAATTCAAATGATGAAAAAGATTTTTCAGGCCTGCTGTAATCTAAGGTATTTCCTGTAGATAATGTGATTTATTTATTATTTTTTAAATCTGCTTACAGGAGGCCAAAGCTGATGGCAACCAGGAACCTACGCAGTCCTCAGCATCCCAGAGCACACCACGGAGTGCTGTGCCTGCTGTGACATCAGGAGATCCTGAAATTGATAAGAAGATAAAGAACTTAAAAAAGGCAAGGGGATTTCTTAAATGAACATCAGATTTTTCTAAGAGATGTTTTTTAAAGTCTAGTCTGACTGTAAGATGACCTGAGCTCAACAGGGTAGCTTTTACTTAGATCGTAATTTCCTGAATTTGTAAACCAACTTCCTTGGCTTTTTCATTTACTAAAATAGTAGAAGTCATCACTTGCCAAGACTCCTAAAGATCTTCTCAGTCTAGACAGCATAGAAGCCACTGAAAGGTGCATGGAAATGCATTCCAGCCTGCGATTTTGAATACTGTTGGATGTGCGACAAAATCCTCACAACTGAGGATTTTGAATCCTCACAACTGAGTATAGCTGAAATGCCTTTACGCTTATAAAGGCAGCTGTGGGAGTTTCTTGCTCTTGCTGCTTTCACCAGCCCAAGATGATCTGGGAACATGCCTTGATTCTAAGCAAGACAAATCTACTTTCCCTAATCTTAAGGCTGTTTTGTTTTGGTTTTGTGTTTTTTGAGGGAGAGAGAGCGAGCTTTTGAACATTGTTAAATCTTGAGTCTGAGAAGGGAGCAGTGATATGTGGCTTGAGTTTCTTCCTAACCTCTAAGTGGTATGAGTGCAAAGTTTACTGCCAATTTCATAAGTTCTTGGATTTAAATAATTTTAGAATGGAATTTGCTCAATTAAGGCTAGAGAATCTTCCCCATTCCTGCAAAATCCATCAGGGCTTTTTTTCCTTTTCGCCACCTCCTGCTATTCATGGTCCTCTGTTACGTCCTGGGCCTCAAAGGAAAATATGTGGTGAAGAGGGATACCGATGCTGTAGGTGTCATTTCTGAAATGGATTTGGCCCTTCAGTCAGATGATGCATGGTGTTCTGGTTTCAGAAACTAAGCATTCCTGTTCTCTAGGTTGTCTCGTTCTTGGAAAAAAAAAAGAATCTCTTTTATTGGTGGGGAATTCTGGATTGAGCATCTGGAGATGCTTAAAGAAAATGTCCCTTCCACATTGAGAACTGCCTCCTGGTAAATTTAGCAATTGCAAGTGCAGGAACTTTTAAGACTGTTTTTTCTGTTCTTGGTTCACCTATATACATATTTATTTTCACAGAAACTAAAGGCAATTGAGCAGCTAAAAGAACAAGCAGCTGCTGGCAAACAGCTAGAGAAGAATCAGGTACTGTTAAGATTTGGGTAGCTTGCTTGAGTTGGATTTTTACCCCTGTGTTTGGTGTGTGTTGCTTTGTGATGATTATGCTTACGTTTTGTAAGATTTTGATGTGATGCATCCTTTCAATTTCAAAATCAGAGACAGTTCCTAGCAGCAAGCATTCAACAAAACGCACGGAGAGCAAACCTGATGTTTGTTTAGTTGGTGTCCCCACCTCTGTTGCTGTACCCCCATCAAATGACCCATTTGATTCATCATGTGGCCATGTTTGCTATTACCACCACTCCTGTGTGTCATGTGGGAATGAGTACTAACACTGACCAAATGATGCCAATGTACAGTGGCCAAACAAGTGTGAGAACTCTCCTATGCTGCCCCCTCTGATATCCCTGTGCGCTTCTTGCACATGGGATCGCTTCAGCCTGCAGTACCCCTTGGCTCAAGCATGGAGTCAGGCTTTCTTTGAACTAAATACTGTAGATGTAAGGGATGATACCATGGGATAAGGCACCAGGTGTGCGTTTGTTGCTATACTTCTAGCTCTACTGGCTAACTCAGAAGTTGCCTAGTGGTGATGGCCATTAGTTTCCTGGTTTATATGGCAAGGATTATGTCATATTTTGGAGATGTTAGATTGCGGCAGGACAATGGGAAAGAAGGGCAATGTGAGATTGGGGCAGAGATAGCAAGAAGATGAAGAACAGCAGTCAGTGCTTGGGGTAGTCTCGGACTGAGTGCATTACTGAAGAACACGCTGCAATGTAAGTGCTCAGATGACGAAGTGTGTTGTCTGTGGCAGCCTCTCCTGTCTGCCGCTCTCCCAGCTAGGTGACAGCTTCCATCAGATGGGCAGTGAGGCTGTACAGGCAGGATGTGACAGTGTTTGTTTCTTTGTCTGTTTCATCATCTAACCCAGTTTCCAGTGATTTTAAGGTTTATTTTAATCTCTCATTCTGCTGCAGAGCGGAGTTATACATAACTTAGTTTTACCTTCATAAATACAGCTTTTTTGATTTCCCATATAATAAGCTGTGTTACCTTGTGCTTTTTTATTCTAGTTGGAGAAGATTCAGAAAGAAACTGCTCTCCTTCAGGAACTGGAAGACTTAGAACTGGGTCTCTAAAACTTCATGGAACTCCAATGTGCTGTTAATAAAAACTTCATGCAAAATCTAATATATATTGGACATAATAAAAAGTTTCAGGAAATGACTGATGCAGAAGTTTACAGATTTCCTGCACGCATTCATTTTTAAAAGCTTTCTGAAAGATTTGTGCACATGTGAAATTGTAAACAAGTAATATCACAACAGCCAGTTCTGTTGCTGTTCAAGCCAGAAATGTGCTCATGTTCGTAAAGCATATCAAAAAAAATAAAAATCAGAAGCATTCTGTTGGGTATGAGGAGGGAAGGCGATGCGGTTTACCTACTTAATAGCTTTATTATATTTAAAAAGACATGATCTTTATGCAATTATGGGATGTAGATAAAAAATAAAGAGCATTTAATAATAAAAGTAGTTCTGTTCTTCTGTTACAAGGGAGGAATGTTTAAAATAACAAGGCCGTGCCACCACAATCAAAAATAATGCACCAATATAATGCATTTCCAGGTACTGCAGCAGCAATGATGCTAGTCTCTTTACTCGTGACTTTATTTTTCTTCCAATTCTCTTTTTCCCCTTTGCTTTTTTCAAGTCTTTGTGTTTTTTTGTTGTCTGTTTTTTAAAGGTCGCAAACAAAAGTCAAAGTATGCAGGGGAAAGGCGCTAACGGGTTTTACGCTGTGTCGTCCAGCGCCCAAACCCCAGCTGGGAGGGTTTGCTGACCACCAGGTGCGTTCGGGGCCCGGGCCGTGCCCCCTTCTCCCGCGGCGTCACGCCTCGGGGCCAGCCCGGGAGCCTTTTCGGTCCCGCAGCTCCGACGTCCGCCGCCCTCGCAGCGCACGGGTGGCGCTCGGAGCGGGCTCTCCGTTACCTCTCGAGCTGCTCCCCGGGCACAGCCGCGGGCCGGCAGGAGGTGCCGCCCGCGAGGAAGCGGGGCGCTCGGTGCCGCGTCGCGGCAACCCCGGCTTCGGCGCTGCAGCGCCCGGAGGGGCGGCGGCGGCCCCGCCTCGCGCGGGGCCCGGGGCCGGGGGCGGGCCGGGGCCGGGGCCGGGCGGCGCCTGCGCGGATCCCGGCGGCGCTCGCGTGACCTTGGCGCGGCGGCGGCGGCGCTGGGGCGAGATGCGGGCGGCGGGGCCGGGGCTGGGGCTGCTGCTGCTGCTGGCGCTGGCGGCGGCGCCGGGCGGCGGCTCGGCGGAGCAGGGCGGCCTGCCGGCCAAGAGGCTGCGCATGGCCTACGCCACCGGGCCGCTGCTCAAGTTCCAGATCTGGTGAGCGAGCGCGGCCGCAAGATGGCGGCGCCGGGCGGGCCCGGCCTCACCCCCCCCCCTCCTCTGCCGCCGGGGCCCCGCTGCTGCTGCGGCGGCGGGTCCCGGCCCTCGGGTCCCGGTCCCGGTCCCGGTGGCGGGGCGCGGGCCGCGGGGGGAGCCCGGGGCCGGCGCGCGGGCGGCGTCCGCGGGCCTCAGCGCGGGGCGGGCCTGGGCTCGGGGGGGCCGCGGCGGGGAGGGGGCTGCCGGCGGCCCCGGGCCGTCAGCGGGGCTCGGGCGGCGCCGCGGCGGCCTGAGGGGGCCGGGGGGGGAGGCGGGGGGAGCGCCTCGGGGCTGCCCGCCGCCGGGAGCCGTCGTCCGGTTCTCAGCCGGCGCGGAGGCGCGGGCGGCCCGAGCCGAGGGCGGCTCTGCAGCAGCCAGCCCGGCCGCCCCCCGGCGGGGGTAACCGGGCCCGGTGCGCTGACCGCGGGCGGCCCGAGGGGCAGGTAAAGCCGAGGGCGTGAAGCGGCGCGGTGTCGCCCCGCGTGGGGCCGGCGGGCGCGGGGCAGGGCGATGCTGAGGCCGGCCTCGCGGCCCGGGGCTCTTCCCTGGGGACACGGATGAATCCTCGGTCACCGGCCTTCGGCGGAGCGCTCGGCCTAGCGCCGGTGGGCGACACGGCTTTGGGTAAGAACCGCTGCCTGGCCAGCTCTCAGGTCCTTGGTGTGCAACTGGGTTGCAAACAGTTTTCTTTGGCAGGAAGCGTTTTAGTTTCCTTTTAAATAAAAGCGATTCGTGAGCTGGGTGAGTTGTGGTGATGCCAGGCTTGCAGCGACCTTAGCACGGAGCGCTTCAGTGTCGGTGACGATTCCTGTCTGCGTTTAGTGTCTCCTGAGGCTACAGGCGGGTGTTTGAGGAGTACATGCGGGTCATTAGCCAGCGGTACCCAGACATCCGAATCGAAGGGGAGAACTACCTTCCTCAACCTATATATAGGTAAGCAAATCACGAGCAGTGCTTCTTTTTTTTTTTTTTTTCTCTTTTCCCCAATGTGCATGCTCATGGTGAGTGGTGAACGTGTGCCTTTGCAGTTAAATAAAATTGAAAATCGAAGCTTACAAAAGATTTTTTTTTGCTGCTGTGTTTGCTTGCAAGCATGGCGTTGTCTCCCTTCCAGATACGTATGTGGTAACGTGTGTATGGAAAACTGAGGCGGTTTCTGTGTTACAAGGCCTGGTGTGCTCCAAGGAAATCTAAAGTAACCCGCATAGTCCATGTTGCTCACAATGAAGTTTTGCAGCTTTTCATCGTATTATATCTGGATATAAGTTCTTGTTTGTTGCTCAGGCTTGTGCTCTTAGTGTCTATTTCTTGCAATAGGTCAAGGTTGCAGGGTAGGGAAAACCTGGTTTTTATCACGTAAATCGGGGGAGAGGATATTGGGGGATCTTAACCACAGCGCAGGGGGAAGGCAGGAAACCCCAAAGAAATCTGGAAAAATGGAAAATGAAAACAGCATTTACCGCTGTTATCTAAACCATCATGTACACACTAGAGAGTGGTGCCATAGTTACTGTGGTGGCTTCTGAGCCACTTCTTGACCTACTTACCCCTAATAAGCACAGTGGTAAGATTGGTACGAGACTGAATTCCTCAGCGCTCGTTTGCGCTCTGGGTATAGCTCTAATTCCTGCAGAGCACCGTGGAGTTCTCTGCACCTGCTGGAAAGCTGCTTTAAGAGGAAGTAGCGCATACCAGTTGAACACATCTCTATAATATGGAACAGCTTCTTCAAGAAACTAAATGCATTCTCTAGTTTAGATGTATGTAAGTTGAAATTCCTGTTTAAGGTCTGGTTGGGAAAAAAGAACAAATCTGTATGTGTGGCATACAACACTGGTATCCTGAGAATGCGTGTTTTTGTTCATGTGTGTTGCTTTTATGGGTTACAGGTATTTTTAAAGACAGATAAGTTTACTTGAAAAATTGTATATTTCCTCTGAAACTCTGGACTGTACATTATGAAAATTATTCTAATGAGATAAATCATAGCTATGTGCAGTAAAGTTGTAATGGGAACGTTCTAAATCACTCTTATGTATTGTCTTTTGATAGGCATATAGCATCCTTCCTGTCAGTCTTCAAACTAGTATTAATAGGCTTAATAATTGTTGGCAAGGATCCATTTGCTTTCTTTGGCATGCAAGCTCCAAGCATCTGGCAGTGGGGCCAAGAAAATAAGGTAAACTGTTTGCTTTCATCTTTTATTTTTGAAAAGCAGTTTTAGAATGGCTTCATGAGGGTGCTGTGGGGGAACTGAACATTGCTGCTGGCTTAACGTAAGCACGCTGTAGTCTTATCAGAGCCTTCAGGCTTCTGTAACTTTTGGTTTAATTCCTGGTATTTCTCTTTCCAAGCTGATGATGCTGTAGAGGGACAGATGAGGTCAACATTACTGATAAAGATGTAACACTGGTTGCTAAAGAAACGCCGCAGTTATTAAGAAGGCACTCTGCAGGTTTTTTTTGTTCTGGTTTGTTTTTTAAGGGCTCAGGTGGAGTTTCAAGCTGGTATTGTTATTAAAACTACAGCTTCCTTTTTCTGTTGTCTCATGGCTATTTTGCAGTGGTTGCTTTTGTCCAATTTTAATACATTAGGCATACAATTTGATCGTGGTTAGAAAAATCAAATTGAAATTCTGTGGGTTTTTTTTTTTTCAGAACTTACTTGGGTATGACAGACTCTGACTTGTGGGTTGAATATCCCCGTCAGTCAGTACTGATGATACTAACAGATCAATGGCATTGTACTCTGATTTATAATAACCCTATTCCAGATTTATTCTATTAAGCAAAAGCAACGTATAAGTCTGTTAACCTGCATACATTTCGCTTGTGCACAGACCTCAAACAGCTACCCAGTGCAGCTGGTCTGCGTGTGTCTTCAGTCAGGTTGAACGTACGGAGGCTGTAACATACCGCCTTAGTGAAATGGGCCAACTGCAGGACCGAGCTGGGCTGGCTGTGACGTGCCCGTGGTGTCCTCAACAGCTGGCATCTCCCACGCTAAATCCACGGGCATCGCAGCACCCGGTGTGACTGTGCCCTTCTGCATGAAGAGGGAATTAAAGCGGTGGTGGCCATGGGGTGAGGTGCTGCATTGCTGGAGATAGCATCAGTTCTTGCGGAGGCACCAGTGCACAAAGAAAATTCTAAATTATTAGTTTGAAGAAATGCTCCAGGGTTGGCAATTGCTGCGAACAAGGCAGTTTGACTTTGCTGTGTGTCTAGGCCTGCAGTTGTTCAATTTCTGTGTTAGATTTAAGTGTTACTCTGAAAATGACAGGCAGTGTGTAGGAACATCTGCGTTCCCTTGTCATCCTGCAAGTGCCACCTTAACCACATACTTCTGCAGACGGGCTGTTGAGATGTGCGGAGATTTGTGGAGGAAGGGAGAAAGAAGGTGCAACTTTGCTTCCTTGAATCAGAACTGTGAGCTGGGTGCTTTCAGAACAATTTTCATACCTGTCGTTGAAAGACAATGTGCAAAATCTTTTTACAGAGAGAACGAAGGGATGATGGCTGTGCCACTTTAAGACTACTTAATAAATTGCAAAGGGGAGTACAAAGATGCCTGTGAACTTCAGCACTTACAAGTGAATAAAATAAGCTGTGCTTTGCACGGCCAGTGTCTGGGATTCTCTCTGTTCTCTTCCAGGTTTATGCGTGTATGATGGTTTTCTTCCTGAGCAACATGATTGAGAACCAGTGTATGTCAACAGGTGCATTTGAGATAACTTTGAATGGTGAGGCACGAACTTTCTCTTCTGGGAATCCTGGTGCATGTGTACACGGATCTGTGAGAGCGGTTTGTCAGCTGGGAGGGTGAGGGGTGGCGTTACGAAATGGGTGGGTTCCAAAATGCGATGGTGCGTGTAATGCCTCCCATCCTCAAACTTCAGATGTTACATGTCACAATACATGATGAAAATTGTGCATGTCTTACAATACAGTCAATTACATGTATTTAACAATTGCAGTGTAAAAAAAACAGGGGAATTGGAGTAGCTGTATTGTGTTTTCTTTGTGTGTGATGTGCGTTAGGGAAGAAACGATCAACTAGAGGAACAGTTTCCAGTTAGATGCTTTCGCTGTCCAGTTTTTAAATACGGTTTAGACTTGCAGTCATGTTAAGTCTATTGATATTCCCAGAATTTCCAGTACTGGTAGACAGCAGTACTGATGTCTCTGATTAAGAGTCTGTGGACCTTCTGCCTTCAAATAATTCTATGGTTTTAAAGATTATGTAAGCTTGATGGTACGATTTTTTTCAGGCTGTAGGTGCAGGTCTGTAATCTAGTTCTGTGCTTTGTTTCTCAATTTATAATTGTGCAGGGTGCATTTCAATGTAGTAGTTCCTAAGTTGAGCTTTATACTCCAGAACCTTTGTAAGGACTGACTGCATCGTATCAGAGTAGTTGAAGCAGTGTTGATCCAGGTATTTCTCTCAACAAAAAATTAGTACCAACCTGCGTAGATTCCTAGATCTTTTAAAGTTTGTGTGTAATCTAGCCCTACATGTTTCCTTGTCAATTTAACTATGTTTTCTCCATGTGTTTTGTGGTAGATGTTCCGGTGTGGTCTAAGCTAGAGTCCGGCCACCTTCCTTCCATGCAGCAGCTTGTACAAATTCTTGATAATGAAATGAAGCTCAACGTGCACATGGAGTCAATGCCTCATCATCGATCATAGCCCCATCTAACAGCACTGAAACTTCTTGTAAGTCTTCTTCCAGTCGCCTGCTGCCTGTTCACTTGGCCGTAAAGGGCTGTATGTTGCAGATTGAACGCCGTATTTGATATTTGTTCATTTGAAAGTGTTTTACTGAAGAAAAACCCCAAACAGTTCTAGTGACTTTCAGTTAAATGACTTCACAGGTACTGTTCTGGTGGGAGGTTTTGTTTTGGGGTTTGTTTCAAAACTGGGAGCTGGTTTTCCGTTGGCCAGAAAAAGCCTCGAGTTAGTGAACTGTATTAGACATCAGAAAACACGCTTCATTATGTGCCTTCTGATAGTCTACGTGCGAAGGATTTGTCTACACTTTGTAACCTAGTTGAATTGCATGACCCTAGAAAGCAGAACATGCTTTCTTGCCTTTATCTGTGTGCTATACTGTTTTAGCCTTTTGCAAACGTTCCTGGACTGTTAGTAGCAGAGGTTGAGTGGTCATATCCATGCTTCTGTGCTTTATGATGGGCCGGTTCTGTGTTTCGGCATCGGTTGTGTCTTTCAATACATTTAGCTTACGGTTCTTCACAGGAACAGCGATGTGCCAGGAAAAAACTGTCTTGGTGCAAAAGTGGAGAATCTACATTTAAGGGACCACTCGTTAATTATTGATTGAAAAAACTGGGGTACAGTTTTTTTGCAAAAGAATGCTTCGGATTTGGAGACTGATTGCTTGGCGTTACCTTGCCAGCAGACACCCCACTCTCAAGTGACAGACCGTGTGCTGCCCAGCTCTTCTGACCTGTTGATGCCTCCCTCTACAAACACTTGCACAGCTTCATGAAATGGGGAGGGCAATTCAAGGAGGTTGATGCATCGAAGTAGCAGTGCAGGGAATATGAGAAACCATTGACTTCTGATTTTTGCAGACATACCTTATTTATTCAGTTAAGTCCAGTTTGTCTGCTGGTAATACAGCAGAAGTCAATTTAATTGTGAAGTTGTTTTGTATTTTAGAAATGTCATTATTTAAAAGTTTGGTATTTCCAGTACTTTTTAGATCTGCATGCTGAAGCCCGACATCCTGTATGTACAGATTTTACAAAGACAGCGTTCTTTGTGTTGCAAAGTAGATTTTGACATTTTTAAGCTTACAACACGTGCTAAGACTGTTCTTTTGTAGAGTCCTCTTTAAGAGGATGTAAGTTTCAATATAAAATAGAAAGCCTTCAGTGGTGTTTCTATCCACATGGAAAATAACTCTACATGTCGAGATGACTGGTAGTGAGGCTCACTGCCTGCGTTCTAGTGTCTCCTTATGTAATTGATACTAACGTAGTATCACTCTGATCGTATCCTCGTAGATAACTGTTCAGAATAAAATAATAATAATCCCCTCTTGTCATGAGTTACAACCTCACAAGAGACACTGCTTATAATTCAGTTTTTTATTACCTGAAGCACACAGAGCCTGCCTTTCTTCCTACTTTACAGCAAATGCATTCTGTTTGGGCAGTGCTGACTACGGGCTTGCTAGTTTAACTCGGGAGTATTTTCCTGCTGTAACACTTCTCTCTATTTTCAGGAATTAAGTGGTGATTTCCAAGGGCCGCGTGTCTCGGACCAATGAAGGCCTGTACTGAAGACAGCTTGCTGTTGGTACAGACTGGATGCTTCTCTTGCAGTCACGTTGTGCCTCCTGAAAAAACCTTAATGAAAGACATCTTTCAGTGCTGGCGTGTCTCCAGATACTGCACATTCATGGAGTGCAATAATACTGTATAGTTTTTTTAAGATTTCATTCGACCAGTTCACAGCTCAACAATGCAGGCATTACTAATTGTAACTTATTTTATATTCATGTTTCACACGATGGCAGATTGAGTTGATACCTAATTATCCCTTGGAAAAAGTTTGTTTAATCTGTTGTATTTTATATGGATTTATGTTCTTTTTGTAGTTTAAAATGAAGTTATAGGAGTGTCTGATATTGTCCTAATCTGTTAAGTAATTGACAGCTGTCTTATCAAATATCTCTAATGTGGTTAAAGCAGGGTTGTATATTTTTCAAAATATATGGCAGAGTTGAACAGTGCATATATACTAAATTATATGAACAAAATTATATGCAGAGTGATTGCATCATTTTGTGAATTCAGTAAAAATTAAGGTCAACTGCTTTTTAAATTGTGTTGGCCAGCTGAAGAGGTTTTCCTGTGACCATTCTGAAGAGTTGAAAAGCTGGGCCTTTCTACTGTCCTAAATAGAAGCTAAGGAAATTAATTTAAATAAAGAGTTCTCATTGACTGTGTGAAGTACCTTGTTTGAGTCACTGATGGTGGTGATATTCTTAGAATTGTAACCGAAAAATACATAAAGAGTCCACTTCCCAAAGTCAGTGGTGTGTTCATTGTCTTCTGTGAGTGCCTTACAGCATCTGTGTCCTGTTAGGATTGTTGTGCACAGCTGTTTTCTCCCCACCGGTTCCAAACAATGTTTGCAAAAGCCAGACTCTGTCAGTTCTTCACTGACAAACCCACCTGTGCTGTGCCCGGTGCCTGCGTGAACCAGGGGGTGTTGGGCAGCCTGCATGCCACGGCTTTGGGAGTTGTGATCAGTGAGAGCTGCTTGATGTTTCGGGGCACTGCATTAAGCCGTGCTTCATGCCTGAGTTTTGAAATGTGAAGCAGAGGTCGGTGCCACGCTCGGGATGAAGGGTGGGATAATTCCACTTCCCACAGAAGTGGTGTGGGGTCCCTGCTGCCCAGGCCCCTCTGTGTGCCTGCTCCCCCAGCCTGGTGCCTGCGTGGGGCCACGGGGAGGCCGACAGCCTGGCTGAAGCTCTGTGGCACCCGTTCCTCGGGTCTGCCAAGCCTCGGTTATGATTGTGGTGCGGGTGCTGTGCTGGAAGAACCTCACTGGATTAAAGTAATGTCTCAGCTTTCTGGGGGGAGCTGAGGGTTCTCCTCAGCTGGGCTTCCTGTGTCAGTGTGACCGGTAGGTGTGCAGCCCCTGTCACCTGGCAGAACGAGCACGGTTGAAACCTGCAGCTCATCTTCATTTCATCTCCTGACCAAGGTAGGTAGCTGCTGGGGACCCGCTGTGGCCGAGGGGGTGCTGCCTGGCTGCTCCCGGAGGGCACTCGAGCTGCGTCCCACCGGTGAGCGGTGGCAGCCACCACCCCCTCCACTGCGTGTGGCACGGCCGGGTGCGGGGTGGCATCCACCAACGTGAGGCGCGAGGAACCACAGCGCTTGTGTGGGGATGGGGGTTTGCACGTGTTGGTTCAGCCTCCTGTGATGGCACCTCTGAGGGGGCTTCGGGGAGCTCCTGTCCTAAGGACCAGGCGGAGGCTGTAAAGCCCAGGGCTGCCATTTTACACCGTGGCAAGGAAGCTCCTGAAAGTTGCTGCTGCTGGAGAGCTGTGCAGCGAGCGCTGGGTGGCTACAGCAGGTGCTGGGTGGGATTAGGCTTCTGTGGAAGCTGCAGCTCTCCGATTGTTGGGGTGTTGTCCTGGGGCTGTCCTCAGGGCGGTGGCATCGCTATCGCTCCAGCTCGCCCTGCCTGGGAGGGAGTTGTGCCCGGGGCCAAGTCCTCTCCCTGAGAATAAACGTGCTCAGGTTTCCTGCTGGGTCTGAGCTGCGGTAGCTGCAGGTCCTGCTCTGGCCCTGCTCTTTCAGCTCGTACTGAGCCCATTCTGCCATCAAAACAGGCAGAAAACTGCTTCCAGTGAGGCTGCACAGCTGGGATCCTCAGGGCCGTGCCCCGCTGAGGTAGAGACATCTCATCTCCCACTCTGCTTTTTGTTCCTGCTCTGAGGTACTGGGTTTTGTCCCCCTTGTAAAACTAGTTAAAGTACTTCCCAGATCCTTCTTATCAAAAAATATCTTTGGATGGGGAGCTGAGGCTGGGAGATTTTCTCTGTTGGGGCAGTAAATCAGACAAGAAGGGAATCTGCAGAGCTGTCATGAGGGCAGTTGCCATGGTTTGTAAGAGCAGTCTTTGACCCACCTCAAGACTTTAAGGAATGCTTTAAGTAATGTTTCAAATAACTTCAAAGCTCTGTCCACCTAGAGGAAAGAAAAATTGACACCAATTGCTATAAAGGTGTTGCTAATCCCAACCATTAAACATACAATGGCCTCTTCATTCTATGATGAAATAATCTTTTTAGGTAATCCATAAAATATCTTCTGAAATATATTAACCAAAATGTCTAGTATGGATAGAGTTTTAGTTTCTCATTAGATATATACTTCAAACAGATCAGACAGAACAAATAAGTGCACAGATGTGTTGCTAGGCTATGACTTTCCGTGAGCTGTTTGTGGTATCACCCTGGTGATGTTTGCCCATGATCTGCTCGCTGCCCACGATATTCCTCTTCTTTCATCTCTGCAAGATTGCATAACAACACGTTGGAGTTAGGTACGTGAGAACCTGGGCTGATGTTCTTTAAATACACCAGAAGCACAGCCCTCTCTGCTTTTCTGCTAGGGGAGCACAGGCTGGCTGTGTTTCAGTCATGTCTGTAATTGCTCTGGGTTGTAGGGTGCACAGAGCAGATTTGTTTTTATGGGCTGGACCAGGCCTCATGAACATTAGTCATGGATCATTTCCAATTGAAAAACTGAACGACAAAATGGAAAAAAGAGCCTTGCTAGTCACTAGTCAGCAATATCTGACAGCCTCCCTGCAAACCAGTTGCCAAACACCAGATGACAACTCAATATTTGTGGCACTCCAACCAGGAGGACGTGTTCAGCCTGAAGTCCGTGCTTCCCAGAATTTAGCTTCAGCACAGCGGGATGGGTTCAGACCATGGGTGCCCTGAGCCTGGGAACCCATCTCCAGCAGCAGCCAAGAGGACGTACCTCAGGCTGAGCGTACAATGTTTCCCGTTCACCCTCTCGAAGCTCTCAGCCTCCAAAAATATTCAGTGCAGGGCTTTCTGGACCCTCTGCATTTTCCGTGTATTCAGCCAGAGGGTACGTGCTGATACCCCGTTACCTCTAGTGCTCTGAGGACGCAGCTTTGCCCAGCAGACTATGTTACAGCCTTTGGCATGGGTTTAAACCTCAGTGATTCTGTTGAACATGCAGTACCTGCCCTTTCTCAAAGGTCCTGCACCATGTTTACACCATGGCGATGAGATGAGAACAAGAGCAGGTTACTGAGCGTGACCGATACCCTCTGCTTCCCTTTCCGCCCGGACGAGGCATTTTCCCAAGGCGGGCAGAGCCTTGCGGTGCTGTGCGTGACTGCCTGGCTGCGACAGCACGGCACGCACTCCTCCGCAGCAGTGTTTGCAGTGCCATTAGCAGAGCCATTGTGCCACTCATTAACAAGAGCTTGCAAGTAATATCTGTCTTGAACTGGTGAACTTAAATTCC
Source organism: Anser anser (assembly GCF_964211835.1). NCBI lineage: Eukaryota > Metazoa > Chordata > Aves > Anseriformes > Anatidae > Anser > Anser anser. Next base: position 28,631,887 of record NC_139729.1, on the reverse strand, counting down.
AAATCTGTCATAAATGTGAATTTAATGAATATAGTATGTTTATCCTGAGCCTAATTTGACATAAATTGGATTTAGTATTTTTGAACTCGTTTACCATGTCACTTCCAATTAGTGCTGCATTTACAGCTACATATAATAAAAGCTAATTTCACACAAGCGTCTTTTCTGACCCACTGCCAGGAGAACCCGACAAGCCGTGGGACAGTGAAGAACTGTCCAGGTATTGCCATGCTCCCCTGGTATCTCCAATGCTCCCTTGTTTCTCATGGTCTCAGGTAGACCCTCCAAAACCTGCTGTGCTGGTCAGGGCCACCCTGCTGCCCAAACCCCGCGGGGCCGCGCGCGCTGCCCGGCAGCACGGGCAGAGGGGTTGCTGCAGCCCAGGCAGCCCCGACAAGTCACATCTGCCATGCTCTGGACTGCAAACGCCTTAACAAAAGCATTTACTTAGGGTTTAAAATACTACTATGCAAAGTGCCAGGGCTGGTCTGCGGGCATCAGGAGAAGGAGGCTGCATGGGACAGAGCTCTCGGGGGCCTCTTCAGACCTCTGCTGTGGGCAGAGTGGCCTCACACCAAGTTCCTATCCCCCCTGACCACGGGTGCCCGGGAGCAGCTGCCATCCACCCGCTTCGGCTTTGTTTGGAAAGCTGCTCCTTATCGCTGTGCGTCACGGGCGTGCTCAGGAGCTGGCCAACCCAGCCAGCGCCCCTGCAGCACGCTCCTCCCTGGAGAGTTCACCCTGCAGCCACTCACACCGAGCATGGATGAGAGCGGCAGCTCTTCTGCATCGCTTGGAGCACCCTTGCGGGTGTGGAACACAGTCAGATGGGAAGAAGAGAGGCTGAAAGTGTTGAAAAAAACACTGGCGACTGGCGGCAACTGGGATGGTCCCAGAGGTCTCCTGGGATGGACTAAGCGCCTCTTAAAGGACTGACTTAGATGCTGCTGGCCTCAATCTGCAGCTGGAGAATCTGAAGCACTTCTGTCCCATCCCACCAGCTTGGCCACACATCTCCTCACGGCAGGGTTTCTTTGTGCTGGGGTCTGTTTATTCTGGGCATCTGTTACGACCCTCCTCATCGGGGAAGATGGTCAACATCCTGTGCACGGTGCTGCACTCCCTCCTGAGCTGCCTCATTCCCCCGGCCAACCTGCTGGTGATTGTGGCTGTCTACCAGCTGATGAGGAAGCAGCCAGGCACCAGCTACATCTACATCCTCAACCTGGCCACCGCTGACCTGCTGGTGGGCGTGATGTGCATTTCTGAGGCGCTGGACGACATCCTTGATGGGGATTTTGACCGCAGCAAGTCCTTCTGCCTCCTGCGCATCTCCATGAGCATGACGCCGTGCATCGGCTCCATCCTGACCCTGCTCCTCATCTCTCTGGACAGGTACCTGGCGGTGAGGCTGCCGCTCTCCTACCCCACCCTCCCAAAGAAAATGCCTGTGGTCCTTTCCCTCACTGTCCTCTGGATGCTCTCCTTCCTTTTTGGACACTTGCCTCTGATCTTTCCCTCTCTCCAGCAAAGCAACTACACAGGTTACTGCGGGCTCCTCTATGCAGCCAAGAGTGAGTATCTCTACACGATCTGCTTTGGCATCTTTGCTCCGTCCCTGCTGGTGCTGGTGTGCCTGCACGTCTCGGTGGGCAGCATCGCCTACCTGCAGCACAAGCGGCTGCAGCACGCCTGCGCCCAGGCTGGGAGCCTCCGCTCCCGCCTGCGCCACTTCAAGGCGCTGCGGACCGTGCTCATCGTCATCATCGGCTTCAGCCTCTCGTGGGGGCCGTACCTGGTGGGGGGCACTGTGCAGGCCGCCTGCAGCTCCTGCAACCTGTCTGACCCGCTCAAGGACGCCTTATTCCTGCTGGGCGAGACCAACTCCCTCATCAACCCCCTTGTCTATGCCCTGCACAGCAAAGACATCAGAAGCCACCTCGCGAAGCTGCTCAAATGCAGGGCAAAGGGGCGAGTGAAGCCCCTGGCTTCCAACGTCCGAACCGTGGGGAGCTGGGACGGGGGCTGGCCTGAGGCACCCGGATCATGAGGCGTCCACGTCCCGCTGCCTCTGCCCGCACTCCTGCTGTGGTTGTCGGGCCCTAGCAGAGGGTGACACGTGGTGCCGTGTGGGTGTGGAGTGGGGCCTTCCTGGTCCATCAGCTGCTCATGAGCTGCTGCCAGGGGCTGCAGCTTGTGCGTGCCGTCTGGTGTCTGCATTAACGGCCCACTGTCCCCCCACCCCAGCACTGCTGAGGCAGTGCCTTGGGATTGCTTTGGGTGAACTGTGGCCTTTTGTCTCCCTCTGCATGGGAGAATCGCTCTCATAGCTGCAGCAGGCTGAGCTGCCGTAAGGCGCTCCCTCCAGGGAAGTCCGGACATGCCGGTGGTGCAATGTCCTCGGCAAATGCTGGCTGCGCAGAGAGGTGCCTGTGCAGGCAACCTCTGAGTGACCACCTCTTCCCTGCCTTCCTGTCACAGGCTGTGCCTTAGCTGTGCTCTGCTTGTTTTCTTCTTTGTGCCAAATTTATGGGCTGAAATGACTGCTCAGCCTGGGCTGGTTTCTTCTGGGAGATGGAAAAGAAGCCACTCAGGAGCAATGCACCAACCTCAAGCATGGATTTATTGTACCCTGAGCAAAGCCCCTCTTCAAGCCTCACAGACAAGACGTACTTCGCCATGAGCTCACACCAAAACGTGAGCTGGTGCTTCTTGCACCACAGCCTCACTTACGCTGAGCAAGCACCTGTCAGGTGGGAGGGCCACAGGAGAGTGGCTGTGCAGAAGGGCTGCAGGCTGTCCTCGGCTCCACACCGCAGCGGGGTAAAGCTGCAGGTGGAACCTTGCTGAGCACATGCAAGCGCCACAGCTTCAGGGGCGTCTCTGTCTCTTCCCAGGCTCGGCTCGTTTTGCCTTCACACCATACATGCTGGTCAGACTTGAGCACTTAGTATCGCCCTAACTGAGCTGCGCAGCTCTTCACTTAGGTCAGAAGTTGTGCAAAGGTGTAAGATCTTTAAAGTCTGTGTCATAAGGTATGCTGGAGGCTTGATTTTGTCCCATTGCTCGTTGGAAGGAAAGCTTAAGCATCCGCGCAGTTTATCGAAGAGCCGCAGGATCCTCACCCTGAGGGCCAGCAGCAGAAGGTCGTCCTCACTCAGCGGGGTGGGCGGACGCAGCCGGCTGGCCGGACTGACCTGGCAGGAGCGGAGGCGAGCGGTGTCAGCGGAGCCGTGGCCATGCGCTGGCTCCGAGGAATGAGGGCTTGGGGTGAGGCCTCTCGCCAGGAGAGAGACCTGCAGAGCTGGGTGACCCTGGGGCTGCGGGGCAATGCAGGGGGCACCCACCGTGGGGCAAGTGTGATCCGTGGGCAGGAGCTTCCCCGGCTGCCCCGCTCCTGCTGCGGGGAGCAGCTGTGTGTAGAGCTGCCTGTGCGCTTGAGAAATGCCTGCGCGCTTGAGAAATACCTGCACTTTGGTTCCCACGTTGAATTTTGCTTGTTGTCCCATGGCGAGGAAGGAAACAATGATCTTGTCCTGGCCCACAATCCTGACCCCGACGTGCTGGTTCAGGGAGATGAAGATGGGGCTCAGCGGGACGCAGGGTCCTGATGATGTTAAGCTGTTTGGCCACGTCCACCGTCTCACCCTGCTGCCTGCCTTGTCCAAATACTGCCCTCCCTGAACATTCATGTTTATCCTAAAAGAGAGGAAAATCAAAGCTCCGCACCAAGATGGTGCATCCTGCAGCCTCCACTGCCCATATCCCTGGCACCCCACAGGGACAGGATCTCAAGTCAGTGCTCTGCAAGCCAAGGCACAGCCAGTTTTCGGTTTAAACCCCCCAGAAAACACAATGGGGAGCAGCCCTTCTCTTCAGGGAGGCTCCCAGCACAAGGCCACAAGTTTGGCACCCCAACAAGAGTGCTGTTGGGCTCAGCCCCTGGAAACTACCCAGGCTGCAGCCAGGATACAAAAAAAAAAAAAAAAGCATAAAAACGAGAGGCCAGTAGCACACTGAGTGCTTTCTCCTCCTTACCTAACTGTTTGGAAAAAACAACAACAACAACAACAACAACAAAACAGCAGCCAGTTTCAGAGTTTTGCATTTCTACACTACTGTGGGCAAATATTTCTCTGGTGCGGGGAGAGGAAATGGGTGGGTTTAATCTTAATTTCGTCCGGAATACCTCTGAGCCAAGGCTTCCTCTCTTCATAGGAAGAATTTCCACGGAACAAGGGGCTGCTGCATCAACTTGGCACACGCTGTGTGTCTCTGAAAGACTGCTTTTTCCCAATGGCATTACGAGTCTGTAAAACACACTCGCTCTCTCTACAGATCGCACCTCCCCTATGCTATATCTGCCTTTTAATTTCTGAGTGCTACTAAAAATACATTTTATGACCTTTGAAATATAAAATGTGCAGTGGACAGAAAAGATGCTATGATTGCCACAAACATACCATACAGATCCGTGTGGGTAATAACAAGTACTTCTGCCATTGGACTTAAATACTGCTTGTATTTCGGCGTTATTGTGCTTGTCTTCCTGTACTATGCAAATAAACCATTTTCTTTCTTGTATGACAATGATTGCCAGATTTCCAGATGGATAGCTATCGTCAGATAAGGTGTTCACAACGCCTTTGTTTGTGTGTTTGATCTGTTTTTACATACTAAATATTTCAGAACACTACTTTGAAGTATAAAAGTTGCTGTATTACCTGGATTATTGTGTTAAAGGCAGAACAGTGGTGTGCAGCCGGTATTACCTGGGAAAGGGCCAAAGTTTGTTTTCCTACATTAGTTTTCTGTACACTGACAAAAGAAGTGGTCAGAGTACACTTTTTTGTTGTTTTTTAACCAATAACCTGGGCAGAATTGCTTAGAAGCCTTAACGACACATCCGTGGAGCCTGTAACGCGTATTATTGAAAGTACAAGCCTTGCAACATGAAACGACCAACTTAACGTGAATGAAGACAGAGAAAGCAGGGGCAGGTCTCACACAGCTTACAAAAAAAAAAAAAAAAAAAAAGTAACAACCAGGGGAAAAAAATGGCCCTAGCCCCTGAAACCTGACTTGAATGTATCTGAGCAGCAGGTATTTTGTGTCTCATTGGGGCTGGCAGCAAGGCTTCCATCCATGGGACCACACCTTGGGAGTGGGTCTGAACACCAAGCTGGCATGTCTAAGCTGAGTATTAAACACACGAGTGCCATTCCTTCATCGGAGTTACTGGCTGATCTGAAAATATTTTACACCAAGGGCTATTTAAGCTGTTTCACTACTGCTTTTTTTTTGACAGTGGAAGTGGTGGGCCAGGTTATTCTGTGATAAAGCAGGCTAGAACACACTTAAAAGTACATTTCCAGCCCTGGACTAGTGCTGGCAGGTAAGCCCCGTAAGGATACAATAACTGCGCTGTTCCATCTGGAAGCATGGTAAGAAATTTCCCTCCATGTTTGTAGTATCTTTCCAACAATTCATTCTTCACTACCTAAGATTGGAAAAGAAACAATAAAATGAATGACAGAAGTCCTGCACACAGCTGCCCCTTTAAAGGCACCAGTGCAGGGCTCCAGTTACTCTGCAGTGTGGGTGCAATCCAGGTGCAGCTCGTCCCATCAAGCAGCAGCTACTTGCCCTTCCGCCCACAACGGTGAAATCACAGCAGGTGATGCTGTAGGAGATGGGCTCCTCTTTGGGCTTTGCTGCTCTTTCACCAGGTACCAGTGTCCAGCCTGTTGGAGATGGTGGTTCCTGAGAAAGCAGGTAAGAAATCATGCCAGGTTGTCTTGAACCTAAAGAGGAAAGGGAAGGGTTTGTGTGCATCAGGTAGGGCTGGTACCTCTGACATCAGGGCTGCCTGGTGTCTCTGCAGGGAGACAGTAATTTGGTGGAATGCAAATCTCTGGCTGAAATGCTCTATCCTGGGAGTGTCTTGGGGTACTTTTTATCTAACAAGGATTGTCCTAGCTGTTCAGCTACTTCAGAGTCCAATTTTCTACTTTTATATGTATGTGTGTGTAAATAATGACATTTTTCAGAAAGCACTCATGGCTCCGTGCTCTAGAGGACTGAGAATAAGCAACCCTTGGTGACACAGCAACCTTATTGTCTTGACATCTTCTGTGGAAAATATGCCCATATTTGAAATCCCATTTACCTGTTCTTAGTCAAAAGGACTTTGCTATTACTCACTAGATCCCCAAAGCTGCTCAGTCACCTGTAGTCTGAGCTAGAAATTCACTGTTCACTTTATTAGGTAAAACCTTGATCACCTTAATTCTGAGAGTTCCTACCTTCCAAGGGGTTGGCTTTACAAGCTTATTGCTCTCTAAGGTCAATTTCTGTGTATCTCTGTGGAAACTTTCATGTAGAAGCACTGAAAGTCATAGTAAGGTAGGTCCTCTCTGTGCCATGGCCACGTAACTGTTCTTGCTTTTTTCATGTGAGAGATTAAATTAGATGTTGCTATATTAATTAATGGGATTGCACACTGGACAATGAACTAGCATGTCGCTGCATAAATCTTCCTATCTGATTAGAGATCATTAGAGACAAGCAATTCCACCAAATTCATTGTTGTGATAAATAGATAAATAAATACGTAGATAAATGCAAACTCACATTCGGCTACAGTTGTTGGCTCAGCTGCCAGGAAAGCTAACTGTCTGGCCATTTGTCTCTCCTGCTGCCTGGAAAATCAAAATGTTCATGACACACACTTCATGTATCCTGTTTTAAATGCTAGCAGTGCTGGATATTGTTGCAGTAGGAATGTAAGTTTCTGAATCTGTTTTTCTCTCCACTACTGTAATTGCAAATAACTATTGGAAACAATGGCATATTATCAATCTAATATCCCAGCAAAGACAAATTTTTCCCTTACAGAGATTTCAGTGAATGAACTCTGTGATTGTAATGGTATCAACTCTACTAATAGCAAAGCTTAACATGTTAATGAATTTTATATGAGGATTTTTATGTAAAAGGAGTGCTGCCCGCTAGATGAACAAGACAGGTGATGTGCAAGAATATTTCACTATTTTTTCTTGCTTAGCTTCTTATAAACTTGACTATGCCTAACAACGGCTTTGGTTTATGTTCTGTGTATAATTTGAGGTAGTCACACCATCAGACTGCAAAAGATCTTTAGGGAAACTAGCAGTTTACTTCTAGGTGTGCTGTGTTACTTGTCTTTAAGCCTATGCCATACACTTAGCAGGAGGCCCTAAGTTTATGCAGGTATCTAAAGAACTCAGCAGAAGTCAAACTCAGAGTTCTTAAGGCTTCTGCAAACTGGAATCCAAATGCATGTCATGGTTTATGCAGCAAAATAGGGAAATAAAAATTCGAGCATTGTTTTGGCACATGGGGCAAAAGTGAGATACAAATATTGTCCCTGCCATAGTTGCAGTTACATTTTGGGCCCTTCCCGTGTCTGGGTATGTTGTATCTATTACGAACAGCAAGCACATGCTTTGCCACCCTCTCATACAAATTAGTAAAAGAAAAGCCAAGAGGGTCTAGATAGAATATAAGTGCATGTTGCCTGACTTTTTTTTTTCTTCTTCTTTCATTCCCCCATGTTGTAGTTTTATTTTCTTGCTACTTCTTCTCCCTCCAGAGTAGCCTATTGTTTCTTATACAAAAGCAATCCTTAGCTCTCTCCATAGCTGCTTCATGGTACCTCTGGTACGCTCTCTCCTTTGACAGGCGTCTTTCAGCTTCAGTGCCATGGGACTTGTGGGGTTTGATAGCAATGGGAACATTCCAAGCACTTTCGCGATTCTTTGTCTCCTTTACGATGAACTCGTAGAGGTCTCAATTCTGCTCACAGCAGAACTTCTGGAAGGCAGAAGAGCAGTGTCACTACAGCAGGACTTTTCACAGTAAACATCGGCTGATCCTTTCCCACCAGCTTACTGATTCATAATCCTGTGACTCTGGGCAAGTGTCCTCAAAGGAAGGAAATGGCTTCAGCAGGCTACCACAGAACTCACACTTTGGAGTGCAGTCCTCCTCTACCTGAAGTGGAGGTATGGATGACAGAAGCATAGTATCAGCACACAAATCCTTGTTTTATATTGGGGAAATAAGGCTTTGCTCGAAACGCAACACTTTAAAGCATGTGTGTAAGAACAGTTAAAACACATCTGTGTCTGTGATATCTTGGAACAATTTAAATCAGGCCATTAGGTTCAGGAAACTACTAAAAAGAAAAGCTGATCTGTAGCAATTAAGAATCTTAGTACTGCTCAAAGAAATGGAATTAATGTAGTGTTTGAGACCCATCCATCCCAAAGAGAGGGAAAGCTTTGGAAAGTGCAGAATGCTGCAGTTGAGCACTCTGTTGCATTAACCCTTTCAAATGCACTGCTTGTGGTTTTGCAGAGAAAAACCTTCCTGACTGCAGCTCTGTTGATCATAGAAGAATCTGTGTGGGATTTCATTAGGAATCACCAGCAGACTTGCCGATTAAACAAGCTGAACATATTTGACTAGATGCAAGTCATAGCTGTTGCACTGATGCACTTTAAGGATGGATGCTAGATATTTTGAAAGACTGATCTGTTTTTTGAAAACGCATTTTGAAACTGATGTATAAAAGATGCAGCTCCCAATAGCACCTGCTAAATGTAGTGTTTAACGCCTCTGCTCACAAAGGCAGCACACCTGAGCTCAGCACTCTTCAGAGAGACAGCAGTTGTCCCCAACAGTAAGGGGTGAAAGGGTATTTGCTATGGCCGTTTGGCAACCACACTTTATTTACTGTAGCACATGTTTAGCACTTTTGAATCAATCTTTTTCTGACCATATAATTTTTAAATACTTAGCTTCTCTGGAGCATGGTTTCTGGAACTGCCACTGACTCACCTCAATCTGCATGCTGTCCCACGATGATTCAGGTCTGTAGGCCAGAATAGTCGGCAGGCCAACAGAGGGGAGTGTCCGTAGTGATTGCTTGAACAGCTTCACAAAATCTTCTTTGAACTTGAAGAGGAAAAATGAAATAGCAGTATGGAGTCATATCTTTGTTCAAAGGTAAAAACACTAAGCATAAAATTCATATATAAAAAATACAAAACTGGGTGAGTACTTACCTCCAAGTTGCACAAAGTATCTAAACTGCTGAACTTGTCTGGCAGGGCTGCAAGTGATAGCAATAATGAGAATTATTGAACAGCAGTGCTGTGTTCCCAGAAAAAAGATCTCCTAGACTCTCCCATATCTCCTCTCTTCCAGCACGCCACCCTTTTCTCACCAGCTACCTCAGTGGCCTGAGACCTCCTCAACGCACACCTTTCTACGACTTCAGAAAGGCTGCCCGGGAGCTGAGGGTGACCCTTCCTAAATGCCACAAGGACCTGAAATGGGCTTGACCTTAAAAGCAGTCCCACTGAAGTCATGGAGATGGCTTATTGCTTACAGTCAATGACTTGTAGCACTCAACTAATATTGCATTGCACTCTAAAACATTTCCAGTCTCTCTGGTTCTGAGAAGTATGAGTCAGAGAGGCAATTGTTTTTTCTCATCTCCAAGTGCAGCCCGTGCTGTGTGAGTGCAAGGAAGAGAGTTTTGGCCTCTGAGGCGGCAGGAAAAATCTCTTGTGACCGGGTCTCTGTCACTGTCCTCAGCAGCCCCACATTCACTCCAGGCAGGTGGTGTTACCAACACCCAGCTGCCCCAGGTGTGCATCTTACTGCTGCTCCATGTGCATCGTTTGCTGTTTTAATACTGATGTGGTCAGTGTGTGAGCTGCCATTGCTTCCCCTCCAGGCAAATTAAGCAGTTTCCTTGTTCTTTTAAGCATGATTTTCAGTTCCTTTTGCTGCCACACAATTTGTCTTGTCCATTTAAGTAAGCTCATTGTGGCTGAACGTTTTCTGGAAAGCAGATAAAGAAGTCCTGGGTAGGCTGAAATACCAAATGCATTTCTAAGTCCTTCTCTTCTGAAAATATGACAAAATCCAAGTGTGTAGTTGGAAAGGACGGGGTAAGAATCACAGCAGCCTCAGGTCAATTCCCAGGTCTGCAATGGAAGCTGCTGCTTGGTGACATGTCTGGAAGTGAATGCACTAGCGCAGGAGGAAAAGCAGAAAGCAATGCTATAGGAGTCGCATATACTTTTAAAAGACTGAATGATGTGGCTGATGGCTTGCTTGAACTTTTTTTTTTTTAAATTGCAGTTCAAAGATATATGTAGTTATCAACCTCTGCGATCATGCTGCATCGCAGAGTGTAACCGCTCTCAAACCCCACCCAAGAAGTGACTTCAGGAGGGCAAAACGCAGCAGCAGCACTGTGCAGCCTGGGCATAGCCCTGCGTGTGCTGCGGTACTGAGGGCTTGCCAGGAAGCCCAGTTCCTGGCCACAGTGCTGGGGGATATTCCCCCTCCTTAACCTGCCTTCTGTATCATCTCTATCTGCTGCTGCTATATTCAAACACAGGTAGATGATTTACTGCTGGCACAAGTTTTTTGTTTTTTTTTCTGTACCTTGACCATGACAGTGACAGTCATGCTGCAAAGATGTGAACCTCCACTTAAAGTAAAAAGTCTGTAACACTTTTCCCCTGCAAAGACATTCACAGTGACTTTCCAAACGTTCTCCAAGGGTTAGCAGAGAGCATTCTTTTTCTGTTGTAGGCTGTGCATGCCCTCTTTCTATTGGGATGGATTTGCACACAGCTTTCCCTACTACTTCCAGGTGGTGTGCTGTGTTTTACAACCCAGGTTGCTATTCCTGCTCCTGGAGGCACAGGAGATGTTCCCCTGCAGAGGACTGGATGCCATCCTGCACAATGTTCTCTAGGTGATCCTGCTCAGCAGGGGGTTGGACTAGACGATCTTCAGAGGTCCCTTCCAACCTCATCCATTCTGTGACTGCCTGGCATTGAAAATGAAGCACGAAGGATGCTCGATGGGGTGCTCAAACGGGATAGTTTTAGTTTCTACCTTATCTTAACATATTGCCTGCTGAAGTACAACCTGCTTCACCCAGTAAGTGAAGGGGCTGGTTACTGAGTCACACGTATGGATGACTCAGCTGAGCAGGAGGAGAAAAAAGGTTGATGTATTTTCAGCTAAGAGGCTTTGAAGTACCTCTCAAAAGAATACAATGAGCTATTCCTGCCATCTGCTGAGCACTTCCACACCCACTGGCTGGCGCAGCATTCCTGCACACGCCGCGGAGGCCCAGAGGTTCAGCTGGAAGCAGTTCTGCAGCGGTTCGTGAGGGGACTGCTGGGGCCGCCCCTGGGCTAGTGCTGGTGTGCAGAAAGATCTTGAGGAAATAGCAGGGTCCTCTACAGCAGGCATTTGGGCACCAGGCAGCCTGTGTGAAAGAATGCAGGTGAACAACCTGCTTCTTGAGAAAAGCTGTTGCTTACGTGATTTTTCGTAGGCATGTTCATAAAGCCAGCTAGCTTCTGTTTGCACGGACACTGAAATTCCTGGTGGCTTCTGCACACTGGTGGGATTGGTAATGCCTGACGTTTCCATCTCCCTTAATTTAAGACAGAAACCTGCGTATTAGTCCTATGCAATGACTTCAAAGCAGTTGCCTTTGAAGAATAAACTAATAAACAAAACTTCTCCAAATGTATGTAACCAGAAATTAGAACGGTTTAGACATAGGAAGTGGGGCTTGACTCTGGCTTTTCTGCTGTTGGCCAAGGACACCTGAAGTGTCTGGTCTAAAGGCTGCAGACGTGCCCCGAGTCAGGCTGTGGAAGGCTGGCACATGGCCTCACGGTGCCCATGACCCCGCTCTCTCCCGCAGTGCCTGGGATGCCCTGTCTGGGCTTTCGCTGCCCTGGCATCCCCAGGCTACCTCAGCACCGCTGCCCCGTCTCGCCCGGGTGTCACCAAGTGCCCGGCTCGGTGGCTGCGTGTGTCACAGCACCGGTGTCGCTCATCTCGGCACTCCCTGCAGGTGACGATACCGGCTTCCTCGGTGCGCCCCTCACGCGAGCAGGGCTGTGGGGCCGGCCCTCAGCCAGCAGCGCGGGGCGAGGCTGACCCTGTGCCGTACCGCTCGGCCCCGGCCATGGCGGACTCTGGTCTCTGCGCGGTCTCCGTGGTGACGCGGCGGGCGCAGGGGCTGCCGGGCTGCCCCGCCTGGGGCCGCGTGCCCTGGGGACGGTGCCAGCAGCGTGAGGCGAGCCCGGCAGGGAGCGGTGCCCGCAGCCACCGCTGCCACCCTGGTGGTGTGGTGTGGTGTGGTGTGGCCGTCTGGCGTGAAGGCAGCCTGGGGCCGCGGGGGCCTGGGCATGGTGGGGCTGCGGCCGCCTGTGTGAGGGGAGCCGGACCAGGGCTCACAGAGCTTGGTGTCGCTGGGGCGTTGGGGCGGGCGCTCCGCCGCACTGGGGTGCTGTGTGGGTGGCACAGCTCTGTGCCGTGTTTGCTACGGGCCGTCTGCCACAGGCGGTGTTAGAGCCAGGCTTGAGCTTTGACCCGCAGCAGCGTGGATGTGCTCTGCTGTTTGGACGTGGTGTCTGCAGCTGCGGTGACCTTACAAGCACTCATGTTACGCAGGATGATTGAGATGTACTCACTTTTAAAAATGGAGAGCGTGTTGGCAATAACACAGCCACAGGGTGGAAGAGCTTAGGCAGTGCCACACTCTTGTGAACTCACCGGTCCCTCCAAGTCCTTGCGTTTTCCCGTTTGTTTAAAGTGGAAATGCTTTTAGGAAAATTCTCAACAATATATTGTATCAACTCAACAGAAAAAAATAAAAAAAAATTCCAAGGTGCAGCTCCTGATGCCTTGTATCACCCTGTCACAAGCTGCAGTCAGGTAGCGTTGGCAGCGTTGGCATGGCCATGCCGCCATGCCTGCTGGCACTGCCACGGTGCGGGACGTGCCGGCGCGGCCACGCTGCAGGGCCTGCAGACCATGGGCAGAGCTCTCCCCCAGCTGGCGGCACTGGCCCTGCAGTGGTCCCACTGCTGCCGGTCACCTCGGGTGGAGTTTTCCCAGGCTGCGTTTCTGTCTGTTTCAAAGTCAGATTGCTTTATTTGTGGTCAGGAGTTTTGTTAATAAAACCAGGCTGACTTCTGTAATGTTTTTGTGGGTATTCTGAGAAACTTCCTTAACTGATGTGCTGCTGCTTTCCTTGGCAATGTGCTACTGTCCTGCCCCGACCGTGGATGTCGCTCTCGGGACGTTGTGCCAGCTCCTTTGCACCCAGTTTTGTAGGGAAGGCAACAATTTCATCAGGTGTCGGAACCAACGTCACATGTTCATTCACTGATCTAAAGGGGAAACACACAACTTACTGGCAGTACAAGCTGAGGTACTCCTTATTCTAAACTCAGTTGTAAGAAAGATACTGGGTGGTGTCTCTTTTTCTTTTTTTCTTCTTTAATGTAACAAAAAGTATCTGTTCCTTCACAAGAACTGAATGGTGTAGGAAACCGTGGTGAAACTGTGTTAAATTATCTATTGTGGGTTATTAGCAACATTGGACTAATTAATTTCATTTCATGAATCCTGCTACAATCAAAGACTTGCTTCAGAGTTTTGTTTTACACAAAAAGCTCTTAAGCCCAAATTGTCAGTAAGAAAAATTGTCTTCCACTATAAACGTTACTGAGATATGGGAAAATGAATTAAATTCTTAGGAACACTTGCTTAACAAGTCCTGCTAAAAGCACAGGTGTTAACTCTTGTGAAAGCCAGAGCTTGACTTTGATCCCGCGTGAGCAGGAGTGAATTAGTACATTTGGCTGATGCTGCTGGAGTTCTGCCAGCACAGTGTAAATGAGATCAAATGTAGGATCTTTACAGGAACTGGATACAAAAAGATTACGGTAATTCCTTGTGTGTTTTTTTTTTTTTCTCTATGATCACTTCCAAATTCTCAAGAACAGAACAAGCTTCCCCCTCTCCGATGCTTTTCTTGTAATTCTCTTGTGCTTTTCTATGGACTGCTGCCAACTGCTGTGTGATGTTTGCATAGGACTTTGTGTCATAACTCGAGAGATCTCTTCCCTGAATGCATATAGTTAGGACTGTTTTTCTTCCCCATGTATTATTTTATATTTATTCACACCAAGCTTCATCTGTCACTTATGTAGCTTTTCACTATCGTGAGGCTTACAACCTCTGAGTAATTCAGCAGGCTGTGTAACCTCACAACATATTGCCTCTTCCAACCGGCATCTTAATACTCTGCAAAGTCACATGCAGACCTAGTATTTTTCTTGATTCAGACAGAAGGCTTCTGGTAGCAGAGGGGGATTCGCAGGCAGATTCAGCTCCAGTGGCACGCTGAGATTTCAGTTTGCATGAGTCAGGCTAGGAATCAAATCCTGCAGCCCCTGAGTGGCTGGAGGAAGAGCTCAGCGTGTTCAGCGAGGCAGGGAATACCGAGGGACCTGGAAGCAATAGCTGCTACCACACATACGCATTAGTGCAGCGTAGTTTTTGCAAAATATTTATTACAAAATAAAAGTAAATATGGCAACAAAACTTAAATAGCAAATGACATGACACTGGCCATAAAGCTCTTGCTATATTATTCTAATCAGTCTTTTACAATAATCAAGTATGTCTCCAAGGGAAGCTGCATGTAGACAGGTTGAATATATTTCTATATTATTGGCTCTAGCTGTTTGAGATGTATTAAGTCGTGTGCCTCCTGCTTTCACTAGTATCCAGCTGTGAGCTGCCGTGCCTCGTGCTGGGCTCCCTGTTCTCCCTAAAATGGACCAGAGCAGGCAATTCCCATGCTCTGTAAAATCTGCTATGCTTCAGCCATCCTCACTCCCCCTTTTTTTGAAAACACAGCAAATAATCTGTGCCCATCCCTTTTTAATATGGTAGCAGGAAATGGAGTAGCAACACTGAAGTACCTATTGATCTACTTTGAGCCACACCGTCTCTTGGGAGGTCTGTGAGAAGCTGCTTGGATTTCTTTCTTTTCCCACCTACTAAAAACACTTAAAAGTCACCAGTGAGAGTAAATCTGTTTTCAGACAGACTTACAGCCTAAATGCTGAAAGGGCTTTCAGGTGCACTCCAAACAGGAATGCAGTCCTTCAAGTCTTTTAAGTCATACGTCTAATGGAAGCACTCTTTAAATAAAATATAATTACATTTAAAAAGGTGTCCGTGTGGGGGGAAATCTTCCTAAGGCACCCAAGAATTTAAAAAAACCTTTTCTTGCTTATATTACTTTCAGGACACTTTTGTTCCTCTTCTCTCCAAACTTAAAAATGTTGGCTAGTTAGGAACCTTAACATACACGAAGACATGGTTGAATATCATTTAAAAAAACAGAACAAAAAGAAAATTATTGGTAAATGTAAAGCACTATGTCAGACAGCCAAAGGTTTCACTAACTACACAAATATATCACGGACAACATGTAGAAATGGTCACATTAATTCCAAGGTTTCCGTTGTCAGCGAAAAGGTGTGCTATAGCTGTATCGAAAACTAGGCAGTCACTGTTGAGTATGGCAGCAGACACCCCGTCGTGGATGGAGCGGGGAGTTGCCTCCCAGGTCAGCCTGCGGCGGTTGCCGTTCAGCTCCAGTCTGTATGCAAAGTTCTCTGCTTGCTTACGGGTGCCGATGAGCAGCACGATAGCGAAAAACTGCTGATGACCTTCGTACTTCTCTTGTTTCTCCAGCACCAGCATGAAGTGGTGACCAAAGCATGACTGCATCATGACCCAGTCAACAGCACCTGGAAGGTTAATGTCTGTGGCAAGAAAAACGATGTCTTCTCCCTGAAGGGTGGTAATGCTTTTGTGGGCATGCATAAGGTGGGACATCACGGCTTCCAGAGATCCCTGCCATTTACAGGAGGCTCCAGGACATGGGCAGGAGTAGGGACGATACTCACATATGTCTTCGTGTTCTGGCTTTTCTGTGTGATGTAGTGTCAGAGAGCAGCCTGTCGTTGCGTACTGGAAAAAGACCAAAGACAAGGCATCAGGAAACACGCCCAGCAGAACTGTTCATTGCTCCCACCTGTGATCAAATAGAACTCTCGTTTTCATTGCAAATTTTACATTAGATACTTTTATTTAGCTCTGAATTTAGAGCTGAGCTTATTTTTTTCCTCTTAAAAACAGGTTATTCCCGTACTTTTTTGTTGTTGTTGTTTATTTTTAATGCAAGCACTTAGATAAAATAGATTATAAGGTTGAGTTGTAGATAGATTTGCTGTTGTAGTTAGATCTGATCAGCTGAAGTGGTCCTGGTATGAATTTTTCTTTTCTTTAAAATGAAAAAGGATGCTAGTTTGGGCAAACAGCTACTAGAGTGGTGTATTTTTAATAAATATACCTAAATACCATCACAGAGCAAATGCATTTCCATTAAACTAAAATGCAGAATCCCAACGGTTTTAACACTGGAACAGTTTCAACATTGCAGTTGTGAGGAGTGGAAAGACAGATGATGATTTTTTTCAGTGAGCATGAAGCCGGTGCACAAATAAGTACCATGCGACTTCTCTTAATGTCACTGGGCACCTCTGAAGGTTAATCTGCTTTAAACAAACAGGGATGCTTTTTCTCTTTCTACAGTGAGTTCAGTGGTCTACACTGACTACATTGCTTCCTCATTACCTCTAGAGAGAAAAAAAAAATCTTTCCTGTTCTTGCCAAGAGCATAGCTTCCGCAGCCTATAGATAGCTGTGGTGTTACCTACAACACTGCTAGTACTATCACGAAGGTTGTAACTTGTGTGCGTGGCGGCTTACAGATGCTACAACGCTTCCTTGAGGACAGGCATTCTTCTTTGAGACTAAATGTGAGGACCACGTTTGCCATCCTAAAGAGAACGTCTGAAGTGACAAAAGGCTGGCCGAAAAAAAAACAAGTCTGGATAGAATTTTGTTTTTTAAAAAGTCAACAAAGGAAACTCAAAATTAACCAACATTTAAATGCTTATTTTGGGGTTAATACAAGTGCAAGAAGTTTCAGCTCAAAGGGTTACATGCCTGAGATGCAAAAAGCCAGAATCTTCTTTACTTCTGGCAAATCACCCAAACTGCAACATGGTGCTAGAAGTACTAGGACAGAAACTACAGCTTGGGCTTCTGTAGGAGCTTGTTTTATAAGCCATAATATGTTAATGTGAGCCTTCATTTACTGTGCCTGCCCCTGCTGCTTAATCCTCTGCTGGAGGATTTATTCACATATGTGAGCAGGAGATGCAGGAGAGCAGAGGTGTGCTGCAGTGGAATGAGACCGTCCTCCTGCCGAAGAGAGAAGCCCCATCAGGCAAACACGGATCCTGTGCCAGCTGCGTCGTCACCGTACATTTCTCTCACCGTTCTGCTGTTTTCTCCCCACGTTCATCCCACTGTTGACACTTTAATCACACTGCACTGTGTTGAAGAGCTGCTCTGAGTCTAACCTGATTAACAAAAACATAAGTAAGACTACATAAGCTGCTGGTTAGCCAAAACCAGATGTCTACATAGACCAGCATCCTGCCTCAAAAAGTGACCAGTGGTGAACATGGCAAGAGCATGAAGTAAACAGCGGTGGTTTTTTCCTTCACTGTGTGACATACCTCCTCTCGTTTGTTCCTGAACACATTGCTGCTGGTGACATTTGGCAAGCCCTACTGACAGTGCGAGATTGTGAACAGAATTATAGAATGGTTTCATTTGGAAGGGACCCCTAAGGATCATCTAGGAACAGAGAAAACTTGCTGTCTTCATGCTGCTTGGCAAACGTCACTGATATTCACCGTACCCCTCATTCAAACTGAAAAGTCTTTAAGTCTTTCCCTGTGTACAGGTTATACAATACCTTTGATCTACTTGCCCCTTCTACCTTTTCCACTTCTACTACATCCTTTCTGAGACAGGGGAACCAGGGCTGCATGTGGTATTAGCACACGTGTGCCACTAATGCCTGGGTTGATGTGACTGTTTTATGCTTTTTTGTTGCCTTTCTCCCCATTTCTAGTATACCAGTTTTTAAAAGTATTATGTACTTGTTTTCATAGTGTTTTATTTAGCACCATATTTGCTTTCCTAAGAGGAAACAGACAGCTCAGAAGTTATCACAATATATATAATTTAGCATTCCATATTTTTGCCATATACGTCACTTCACACGTGTTGGTCTGGACTTCACTTTTACAGGATATCTGAGTGTCTTAAGGCATTCTGAAAACATTGTCTAAGCTTGAAAGTGCTTGGCAGGGACAGGCCAGTAGTGCTCACCTCATAAATGCAGGCAGGCAGGGACACAGGATTAAAGTAACTTGTCTGGAGCCACAAGGGAAATCAGTAGCAGAGCTGGGAATAGACTGCCAAGTCCAAATCCCTATCCTGCTCTAGCCAACAGACTCTCCCTGCAGTATACAAGTAGCTTGAGATATAAATTAAGCTTCCAGGAAAGAAAAAGCCTTCCTGCTCCTGTATGTACGTAGAACAGCAGTGTTCAGGGCCCCAACAAGGATTTACACCCTCTTGTGCTTTTCCCTCCTCCTGTGTTTTGTAGAATATCTATCCCTGCTTTGAAGAGCCTTCCAGCCTTTCAAAGCATTCATTCAAGCTCAGTGACAGACGCTCAGCCCCATCTAGCAGTGATGCTAGTGAGATCTGCTGGAGATACACAGCGGGGTCCAGTCCGCAAAGCAGTGAGCCTCTGTGCCTTCCAGAGTCTTACGCGTGTGAGAAGGAACGTTTGGGCTGCCTTAGAAACTCTGCTGTGCTAGCAGTGCTGTGTGTTCTGCTACAGCTCACCTGGAAAGGGCCAATGAGTGTTGTGCCATTAAATATAGAGTGCACAGGCTCTGTACATGTGCAAATAGGGAAACATAGGCAGGCCTCCGTGTGTAAGGGCTCTCTGATCAATTAAAGACATTAAACAGTAAATATTAAGCAAAATAAACATGTATTTTTATCAGAAAGACCACTTTATTAGAGTTTATTATGTCTTAGAAATATGTATGATCTTGTTTTAGTTTGTTGAAATCTTAAAAATGATTTTTTTTTTTAAATTAAGAAAACCTCTGAAGAGGCTGTATAGTAAGCATTAGATAACATACAGAAATTTACATACAATAATAACATAAATATGGAATTTGTCGGCAAGTGGTTTGCTTACGTAGCAAGCCTGTCATTCTTTCCCTTGAACTGATGGTGTAGCAAAAGTGGTCTAAGGACATACAGCATCTCTGCCTACCTCCTACTAAAGAAAATCTGAGGGAGTGATCAGTCTGATATATTTAAGACTTTTCAGTTTATATACAACCTTACCTCACCTTCCAGTTTTAAAATCCAGAATGTTACTACTGGCTGTGAGGTGCAGAAAGACTTTCAATTTACTGCTTCAAAATGGAGCCTAAGAGTACAATAAAATGAATTTACTGGATTCCCTTTTCTTCAAAGGATCAGAACCATCTGAAGACTCAGAAATATGGCAATACCTCTAGTTAGAGATGGCTGTATTAAAGGATCTTGGATGACCCTCTTTATGTGAGGTACCTCTGTCCTAGATCCCAAGATACAGAGACACCACTCCTAGGAAAGCTAGAAAGAATGATGTTTCACTCCCCCAAAGAATCAAGCCCTACGTACGCAGATTTTTTTCATGTATGTAATAACTAGAAAAGCCAATTTCTTTGTTATGTATAAGACATCTTTAAGTTGAATTAATCACACCACTGAGAACTCATTGATGTACCTACCCATGAGGGGTCACCCCCCCATTATGCATTGCTAGATGCAATTCCACAAACCTGCCCAACAGGGCTGCTAACCGTGTGTGAACAAACACAGATATTCTTGCCTTGCTGTTGAAGGTAAGTCCTACCATAAACTGGAACACAAACAGGAACTGCCTAGAGTTTTACGGAGCACAGATCAGGAGTGGCCGTCTCCATGTCATTTCCACGGCCACTGCCAAGATAACTCAGGCATGAACAGCTCTGATTGTCAGGTCCCATTACAAAAGGCTAGCAAAACACGGCAGGACACAGATCTCTGCTACTACATGTGGTTATATGAGGACTGTAGTTCTGGAGATGATGATTAAGAACATTTACAGCTCTACTTGCTTTCTAGTATACTTTGGATTAAATGGTTAAATATAAAAATGCCTCTCCTATGCTATATTGCTCAGTTAGCCAGGTCACAGTCCCAGCTTTTAGCAGCTGACAATCACAATATATCTCACAAGATTGCTGTAAAAGTGGCTTTTGATGTCTGTTCATGAAGCCTTGAAGTCACAAGATTTTTCATAGCCAGTTTTGGACCAAAAAAATTCAATGTCGCAGAAGAACCTATTTACCAATTAAGTCAGCTTCATAACTAAAGAGCACCTTTACGTTATTCCACTTGCACTTATTTAAAAGATGAGGAAAAAATACTGTAGTATTCATTAATTAGGCGTTTGTGTGTGATTATGATTGCGCTTAATTTTCTGTATATTGCTTTGAACTCTAAAAGCTGTATTTTCAGTAACTTTACTGTGATTTTAAGATTTAAATCTCCCACAGATTTTTTTCCAGAAGTCCTGTAAATTTCAGAACTGCATTAACTGTAATTCTTTCTTAAACCATTTATGAACCCTCAAAGTGGCTGCAGCCACAGGCAGCACCAAATCCCTGTTTTCTGTCAGCACTATCATGTCTCAGCCCTACTTATTCTACATATTTCTAGTACCACTCACAGAGTTATTTTGAGAACTACACAGAACTATTCTGGAAAGACAACTGCTTTTATTTGTTCTTCCATGTCTTCTGGGGCTCTTTTTTTTTCTTTCCTTTCTTTTTTTTAAAATTAAAAAAGATTCCCCTAACTTTGTTAAAAATCCTGGTGATAAAGCAGGACCAGCTCCTCAGCACGGCAGAGCCGCTGCCTGCCAGCCGCAGCACGAGGTGAGGCGGTCCTCACCCCGCCGCCGGGAGCTGCTGCGGCGCGAGCCCGGGTGGGACAGGCCCCGCTGACCTGGGCGATGCCCACCTCCGCAGTGGGTGCTCGTGGCTTTGCAAGCACTAATGTGAGAATTAGTCTTGACAGTCTCCTTGCTGTTTCTGGGTCTGAGAAAGAACAGTGAAAACTATTAACATATGCTAATTTCACTTTGCTGCTCTTGGGAAAAGCGAAAGCAGCAGAACGGGAATTACTCATGGTGGAAAAAAATCCACATAAAAGAGAGGGCGTGAGAAGGTAGGTGAAGCAGAGCCTTGTTCGCCTCTCTGCCTCCACAAGGCACTTCCGAGTGCCCAGAGAACTGGGCGCAGAGAGACCTCGAATGGATACTGGCGAGTACGAAGGAAGCACGCTCCTGCCTGGGGCAGGGCCGGGACGCTGGCCGGGACCGGGCGGGCGCGCTGCCTGTCTTACCCTCTGTGCGGCCTGAGCTACACAACTCACCTGAGCGCAAGCACAGCCCTGTGCCAGAGGCACGCGTGTGGTCCTGGCAGCGTGGCCAAGGGCTGCTGGAGACGTCCAGAGCCTGCCTGCAGAGCTTGCCCAGCTCCTCTGTGCTGGGCCCCAGAGCCGCATGGACACTGCTGCCATCCCCGCACCGCTCCAGAGCCCCCGCCGTATGCTGCGGCTCCCAGATGGGCTCTGGCCTCCTGCTGGCACAACGCCTCATGGCAAAGCATACCAGCCGCCGCTGGTTCAACTCTCACATTCTCCCAGCTCTGCGTGAGGCCTCGAGCACCGTACCAAGAACCCAGACAAACCCCAAGTCAATACTAACCCAGCACTGTCAGTCCTGCGCACCTCGGTGGGAGATTCTAGCACAGAGCCCAGTCCAGGATTGTTTCAGAGACCACCAAACCACTGCTGGCTCAGTCTCCTCAGGGGAGACAGAGTCAAACCACTCCCAGTCCCGTAACCAAAAAGCTGAGCTATCTGATGCCCTGGGCTTCCTGCAGTCACTGCAAACCTCCAGCCTCACTTGCGTCCCTCCTGTCTGCAAGCTACTGCTTTGAACAGCATGACGTTAACCACAGAAGTAACACTTGGAAGTACTTTTGGAAATACTGCTTTCTTAATTGGTTTACATGTGCTGGTCTTTTTATTATTATTTATATTTAGAGAATGCCCATCTGCAGAAGTGTTTATAGCTGATGTACCTGAACCAAAACTTGACTGACAGTTGGGTCAGTTCTTGGGTTAGGGGAAGGCTCTTTTTTTTTTTAAATTTTTTTTTTTATTTTTCTGAAATGTACTTATCTTTATTGGTTTCTATTCCTCTACCCATGGAGAAAGAAATCCTAAAAGGGTGAACAAGCCAATCCCATCAATTAAGGGCTTTAGAAACCTGTTACCAATGGAGTAAATTAAAGTCTGACAGGCAAAGTTAGGAATGCCTTATCCTCCTTAAGGCAAGAGTCTGTAGGCTTTTTCTTCTTTTCCCCATATTTGTTTAACTGTATCATGTGGGTCAGAGCAGGTGTCCTGCCTGGTGGTTCCGCTGCTGGGCAAATTTGCATGCTGCATCTATCAGCGTTGCGTTTCAGTGCAAAAAACAACCGTAAGGATTTGGTCAGAGGAGCTGTTCCAATGTCGATGCATCAGTTTCACTAAGGATGACTAGAGAATACCAGTTGTCACAGGTTAGACTGACGAGACACTTCAGAAAATGAAAAGTAGGCCAGCATTTGTCCTAGTGGAAAAAAAAAAGGCAAAACAAAACCCAACAACACAGAAATGCCCTGACTGCTCTTATTCCCTTAGGCTCAGAACCAGCCACCGCTGGGCACCTGACCCGCTGCCCTTCCAGCAGCGCTTACCCGTGAGAGGACCTGCGCACCAGCACTACGTGCCGTCTGCTCTTGCCACCACGAGACCGCCTCCCACGCAGGAGCCGAGCGGTGAAACAGCCCCACACTACCAAAAGCTCGGTGCGGTGCCTGCAGCCATCCCGCTCTGCCTTGTGGCCCAGCCAGCTCTCAGACAGGTGCTCTCTCACCACCGCCTGCGCCTACAGAGCTGCTGGAACTAACACATGATTCACTCCGGAGGTGCCATTATTCCCGTTGCATCGTTAATGACTCCTGGCTCCTGCGGGCTGGCTAGAGAAAGGCTGTTTAGGGCCTGGCTTTGGCAGGCACATGCGATGAACGGCTGCTCCGCGGGCAGCTCCCACCAGAAACCTCAGGACACGGCTCCACCAGTCCTGCTTGGCTGTTGCTCCCCACCTTGCCACTGGCAGCTCCCTATTTTAGATCTTCCTTCTCATATTCCATGTCAACGATGGCTTTGGCAGTTCCTGTGTCTGTCCCACCATCACTCCAGCCTGTGGTTTTAAAGTGCTTTTGCAACTGTGGAGGCCTAAGCGTTGAGGGACTCCAGGAAGACGTAAAAAGGGCCCACTCAGCACTGCCCGCACACAGCTGCCACCCTGATAAATGTGCACTAGGAAGGACATGAACTCTACAGCAGTTCACCTTGTTCTTTTAAACAGAACACTTACTTGAAAAAAAAAGACTTAAATGTTTAATCTGAATACTTGAAATAGTACTGAGACAGAATGGACTTTAAAAAAAATAAATTCAGGCATCATTACTGGACTGACAGCTTATCAGACCCTGTCCTTCCAAAGGAGGATTGCAAAGAACTAATGAGAGGGTCGGGAACAGGATTTCTGCCGCCTCCATGAAACTTGCTCTTTCTCTCAACTAAGCATCACCATAGGTTAAAATATCTGGAAAACAAAAAAAGTTCTAGTCTTAGTAATTACTGATTATGCCAAACACTAGGACAAAATTTAGACCAGGATTTACAGCGAATTAGAAAGACTCATTACAGGTTTGTTTCCAAAGGCTGGTGATTCTCCCATCGCGATGTGTCACTTCAGAAATCTGCACAAACGTAGAACAGGCCAGCGGAGGCCAGCAAGTACTTTCTTTTCTGTTCTGTGTTCACGATGGGGAAGAAATAAAAGCTGGGGATGGGACAAAGACCAGCACAAAGCGCAGCCTTTGCAGAGCTGCAGCTTGCTTTGCACGGTGGCTCAGGACGAGGCCGGGTGCAGGAGGGCACTAACTCCCGGGGCAGCTGCAGGGAGCGCGCAGCCACCCGGCGCCCCCCCACCGGAACGCCGCCCAGCGAACCCGCTCTTGCTTACTCCGGGTTTCTCTCAGAGAGCTCCTTAAAGCCCTCTCACGTACCGTAACGCCGCTGGATGAGGACGAGACACGCACCCGCTGAGGAAATCCCGCAGCGGGCTCCCCTCGGCCTGCTGGCTGCTGGCGGTCCCAGGCGGTTACACCGGGACGTCGGCACCGCTGCGGGCCGGGGGCAGGGGGCCGGGGGCAGGGGGCACCGGGGGCACCGGGGGCAGGAGGCCCGGGGGCAGGAGGCCCGGGGCAGGGGGCACCGGGGGCAGGGGGCCCGGGGGCAGGGGGCACCGGGTGCAGGGGGCCCGGGGCAGGGGGCACCGGGGGCAGGGGGCCCGGGGGCAGGAGGCACCGGGGGCAGGGGGCACCGGGGGCAGGGGGCCCGGGGCAGCGCCGGGCCGCCCCCAGAGCCGCGCTTCTTCCCTCCGCGCTCCCGGGAGGGGTCCCGAGCCCAGGGCCAGGCTGCGGGCACGAGCGGGCCCCCGATCCCGGACGCGGCGGGCCCGGGGCCGGTCCGCCCGTCCCTTACCTTGCAGGGGAAGAGCACGGCCGAGGCCACCTTCTCCATGGCCAGGTTCCTGATGCTGGGGGTCAGGGAGCCCCGGCAGGTGGGGCAGAGGCTCAGCTTCTGCCGGCATTGGTTGCAGACCAGGTGCCCGGCCTGGCACTGCAGGATGGGCGGCAGCACATAGTCGAAGCACACGGGGCACTCGAAGAGCGAGGTCAGCTCGTGGTGCTGCGGGGACACCGGCCCGCCGGCCCCCGACAGCACGGCGGCGGGCACGGCCGAGGAGCCGGCGCCGGACGCCGCGATGGTGGCGGCGGCGGCGGGAGCGGCGGCGGCCGGGGACGGGGCGTGCTGCTGCTGCTGCTGCTGCTGCTGCTTGCCGCACGGCTTGCTAGCGCCGGGCCCGGCGGAGGACGGGCGGCTCATCGCGCCGCGCGCCCACCACCATCGGGCCGCGGCCGACCGGGAGCCCGCCGCGCCCGGCCCCAACGCGGCGCTGACGCAAGAGGCGGCGGCGGCTGCGCGCAGCCTCCCCCGGCGCGGCCGCTCCGAGCATGCTCCGCTCCGCGCCCGGGCTGCCCCGCTGCGGCCCGGCCCCGCGGGTGCCGGAGGGCGTCGGGGCCGCGGGGGCGGCCGCGCCCCGAGGCGAAGCGCGGCGGTTTCGGCGCGGCCGCCGCCGCCGCCCGGCCGTGACTCGGGCGCTGCTCGGCCGCCGGCCCCGAGGTGCCGCCGGCCCCGCGGGCGTTGCTGCGCGGGGACACGGGCACCGCGCCGCGGCGGGGCCGAGCGGGGCCGAGCGCGCCGCGGCCGCCTTGCGGAAATCCCTTCGGCGGAGCGGGCCGGGCCGCGGCCCCTGCGCCGCCTTCACCCGGCGGCTCCGCCGGTCGCCGGTCCGCCGCGCGTCCGCCGCGCGTGACGGGCCCGTCCCCGAGCCCGGGCGGCCCGCAGCCCTCCGGAGCGGCGCTCCGGCAGCGGGCGAGCCTTGCGGAGCCGCGAGCGGAGCCGGCCGCAGGGCGGGCTGTCGCCGGGCGGCGTCGCCCCGCGCCCGGGCGCGGCGGGCAGCGCGCGGGGCCGCGGCCTGTGAGGCGCGGGCCGCGGGACGCGGGGTGGTGGCGCTGGGGGGGCGGCGGGCAGCGCGCGGCGGCGCCGTTATCTGCGGGGCCCCGGCGCCGGAGCCTCGGCGGTTCCCGGGGAGCCGAAGGCGGCCGCCGGCGTGCGTGAAGGGCGGTGTGCGGAACCGAACGGCCCAAACGCGGCAGCGGCCGGCGTAAATGAGATCGCTCGGGCAAACGTGAGCGTGCGTGTGAGCCTTAGGGGAACCGGGCGCGGCTTGATGCCTTGCTTTAGGAAAGGCTTGTAACGTGAAAATGTGAGAAAGAATAAAGGATAGCTTTATTTAAAAATGGTGCTTAGAGTGAAATACTCTCTTCTGCAGCACTGTTTTATATGTGAGGGTCAGATGGTGAAATAAGTTGAGCAATTTTAGTTCCCCAGACAAAAGAAGTTTGAATATAAAATGTGATGTTATAGACATCCTGTGTTTTAGAAGCCTTGGAGAAGTGAAGACAGTCTCAGGACAGAAAGCTTCCAAAGTCCTTTTTGTTTTATAGCAAGACCGAAGAAAAAATAAGTGTTTTCTTGTAGATGGCAGAGCTGTAGTTAAATGTGCATATTTTGTATAAGTTTAATAGTCATCCGCCTCCCGTGATTTTGTGGCTCTCCTTGCTCTGGGATTAGATGCAGTTCTGAACTTTCGTACAAAATACTGCTTCGGTGCCCCTGAGCAGCACAACCGATCTGGATGACCGTAAGTGAGTGCCGTAATACAAGGTTATTTACCCTGTCAGCAAAATGTTCCAATTACATACATTGCTTTTGCAAGAGTTCTCCTTGTGACTTGACTCTTCATGTCCTTAAATGAGCAATACTTTCTTCTGATACCCACAGCAAGCATTATTAACACTTCCCTAAAAGGGTGTTATTATCAAAGTTCCTTTAGCATGTGCAACTGCATGACTCATTCGTGACTCTCAGCCTTGTGAAAATTGTAATGAAGGCACTATCTGTTCTCAACTTTCATTAAAAAGAAAGTGCCTTATTATCAGAAGTCTGTTTTTTTTTTTTCTCCTGTTTGTGAAGTACTATTAAACCTTGCAAGATGACACAGCCCAAGATACCAAAAAAAAGAAATCCTTTAGTATGTAGTTCAGGTGATAGTGGTTTTTTTTGTTGTTGTTTGTTTTCCCTTTGTCTGGTATTCTGAGAAATCGTTTACACAGCACATTCAGACATAATGGAAAGTCTTGCACTTCACAAGAAAAAAATTAGCAGTGTTGTAGGGTAAACCTCACCAGGGAACATGCACCTGAATTCTTGCTGAATTCTTATAGGTATTAAACAGGCACTTCACTGGTTGAAGCCTGTGGTAGCCTTCTCTCCATGGAGCCTTAGAAAGCAGACACCACTAAGGAAGGATGTGGGTAAGTAGACGCCACTGAGGAAGGATTTGGGAGTTAACACTGAACACTTTAAAAAAAAATCACAGGCAAAGAATGACAGTATTTTGGCATCTTGGAATAAAATTACACGTAGGATCTTCACCAATGAATTAACAAACTGGGTCTGATTAAAACTAAGTTCACAGCAGAAAGCCATACTCTTGATAGCTAACTGCTGAGAGGGGAGGGGAAATTGAATAGATTCAGGCATAGTACAGTTGAAATGCTTTATTTTCAAACCTTGTACCATTTTCGCCTGAAGTTATATGACTGAAAAAGGCTATAGTTAATAAGGTTTCAGTAAGTTTCCCTATATCTTCAGAAATTTTGCCACAGGTGATAAGTGTTTCTTTTGAAGTTAGAGAACTGAGGTTAATAGGTTCTGAGATTCTAGCCTTCATCCTGGTATGCTGAGTCCTTTTCTGACCACCCTCCCGCCCTCCCCAAAAAACACAAAAAAAACCCCACAAGCTCCCCACCCCCCAAAAACAAGCAAAAAAAAAAAAAAGAGCACCAAAACAACACCCAACCAAGAAAACAAACAAAAGGGAAAAACACCGGAACAGGATTGACTGAAATCAGTAGTTTATGAAAGGAAGCAATGGTAGCGCATATATATATATATATATATATACTTACCCTGTCCAGACTGGAACAAACCTGTATGAGGATGTAAATAACCACTTACGCGTGCGTGGGATGGGTGGAAGTCCCCAGAAGAGTGGTTCTGTGCTTGTGTTGCCTTTCTGTTTGAAGTGGAAAATCTCACACGTGCATTTTTGATGACTGATACCCAGTGTGTCAACCACCTTCTGGTAATCTTTCATTAAGTTTCCCATGGTACCTGATTTTCTAAATTTTTTTATTTTTTTATCTTTACTTATGTTTTCTTGTTTTCTCCTGAATTATTGGTGCCTGTTCACATTTAAGGACTTTTCTCCACCGTTAGGACAGTCGAGCACCGGGCTGCCCCTGGCCTGCCCTGCGACGCTGTGCCGCGTCCATCCCCAGGGCTTTCAGGGCTGGGCTGCAGAAAGCCCCGGGCACCCCCGGCAGCCCCCGAGGCCCTGCCTGGAGGCTGGGCTGCAGACCTGCCGAGCCCACCTCCTGCCCGACCTGTGCCTGGCTTCTCTGCAGGGCTGTGCTCTTCTGCCTCGGCCATGCCAAGCTCCTGGTCCGTAACGCTCACTGAAGGGTACTCTTACTTACTCATTTCTGAAGCTAACTTGTAGGTGTGACGCAAGGGCTTCTTTAAGGATTAAATTAGTGGCTGATGAGTTGCAAAAAAACCAAGAATGAGTTAAGAGAGTCTATGAAGAAAGAGTGATTCTCTGTCCTGCTGCCGCTTTTGTTTTCAGTATGCATCAGCAACACACGGACATGGGCGGAGAGTGGCCGTGTGCGTGATACTGCTACAGGTGTGGGTGACCTCAAATCCAATCACTCTTGCAGTATTTAGGAAACCCTGTCCAAACACTGGGAGCATTTAGATAATTACAGAAATCGCATCAGGCTGGAGGGTCACCACAGGACAAAGGTGAAAAATGTCATCAGCCAAGAGGACTGAGGAGTCGCGGTGACGGGAGCGGGAAGCGTTGGGCAGGAGGCTGGGCGCCACGAGCAGAGGAGGTCACAGGCGAGAATTTCGTGACCCGCTGCTGTGCGTGTGCTTCCCTGGCCTGCGTAGCACTTTGGGTTCAGCATCCAGTTTGGAAGACCTGGAGGTGGTTGTCAGTTGGATAAACCCAAGGGGTTTTCTTTTCTGAGTGAAAAAACACGAAGCTGTTTTTCCTCTTAAAGGCTGCCAGCCTCTGGTGCTGTGGTGAGGTCTGGCAGAGCAGATTGTGTGGATGTGCTGTTTCCTGCTCCCTCCTTTCTTACACAAAGATGAGAGGCGTTAAACCTGGCACCTCTTACAGAGATTTAGGGGAAAGTTTATCTCAAGAAATCACAAGGTCAGGAACTGAACTATCTCCTTGGCAGAAAACCTCTGGAAATCTCATCTAGAGCACAGTGAAAGCATGACGTGGTTTTGATTTGTGGAAGAACTCTACAGCTCAAAGCAAATGAGTTATAAAGTAGCTATGTGGTTTATTTCGGCACTGGGCGCATGCGGGATAGCTCCCAAAGGCATGCACACCCCAACGCGGCAACTTGCCTTCGTTTTATGCAGTTAAGAGTTACCTATGCATGAAGTTTCCCAGTACGCCTATACATATGCGTAACCTATCCCCGATTTGAATTAAAATTAGCTCCAAGAAGTCATTTCCATAAACTCCTCCCATCTGCGCTTGCGCAGTGCCTTCTGGTGGTGGTCGTCAGGGGGTCGTGGGGATGAAGGCTGATAACTCTTCATCACCACTAATTGACCCCCTGCCTTTGTACAGACTCAGCTGCTCCTTGGCTCTTGTCCAAGCCACAAGGTCGGTCTCAGCTGGTTTTTGAGACAGGTTCCCCATTTTTGTCAGGAAACATCCTCTGTGAGGGGCCCCGAGACTCCTTGTTTCGGTTAATTTGCACAGTAGTAAGCAAAGACACAGCAATATCTACTTTTAATGCGATAAAGCAAGCCCCCATTCTTCCATTCCTGGCTTTAATAATAACGATTGTTTTATTTAGAAATCATCAATGAGATTAAGCAAGACCCCATTCTTCTATCCTTGGCTTCAGTTTATTTTTAGTTTATTTGGGGCTGGGGGCTTCTGGAGCCACCACAAGGCATACGTGGGTCTCTGCAGATCCCGGGTGTCCTTCCCCCGAGAGGTACTGCCCGCAGCACCGCGAGACGGGCACCTTCTCTGCTGCCACTGGTTCCTGTAACAGCTGTAAGAGAGGAGCAGCTGGGGCCAGCGTGAGGAGAGCAGCGTTCCTCTCCCCTCGAGCCAGCCCGGTGAAGACCGTGTGCTCTGGGGGCCTGCGCGTGCTGCGCACCCCGAGCACGCGGCCGCGCTGCGGCTCGCCTCGCCCCTCCGCCTGTCCGCGGAGCTGCCTGGGTGCCCCGGTTCCCTCTGCGGAACGTTTGTGCATTTTAACAGTGTTTAAGACTGGCAGATTGCCTCTCATCTCATCAAAAAGGTGTGCTTCATTTTGCTGGTTGGACCTAGGCCCTTATAAGAACCCTTTCACAATCCTGCACGAAGCGGATCTTTATTGTAGATTTTCTTCCGAGTGCACTGAATTTACCGGTTTGTTTATGGTTGCATTTGGCTTTGAATAGGGCCATGTTTCATGAAGCAGTCTATTAAAAAAAAAAAAAAAGCCATTGGGTTACATTTTCATGTGTGTTAGTTCAAGAGCACATGTACGTAACGTGCGTGTTACTCAGAACCTGGACGATGCTATTTAAGGTCCATTTGCATTGCTATTAAGATGCTTCCGTAATCAAAGCCACCGAGTTTAACCCCCAAACGCGGCTGGCAGCTCCCAGCAGCGGTGCGAGGGGCGGCTGCGGCGTGCTGGAAGCGCCCAGCTGCTGCCAGCCCGCTTGCGGCCGGTCCCGCCGCGCCGCCGCCGATCAGCGGTGGAGCAGAAGGAGGGGGTAGGCCTGGCTCAATAAGTAATGGTAAAAGTCTGTCTGAAGCGTGCTGTTTGGAAGTCCCCAAATACATAAGACCACTGCAGAATAATTTTACAGTGGCCTCTGTGAGTTAATTTAGGCACTGTCTGTGCTGCATGGTGCTCCTGTGCACCGCGCTGATGCTCCGTGCTTGTGTTTTAATTTGTTCACTGGATTAAATTTTGGTAGATCTGTAGATTTCTGGAGTACTTTTGTGGCACAGATTCTGCCATCACTTGCCCGTGACCAGTTTATCTCATGGAAATACCGTGGTCTTTCAGCGGCACTGTGGGAGCTGGAACTGGCTTTGGAGAGTTCCTCCAGGCTCCCGCAGCCCACGGCTTGGCTGGCTGCAGCAGAAGTATTATCGAGGAAATTGATTCCACAGCCGGGGGTGAAAACAAGGCGAGGATATTCCTACGGTCTTGGGGGAAGAATCCTCTTGCTTGTTTTGTGGTTTGTTGTCTATTCTGTGGCACAGGGAAGAGAAAAACTAAGAGCCTTTTCACAAATAGACTGGAATGGTGTGGATGTTTATACAAAGATTTTTTTTCCCCAATACTGAGTAATTTTAAAATACATTATTTTTGTATATGTATATTTACACGTTAGAATGTGGCTTTTCCACTTTTATTTTTATTTTTAGCACTCCAAAGCCTCCTGTTAAATAAATAATGTACAAAATATCTTTGAGAAGATGGTTGTCTGGTTTAAATATACCCTGAACAGAGTCTGTTCTTCTGCTTGGGGCGGGTGGGAAGGCGCATGTCGGCTGAGCTGACAGGGCAAGTGCCAGAAAAGTACGAGGCATCCACTGGCGCAGCAGGATGCTGTGTCTAAGCCCTTGCAGTGACTGTTTCCAGCAAAACGATGCTTTATAAAGCCAGGAAAAATGGAGAAAGGAGCCCCTGATGAGGATGGGGCAGTGGGGCGGCCCAGGGGCAGGGTGCTGCATGGGGTGGAGGTGGCCGCACCGCGTTGCTGCAGCAGCATCTCTGCGGATGTGGACACGCATTTCTTATTTCACGTGTAGGTTACCGGCTTTTCAATTTCAATTTAAAAAATCTGCACCTCATGTACAGTCAGGCTCTAAGCACTCTGAAAAAGAAAAAAAAACGAAAGAAAGGGTCCCTCGGGAGGCCCTGTGTGGCACTCGGGAGCCATTTCACACAAGTAATCCCATTTCCCCTCTGTGTCCTGGTCTCTTGGAGGCAAAGTCCTGCCCCTTGTCCGTGAGCTTTCAGGGGCTCCCATATTTCTTGCCTCTTTGAGATTGACTCATGCAAGGTGCCAAATTGTGGCATGAGTTTCATCTGCATGTCTGGATTTGTGTCCTGCATTTCTTGCCAATGTGTTAAGCAGTTTCTCAGGTAGCCCCTGCCCCCCCAAATACTCCTTGTTTCAGTGCGTGACAATGCTCCTGAGCATGTGGGGTGTGAGAGGGGTTTATTTGTCTTCTGCAAATAAATTTCTGGACTAGAAACAAAAATCTGTAGTTGTGCTCACTGTCACAAGTACAGAGCTTTCTGAGGTGTCAGAGCTGCTGAATTCCCCCGTCCCTCACCATTTTTTTTTTCCAGCCAAGTTTAACTAGTAGAAATGAGCAAGAACTTAGTTCTCATTGAGGGGAATTAGCATGTTGAATTTAGCCTTGCACTGCAGTTATAAAAAGACATAGAAATGTGGGGGAAGAAGGATGAAAGCCCGAGGGAGGCAGCGAGTGTGTGTTTCATCAGTTTGGTGAAGCACGGCTTCTGCTTTTTTTTTTTTCTTTCTTTAGAAATCACGCATGCATTTCTGCACCTGTGTTCCTGCGTGCACAGGACGCGGCGCTGTGGGGGCGGGGGGCAGAGGCTGGGGCCGGGACCTGCTCGTGATGCCCCACGTCCCGGCCCGTGCCCAGCATCCCCCAGCACGCTCACGGCGAGGGGCCGCGCAGACCCGGCTTACCTCTGGAGCGGGAGCGCGCAGGCTGCGCCAGGCAGCGACGGTCACCTCGGGGTGCCGGGAGCAAGGCGGCCGCAGGCTCTGCTTCATCGCCCTGGCAAACTGCTCCAGGTGCTGTTGGCAGGGGGTTGGAACTAAAGGGGCTTTAATCCCTTCCAACCCAAGCCATTCTGTGTTTCTATGGTTCTGTGAAGGGAGCAAGGACAAGTGCGGATCCCACGTTAGCTTGCTAACCAGCAGGCTCCTCTCCCGTCCCAGAGGCGCTTCTGGCTCGTTATGGACCCTCTCTCTCTCTCTTTCCATTTTTTTTCCTCTTCTCTTTTGTCAGCTAAGAGTCCAAGTTTCGGGATCACTTGCAGAAAGGTTTATTGTTCTCAGTACAGTTGTGATTAGCAACACACATTTTGGTATGACTAACAGATCTTTTTTGGGCAACGTCTAAAAAAGGAAGTGGAAGGCAGTCAGTGCGTGCGAGCAGCGGTGCGCCCTGCCTGCCTCGGCCGGGCTGCCTCGGGGTGCCAGGACCCCACGAGTGCTGCAGGGGGTCTGGGCTCCGCCTGCTGCCGAGAGCAGAAGAGAGGGAGCCACACACACAAGTCACAGCTGGGAGAGCTGGGAAAAACCTTTCTTGTTGCAGCCAGATAAACTCCTTACCTACGCTGGATTAAATAAATTTGATGCACACAGTATTGTCAACACTCAATATTGTTTTCGCTTTCACTGTGTTCAGCACATTCACAGCACTTCCTTTTTTTCTTTTTTTTTTTTTTTTTAACATCCCCGCCTGGAAGGAAATCATGTTGCCATGCTCTTTTCTTTCCTCTGCCAACTTTAGTGAGAAGCAGACTGCATCCCACCACCCAAAAATCGTGTGCAAGGAGGTGTCGTCGCCAGTGATTGCTCACCACTGGTGCAGGCTTTCAGAGCAGGTGTGACGCCCCGCGCAGCAGGGCATCCGCTCGGCGTCCGCGCCTGGTTTTGCCGGTGGCAGCGCCCTTTCCCCCTCAGACCACAGTGCTCTGTGGCAGGAGGGGGAGACGCTGGCATGCCTCAGAAGAAGGGATCCGTCCCGTTCCAGCTGACAGCCGCGCCTGGCCACCTGGTCCTGATTGCCATCTCTAGAGACGGAGACCTCTTCCCTGGGCTGCTTGTGTCTGCACAGCGGCCCTCTTCCCAGTGATGGGAGTGAGTGTCTGGAAAGGAAATGCAGTTAAAAAACACCTAACCCACACGGTCATCCCCTCCCCCCCCCCCAAAAAAAAAATTTAAAGGTTAAAAGCAAAAGAGCTGAGCTGCTGCAGGTGGGCTGCCCACCTGGTGGGGGGGGCCTGCAGAAGCGCTGCCCTGCAGCGTGTTTGCAGGTCGCAGTTCTGCACAGGTGCACGCAGCCGTCTCTGCGGCCATGCTGCGTACTGTGACAGCGAATCTCGCTTCACCCCTCTTTCCTGCAGGCTCAGCCTTCAGTGTGATGTTTTTCAAGTTTCTTGTTTTTAAATGCCATGGTGAAAGGAGAGCCGAGGGCTGGGTGTTCAGGAAGTGGAGGTGACTGCGCAGTGCGTGGGGAGCACGGAACGCCCTTCCTGAGCGCGCCGCTCGGAGCAACCCGCACTGCCCGGGGCGTGTGAGGCTTCAGGGGCGCCTGGCAGCACCTTGCTCTTGGGCAGGGAAACGCAAACACGTGCTGTATGCATGTGTCTGTATCAGTGCACGTACACTGCTCCGTTGGGTTGTGTATGTAGGCAGATACACGCAGCGCTATGCATACGCAGCTCCACGCACGCCTGTACGTGACACCTGCAGCTCGGTGCCCCCCAGGGTCAGGCTGAGTGCTCACCTACTGTGAGGTGGGCTGTTCTCGTCTGCCCTCGCTGCCCGTTGTAGAAGTACAGATGAAAAACGTGCTCCATCTTCCAGTCGGACAGGAGCAGCCTGTTGGTGCTGAAGAGGACGCTGTGCATCCCGTTGATGCTGCACAGCCAGATAGGAAATTTAGGGGTTTTCAGCACGCTTCCAACCTAGGGGTGGAACGGGCAGTTCAGGTCTGCTTTCACTGTCAGCAGGTGCTCAGCATCGTCAGAGCTCCCCGGGAGCTCAGTTACACTGCTCTGGGTATGGATTGCCTTGCAGCGCTGCTGCCTGCTCGTCCTCATTGCCATGCAGGATGAGCAGGAGCCAAGGCAGCCCTTGTTGCCCAGCTGCAGGCCCCCTGAGCTGGCCGGGGTTTGGGAATGGGAGTGGGTTTGGAGATGGGAGCGGGATTGGGGATGGGAGCAGGGTTTGGGGATGGGAGCAGGTTTGGGGATGGGAGCAGGTTTGGGGATGGGAGCGGTTTTGGGGATGGGGTGCACAGGGCTCACCGGGGGAAGGCGGTGCCCGGCCTCCTCCCGGCTCCAGCGCAGGAAGCCCACCTCGCAGCGGCGGCCGGGGCACGCGCTGCCCGCCAGCACGACGTGGAGCAGTGGCTGCAGGAGGGGGCCGCGGTCAGGCTGGAGCAGCGCGAGGGCAGGCGCTGGGAGCCCGGCCCCGGGCCCTGGCCCCGCACAGCGCGGGGCGGCCGCGGGACCCCTGCCTGCCCACCGGCCTTCCGATGGCACCGCCGGCAGGTCACAGGTAACGCCTACAGCAAATGTCGCCTTACGACTTTTTTAGGTGATTAACAGGTGGGGGTGTTTTCGAAAATCAAACATAGGAGGAATAACAATGACAAAAACACTTGGAAAGTTAGGCTGACCTTACCTGTGTGCAGATGACAGTTCCACAACTGAATTCTAACAGATGAGCTGTCGTGCCACCTAAATCTTTTTGGACCCTGTGCAACCAGACACAAAATATCGCTGTAATGTCCAGGTCAGTGACTGGAGCTTTATACATCATGTCTGACTAACAAGGAAAACAGAAAGAAATTTCACAGAATCATTTATTTTTCTTTTTTGAGCACAGCAGTAGTGTCCTACTACAGTAATTTTATGCTCCTCCTGAGCTCTCGCATTTCAGGCCTATTTCTGTTAAAATTCAAAGCGAGGGTCGGACTCAAACCTTCTGCAGAATGGAACAGAGATTTCAGTCAGTGCCTCAGTTCCACCCAAGTTTAACCTGGATATAACTATTTGAAGTAGCACTGCAATTTTTTTGCTAACTAGCCATCAGTGTCACGTTAGTATGAATCACTGGTGCAACTGTGCCTCTGTATCTCTCTATAGCATCTTTACACAAATGCAATTACATTGGTTGTAGAAAGACTGTATCAGCTTCCTTTGCTAATAAAGTTATGCTGATGTATTTTTCCTGTGTTTAAATAAACTTCTTGTTATTTTCGTGTTTAAGTTTAATCAGCTGTAACTCTGATTATGACTATCGGTAGAATAACTCCTGATTTGGTACAGTGCATTGTTCTTCCTGTGTGTGCAGCCAGGCACATCGCCTCTCTGCTGCTCCCTCCTGCCTGCTCCTGGACGTGTAGGCACGAGAAGGACACACATTAACGTACAATATCAGCCTCTTTCCTCAAAATTCAGCCAGTAGCTCTACATTCCTCTGACTGTTGCTTGTCCTCATTAGTCTAAGAGTGGGCATTTAACTAAAATAAGAAAAAGACTATTTCATAAAATATAACTAAACTAGAAGAAAATTATTAAAAAAATGAAACATACCTTTCCAGTGTCCTAGAGAAAAGTAAACTGTATAAAAACAGGATCAGTCCCTTACTTCCTTCGCTTTTGAACTGGAAAAAGAAAAAAGTAATCACAGGGAAGGAATTATGGCACATATGTGATGCTTAATTAAAACAATTCCTCAGCTTAAATCGACCCTAGATAAATATAATGAGCCAAATGACTATGGTATTAATGTGGGGAGGCTTTGGCTTTGCTACTAATTCTGTTGAATAGGACCAAGCAAAAAAAACAAAACAAACAAAAAAAACCCTCAATTTCTTGACTAACCTATTTTTGTACGTGTTTTGTGTTTTTCTGTTTGTTTGTTTTTTTTTTTTTTTCTTCTAAAGGTGCAAGAAACCAATTTGAATAACGTACAAAATGTTGCGCTGTTTGCCTGGCATCTGTGGTGAGATTCCAGTGAGTGCAGTGGCAGTGGGATCGTTTCCCATAGTAAAAAAAAACAAACACGGAACTCCCTGAACAACTGGGGCTAAGAGCCTGGCCGTCCTGCTGAAGGCCCTGCTATTGAGCTCTGCAAGGTCCACTTCTGCGTGAGAGATCAGGTGCAAGCAAAAAATAACTCAGAATAAAGCAAATATTCCATACGTACACAATTTATGTGGTCAAAGATAAATTTCTGAGCTGCTGCTTTCTCAAAAAAGTTAAACAGCTGAATCTGTAGGGCAAAAGCATAAGGTGAGAAACCAAAAAGGAGACATTATGTCAAGAAGCAGAGCTTTTTAATTCAGTGTTTCCTTCAGACAAATGGAAGACTAACACAAGAAACTACTCTGACCACTCCTCAACTGTGGAGTTCAGGTTTTTGCAAATAGCAAAGGAAAGGCTTTAAGTCAACTCTTTTTTTTTTCTTCCAGAAGAAAGATCAGTCTTTAATGAAAAAGAATTACAGCCCCTGGATTCACCTAAAGCCTTCACAAGGTGACAGAAACATCTTCCAAGCTCCAGCTGGGATGTGGGGCCTGTGTGCTTATAATTTGTGATGCGTCGTAAGTTAGGGAACAGGTTTATGAGATTTTTTTTTTTCTAAAATCTTCAGGCCAAATATCTTTAAAAAAAATTGTTTACAGAATGTGTTTTCATACTCACCCGTTCAGTGAAGTTGTCTGCTTTGTAGTCTGCGGTAGGGACGAAGTGGGAGGCTGCTGAGATAAGGCAGACGGTGGCTTCCCGACCTTCTCCTGCTGCCCAGAGGCTGTCTGCCAGGGCTGCAGCCAGGGCCTCTCCTTGCTCCTTTGGGCTTATTTTGCACAATCTGCAGAGCAGGGCAGAGCAGAGTGCGGCAGGCAGGCGGGGGCAGTGGCAGCAGGGGGTCTGTGTCCCCATTGCCCCACATCCCCTGCAGCTGCCTGCTGGCTGTGTGCCCGTCCTCGAGAACACGCAGAGTCCCCACACCCTCAGGTTGGAGTGGTCCCGCTCACAGCCAAGCCCCCAGAGGCCCTGTCCTGCCTGAATATCCTGAGTCAGGCCCACGCTGCTCTAAGGAGCGGACCTGTAAAGGCAGCAGGGCATTCAGGAGGGGAGCCGTGCCTGCAGCTGTGCCCACCGCCCCCGGCGCTTCCAGCGGCACAGGGACCGTCCGAGTGCTGCGGGGTGCCCCGCTGCGACCACAGCACCGGAGGTTGTGCCGAGGAAACAAGCACCACTCCTGCAGCAGCGACGGTTTGGTGGGAAAATCCTTGCCTGGGAGCCCGGTACGGCGTTCCGGCAGGGTGCAAGTCCCCATCTGTAGCTGCAGCCCTGAAGTTAGTTCTCATCTGGTAAAACTTGGAGGCAGGTGCTAGTTGTATTAGTTCTAATAATGCAAGGAAACAGTTTTTGTGTTTCCCCAGGAAGGCTCATCTGCTTACCTTTCCAGGTGAGTATATTCTGTGTTTCTTACGAAGAGCAGATATTTAATGATGTTCCCTTGTACAGCCATCAGAATGGCTCTCGTTCCCCCCTAGAAACAGAAAGCAAACACTTGCCAGTGCTAATGAGCCCAAACAAGCTGAGCCGTGCAGGTCTTCTGGAAATTGCAGCCTTCTGACCGTCTGAGCCATCCTGCTGCCAGCATCAAGGGGAGTAGTGTTTCTTTTCTCCCTGGTAATTCAGGATGGCTGCTGACTTCTGAGATAAATAGAAAAGTAAGTTGAAAAAGATGTTATGTGCCTAAAAATAAGAAGTCTCTATGCAAGAAGAGCCCGTGGCGGCTCTGTCGCTCTGTTCATGCAGGGAGGATGCCCGTGTGCATCCTGGCGAGGCGGGGGTCCCAGCCCCAGAGAAGAGGCCAGGGTCAGCACCATGGGCTCTGCCTCCTCTCCTCCGCCTCGTGGCAAAGGGACCAGGGGCTGGCAGGAGCACGGCTCCAGCTGAGGGGGGGCCGCATGCAGGGCCCTGCCTGCTGCCCAAGGCAGATCTGCCTTCTTCGCTGCACTCAAGTGTCCTTGGACCTCAGGGAGCCTCACCTGCCTTTGTGAAAAGCATTTTAACCTCCTGGCAGGTCAACAGTATTTGCAATTTTAAATGTGTATCTTGGTCTGCTGCTTCTTTGGGGGGCAGTATTATGATGGCAAATAAGGAAGAATAGAACCACCCTATTTTAGTAAGATAAAATGCAGATAAATTCACCTATTTCACTTCCAGGTGGGGCAGTAAGTAGTGGCTGACTATTGCCCCAAATAAATGGGCGAGTACGCCTGTACGTGCCCACCCTCAGCAACCCTCTGCTTGTCCCTGGATGCATGTAGTGCTGCGGTATTTTGAGATTGTGTCTGCAGCACGCTGCTGGATCAGAATAGCTGTTCCACTGAAATCTGCTCCAGTGTTTCCACCGTGTGTCACCAGAGCGGGTGCGGGAAGGGTGTGTGCAGGTCTGCAGGTATACACATCCCGTGGGCTGACCCGGGGCGAAGACGCGGCACTGGAGCATTACCTTGTCTGCCTCCAGAGCGTAGGCCAGGTCGGAGTGTGGCTCGCGAAACCTGAAGTGCGCTTGTGCCCAGTCACGGCTGAAGACGCGGGACGCGTCTCCGAACAGCACCTTCCGCAGCCCCTGGGGATGGAAAGGTGCCGGGTGCAGCTCCTGCAGGATCCGCAGCCTTGGAGCAAAAACACTAGGCACATATCCCTGAGCATGCAAGTTGTTTGCCCTGATCCACGTGATTTGTGAGTGGGGGCCCCTCATGGAGCAGGTGGAATCCCGTGAAGCTGACCCTAAGGGCGGTTCTGTGCCCACATCTCTTCAGGACGGGACCTTTTTTGGAGGTGTGCTCAGCCTGGCAGCCCTCTTCAGGCTTTTCAAGCTCTTGAGCTTTTTATTATGTTTGTGTCACAGTGACAGGTGATGGGTTTTGTATTGGAGGGCACAGGTGGCAAGGTCGGCACTGGGGACCCCTCTGCCTTTCCCCTGCAGAAAACCCGCCGAGCTTTTGGTAAAGCCCCTTGGTAAAAGCCCAGGGACGGCCGGCACCAAGCACTGATGCTCTGCAGACCAGCCATGTGGGCAAGCAGAAAAACATCCTCCTGCTCTCCTGAATTTCTGCCTTCTGTTCTGAGGCTATTCCCTAGGAACGCGCCAAGAAGCAGGGACATTGTGTGCCTTGCCATTGGACCTATTATCTAACGTGAAGTATAGTATGTTGGTTTTGAGGTTGTGTTACAGCCGTGTTCTTTAAAAGTCCCATAAATAAGTAACTACGATGACGTGCTTCTGTAACCGATAGCCGCAGGCTGCAGCCCTCGGCCCGGCGAGACCAGCTCTGGACGAGGCTCCCGCGCCCTGTGTCAGGGGGACGAAGGCCGGCCCGTGCCCGGCTCGGCAGCCCTGCTCACCGTGGCCATGCCCAGCGAGAGGGGCTGGCCGCCCCGCCTGGGGGAGGCCGGGGGAGGCCGGGGCACCGCGGGCGGGCAGCGAGGCTGCGGGGTCCCTCCGGCACCACCTGGTCCGTGCCCTCCGTCCGTCCCGCAGCCCGGGCGTCCCTGGAGGAAGGGAGAGAGGGGCAGGTGCTCGGAGACGGCTGGCTCCTGGCGCGCTCCCAGGGTCTCCAGCCCCCAGCACAAGCACAGATGTTGGCACACGGGGCTGAGGGGCAGCAGCAGGACTGCCCATGGTGCCTGGTGGCAGCAGCTTCGTCCCCTCACCCCGCCAGTCCCCGCACCACCCGTGCCCCGTGTGCCCTGCTCGCCTCCTTCCCCGCCACCGCCGCAGCGCGCTGCTTTCGGCTCTGCCTCCACCACGCTCCACTGCTGGCTGTGGGGATGGGCCCTGCGCAGCCGGGTTTTCCTTTACAGCCCCCTTCAACACTAGCAGGCTAACAGCAACCGGGGATATTTCTGCTTAAATCAGGCCTGGGTAAACACGGTCAATTTTTAGTTACAAATTGTTTGTTTTAAAGGTGCGTGATATTTACTCTCAAATATCAATTTTATGCTCCTAAGTTGTTATACTATGTATAAACTGGTGAGGGTGTGAGGCTTAGATATATTTCTGTTAGATAGATAAATGTGCATTTGTATATTTCACTTCCAACTAAATTTAACTAATTGTTAAAAATAACTCCCACACAAGCAAATGATTATAGCGTAGAATAAGAATGTCGTGGTTGTCCGAATTTCAGGAAATAAGCTTCAGTGCTTGTCAACCTAAGGATGGAATAGGTTCTCCAAATACTTGTATTTTATGTTCTTCACTCACTATCTTTTTTTTTTCTTCCCTGTCCTCTAAAATTGACCATTGACCATGAAAACTGTTATGTTTAGACAGAAAAGTCAATTTATGTTGAAATACTTTGCTATTTTGATTCAGATCCAGAAAACATCCCTTTAAATACCTGAAGAAAATGCATGTTTCTTAGAAAAGGAGCACAAGAAATAAGTCTCTATGAAGGCTGTTTGTTGTACTGCACACTCGGATGAGTAATTTCTGCAATAGGATAACGTGGCAAAACAGTTGCAAAAACTGGTAGACAAGTACAAAATGTTATCTTTTAGAGAAATGCTTACCTGATGAGTAGTAGTACTGATTTCCAAACTGAAAAATAAAATATAAATCAAAAAATAAAATAGAAGCATTGTTAATGCATTAAGAAACAGGAGACTAGCTGGAGAAGAACTCCAGAAGAGAAGAGGAGGAAAAGCTGTTGCACTCGCGTTACTAAGCACCTGAAGACCTTTTCCGCATTCACATAAGTCTTGTGATGAAATATAACTTAATGTTACAAAAAGTCTGGAATTTAAAATATGTGATAATGAAGGGGGAAAAAACCTTACCCACGGAAATGAAAGATTTCTCTCCATTTGTTCAGATCCGAAATTTTGTTGCAGATCTCGTCCAGCGCTGCCTGCGCCCCGGGGTGCCCGGGGTGCCCGGCTCCCCGCTCGCCCATCGGAGCCGTGGCCCCAGGCTCACCGTCACCTCCCGCTGCCTCGTCGTGATTAAACTTTCATTAGTGCTGGTCGCGATCTCTTTTCCTGCTCACTGCTGACGGCCCTGGCGCTTCACCCGAGACGCTGCTGGCTGCAGCCGGGCGCCCGCGGGGGCCCAGCGGGGGGACGCAGCGGGGCCCAGCCGGGCTGCGAGGGCTGGGGCCGCGGTGTGGGGCAGGGTATGAGCCGGCTCCGCAGGCACCTCGCAGCCACCGGCTCACGGGGAGCCCGGCTGGGGACGGGCGAGCTGCAGGAAGGGGGATGTTGGTCGGTGCCTGCCGGCTGGCCAGAAGGCCTGTGTTCCCAGGGTCAGCGGCTCTGCCTGACGGAGCTGTGGGAAACTCACTGGTTTCACACCGCTGCGGTCAGGGAAATTTCGTTAGTTTTCTTCTGTTTCGGTTTGTGGTAACCTGTAGACCAGGGTTATCCCTCTGAATTTTGGTGGAAAAACATGCGGCTGAGCTCACGTGAACGAGCTGAGGGGAGCGCGGGGGAAGCCGCTGGGGGAGCGCGGGCAGCGGAGCCCCGCTGGCAGCATCC
This sequence comes from Anser anser, assembly GCF_964211835.1. Classification (NCBI taxonomy): domain Eukaryota; kingdom Metazoa; phylum Chordata; class Aves; order Anseriformes; family Anatidae; genus Anser; species Anser anser. Next base: position 28,589,684 of record NC_139729.1, on the reverse strand, counting down.
CGGGGCTGGTGCGGGCCTGACCGGGGGGCGCTGCCCGGTTCTGGCCCCAGACTGGCTCCAACTTCACTGTGTTCTCCGCAGGATCATCTGAAATAACTCGGATTGCAGCTTGGTTTGTTAACGCTGAAGCTATCCAGGCCAGCTGCGCATGAGGCGCCCACCAAATGCTGGAGAATTTCCTTCTGGCAGCTGCCTCCGCCTCGGCCCCGGGGGAATCCCACACCCACAGCAGCGGGGCTCTGGGTTCGGCCCCGCCGGCTTCTCCGTGGTGCAGGACATGCTGCGAGATGCTGGAGGGGCAGCTGCACACTTCCATTAACGTCTTCTATCGCATGGCTCCAGCTCCACAACTGCTGGGGGCAGAAGGACCCCAGCGGGGGCAGCAGCACCCCCCCCCCCCCCCCCATGGCGATGCTGCCTGCAGGGACCCCGGAGGCCTCAGCACCCCACCAGGGCACCAGCCGCCCCTGCAGGGGTCTCCTCTGGCACCTCTCCCACTGCACCAACACCTTCATTGCTCCACGCCCCAGCATCTGCAGACGCGTGTAATTTCCTGGCTGTGCTCTTTAGAAAAGTTTCTGCAAGTAGGTTTCAGTTTGGATATGCTGCCGGTGCCACAGCACAGAAGCTGACTGCATTTACTCTTTAAGCGGGTGCTGCATGATAAATCATCTGCTTGGCGTAGTACCTTCAACAACAAAAAAAGTAAAAGTGGACCTGTTTCAAAAGAGTCCGCCAGCAGAGGCACCGGTGCAGCCCTGGCTCCCCTCACAGCCGTGCACTGAAGCGCGGGGTCACCAGGCGCGGAGCACCCGCGTCTGCAGCACCTCTGGGTCGGCATTGCTGGGTTGGCGGTATAAGCCTGATACACACCCTGTGTAACATGTAGTGCACATGCTTGTGTTTATATGTATGCTCACTGCATGCACACACACACAGACACACATGCGTACTATTTTTTTATTGTGATAGAAAAAAATCTGAATTTTCAAGAACCTTCAAAATATATTTACATATTTCTCCTAACTGTATATATGTATTTTTTAATTGTGAAACCTAGTAGTCTCGAAATGATGCAGAGCAAAACTTTAGTTGATGCTCATGGATTAAAAGTGATCTGGTACATGCTGGTGTTGATCCAGGAGCATGAGCCGAGCACCTCATGCTCACTGCAACTGTTGCTTTCAGCTGGTCCAACGTAAATGTTGTCGAGATTGTATTTTGCTAGTAAGAAGTTATTATGTTTGCCTTGGGAAATGGACAAGCATGGCTTGAACAGCTGGCCTCCTACTTGAGAGTGGGCTGGGAGGGGATGGGGTGGGATGGAGAGGAGCTGTCTGTGAAGCGGCTCCCCAGAAGCAGGGCCCCTTTCCTCTGCACAGCAAACTGGTGAGAAGGTTGATCTTCTGCATTGAGGCAGGTCCGTGCAGTTCTTTGCCTTACAAATACAGGCTTGCTCCTTCTTCGGAGCTGGCGAGGGTCACAGGGCAGACGCAGCGCTGAGGGCAGCCAGTACCTCTCACCCCTGAGCTACCGGCCGCCAGCGGGGCAGCAGAGCTGAAAGCAGACTGGTTTCATAAAACACCAGGAACGAGGACGAAACTTTACTTCTCATTACTTGCTCTATGGTAAGTAATACAACAAAATGTAATGCAAACTATGTATTAGAAGATACATTAATATTAATTAACAAGAAGACACGTTAACTCAGAAGAAAATTATGAAAAAAATGTTGGTGGTCATGGAAACTTGCAGTAGTGCTTACGCATTGTTAGAAACTAGGCGTATATGATACAGCTTGGGAGGCAGGGTTGTTCTGTACAAGGCTCGGTGGAGCAGGAACGTAGATGACACACCTTTCACAAAAATAACCAGCAGTCAGCATGGTTGTTCTGCCACTCATAGCAGAAGTATAAAAACTGGCCTAAATGTCAGCAAGGCCATCTTGTAAGATGCTGCAGCTCGAGGCACAAGGCTGGCAGAGACACAAGGTGACTCCAGGGGTGATGAGTGGGATTGCTCATTGCTTGCAGCTGCACCTGAAGCGGGCAGCAACTTCGGCAGATAAATGGGCAGCTGGTGCAGCCCCCCCTCCCCTAGGGCACCTCCTCTGCTGTTAGCTTGGAAGAGCAGTTCTGTGCCATGCAAGGGGAGCCTCATCTCCACGGAGGTGGTGTTTGCTGAGCTGAAGCTCTTTTGACCTGCCTGTAAGTAACTGGGCTGACGTAGCTGTAGCTGGGGTGAGTGGCCTGGTTGCTTTACCCGACCTGCAGAGGTTCAGGGACACAGGGGCCGATGCGTTCATCCCCTCTGGCTTCCTGTGTGTCTTGAGTTGGAGAGCCTCAGGTGTTTCCCCATCAGCCTCTGCCGAGCTGCAGCGTGCTGTGTGAGTGTGTCCGATGCCTCTTTCCATTGCTGCTGTTTGCCAAGAACTTTGACTTTTGTTTATTTGCACTGCTTGATGAGAGAGCACTTACTGGCTGTTTTCTGGGCAGAGCTCTTTGTAATTGTGACAATGAGGCTTTGGGTGGATGCAGCACAGTGCGAAAGGTGCCTGGTTTGGAGCTATGTTGCTGTGCTCCTGGCTGTGCTCTTTGCCTTGCTATGTTGCAGAGTGGCTGTTCAGCAGTGCTTGGTCAGGCTTCCTGCCTCATGTGAGCAGGAGGGAGTACTCTGCATCTCCTCTACATCTTATATTTATGTCCTGATTTTTGGCTAGGATAGTCAATTTTCCTCCTAGTAGCTGGTAGGGTGCTGTGTTTGGGATTTAGGATGAGAATAATGTTGATGTCACACTGATGTTTTAATTGCTGCAGAGCAGTGCTTACACGAAGCCAAGGACTTCTCAGCTTCTCGCTCTGTCCTGCCAGTGGGCAGGCTGGGGGTGTTGCAGGAGCTGGGGGGACAGGCCCAGGACAGCTGACCCAAAGTGGCCAAAGGGGTATTCCATACCATCAGACGTCATGCTGAGCAATTAATACGGAGGGGCTGGCTGGGGTGCTGCCCAGGGATGGGATGGGCATTGGTCAGTGGGTGGTGAGCAACTGCATTGTCCATCACTTGCTTTGTGCGTGTTATTATTAATTTTCTGTCCTAATAATCTGTCTTTATCTCAACCCATAAACTTTTTACTTTTTTTCTGATTCTCTCCACAATCCTGAGGGGAGGGAGGGGCGGTGAGCAAATGTCTGTGTGGTGCTGAGCTGCCGGCTGGGTTAAAAAACAACAGTTTGCTTGTGTAGGCCTTTAACCAATTAACCAAAGGCATGTCATACCTGCAGCTGCAGTGATTGCACTGGGGAATTCAGGATCAATGAATTATAGTTTGGGCTTTTGTAGTTTGGGCTTTTAAAATTAAAAACTCAAGAGAGGTCTATGGACAGAAATAATGGCATTGCCACAAGCGACACAAGCTTAAAGTGCTAGTGGCGGGTTCAGGTGCTTGGGTTTTGTCTGTGAGCCCTTGCCATAGCCATGTCTTCCCCTCTAGCGGGGTTTCTGGGGCAGTGCCTGCTGCCTGAGGCACAAAGCCCGAGGGCTTTCTCCTCTTGGCCCTGCTGCTCTTTCCCCTTGTGGTCTGCTGCCCTGATGTTGTGACGGTTGCATCGCGGCTCTTACAACAGGTAGAGGTGAAAACCGTGCTGCTGGTGATAGCAACCTCTTACATGGTTGACTACTTATTTTACTATCTAGATTCAGTTCAATGCTACTGATTAATTTTGTTCATACCACCTAATTCTAAAATAAGTTCCTGGAGGAAGGAAAAGTAGATATCTTGATAAGGCTTTACTCCAAGAAAGAAAAAGCATTTTGATTTAGATACCGCCAAATAGCATGTTATCTTTTGTTTACTGTATATGTCACATTGACATTTATCTAAAACCTTCTCTTGTTTTTAATTTCTTTAGAGCTAATCATTTAAAAGTTAGTACGCTTGGTGGTTGTTGAAGATAGCAGTGATAAACCTCTTTGCTTTAAATGTTAATAAATTATGTAAATCTAATACATCAAGTCAACTGCTCCAGTGGTTGTCGCTGAATCCTTCGATTTTGAAAAAGGAAATTCAAATCCAGCAAAGCGGATCAAGAGGGCGTTCATGAAGTGCACCAAGGAGCAGCCTAGGATGATCCAGAAGGAATCTGCAAACTGTTCACTGTGAGTCTTAAATGTAAAACTTCCCTCTTTAAAATTAGCAATTTTTTCTGAAAGGTGGTGGATCTTCACCTCTGAGGAGAAGAGAATCAGGATGAGACAACCGCAGGAACCTGAAAGAGCATGAGAGATGCTCGCCACATCAGAAACCCTGGCAGCAAGGCTATATTACATCCATCACAACGAAATGCAGTATTGATGGTGTTATTATGGCCATCATGACTTAATTTTTACTGGGAGCTTATTTCTAGACCCCAACCCCAGGCTGTGTGTCACAAGCAGACCTCCCCACCTGTCTCCCTGTGCCGGGGGCTCACTGCCCACCGGCTGTGCTGGGGTCCCCATGTTCCTGACAGGGGACAGGGCAGCCTGCCCCGTCTCTCTGCTACCTGCTGGCCTGTCCCACCACCCACTGCTGTGGGGAACTTCAGCATTTGTCTCCTGACTCCAATTTGGAGGAAAGCCAGGTGTTAATACAGCAAAATTATCCACCTCTCTCCTAGATTTAGTTTGTCACTTTGGAGTCAATGCAGCCGTAGTCCTTACTAGTCTCCAGTGCTGATAAATCAGCCAAAAAAAATAATCCCAAATTCAGGTAATGTGGAATGGTACTTACATGCAATGAAGGTCCAGAGGTACAACCCTACAGGGCCATGCAGGGTTTCATAGGGGCTGCCAAAAGCATTGTACATGAAGAAGCCTGTTCCCAGCAGAGCAAAGACAATCAGCACCGTGCAGAAGAGAATGACACTCACATGGATACTTGCAGGGATAATTTTGAGCAGATCTGGAAAAACTAAAAATTATAAGCAATAATAAATACATAATAAAAATATAAACAATTTGCTGCTAATTTGTGCAAATTATTTAAACTGTGCTTTTCCAAATGCAGCAGATCTAGTCTCAAGTCTCTCAGAGGCTTGGCCAAAGATTTGTCTTTCAGGGAGGTGGACAGCAAATCCAGAAGTAAACTCCCTGCATTTATGCTCATGCAGTCTTACTGAGGGGTAAATTATATTTCCTTAGCTCATTCACTGACTGGAATGTCATTTGTATTTATTGCTTTGCCCAGACCCTTATTAGCATCCAAACTTAGTTACGATTGATGCGAGTGTCACTTGTGTGTCTGATCTTGTCTGGAGTGATCAGCAATTCATACAAAACATGTCTCTCGGACTGGATTGTTCTGGCCAGTGCAGTTTGTTTTCCAGAACACACACGCAGACAGAATGAGATGACATTGCTTACTGGGGCGCAGGACAAGAAGCACCTTGCTGAGCGCTGTCACTCTCACAGGTGCGCTCTGAGCTGTGCCCGGAGCACCAGTGGGCCCCGTCCTGCAGGGGGGCCAGGGCGAGGCCAGGCTCTGCTGGTGTCCTGCTGGTGTCCTGCTGGTGTCCTGCTGGTGTCCTGCTGGTGTCCTGCTGGTGCAAGCCTGGTGTGGGGCGTGGGAGTGACAAAGCCCCAAGGAATGCCGTGGTCCTAACCCTGCAGGCATGCGAGGTGATTGTTGGGCGGGTGTGTGGCAGGTTCTGCTGTGCCTTGGGTATTCACTGGGTCTGGAATGCCACGTGCTATCCGTCTGTCTGAAGCGTAGAAATGTGAGGCTTTGGCTGCTTTGTCTGCTAGGAAAGCAAAGAACTGCTCCCAGTCGTAATGTTGGTTTCTATTACATCTGAAAGCAGTGATTCCACCTCTTTGACTTGCACAAATATCACTGCTGTTTTGTTAAGCTTATACACGAAGAATTTTGGCTAAATGCTTTTTTTAACTGAAAATCTTAAGCTATAAATATGTTAATTTAAAGGTCCACATTTAACAATGAAAAAGAAAACATTAGTAAACCTGTGGTACTGACATACAGGTGGACTGCAGTGTGATCTGTTTCTGGGTGACATTAAAAGCTGCAAGAATGAATGATATTTGGGGGAAGGTAATGTGTGTGGATGTTTACAGTACTGAAATAATGGAAACTCCCTGTGAAAATCCATTAACAATGCCAAAGATTTGATTTGAAAACACCTAAAAGGATAGGTTTCCTATCACCTGATGTTTTTCTGTTTTTATTTTTTTATTAAAGGGTATATTCCTGTACTTACCTTAATCTCTTAAAGTAGTATCTTATTTCACTGTTTTAAAATAGAAGTCGTTCATAAAGGTTATGTCATAGGAGTACGTGCCACAAACTCCGAATGAAACTTTGAAAGATGCAGTGTTTTGTGTGATCAAAGTTTTTTCCCGTGTATTTCCACAGGTGAAAGATTTGAGGGATGTTTTTTTCTGGAAGCATATGGCCAAAAAGAAGATGAATTAATGAGAAGTGGAGAAGTCCTACAATAAGACAGTAGGATACCAAGATAAAACAAGGTGTCAAATATTGAAGTGTGTGGCTATGAAACCCAGTGTTGCTCAGGTCTGTGCTGGTTCTCCTGCTGGCTGGCAAGATGCTGCTGCTTTTGCATCAGAGCTTTGCTCTGCAGGGTCAAGAGGAAAAACATTGTTGGTTATGTGTGAGCAGTGCCTGTTAGGCAGTCCCTGCAATGTGCTTGCTCTGTGCTATATAATTGTTTCCAAAGCCTGTGTTAGCACTGGTTGCATTTGCTGCTATGTCGCTTGCCCCAGCAGCCCACCCTCGGGAGCCCATGCAGCACAAGGAGACCCTCACAGGGGGAAATGGCAGCCATGCTGTGTGTGATTTGGCATTTACAGTTAATTACTGCTGCCTGATCTACCAGAGGCTGTGCTGAGGTTCAGCTGTGTAACGGCCTGTGTGACCATCATAGGCCAAATGTTAGGAATCATTTAAAATATTTTTTTCATGCAGTTTTTTAGCTATTATTTCAGAGCGTGATCCTGCTTGGCTGGGGCATGGGACAGTTGATCAGCCTTGGTATAAGGGTAATCTGTAATCACTCATGTTTGTTTAGCGACAATGGATATTTCAGAAGTAATCATCAAACACACTTAGCTGCTGCTGATCCACAGGGGCATGATTAAAGCAGGGTAATAACACCTTGGAGCTGCCTCACTGCAGCTGCAATGTGCTGGGAGGAATAAGCCTCATGTAAATTAACCTACCTTGCAAAATGTTTACCAGCAAACATTTTGTAGCCTGCAATGCAGTAAATACAGAGAAGCAGGTAATGTGGTGTCAAGCCAATTTATTGCCTGACTGAACAAAAGGGAAATTAATGGCACAAATGTTTGTGCATTGCTCCCGAAGCTGTGTCGACTGCCACTTTGTGCTGCTAATATCTGCTGAGAGCAGAGAGGGGCACTGCGGGGCCTGCGGTGCATGCACAGCCCTGTGGGCACGCTGCAGTGCGGTGCTCGCCCTCGGCTGCCCCGTTACCGACTGGGCAGGTTTGCCTGGTGTGCAGGGAGAATCTCCATGTGTGGAAGGCAGCTGCTGCTGACGGCCATGTATTGTCCAGTTGTTGCTGATGGCTAAATTGCTTATATCATCCTAGTAAAACAAAGCAGGTTTTGGAAACTAGACCTTGTGTCTGCTGGACTGCAAAATACTCCAAAAAGTTACAAATGCTATGTATTTACAAGTGTAAGGAACAGCTATACTGCTAGTATGCTATAAAGTACAATTTTACTCTTGTACTATTCAAAATAGCCAGCAAAAGGCTGAGGAGTCCTTGCTTGTGCAGAATTTGTGCAAGGAATAGCAAGGGATAGCATTATTTCATGCAACACTACCTAATCCTTTGGGAGAACATGAAGAACTTATATAATAGTACAGATTTTTGTTTATTTTAAGCAAGTATGCTACTGCATTGTGCTGAATCTTTCCCTTGGCACCTGCATTTATAGTTTTTGTCATTAAAATTTTATAAGCGACATATTGGGAAAAATTAATTCCAGTAACAATGTTGTCTTGAAAGAAAAACATTCCTTCACTGTAATGAATGAAATAGTGTTTTAGTATGCATGCCAGTGACCTTTAGAAAATGAACTGCTGACCTAGAAACAGATGAGAGTCAGCAAGAGTAAATGAGGCAGAAGGCTTTCCCCAGCCTAACAGGGCTTGCTGGCAGAGCGAATTCATTTTACAATTAAGAGATACAGTGGTCAGAGGGGAGCGTTTAATGGGAACAAACATAGAACTAAATCATTTAGCCTATTTTCCATGTCTTTTCTTCTTAGACATGCTGAAGTGCACTTCAGTGCATTAAACGACAGACGTGTATATTGTACATGGTGGTTCTGCTTTCTGGGACGCTCCCAGGGAGTTCTGGCTCAGGCTGAATGGGTTTCCTATAGCCTCAGGGAGTGTGAACCGGCCTCTCTGTGTCTGGTCTCTAAGGTGAATGCTTTTGGTAGACGCATACTTCGCTAAGTCACCCAACCATTGTTTTCTAAATATTAATTCTATTAAAATAACTGTTGCATTTGCTTTTTAATCTGAAAGATCTGAGAACAATTTGTGAAGAGGACATCAATGCTTGCTGTCAGTTGTCGGTGAAAGCAGGGAGGTGAAGCCGGGACCTGCTGCTGGGCTCGCGGACGGAGCTGTTCAGGCTGTGACTGGGCAACGGTTCGGGTGCACGCGCTGCCGGAGATGGCCTTGCAGCATTACCTCTTCAGCATGTGCTACATAAAGGATTCCAGGGCAGATAAACCACCTGCAATGTGCTCGTAACATTGAGCGGGGCTTACTGAAGTATTTCACTACTAATGCTTGACTTGCATGAAAGGAAATTAAAAGGTAAAAGAGTGCCCTTGCGCAGGCTGGGCAGGCTGCTTTGGGTCTGCCGAGGCTCTTAGGCTCCGCTCAGACCTGCTCTCGCTGCTGCCCTGGGTGATGATCTGCTGTCGGTGGTGGGCTGGGCCACTGGGCACCTGGAAGGCAGCCTGCTCTCTCTAGGGGGGGATGCTGCCCTACCACAGGTGTACCACAGCTTCTCTTCTGGCCTGGGGGGTCTCAGGCATGAGATTAAATCCAGCATTAGGTTCAGATTCTGAGAACAGGCATTAAAGCACCTGCTTCAAACCTCATTTCTCCATGTAAAAAAAAAAAAAAGACATTTACTGATGTTGAGTGAATTACTCTTCCATTTTTTTCTTTATGGAATTCCTGAAAGCTTTGAATGCCTGTCTGTTTTCAGAGAAACTATTGGTAGAATCACCCTAGCAGTACATTAACATGTTTTAGCCATAACGCGATGAACTTAAGAAAGCAGAAGTGTACGGACAGGAGCTTGAGCAAGGCAAGGAAATGTTTTCAAGGTCCGGGAGTCTCAGCAGCTGATAAGGAGCAGAAGCCAGCTGCCTGCCCCTGGCTCGGGGTGGCTTTCCCCGCAGGATGGGATGCCCGGGTGGCCACTCAGCAGCACCAGGGCAGGGCCCCTGTCTGAGGCAGGCGAGAGCCCCATGGTCCTGTCAGTGCTGGCCAGGGGCCCCAGCAGGTCTCGGCCACAGGGCTGGCAACTGCTCATGGGAAGGGACAGCTCGACCCACGGTAGGAAACGAGTTCCTTGGGGCTCCGTGGACTGCTCTGAAAACTTTCTGCAGCCTATACCTGCAGGGCAGCGCAGCTTTCTTCACAGCCACAGCATGCAGCGGTACCGAGAGCTTCCAGCTAGCTAAATAGATTAGTAATGGAATTTAATTAGAGAAGGTAAGTCTTCATATTGTATTAAACGAGTCTAGTCTACTGCTTTGAAAAAAATATTATGTAGTAGACCATTTATGATGCCTAATCTGGTAACCTTACTTTGCCTTAGATGACTCATGTAAGCAATTTGCCAGTGCTGCTTTAGCAGATTGCTTCCAAATTTTGTTTTGTAATAATTTCAGGTGGCATACAGTATGTATAAGAAATGACTGTTTATCATCTGTTTAGTGTTGCTACATGCAAAATGTCTTTGCTTGATCACTTCATTGATCTTCTTATCCTTGAAGATGAACAGGTTATGAATATTACATGTAAAGCAAAACCACTGCTAACAGTCTTCCATAAGATTTTGAATGTTGGTTACTAAGTTAAATTTACAGATCAATTGTCTGAATGTCAGCTAGTATCAACCAGATATTTTTCCAATTAATACAGCAAATTACTAATTTCTGTCTGCTTTGTTTCTCAGCAGCAGCAAAATGCTTCCATACCCCTATTTCTTTCATGAGATTCCTGCTAGTTTATTTTTCTTTCATGACAGAGTAGAGGATGTAATGTTGACACGTGCAGGAAGATGATAGAGATTAATTGACAAACAATATATGCAATTACTTTTAAAAATATATCTTTTGAAATGTAGATATCTGTGTAATTAAAACACAAACTGCTGAAAACATTAGTCTGGCTTTGCTAGTATCAGAAAAGAGTAATTTAAACCCGAAGATTGAAATGCTGTAAGGGTAGCATTAGGCTTTAGAAAATTTCATGCCTGTTAAGGTCTGCGTACAAACAAGGGGGTACCAGGGCAGTTATCTCCTGGTTCCCTTAGCAGTGAGCAGCACAGTGCTAAATAATTCAAGCGCCTTTCTTACTCACATGAAAACTGAAAAGGTCTCCCCCCGAGCCCGCACTGTCTCACTCGCTCGCCATAGAAAAGCCCGTACTGGATTTCCCCGATAAACTTCTCCAGCTCCTGCCCGGTGGCGTTGACGAGCAGGGCTCCGGTCTGGCAGAGGATCGTTCCTCTAATCCACAGCTGAGTGCCGATGGCTGCTGCAGTCCCCAGGGCACAGGCGAAGCTGAACACCCCAGCTAGGCAAAAGATGATTCTCTTCTGCTGGGCTGGCATGGTGGCACGCGAAGTCCTTGGGGCGATGCAGCCTCAGCCAGGCAGCGAGGAGCTCTCCATCGCCCTGGCGGGCAGGCGCTGGGTGCCCAGCCCAGCCACGCTCCTGCCGGCAGCCCCCTCCTCAGAGCCCCCTCCTCAGGGGCTTCGGCAGTGAGGCACCGCAGGGTGCGCTGCCCTGCCAGGTGCTGGGGACGTCTGTGTTTTCCTTCTCCCCTTCTGTCTACTGGATAACTCCAGTTTGCACGCTCCAGCCTGGAAAAAAGCAGTTTGCAGAGTGTTTCAGTGCATCCTGTGTCACTTGATAATGGTTTAAGATGACAGAAGGAACCTCTGTAATTCGAGGAGTGCTCTGTTCCTCCCTTGTCTGCCTGGCTGACCCGAGGATTTCAGGACCGGGCTTGGCTGCTTGTCTGGTTATCCCCCATCCAAAAGTAAAGTTTTTAGAGGGCTTTATTTTTCCAGGAATTCTTCTAGAGCCAGCAGTGTTGAGCGGCCCTCTCTCCCATTATGGGCGCTCCTAACGCAGCGGGGAGGCAGTGTGTGGTGCCTGGGCTGGGCCGGGCAGCCCCCCCTGCGACACCCGCCTGTTTCTGGGTGTTTGCTCTGCCCTGGCACGGTGCTGTCTGCTGGATCTGCTCCCGCCCTGGCTGCTGCATGCAGCAGGATGCTTCGGCAAACTCTTCCACCTGGTTTTCCAGGCCACGCAGGTGGGGTGCCCATGGCTGGGTCCCTGCTGCTGCTGCTCCTGGGGCTGCCCTCGCATGCTGCCTCACCGGGGCATCACCTGGGGTCAGCCGTGTGGCCGGCAGCATCGATTTACTGGCTGCTGGCAGTTTCTAGGCAACACAAGGGTTTTTCTCTATTTTCCAAACCAATTCAGCTAAGTACTTTGTTATCTGGATGCATGTCTGTGGAGGGAATACTTTTCAGATGTTTTAAGAGTATCATATCAATTAAGCTTAAAGAAGAGTATCACATCAATTAAGCTTAAAGGTGACTAAGTCTGCTTTAACTACATATGTTTTTAGACAAGCTTAGAATTAAAATGAAGCAAGGCTGGGTACAGACGTGGCTTTTTCTAAGCTAAAGCTTAAATAAAACTGCCTCATGCATGATCATGACGTGTAACCAAAAGATGGCACTGTCACTGGAATCTGGCCCCTCTGAGCTTGCACAGTGCATGATGTTGAGCAGTAGGTTTGGAAATACGCTTATTTTTAAAGATGATTTTGAACAACTACAGAGAATGCACTTATTCCCTGAAGAAGTGTAGCATTTCAGCATAACCATCACCACAAGGTACCAGTGAAAGCAAGACTTGAACGTATGCATGTACATGCAACAGCCTTCTTCCCACCTTCTTCCCTTCCTAGGGCTTTGCCCTCGGCAGTGGCGGGTGGCGTAAGGGCAGCAGGGGCGTGGGCTGGAGAGAACTTTGTGCACAGACAAGCTGGAAACTGAACTTGAGAGTGGTCCTGGAGTTTGCTTTGGAGCAACTTGTCACAGGAATATTCATTATCAGTTATGGATTCTTACAGACTTGTTCAAAAACCCTTTGATACGTATCTTGGTAGACAGTACAAATCACTTTCCACATCTAGCTGCTGAATTCCAGATTGAACACTAAGGAGATATTTACAGGATCTGTTTCTTCGTATTTGCACAGTAAAACAATGTTGCTTTCTCCATGGCTAAAATGATATTCCCTGGTACCTGGGATGCTTTGTTTATCAAACAAATACAGGAAAGGAAATTCACATGCTTTCATGTTAGACTGGCAGAAAAGGAAGGTCTCCTTCAATAAATGTTTTGACAGGTTTTTGTAACATCTTCCCTCTTCTAGAACACATAAAGGAAATAATTGGTTATTTTATCCCTCAGGTATTTAACTGAAAAAAGTGAAGCTGAGATATCTGATGATCACAGAAAATATTTTATTGCAAATGCTGCATGCTCCACCACAGTGAATACTACATTGAATATGTGACAAAACCAAAGAAGATGCAACAAGTGAAAGATAAAAAGGGGAAACAAAAATATTTGGTTTTTTGTTGCTTTTTCCTCAGAGGCACTAGGCACTAGATTCCAGGCTTTCTGTTAATGTCACACTGGAACAAGAATTAAGGGAGTCACTGTTCGAGGCCAAGGTTAAAAAACAAACAGAAGTAACCAAGGAATATTGTAAAAGCGCTGCTGTGGCTGGTTGGCACAGGGGCAAGGGATGATAACTAGCAGCTGGCCTGACTGCCTGGATGCTCCTCCCTGAGGCAACGCATCTCGCAGCACCACGAACTGTTCTGCAGGCTGTGCGGTGGCCTCAGGTCCCCCCCGATGGTCCCCTCCCTTGCACTGGAACAGGGCTGCCTTCTTAAGCTTACTTGTCCCGTTCAAGTCCTGCCTGGCTTGCATCCCGTTTGTGTGAGATGACACCAATTCCGTTACCGTTTTCTCACTGTTTTCAGTGTTGGAAATGACCACCCTCCTTGCCAGGATGGCAGGAGCCTTCGGGACTTAGCGCCGTGTGCCTCTGCTGCTGGTGGCAGCTGGAAGGAGACCGCGGTGCTGAGCCATGACCCGAGGGCCATCCCGTGCTACAGCCCGAGCGTGGACAGGGTGACTGCGGGCGGAGGGCACGGTGCCCCCGCTGCCACCTGGTACCTCCGGGAGCGGGACCGGGATCCCGGGAGGCACCAGGCAGAGGAGCGGGAGGGAGCGGGGCCCGCGGCCCTGGGCCTCGCTCCGTCGGGCGCGGGCCAGGAGCGGCAGGAGAGGGGGCGGCAGCTGGGGGCCCTGCACCCTCCTCAGGCGCCAGCTGGTGTCCGGGGGCCCCCCAGCTCCTCCTGCAGAGGCCGGAGACCCCTCGCCCCCTTGGAGTCACTGCAGGGATGCTGCGGAGGGGCTGCGCAGCGCCCGGCCTGGCTTTTGAGGGCTGCCCCGGGGCGGCAGGGGTGGCCGGAGCCCGCCGTCTGCGTGGAGCCCTGCTCGGAGCCGGGAGGCGGCCACATCTGCCTCGTCTGGGCGACGACTTCTCGTCCTTGGCCGATTACCCGTGCGCTACAAGTAACGATGCTACCAAGGGGAAGCCGGCTCCGTGCACGAGCGCGGGGCTGCGGCCGGCGCTTGGCACCCCGCTGCGGCGGGCAGCGCCGGGGGGCCGGGGGCGGCACCGCGCCGCCCTGCGCCGCTACCGGCCGCCGCGGGAGGCAGCGGGCGAGGCGCGCCGGGCCGAGCCGCCCCCGCCCCGTGCCCGTGCCCGTGCCCGTGCCCGGCCGTGGCGGCGGCGCGCAGCCCGCCCCCGGCGCGGCGGGGGCTGAGGCGGGGGGCGAGCCGCCGAGTGCTGCTCCCTGGCGCTCGGAGCCCGCTCCAGCGCCCGCCCGCCCGCCGCGGCGGCGAACATGAGCGATCATGGCCGCCTTCGGGCTCCTCAGCTATGAGCAGAGACCGCTCAAGCGGCCGCGCCTGGGGCCGCCCGACGTCTACCCGCAGGACCCGCGCCAGAAGGAGGTGAGCCCGGCCGTGCCGTGCCCGGCCCCCCAGCCCCCGGCGGGCCGCCGCCCTCGCCTCCCGGCCCGGCGCCTCCCCCGAAACTTTTGAGCGGCGCCGGGCGGCCGCGGAGCCGCCCGCTGACTTGCATTTTCTGCGGCGAGGCGGGGGCGGGCCGGGGCCGGGATGCCGGCGGCGGCGGCCCGCGGGCGGGCAGGGCAGGGCTGGGCACGGGCAGGGCCGGGCCGGGCCGGGCCGGGCCGGCCGCGGCGGGGCGGTGCTGGCGGCACCCGCTGACCCGCACCCGCTGACCCGCACCCGCCCTGCGGGGCGGCGGCGCGGCCCGGCCGGCTCCCGGCTCGCCCCCTGAGGCCGGCCGGGCGGTGCGGGGCAGCGGCTGCGGGCGGTGCGGGCACGGGCGGTCCTGAGGGGCCGGGCCGCGCCGGGGGCCGTCCCGCCGGGGGCACCGCCCGGCCCGGGCCGAGGGGTCCGGCCGCCCTGAGGAGAGCCCCCCCGGGGGGCGCCGCCGGCTGCCGAGCCGCCCTCCCTGCGGCGGAGGGGAGGGGAGGGCCGGGCCGCAGGGCTTCGGAGGTCGGGAACGTCCCCGCAATCGGAGGGCCGAGGCTTGGGCAGCCACGGCCCGGCGCGAGAGCAGCGCCCCGCCACGGCTCCCGGCGGGGACCAGGGCCGGGAGCGGGGCGGCGGCGAGGCCGTGGGGTGGCCGCAGCCAGGCCGCCCGCTCCGCGCTCCGCAGGCGCCGGGAGGAAGGCTCCAGAAAGCCCGTGGGGGTCCCTGGGCTGCAGTGCCTCGTGCCTCGCACGCGGCCTCCCGGGGGGCTTCGGGCGGCCCGCGCTCCTGCTGTGCCTGTCCTGGCCGCCTTCCGTCCCGCCGGGTGCGGTGCGCGCCGAAGGCACCAGCAGGCCGGGCTCGGGGGTCACCTCCAGCTCCAGGGCGAAAGGCAGCAGGGCGCAGTGCAGTGTGCTTTGTGCTTGGCTGTCTGCTTGTTGAGACTTCCAGAAGGTAGGCCGATTGAGGCTAATTGTTAGCTGTTTATGAGGATTATCGTCTAGTTTGCGTTGGCCAGCCGGTGCTCATCAGAGGGCGACTTGGTCAGTGCCATAGAGAGGGGCTTGGAGTAACGTGCAACGAGATGTGTGTCTTTTAGTCCATTGCTAATCTTTCGAGCCATCTCTGATTTTTTTTTTGACCTCAAGCATCTTTCTGCCTTTTTCACCCTTATGCCGCTGTTCTTGTTGTACTATAATAAAGTTGACAGTTACAGCACTTAGAAATACTTGTGTAGCGTGTATTTTTCATGCCTGATCTTGACCAGGCTTGCAGAACTGCTTCTGAACTGAGCTACGGCAGTGCATGGAGATTGGTTTTCAGCTCTGGACTGTTTCGTGTTTTTAGTCAGGTGGCAGATCGGTTCTTGTAGACACGTTTATAATCATGGTCACTTACAATACGAATGGAAGTGGCAAGTGCCCAGGTGGTTAATATTTAAAATGGGTTGCATGGGGGTGTCAGTGAGGATAAAATAACTGCAACAGGCTTATTGTTTTTTTCCTGTAACATAATTGATTGAAAGATGGTTTTGGGAAAGAGTCTTTATTTCACATGTACGTGTGGAATTAGTATGTATTGCATCGAGCATTTACAGAATATATGTTGTTTCTGGCTTTTTTTTTGGCGAAGTCTGCCTATCATTTGAAAAAGGAGACAAACCCATAGCTGCCAGTCCTAGCAGAGGTAGGAACGGGCTGTCTGATGATGCTGGTGTGGCAGACTGCTGCCCTGTGCCTCTCCAGATCCCTGCTCTGCTAGGAGCCAGCACCTCCAGCGACCTGGTGAGCTCCTTCTGCAAGAGTAGGCCAGCTCCAGAGCCCGTCCAGGTGAGCTGCAGGTGGAAATCTGGGTCCTTTGCTAGGTCCCCTCATGAAAAGCTTGGAGGTAACACGTTGCCGCTGAGTACTGGCATGTGCCACGTGTTTGAAATGTTCTCTGCAAAAACAAGGGGGTAGCCGAAGAGAAATCTTTGAATTGCATAGCACGTCACTTGTTCTTGGATGCAGGGTACCTGCTGGGGTTGCTTCTAACACCTGACACTGCTCTAAAAGAGACAGATCAGGAGGAGTTAGCTTTCCTTCTCTTTCTGTAATGTGTTTTCATTGAACGTTGGACAGTGCTTTGCGTGTAATTTCTCTGTATAATCAGTGATGCCTGCTCTTGATTTGGAGTAGGTTTGGAAATCATGACAGGAGCATTTGTAGGCAACTATTAGAATTTATTTATTTTTTTTCTAGCGCTTCCTATACTATAAATAGTTATTGACTCCCGAACTGGATAAAATATAATGGAAATCGTGTTTATTTAAAGACAAAGATATAAATACTGAATATACCATATCATCAGGGCCAGATCCTGATAATTTTACTCATGAGTAATCCTTTTAACTTCAATTTAATTTAGATTCAAAACATGAGAAAGCACAAACCACATCATTTTATGTTGAGAAATAGCCTTCAGGTAAGGAATTTCATGGCCTTCTCCACGCGTGGTGTACAGCGTTGCAGCCTCCCACAGCTCAGCTCACCAACACCTACCATCACGGACCGCCTTCTCACCTGGGCCGTGGTAAAACGGTTGAAATTTCTGGATATTTCAGTGGCCTCTCCAGTATTCCTTACGCTGGTTGGGAATGTATCTGTCTTTCTAGGCCCTTCAGTATTATAAGAGAAGGGTGTTCCTTTAAGCTCTCGCTATCCGTTCATAGCGTGGCCAGTATGTCATCCTCCTAGGCAGTGCAGAAACTTGCCCGTGCGCTCGGCTGCTCGGTACGGCTCGTCCTTGTTTGTGGTTCCTGAGCTGCGGGTGCCGAGGGGACAGTGCTCCTCTGAGCGCGGCGATGTTCTTCCTCATCCTAACGAATCCCAGGGTGCTTGCTAATCTGTAACTGGCACAGTATTTGTTGTACACCAGTCTCTTTTAGGGAGCTACTTTTTGATCTCACCGTTCAGAAGGCACGCACCGTTCAGTGGTGTAAGCCTACCCTGAGTGCAGGGTTTTTGGCACAGCGGTTACAGCACAGGGTAGAAGGCTGGACCTTCCTGCACAGGCTTTAGGCCTCCAAACCAACGCTGGTGTAGCTCCAAGCCGCTGAAAAGTGGATGCCCTCTTGTAATAAGGAGACACAAAGCAAAAGCTGGAGCTTGTGAGAGGATCTGAAAGGAATGACTAAGTTAAGGTCAGTTTTGTTCCTTTCATGAGTTCATGAACTTCTTTTAAGTTTCTCTTCTGAAGGAAAGTTTTGAGGTTAGGGAGAAAAAGAATGTATTTTAAATATTCCTCGTTTTGACTGTAAAATTGTGGTAGTGTAGCTCTGTACATTGTCTGCTCGGTTTAGATGTCAGAGTAAACTGGCCAGTTCCTAGTTTTTCAAAAATAGCTTTCCATTTTTCACCTACTGGCTTCAATAAACAAGCGTTATAAGTAATAAACAAGTAATAAGGAGGTAGGAAAATGTTTAAGTTGCCGGAGCTCATTTGTTAAAAGCAGATTAATCAGAATTACACAGTCCAGAACACGCAGCGATAATGCCTCGGTGCTTGATCGTTGTGGCAGCTTCGCTGGTGTAGGTGTGAGTGCCCTAAGCGCGCCGGGCTGCTGCGTGCTGCGGGTCGCCTCCTCGAACAGGCTTTGCAGGGCTCGCTGCTGCGATGCGGGGAAGTAACGTGTGCGGATTTAGTTTGGGGTCTGACTTCCTGTGGAGTTGCTGGTGCTCCGTGCCCGTGAACATTGGTCTGAACTTGTTAGGCTTTGTTTCTGTAAGGGTTGTGCGTGCTGGGTTCATAAATGCTCAGCAAAGGAAGTGCTGCAAATATATAGGTAGCTTTTAAGCATTCCACGGGAAACAATTAAAATGCTTTCCAAAGGAAATTAATACAATTTGGGCCTGGGTGTTCATTTGGCTATTTAAACTTCAAAACCATTTAAAGTCTTGATTGGGCTCGCTTGGGGCCCTGCTTGACGTTTGGAAAGAAAGCTCGACATCCCCGCAGGAGCGCGGCGGGTCCAGCGCAGATCGCTCAGCGACAGCAGCGTGCCGTGCTCCTCTGCTTGTCGTTAGGAAGGGGCTTGCAGATCGAGCCGAGTGAAAGCATGCCTAACCCTCCTGCGTTCAGCGCTGCACAGCTTAGCTGTGCTGGTGTCCCTGCTGCTTCGTCTAGGAAATGTTCCCCTGCTAGAACAGCTGTGCTCGTGGAAAACAACCCTGAGCCATTAGTGGGGCTGGCGTCAGACGTAATGAGAACTCCTGCGAACATTCAGCTGAACTTTTATTGTTGATTTGTTTGTATCTCTGCGTGTTGTGTTCATGGGTGGCATGTCTATTAATTTAATTTGTAGTTGGTGTTTGGTTATGCAACTGTCCTGTGTTCCATGTTTAAAATTTCTGAACTACGGCTGGAGGCAGGGAGAAATCTGAGCCAGACAAAACCAAAATACTGCTGTGTTTGTGTTGTCAGTCCATCCCCAGCTTGCTCGTACAGTAACGGTAGCTACAGCAGTGCCACATACAGTTCTCAGTTATTCTCAGTGTAGCTATATCTAGACAGATTTTTTTCAGAAGAGGAAGAATTTAAAGATAACAGAGCTGGGGTCATCTGTGGAAATGGCTCTAATAGTAACATATATCTCCATCTGTTTGCCATTTACCTTTTATTTATTTACTTATAATCCCTTTGATCACTTTCATCTCTGCCTTCATCTGTGTTTTCAAGGCTGTCTTGGGGATAGTGTGGGTGGAGGAGTGCTCCAGCACTTCTTGTTGATTTCATTTAAAATTTAGATGAGGCTTGCTAACTTCATAAACCCTAGAGAGCTAAGATTTCTTCTAAATACAGTGCTGTCTTCTGCGTTACTCACAAACTTTGAGAAAATACTAAAAAGCGAAATGCATTGCAAAGCACAAGAGAATAAACTCAGTGGAAGTTTCTGGGTCATTATTTTTGGGGACAAGGTGCCCAAAACCAGTAATCAAATCTTCTAATAAAGTTACTACATTCTTCTTCTTTTTCCTCCTCTTTTATTTTGTTTGTTTGCTCGGTTGCCTTTCAGTTGCTCTTTGTTTTCATGGGTCGTTTCATAGTCATCTCGGGGACGGTTTTTACATCTCGTCTGCTAGAGGTGGTCCGCGGACTGCAGGCTGGGCTTGATGAAAGTACACTCGGTGGCAGGTGGCTGATTTGCCGAGGGAGTTTTCTGCCTTCTCTTCGGGAATAGACCAAGGACGAACCAAAGCAAGCTCTCCGGCCTGTGCAGCTCTGACCCGTGCTCGCTGAGGGCTCCCGCGAGGCCCCGCGGGGCGGGATGCGTGCGGGTGCTGTGCTCGGCCCGGTGCTGCTGGCTGCCCCGGCACCAAGGCCCTCGTGCCGGCCACGCGTGCAGCCGCGACGGTGCCTCCGGATAAGCCAGAGATGATTCACTTCCAAGGAGGATGAGCCTTGTTTTCTGCTACCCTTTCTGTGGGCAGCACCCCTCCTTCAGCAGGACGGTTGCCATCCTTATCAAGTTATGGCCTTGAAGTCTGTAGTTAGGAGAACACTTAATGGGGACCGGAGAATAGGAGAGGCGCTGCATTTCCCTTCGCTGGAATCCTGCACGTACAAAGCATTTCAAGGGTTAGTCAAGTGTGATGGACTAGCGTACACATAACACTTCTTTGTAAAAACATGCTTCTCAGAATGATGCGGCTTCTGAAATTGTCATTTCATTTTTTCATCCTTAAAACACTCTTTGCAGGATGAACTTACTGCAGTGAACGTAAAGCAAGGCTTCAGTAATCAACCTGCCTTCTCTGGAGATGAGCATGGGTCTGCTAGAAATATCGTCATTAATGCCTCAAAGGTAAGGCCTGGTTTTTTACCTGGAGTATATTTATTTAGCTTGCTACCAAGCTGACAATGGTTATACTTGGTTCTCGACTTCTTTGCTTTCTAGCTGGAAGTCTTCATGTTAAAGTTAATTACCAAACTAATACAGGAACACTGAGCTGTGGTCCTGCTACCTGGTGTTACCAGTCTTCAGAGGAGGACACGCATACTGAGAGCAACACATAGCTATTGCACTTCGTTGTAGAAGACATGTTAATTTTTGCTCCTGTTCTTTTATTTGCTTCACTTACAAAGCCGTTAGTGACTCTGTCCCTGGAAGTCCCTAGTGTTTACAAACCATTACCTTGCTTTGGTCTTGTATGAGTTTCATCAGACTGTTTTCTATTATATTCTCGGAGTGTTTAGTGAAACTTAACCTAGCTCTCCTCACTTAACCTAGCTCTCCTATGTTTTTTTGAGAGTTGAAGATATCTGAGATACAAAAGAGCAATGAAAATCACTAAAATATTAGCTATTATCTTCCAAACTGAAAGTTATAACTCTTTAGGAAAAAAAAAAAGGAGTAAGGAGTAAGCTATCCAGATTTGTATACTCTTTTTTTTTTTCTGTTGGAAAAACACAAAGAAACAATTTTGAATGAGAAATTTATCAAGAAGCCTAAAAAAATCTTTTCCAACAAAGAGACTTTTAAAATATACGATGTTTTATGGCTTATTGGAACATTTGAATTTACTTATTACAGTGATGCTCTTTTATTTTAGCAGAGCATAAATCTGAAATGAGAAGGAGTGATACAAGTAAATGACAAGGTTGTTATTGTTGAAATGTTAAAGGTTTTTCTGTTACGTACTTTGTTTGCTAGAATTTCCACCTGCAGGTACTTTTTAATTAGTCTTGTTTTGACTATTGAACATAACTGAAAAGTAAACCAAATTCATAAGGAATTGCTTATAGATGTTTGGAAGATGTAAGTGTAGAATTACCAAAATAAGTTCAGTATCTCATTAAAAACTTTTCATAGGTTTTAAAATTACCCAACTATGAATGTATTTATTTGAAAGTCAAACACCCGATTCTTACTGACAGGTTTAAAAATTAATTAAAATTTAATTTGTATTATAGTGATTTTGGTATGTAAATAGCCTAACACAGTAACTAAAACCTCTTTTGGGCGCTTCCCCCCCCCGCTGTTTTGGTATTGAAAGTGTTCTGTAAGGAAATCTTACCATGTTTTCATTCTGAAGGTAGTGAGTGGAAGTGGAGGCATTTTGAATAGAAGTCAGGAAACTTACTAGCTTATGCAAATCTTTGAAGTTTTGCCTGCTGTAACTGACAATGCAAAGGCAATTGATACAGTTCTTGTGGCAGTGTAGTTTGTTCTTATTAGAAGTGAACAACTGGTATATACACTTTATGGCATGATAAAATGCTGACACTTGTAGAATATGCTGTGTCAGGTCCTAAATCTGAGATACTCAACTCCTGGAGTGAGGTGCCTCTGGTGATTTACAGTGAAGTCATTGTAAGTGGTGGCTGCATTTCTGTTGTCTTTGAGGCCTGGTCTTCTTTGGCTTGGTTTTGCTGGCCTGCAGCTTTTATAACAATATTGCAAAAGCGTTGCACAGTTGCTTTAATATCAGGGATCTCTATCTGTTAGCTGCAGGGCTTTAAAGTGTAATCTTATTAGGCTGATAGCCTGGACTAGAGTGATGACTGCATCTATTCAGATAAAGACTTTATATGCATTAATGTACAATAGATGCTTGCTAACTGGGTTGTCGTATGTGTTATTTTCTTCTTTTTTTCCCTCCCTTTTTTCCCCACCAGATTGGCGCTTACTTTAGCAGCATATTAGCAGAAAAGCTAAAACTTAACACGTTCCAGGACACAGGAAAGAAGAAACCACAAGTAAATGCCAAAGATAACTACTGGCTGGTTACTGCTCGGTCTCAGAGTGCAATTCACAACTGGTTCACAGACTTAGCAGGAAGTAAACCACTGACTATTTTAGCAAAAAAGGTATAAAAATACTCCTTCCCCTATTTCTTGGATATTGGGTTGCACTGAATTGGTCTGTAAGGACAAGGCGATATTCATAAAATAAGTTAAAAGGTTAGAGCTTAAGCTATATCTGTTTTTAAAAAGATGTTTTATTATTTTGTGTTTTATTTAACACTAGAAGTAGCTTCTTGAAAATCAGAAGTGGGATGAAAGGCACATGGATACAAATCGGCAACTCTATAAAAGAAATGTGGCTATTGGGGATGTACCTTTTTTACTGAGATTAGGGTAATGGGTAATTAATAAGAGTTCCTATGAAATAATGAGATTTTGCTGCTGACTGCAAAAGAAATAGTAGTAAGATCTTAAATTCTATTTCCTGCTTTTGCATTCTGCAATTTCTCAACAAAGAGGAGGAGAGGCAAGCATACCACCAACTCTAAGTTTCCCTATAACTTTATTAGAGGTTAACTTTCTGAATAAAAGCACCAGAGAGATTTCTTTTGATATTTATGATTTAAAAAAAATAATAAAAAGGGGCTTATGGACATACATAAGCGTGTTAAGAGCCCTTTGAAACTAATTGGGTAGACTAGACCTTAGAATGACTAC
Organism: Anser anser; assembly: GCF_964211835.1. Lineage (NCBI taxonomy): Eukaryota > Metazoa > Chordata > Aves > Anseriformes > Anatidae > Anser > Anser anser. Next base: position 28,566,787 of record NC_139729.1, on the reverse strand, counting down.
AAAAGAGCATTACCGAAAATCATCTGTGTTTGGTTTGCTGTGCTTTTCTGCATTGATGTGCTTCTGTTCTCCAGGCACTCCCTTAGAAAGGTTGAAGACTCTTGAAGGAGTAATTAGTTTTTTTCGTAGGCGGACAGCAAGCGTAGTATTTGTGCCTCCACTCCCTTCTATCTCCACTGGGTGCGAAATGTCTTTTACTCATGTATGTTGCTTTAAAAATACATTAAAAAGTTATGCGACCTTTATGCAGAAGGGCTTAAGGATTGCTGTGACGGAACAGAGTGGCTCTTCACGGGAAGTTTTGTGGGAGCAGCCCTGTTCTGTGCTGGGCACAGACACGTGTCGCAGCCGGCCACCTTGTTTCCCTGGTGCACTCCATTATTTTGGGCTCTGAGCCAGGGGCACCCAGGGTACTGACAGCACCTGTGTAACCGAACGCATAACCAAAATCTCAGTACGTGCTTATTTTCCAGAAGTTCTGAGGATCACCTTGCAGGACCCTTTCTGCACTTCGTATGTCTTTGGCTGTATTGGCAGGTTTGTTAGTGGCCCTGTAGGCACCTCAAAGATGGGGAAGGATGCTCCTGGTGTAACCTGGGGAAAGCGTGGGGCAGTACCTTTCTTTTGTTGTGCCTCTTTGTGTGTGCCTAAACACGAGGCTTTGTCAGCTTAGTGGTTTCCCAGGTTGCTGAAGAGGTCTGCCACTGTCCCGCTAGTTAGGGGTTGAGGAGGGGAGGCCTGGGCTTAACCCGCAGGTGCTAGCTGCTGTTTGGACTGTGTGCTATAACTTGCTTCCTGTTTTATTTCAGGTTCCAATTCTCAGTAAAAAAGAAGATGTTTTTGCTTACTTAGCAAAATATTCTGTGCCACTGCTACGAGCGGCATGGCTGATCAAAATGACGTGTGCCTACTATGCTGCTATTTCTGAAGCTAAAATCAAGAAACGCCAGGCCACTGATCCAAATATAGGTAAATAAACAACTTTAATGTCCAAATGAATAGTAATAGCTGAAAGGACCTGCTATTCCTGGTTGTGGCTTTTGTGTTACTGAATGTCCGGAGATGAATCTGTGTTGTGGGAAGGGGAATAAAAAGTCTTTTTAATTGTTTTTGCTTAGAATTGTATGTCAAAGAGTACAAAAAGCCATGCGGCATAAATACAGCCCTGTTAGCTTGTTTTCCTCCCGGCTGGTTTCTCCTTAAATCTCCATGCACGGTATCTGAGGAGCCGACTGCGCTGTGTCTTAACCACTGGTGCCAGTCTCTGTGGGGTTGCCAGGAGTGGCAAAGGCTGTGCTAAGATAAACGTTACCAAGGAGCAAACTGAGCTGCTGATTTAGAAAGCCTGGAACAAAATGAATTTGCAAGTGTATGTGTTAAAACATAGGTGGTAATGTATTTATTTTAAGTATTAATGTTAAATGACACTGTCTGGCACCAAGCCAGTAGACCGAACAGTGAGCACCTTTTAGAGATCCAAGGTATGGTAACTATTAGCAAAGTTGTAGTTCTACTCTCAGTTTGTATGCAATAGCTGCAACTCTTCCACTACGTGGTATGAACTTTTTCCTTCATTGTCCTTAAAGCATCTGTGATCAGATGCTGTTGTTTAGCAGCATCTCCATACTGCTGTGAGAAATTTTTACATGTTTCTACCAACTCATTTTGTTGTTTCTTTCACTTTGCTGCTTCTTGTTTGTTTGTTTTTATTTTTAGGCTTGAAGCATTCATTTTCACTTTGCATTTCTAATTAAAGCCCAAAAAGCATTTCCCAGCGAACATTTTACACCTATTTTTTCCTTATAGTTACAGATGTGGGGTCCTTGTGGCACGGTCTTCTGAAGTACTTGCTGAATATGATGTATTTATCCCTTGCTCAGTTATACGGGGGCGGCTGCAGTACTGACAGGCTTCCCTATGAGCATCTTTTGGCTTCCCTTGTGTGAAGTTTGCTTCTGACCTTGCCCTGCTTTGGGACAGGAGGGAGTCAGAGAGCCTCGTGGATTCAGTCTGGTGCGTGCCTGTAGCTGGGCAGTCCTGTGTGGCGCAGTGGACAGGGAGGCTGATACCTGCTGGTTCTGTTTCTCTCTCTCTCAAGGACTTGGTCTGGAGGATCTTTGTGCAAGCCTGTACCATGCTGCTGGTGTGGCCTGTGAGCTGCTGTCCTTTAGGGATAGTCCTGGCTGGCTTGGGTGTATCGGCCTGCAGTTCAGCAAGTGGCATTAGGCATGCCCTAAACTCTGTCCTCTTGCCTTTGTTTTTTTCCCTTCTGTTCTCTTTAACCTCCTAGGTTGTCTTCCTTTTCTGTTGATTCACGTGAGCATTTTTTGGGGTAGACCCTAGTAGAAAACTTAGCAGGTGGTGAGAGCAGGTGGATTGCTTTCCTAATCTGTCGTGAGTAGCACTGCTAAGGGTGAGAGAGCGCCTCTGACTGTGCTGGGGGACAGAAATGGTGCTGCTGGGTAGGAAGACTGGTGATGTTGCTTTGCTTTGGTTGCATGCTCATTAATGGTGTCGTTAAACACTCTCTTTCCTGGTTGTCTTGGAGTGGGGGAGAAAGCAAAGCAAGCAGGTAAGGCAAGCTAGGTTTGCCCACTCCGTTGCAGTAGGTACTAGGTCATCTGGTTTGCTCTGCTCTGAGCTGTAGCTCTTTTCTTCCTGGGACAGTGAAAGGTGGTGGTGTGTGGTGGAGGGGGGCACAGGGACTCCTGCTCCAGCTCTGCTTTTGGCTGGCCTGACGGTGGCATCTGCTTCACAAGGAGAACGGGTGAGGCCAGGGAGTACTGGTGGGCTGAGGGGCCTGTGATTTTTATCAGCGAGTGTTCTGAGGCAGATTTCCACTGTAACTGTGCCAAAAGTGATGCTGAATATTATGTCGTCTGTCCAAATTGTTAGGTTATTTGGAATTTTTGGGGGAAGTAATTTGATGTGTATTACTATGTAGTCTTTGACATTCCCCAAAATGTTCTGGATCTGTCCCCTAGGTAACAGAAAGGTGGTTGTGTTGTTCTAACTCAGTAGCACAGAGATTTTGGTAATTGCTTTGGGAAAATTATTCTTTCATACCGTGACATGAAAACAAGCGTGATATAGTGGATTTGGAATTGTTTTTCCAAAAGTGAGTGAATGTTGGAGGTAAATCTAGTTAGTACCTATATGAAAACACTGAAACCCACTAGCTTCATAGAGAAATTTCAGGTTTGGTTAGAAAAGCATTCAACGAATATTCTATGACAGAATATTCAGTTAACAGAACTGTCAGAAATTCAAAGGGGAAAAAAAACATAGAAGGAAAGCACTAGCTGAAATCTGAGGTGGGTAGCAAACAGTAAGAATAGTTGTGTTTGAGCCCTAGTTCCTGTAACTCTGGCAGTGAACAGGCTTAGGTTGTCAAAGCAATTGCATTACGCATTTGTGAAAGAGTGTGCTCTTCCAAAATACGCTGCATGTTGATCACATGCAACTCTGTCAGATGTTTGTGAGATAGTAACAACTATCCTTGGTCGTCCCAGTTACACTGTTCAGAGTATGCCTTCTTTACAATTCCTATTTTCCCAAAGCTTTCTGTGTACGATCAAGCAATTTACTTTAGTTTACTAATTTCTCGCAGTTATACTAAGTATAGAATCACTGCTGGAGCATAGAGAAAAGCTGATAGTTCTGGGTAGGTTTGTGTATTTGGTGAACGGTACCTGCTATCTTATGTATCACAAAGAAAAGCGAATCAGTCTTAATTGCAAACCTCCGCACTGTGCAGGTCAGTTTGACCTGAGGAGCTGCCTCTGAACTTCTGCATTCTCATCAGAGGAAAAATCCGGAGGAGTTGTCTGTTTCAGTGATTGCAGAAAGAACAATCTTACATCCCATTGCTCCTGCAAAGCGCTGTTTAGTGTTCTGGTGGCTGTATTTGGAGGGGGAGGGAAGAGGGGAATAAACCTCCATATGGAAGCAAGTAATGAAGTATATTTATTTGATCTGTTTCAAAGCTGTTTAGTGGTTGAATGCTGAACTCTGATGAAAGAGACAGGTGATTCCCTGAAGGCATAGCTCGTATCTGCGCTTTTTACGTCACGCTAAGCTAGCAGGCTGCTTGCGTGCCTGACAGTATATATATGTGCTTTGGGAACAGCGCAAAGGAGAGGCACATAAAAAGCCCATTAATTCACACTGGGTGCTGCATTATGCAACCATGTGTTAATGCTTTGGAGAAATATTTTTCAACATGAATTTGTTTCAATTCTCACTGTGAAAGAAACCTTTTGTCATCTGAAGTGTTCTAATTGTGAACTTATTCTGTAGAATGGACTCAAATTATAACCAGATACCTTCGGGAGCAGCTGGCAAAGGTTGCAGAGTTCTACCATGTGACATCCAGCCAAGGCAACGGCTCTGTGGTGATGCCTCAAGAGATGGAACAGGCCTTGAAGCAGTGGGAATATAATGAAAAATTGTCATTTTACATGTTTCAGGTAATACTTTAAGAAGTGACTGGATTTTTTTTTGAGGCCACTGTTCTTGGAAAGTTGAATTTTAGATATTACTGGTAGTTTCTGTCATAAGGCTTGAATAAATTTTAAATGCTAATTCATTTTAGAGATCTGCTAGCTGAAGAAACTTTGATTTGCTTATTGTCCTTGATTGTGATTGCAGCAATGTACTCAATTATTCTTTCTCTTCCTATGTTATCCCATCTTTTAAGGGTGTGTTTAATGATTGTGAGTCAGGCTGCGGTCGCTGTGGAGCACGAAGCCTTGGGTGTTCGAGTGGCGACCTGGCTGTTCAGTTCCATGTTGTTCTAGCCCATGCCCACCTTTGCAGGCTGCACGGGCCAGGGAGCTGGGACACCTGGGGTCCCCAGTCACACAGCCTTCAGCTGAAGACATGTTGTGGCTTAGTGTAAGCAGAAGTCCTGCTAGACACTGACCCAAGGTCATCTGAGCTCGAGCAGTGACGGTGGTAGAAGCCTCCAAGGAAGAATGCTGCTTTGTTCCTGGAGTAGAAATAACTCTGAATCCCGGTCACGGCCCCTTATCCATGCGGATGCTGTGATGGTGGTTGGTTCTTGCATGTACAGTGATGTATGAGCGTCCTGGTAGCTGCCATGGCTAATGAGAGTTAAACCAGAAATGAAATTAAACTTGTAATTACACACCTTCTTGTTTAGTGCTCCCAGTTAACGAGTGATGCATTTATTAAAATCCTTTAAGGAAGGAATGCTCGAGAGACATGAGTATTTGACATGGATACTGGATGTTTTGGAAAAAATCAGACCTACTGATGATGATCTTCTTAAGCTGTTGCTGCCGCTAATGTTGCAGGTATGTGCGTGGTTTAAAGCCATGTGATTTATAGAATCAATGTAAGCATGACTCATACATGTTAAATGATTGTAATATTTGTGGTGTTAAAATCTGTGTAGGGATTTTTACGTAAGACAGTTGGGGAAATACATTGCGTGGTGCATGTTTGGAATATATAAACACCTTTAAACTTTATAATCCTTCTCAACTTGAATTGATAGGAGGTTTCTTTTTCTGTAGCTGGTCCTGCAGGACAGATGAAATTTTTAAAGAGACTGAACTACAGATTTGCATTTAGGATACTCCTTTGTAGTCCCTTGTAGTTTATGCATGTTATGTGTTAGATTGTTAATGAAAAATGAGTATGTGGAGTAGTAAACTCATTTTTTTTTAATTTCAGTATTCAGAAGAGTTTGTTCAATCAGCTTACCTATCCCGTCGCCTTGCTTACTTTTGTGCCAGACGCCTGTCGTTATTGTTAAGCGATGGTCCTAACCTTGTAGCTGCACATTCTCCTCATATGATAATTGGACCAAGTAACCCTCCTTTGGCAGCCCCAAGTCCGACCGCACCTGGTCCTGCGGTGAGCCCGGTACAGCTAGCCTGCTCAGATTTCCTCTCCTGCCCACAACATCGTCCTCTGGTGTATGGACTTAGTTGTATGCTGCAGGTGAGCCGGTGCTTTGTTGCTCCTTGTTTGTAAGGCTGTAACCATTCAGTTTGTTGGAAAACAGCGTGCTCCTGGGTTTGACAAGGTGTGGTGATCGTGGTCTGAAATGCAGCTGCATCAGGTAACCTGAGAGGACTGGGCGGATCTGGAGGGAGCTGGAGGGTGGATTCTTAACGCTGTGTGAGGAGCGGTGGCAGAACCGCCTGCAGACTCGGGCTGTCTGTGTGTCTGTCTGCACCTCTGCCACGAGAGGGAGCAGCTCTGCTGGCAGGAGCGGCCAGGCCTCCGCTCTGCGATGGAGTTTCTGGTTGCAGCAAGCTCTGTGCAGCTTCTTTTCATCACCAGTGAACCTGCTCATTTATGCCAGACCCAGTTTGTCTTTGCTGAGCGCAGCTGGACAGAAGACAGCACCATACTGACTCCTGTAAGCCCTAACCTTTGAGGATTTCCTTGCTTCCTCCAGCTTGTTGTGGGTGCTTGGTGCCTATGCCGACTGTTCAGACTTTGTCAGGGTTACAGACGGTTTGTTGCCTTACCAACTTTTGCAGTTTTTAGGACAGTGGGGCAGAAGAAACTTCATTTGTGCTTATTGGTCAGTGATGCTAGGATTGTCAGGAGTAGTTCTTTCCTAAAAAGGGTTTGTGTGATGGTCTGCTGCTGCTGTTAGCCTTCCTGCGGAGACTTCCTCAAACCCTCCTGCTGTTGCCTGCTCAGTGTCTGCCTCTGGGGATTGTACAGAGCTCTCCTAGTTGTGCTACCAGGAGTGTGCTGATGATTGTGGGATCACAAGATCGCAGCGTGGGTGAGGTTGGCAGGGACCCCTGGAGATCACGTAGCCCATCCCTTAGGCACAGTGAGCGAGAGCAGCCTGTCCAGGACCATGTCCAGTCGGGTTCTGAATACCTCCACCACTTCTCTGAGCATCCTCTTCCAGTGTTTAACTGCTGCCACAGTTTAAAAAAATAAAAATGTTTTCTTGTGACAGGCAGCTCCTCCTCGCAGGGCTGCTGCTTTCTCACAGCCGTAGCACCACCCGGAGGTTAGAGCCTGGAGGCTGAGCTGCACGCAGGGAAGGCTCAGCCAGTGCTATCTGAAGCATGTAGGTGGGGAGCACAGCTTCTCCGCCCCCCGCCACGGGTGTACGAGTGCAGAAAGTTAGATCCTGCCTGACTCTAAGCATTCTGTAACTTCTTTTCCTATTGAACGTAGATCTGTCACAGGAGCATCAGCGTTTGTCTCCATCATGGGCTATATTGTGTATTCCTTTGGCAGCTTTACAGCTTTTCTCTACTAACAACACAGTGGGTGATCATTCTGCTCTTCTTGTACTATTTGTTTTATTTTTTTCTTTTGTGTGTGTGCTCTTTGTGGTTTTTTTTCACCCCTTTTTCTTGTGCTACCAAGTGGGTCCAGAGGACAGCTCTGTTTCAGATAAGGTCTTTGGTTCTTCAAAGGACCGTTTCTCTAGGCAACCTTTTTGCTAAATTACTACTTTGCAGTTTGGACTGGGAGAACATCCCAACAAGTAATCCAGCAGTTTCAAAAATAATAATCCATAAGATGAACCAACTGCCATCACTTTAGATGATATTTAATGTCTGACCACAAAACATCAAAGCTTTCTGCTTTTGCTCTGTACATTACTAGATGCTAAAGAGTAATAGGTATCTGCCTTCAAGCTGTTGTAAAATGATTGTTTTGAAGCCTGTCAACGCAAAATCTTTCTTTTGAGGTAAATGTTAAGTTACTGGTGCATTTCAGTGACTTGTGGGTTTTAGAATCTTGAGAGAAGAATTCATTTTAATTAATTTCTTAAATTTAAATTTTTCATACGTAGCTTCTTTCTGAAAGCTAAACACCAAAAGGCCTTTTTTTCTGAAGCCCATTCATGTGTCACAGAGGGGATCTGACTGAAATTCACCTTTGGTGATGTTTTTCGGTGGCATTATAAAAGCAATACAAATGGGAATTGAACATGCATGTATTTAAATACAAGTTTTAATAATGAAGAAGGAAAATAACATAGTAATTTAATTTCTTCAAATGGATGTTTTAAAGTGATTGTGAATAGGATTGTCATTTGTTTCTTTCACTGTAACAGGCCAAAAATGGTTCTAGTCTCATGGACTCTTGTTATTGGTATTGTTGGTCTTGTCTATCATGTACTACTTCTGTTTTATCCTATTGCTTACAGACTGTAACTCTTTGTTGCCCAAGTGCCTTGGTGTGGAATTATTCCACAAATGAAAATAAGAACATTAATCCAGGCTCGCCTCTGGATTTACTTCAAGTTGCTCCATCTAGTTTACCTATGCCAGGTGGAAATTCATCATTTAATCAACAGGTAAGCTCTTTTTAATTTTCAGTTTACTAAGATGTATTTTATATCCCCAAAAGTGATTTGCATTCACGAGGACTATACCTAAATTTATATATTTCAGTAGTTCTGCTGATGTGCTAGTGTTTGATGACCTTAGTTTCTTCAGTCAGGTACCGATTTTGTGAAAATATCTGGGATTTTATTTACATTCAGATGTTTTTCAGTTACTTTAAGATGTAAAATGGCAAATAAGAGATATTTTAAAATATCATTATATAATATCATTATATAATATATCATTATATCATTATAATTCATTATATATAATGAATATAATATCATTAATATCATATAATATCATTATATAATATATATCATTATATAATTTATATAATAAATTTATATAAATATAAAATTAAAGATATTTTATTGTACAAAATGATTCTTAAGTGATGAAAGCATTTGAACAGAACGTACTTTAGTTTGTTGTTCCCAAATGTAGGAAGTGCTGGGGAATGCCATAGGGTACCTTGCTGCTGGTGAGAAACCTGTCACAAACTTGAAGTGAAAATTGAGACTTCCTACGACTAGCTAATTAGCAACTACCTTTTTTTTTTTTTTTAACAGGTTCGGGCAAAGATTTATGAAGTAGAACAGCAGATAAAACAAAGAGGTCGCGCTGTGGAGGTGCGATGGTCTTTTGACAAGTGCCAAGAATCAACTGCAGGTAAGACAAGTCAAAATGAAGAAAATGCTGGGAGTCTTAGGGTTTGCATCTGTTCTCCTTCTTTGAGTATAAACCTGGTGCACCGTGCTTAATTCTAGTATTAGAGTTGGCAGATGGATGTAATGTAACAGCCAGCCAGCATTTCTCCACAAAGTCCTCAGGTTTTGTACTTGTAATATAACACTAATGTGGAAGTGTTGGGTAAAAGCTAAAAAAATCAGGTTTGGGCTTGGGTACTTGCAGCTCCTGGACGAGCTGGGTACCTAGGTGAGAAATGTGTCTGAAAGAGCTTGTTTACAGCTTAGGTAGGGTTAAGTAGGACAGAGATTCTTGCTTGAAATATGTTTGTAAAACATACAAAATTAGAAAATATACATTTACTCTTTGAAGCTTGTACTTGAGCTTTCTTTTCCGTGACCAAAAAAAATAAGTTATCTGTAGAAATCAGGCTATGGAGAGTACAAGCAGCCACCTAACAATGAGATAAACATCAAATAAAGATTTGTATGGGCTTTTAGGCTGCTGTTTCTGGTCATTCTGTGCTTGGAGAACTTTTGCGTACTAGCGCTATTCTTAGTGTAGGGGTTTTGTTTGTTTAACTTGCTCATCTGTTGATCAACAGATGTTACCATCCACATGTGTGTTAGGGAAGTCTCTCAGCCTAAACTTATTGGTGGTCATTCTCACAGATGTTTTGAGGGCCTCTGAACTTCAGTGTGGTACTGTGGCTCAGATTTGCCTTTTGCAGCTGAATTGCTTGTGATTTAAACCATTAGGAGTCCAGCGTGTCAGCTTTTTCCTCTACTAGAGGATGGCAGCAACATAAATGCTTACAGGTAAACCTGCCAGCAGTAGTGACGGCCCTCCACTGCAGTCACTGAGAAGTGGATTCCGTGTTGGTGGCAAGTGGATGGTTCCTGCTTCTGCTGACTCATACAGGATCCTGTGCTGTCCTGCTGCTTGTAATGGTTGTGACTGATAATGCCTTAAATCCCACAGCATCTTCCTGTTTAGACTTTTTTTTCTCCTCTAACTCCCATATCTAGGGGTAACCATCAGCCGAGTTTTGCACACCTTAGAAGTGTTGGATCGACATTGTTTTGACAGATCAGATTCCAGCAATTCAATGGAGACGCTATATCATAAGATTTTTTGGGCAAACCAGAATAAAGATAACCAAGAGGTAATGACCACTCTTCTCACTGTGTAATCTGTAGACAGTGGATTTTATTTTTACTTTTGAGAATTGTTTATGTGTGTGTGTGTAAGTATAGACTTGATACAAAAGCTTTTTTTTTTTTTTTAAATTATTATTCAACATCTGGTTTATTAGGAGTAAACAGCTCTTTGCTCTTATAACTTCAGTGTAATATACTGTAAAACTCATTTAGGAGAATACATGTTTTTTTGGATCATCTTTTGGGTCGTGAATTGGGTATTGTCTTTTTTTTTTTTTTTTACACTTTTACATCTATTGTAGAAAGTTTTACATTAATGGCTTATTAAATATATTAAAATATTCTAAAATCACGTACTTTGTTTTTTTGATATTTTTACCTGTGCTACTAAAACCATTTTTAGAGATCATAAAAATCATTATCGGAAGTCTTCAACATTTTACTTTTTTTTTTTTTTTTTTTTTTGCACAATGCAGATGACAGCATCATTGGGCCTATGTGTAATGTCAGACTCTTGAGCTTCCTTGGAAGGTGTTTGGGGAAAAGAATAACCAGCTTTAACAATACACTTACAAAGTAAAATTTCAAGTGGAAAATAGCAGTGAATCTGTCATAGCTGCTTATGTTAATGTTGTAAAAACGTTTTTTGCAAAGTGGTTTGTTTTTCTAATATACCTTTTTTTTCTTTATAACTTCATGTTCTTAGTGGTTGATATTCATAATGCAAGGCCCTATACTGCACAGAAACACTGCATAGTAATAGTCATTCAGTATTATAATGACTTTTGCAATAAATGAACAGAATATGTTGGTGGGGAGATAAGATCTCTTTGGAAATATTTCCATACAGATATACCTGCCAACCAACTCTGCATGTGAAGCTCAGAACTGGTAGGTAGGAATGAAAGACTTGCCAGAGTTGGCTTTGTATTTCAGGCACATTATTGTGATCGTGAGAGGAAAAAATACAGGTGTCTCATGCCAGCAACAATGGTTGTGTTTTGAATCATCTGGGACGAGCCTTTCTTGATTGCAGAGTTTCTACATTTTCTCAAGTTTAGTCTTATGCAGTCCAGCTCAAAGCATTAGAAATCTTTAGTTATGTGGTACTTGCAGTGTTATGCATCTCATATAGCTGTGAAATTGCTATGTACATATATATATATTATAATGTTAGCTTCTTTGTTATGTAATATACATTTCATCATAACTCATGTTAAAAATTTGGCTTCAATTTGAAATATATTAACTGTATTGAAATAATAATTGCTAAAATTTTTGTATAGCTCAGGTTAAATCTGGGTTCATTCAAGCTTTTTTTCTGCTCTCATGTGGAAGAAAGGTTAACTTGCATGATTTCTACATTGAATTTTTTATCCCTTTGCCAGTTCATACCCTGGTAAGATTTGTCCTGTGGTCTTGAAATGAAAATTGGTGTTCAATAGACCGTGTTCTGGCACTCCTTCCAACTGTTGAATTCCAGTTCTTGTCTTCATACAGAGGTCTGTTGTGTTGGACAGCTGGCATTCAGAACAGCAGGATGAGGATTACCACTCTGTGCATTTTGAAATGCTTTATGCCTTTTGAGAGGCAGGTGATTAGATGGATTGTAGCCTTTCAGGGGCCTAAGACAAATGCACAAAGCATCTGCAAAGGTAAAATTTAAGGGTGGTGAAGAAATAGATAAAGGAGAGCTGTTATATCAGACAGGTGAAGTTGCTGAAAGTTCATGACATTGACTCTTGGATGCAGTCAGGATTTTTAACACACACGTGTCTTTTTTTTAATGGATAGGGTTTAATATGTTTTAAGTGCTAGCTTTTTGTTTGCATCTGTTTGTGGGGTCAGCTGATGTAGTTCTGTGTTGTTGCCCTTCTACATTTGTTTTTATATATATACTTTTCCCCTTCCTACGTTTCGAAAGGTTTTTCTAACTTCCAGTTACAATTGTATTTACAAACCATTTTTTTGTGTTTCAAGAGGCAGTGTTGGTAGTGAGTGTTCTGAAGGCAAGGTAATTATTCTGTTCTGTTCTTGTTGCGGGTTGTCTGCTATTATTATGTTTGTTAAGTGTTACTTTATGACCTGAGGTTGGGTTGCCTTGAAAATACGTCTGTTTTGGCTCCTGAACAGCTCTCTTAAAGATGTGTTCCCCGCCTCTGGTACCAAACATCTTTATCAAGGTCTGTCTGGCTAATTTGCAGGGCTGCCTATCTTTTAATGGCATAATGATTTTACTCTGAGATGAAGGATGATGAGTAGTAAGAAAGCATTGTCATACAAAAGCGATGACGTACCTGTGTTTGCACAGTTGTCACGGGATATTGTAGGGAAAGCAGACGAAGAGGTTTTTAATGTCTTTCTGAGAGAAGAAAACTTGACCTTGAAAGTTTCAGTTGTACCTTACCGGGTTTGGAGCTGGTATGAAATTAAACATTTAGATAATCTATAGCTTCTAAAGTCCTCTGGAGTTTTCAAGACTGTTGTTGCTTGCCTCAGGCTTAACTTTTGGCAGCCAAGTGAGGTTGCCTCATGTTGCTGAATATCTGATTTATAGTCCTTGCTGTGTGTTTTTACATTTGAACTTTTACCGTTACATTCACGTTTACTAGTTTTGTTAGCTGCTTACCTCATGGGCAGACTGAGTGCCCGTGGCCAAGTCCTCTCCGGTGCTTCTGGGGCTTGCCTGCTTTCTCCAGCGGGCTGCGGAGCCGCTAGGTGGCGGTTTGGTGTCCCGTGGGCCTGGGGCCTGGCTCACGCCCTGCAAGTTGAAGCGCGTGAGGATGTTCCCACATGAAAAGCTGTTTGTCTTTTTTTGTCTCTCTATTTCCTTCCCACTTAATAAACTTAGGCTGTTTTTCCTAGGCAGAAAAGGTCATAAGTCAAGAGGTCTTGTATGTTCTGATTTCAGATGGCAACTCGTGTAAGCCTGAAAGGACGTCTGCTGTGTGAATAAGATAGCTATCTCAGGGATGTCTGCCTACTGACGTAATTATCTAAAGCACAACATAGTTTGAAGGACAGCTATCTACTATCGCCTGTTGTGATGGGAATCCACTGGAATGTGTTTGGAACTTTTTTCCTGTCTGTTTTTTCCTGCTGGATTGCTAAATTTTGTTGTGAAGACTGCAAATGATGCCAGCGCTTGCATGTATCAGTGGTGCTCTGAAGTACTGGAATAGAAGGAGAGTGACTCCTGCTACAAAGTGCTTAGGTTCTGAGTGGGTCTAAACACACACAAATGCACTTCAGATGCTGCTTTTATATGTGCTGCTGATTTCTTCAGAATCATTTTAATATACAGCCGATTACTTCCAAGTGTTGGAGCAAAAGAAGACTTGGGGGAAGTGGCTGGAGCGAAGGAGGGTAGGTGGGTGTAGGTTAGCTGCAAGGCCACGTGTCCTAGGCCCTGGAGGAGTAAGGATTGCTTTTCATCCCATGGGGAGATGTGGAGGAATGATGGTGAAGGATAGGACCTGGTAACACTGGTGATGGGGCAGGGAGACCAAAATGGAGGAAGAATGTGGTGTGAGGGGCTGAGCTGTGGCTGTACATTGAGTTTAAGTGGGACAAACAGGACAGAGTACATTGAACAAAGCTCAGGCTTCGAGCATCGTGTAGCGGATGATGAAGGTGGCACACTGAAACTATGTGAGATGTGATGTTAAATCCACATTTTGACCAGACCTGGGACAAACCTTCTGGTCTTGACCTGCTTGAGAGAGGCCATAGAAGTGATAGAAGAATCTAGTGCTTCTCCAGTGACTTGATGCTGCATTATTAAGTGGACTCCAAATAGGAGATAAGAATTATGTTGCAGTTTCTTGCAGACTGTCCCTGTGATCTAAGAGTGATGGTCCCTGCATAATCACACATGAGTAGCTTGGTTTGAACCTTAACCGTAGATCCCAGCCTGGGTTTGCTCTTACAGGAGGATTTCTTACCAGTGCAGGGTGATCACCAGGCTCTGTGTGCAGACCAGAAAGTGGTGCAGGCATCTGTGAGATGCTCAGCTTTTCATTCACGAAGTCCAACTGATAACAACTTCTTTTGCTGTGAATGTTTGGCAGCCAATAAAAGTAAAATTTCACAATTAATATGGTAAGAATGATATTACATTGTGAACATAGTGAGTACAAAAGTACTCAAAAGACTACAAAACAAAAGTAGTACATACAAAAGACCTTTCATTTCCAATTCAGTTTTACTGACTTGCATAGAGTTTCTCAGTAGATTAAGCTGGGTAGGTGGATTTGAAATCTAGAAATCAGTGACATGGCATAAGGCAGTAAATTCACTTTCATTTGACGGTATTGTAGAAAATACTATTGGTCTTAATTATAGCTGTGGGTATTTTCCATCTGACATCCCCTCGACACGGAATATCTCTTGTGCGTTGGGGATTAGCACTGAGGATGTTATTGTGCGGGTATCATTATGTAAAAGCCTAAAGTTTCATGGATATTTGTGCACTTGGATTGATTTTAAAGTTCAGGTCTCTGAAATCATATTTAGGTTTTGTGTTGTCTGCAACAGTCTGACTGCATGAAGTCCAACTGAATTCTTATGATGCCAAAAGTTTTTTTCATTTTAGAGTGAAAAACTCATGCTTTTAATCTTGGTTCTCACGAATGGGTTTGCTACAAATGTAGAGTTAATATTTGCCTTTCTGAGATCACTTTGCTGGAAATGAAACAAACAACCAAAAAAAAAAACAACCCACCACCCCCTGTGTCTGTGGGAAAGGAGGTATAATGATGCTGTTTTAGTTCCTTAAGCTAGAATTTAACAGTTAGTTTGATGCTGTCTGGGGGACCTGAATCTGAGTATGTTGGGATGCATGACGGGTAAGAGAAACAGGATGAGCAAAATAAAATGAATTTAAATATCTGTAGAATCAGAATCTGTTTCCACAAACACTGAGAAAATAGAGCATGTTCTGAACATTCTTGCAGTGTTTTTAATAATGCAGTTAGCATTAGTTCAGTTGCATGAATTGCTTATTTATCTGAAACTTGTCTGTGCAGGTGTTTTCACCCTTCATTATTTCAGAAAATTCAACGTAATATTCCTGCTCACCTAGGTATGAAGGGAGTTAGTACAAAACTTGTCTGAGAGGGAAAAAATATTCTGTAACATAAATAACTGGCAGAGTCCTTAATAAGAACACAGAATTTGTTTTTTCTTTTTACATAAGACAACTACAGAGAAGTGGTTAATATTTTGTTGAACCTGGTCACATAAATTGTACTTCAGTAGAAAGGTTTGTCTTTGAGCTGTTGATAGTGCTGTGGTATAAAATAAAGCTTGCCTGCAACGCTGTCAGGGCTTTGTCCCTCTTGGGCTGCGGTCAGAGGTGTTTCTTTATGTGCCACATAGCCCGTACTGCTGAGGTCGGTGCATTTAGTTGGTTTGGCTGCCCCGCAGGGAGCTCGGCTCCTTCAGGATGGTGGTGGTCTGGGATTTGCAGGTTAGGGAGGCAGGCTGTAGTAATAAATGTTGCCGTGTCGTTCCCCTTCTTTGTTTTCTCTTTTGATCTAAAAACAGCCTTCAAAAAAAAAGGCTTCTGGAAACCATTTAGTGTCGTCTCAGAAAACAAATTTGGAGTTTAAAAATACCGGTCTTTTTCATTTGAAAATGCTAACTGGAATTGTGATTCCAAATTTATTATGTAGACTTGCTTAAAAAAAAAAAAAAGCCTGGTTAGTATTTTTAAATGATAATTCTGCTACATTTGAAACAAAAAAGCTCATTTTGAAACTGAACTGTGTTGTCCGAGGAGGCACTCACGTTCGTTGTTGTTTTGTTAACCTTCTTCATGATTTAAGGGCACGCTGGCTCCGTGGGACGCGGACGTGACTTGCAAAAAGCATATGCTTTTTGTGGAAAGATTTGTTTGAAGACATTTTCAAAACGTTTTGAAAATAATAGAAATTTCCTTATAAGTATGTATGCTGTATATATACACTTAGGTCTATACAGCGTATCTCACCCGTGTCCTCCTCAGGCACCTCCGAGGCGCGGCAGAGCAGCTCCGCTACGCGCTGTTGCCTCCTTCCAGCGCGAGGCAGGGCGCTGTGCCCGGCGCAGGGCGCTGTGCCCGCAGGGCAGTGCCGGGCGCTTCCCGTAAGGGGCTCCCGGCGCGGTGGCGCAGCGCTGCGGGCGTGACATCGCGCAGGAGCGGTTACCACAAACGACGCCGGCATTTCCCAGCGGCAGTGAGTCACGCACCTGCTCCCCTTCTCGAGGGGTTTAAAAGAAGTGAGAGGGGATGGGGGTTTCCTCCCGCTTAGTGATTTGAGCTAGTTAGCGAACGCGACGTCACGCTTTCTGCCTCCGTCACAAAAAGAAATTCTGCAGTCTGAGTACCTCAGCGGTGGCCTTAGCTTGAGTAAAGTCAAACTTTGCCTTTAGTAGCAACTTTTGAGTTAATAGTAAAAGCAGGGGCCAGTGGGAAAAGAGCTCAGTGTTATAAAAAGCAGTTTTAATAATACTTTTGGCTCTCTATCTCCAAGTGTACCAGAAACAACCACGTTTAATACTTTCAGTGCTTCCCTTTATTAGTAGTTGTGCTTCTTCTTTTCTCTTTTTTTTTAATGAAACAAGTGACTCTGCTCATCCTCGCCCACCTTCTGCTCTACTTATAAACTGGTGGAGGTGAGATCTTTGGTTTTCTGTGAAAGGGCTTGACTAATGACTTTCAGAAAGTTACAGCTATTTTAAGTCGTAACTATAAGACCCGGAATAGCTAAATAACAAATTTGTGAGTGAGATGTTTTCAACCACACAGCTTCTATGTGCCTAAAACAGTGGGTATGGTTCTCAGGAACTGACATTTGCAGCAATAAAAAGGCTACGGGAATACAGGCAATGCTTTAAATCCTCTCACGCGGACTTCTGTTGGGCAGGTTGCCCAGGTTGTGAGTGAGGTGTCTGAACTTGTTGAAATCGTGCTTGGAAGGTGCGTGCTGCCAGACGTAGTTAATCTCTGCCGTCTGATGCCACCTTACAGTGTTTTTGTCTCACTAGGAATGGTGAGAGGTTTGGGAATTTTGAAGAAAGGGCCTTGTCTGTGGGAGAGTTCCCTCCTGCAGCTCGGAGTTCCAGGTCTCACCTGCCCGCGTCTGTTCTGTGCTGTCACATCATCTTGTGTCCTCCCTACAAAAACCATAGTCATCAAGCAACATGTGAACTGATCTTACGGCTTTCCTGCCCCTGAAACTTTAAGGGTACAAGTGTGATCTCATTGCTGCTCTTCAAGGCAACAGTTTGAGCCCTTCTGAAATGTGGTCTGCGCTTTTCCAGGCTGGAACATCTGCAGATACAAAATCCAAATACGATGAATCCAGAACCTGGTTGTTATTAAGAGGTGTTACTCACTTGCATTCTTGGCGTGTGTAAATAAACATTTACAGCATCAGAGGGGAGGAAATCGTGAGGTAAGCTATCGTGAGGCAGCATCAGGAGGAAGGAAGCCGAGCAGTGAAGCCGCCACACAGTGGGGCAGGAAGCGAGAGCTCCCCATGCGTGCTCAGCAGCGTCACAGGCTGCTGCGTCCCCGGCTCCTAGGAGCAGCAAACCACGATCTGTGCTCAGCAAAGCAGCGAGCACCCAACGCAGAGTTTCCAGCGCTGGACATTCCGACGTTTTCCTTTTTGATGCAGCTGAGCTGAGGGCTGCTTAGAAAAGTCTTCACCACGGCCTGTGTGTGAGAGGCTTGCTTACTGTGAGGTTTCTTGGATAATTCTTTACATTGCAGGGACTTGATATAGCTGTAAAATATATTTGTTATTTTCATTGAAGAGCAGAATGAAGTGTTTGATGGTTAGACACTTCAACTTCACTTTTCTCAGCTGCTGCACTTGTCCCGTGTTCTGAGAGCTTGATGTGTGTGAATAGTTCTGGTGACGGTATACTGCCCAAACAAAGTCTGACTGGGTTGAAATAGTTACTTGTACTCCGATAGCCTTTTTTTATTGCTGCTCGTGTCAGTTCTTGAGAACCAAACCTACTGTTTTTAGGTACTTAAAAGTTGTGTGGTTGAAATTCTTAGATGGATAAACACCTCCATGTATTCTCCGTATACATGAAACTTGAGAATCCGCACCGTGATTTTTTTTTTAACGTGAATAATCACTTCTAGCTGTCTAACTTGTAGCAGTGTTGGACTCTGCATCGCTGAAAATGGAGTTCTGCTTTTTACAGGCATAGAATTAGGGATTCATTTTTATGTTCTTGTGCTAATAAATATCACTGTTAGCAGATGACTCACTTAGAACAAATTGACTGTATTTTCTGAACTGTAGGGCTGTCTGTCTCTTGTTTGGGAAAGAAATCAGTTTGTCATTTGAAACAGGTCAGTCATTCAGCAAAATCTGATGTTCAGATAGAACAGACAAGGAATTAATCTGTACTTAATTTATGTAGACCTCAGTGCTGTCATGACCAGAGTAATTTCACGCGATTTTCTTGTGAAGTGCACAAACAGCCATCCTTTATTAATTCCTTTTAATATAATTTTAATACAGACACATTGCAGTATTATGCAAAAGTAAGAGTTCATAGCATTTCTTGAAAAAATTGAACTAACTTCCAGCTTTACCACGAAAGGGTCAGCTTGTCCCGTGGTTTCTTGTGTTTGGGGTGTCAGATAAGTCAATTATACAATGTTTAGCCTTTTTTAAATTTAATTATTATTTTTTTTTAAATTAAATAAGAATGCAACTGTTGCTGGCTTAATACCTAAGACTAAATGGACAATTGAGCGCGGTGGGCGCGGTGCTCGCCGTGAGGTCCCTCTGGGGACATGCTGCTCCGAGTCGCCCGCTGTGCGGGCTCACCCGCTCGGGGCTGGTGCTCGTGGTGCGCTGCACAAAGGGACGGCCGTCGGCGATGGCCCGCGTGGTGGCGGCTGAGCGCTGTGCCGCGGTGGTGGCAGGCAGGCGGCACGGCCCCACGTCGTGTGGTGCTTGCTGGGGCCGTTTGGTTTGAATGGTGTTTGTGTGTGTCCTTGCCTACGGTGCCTGGGGTTTCGCTTGGGTTATTGTTAGGCTTGTTGTCGGGCTTAGCTGTAAGCGAGGCGCTCCCTCGTGCAGCGGGAGCCGGCAGCATGGGGGCGGTTAGCTCACCCAGCGCCAGCCCTGGTGGCTTCGCCTTGCAGCGCTAAATGCAGCTGGGTGCGGCAGTGAGGTTAGCTGGGCAACAGAGCGGCACTCGTGACCCACGGACACAGCGTCTGAAGGAAATACTGGTGTGTGCACAGGTACGTGTGCTTTACTGGCTGTGTGTTGGCAGTGTTTGTGCTGCATGTGTATTCCTTGGAGGAACAGCACCCTTGTTTCTCTCAAATGGAAAATAACTGATGGCTTTCCTCTGCTAGGATTTGACGTTTCACCAAGCAACTCAAGTCATTTTTTTAGGCCAGAACAAAAACGTGTAGGATCACTGCTACAGCCATTTTACCTTCAACAGAACCCCGTGTAAGCCTCCCTTTGGATCTTTTGTCCCCTTCTGTGTTGCTCCAGCCCAGTGAGCTCTGACCTGCAGCATTTGTGCCCCTACCCCATTCCCTCAGCTCTCGAAGGCTTTCCTCGCCTACTTTTCTGAACAGACTTGGTCCCAGGAGCATCACCTGCTCCTCACTCAAGAAGATAAGCTTCTCTGCCATTTCCAAGTGCAGTCCCCCGTGAGGAAGGAGGCAGGTCCTGTGCTGCCCTCCTTGGGGTGCCGCAGGGTGCGATGCAGCGCAGGCGCAGCCTCAGGGAGCGGGCAGCCCTCCCAGGTGGTGTCTGCCTGAGGCACAGAAGCGCTTCTGTTGTTGGCAGAAAGGGAAAGAAGTCAGTGTGGAGATCAGACCTTTTGAAAATGCACAGTATCCATACTTCGGTTGTCAGCCGACTGCATCTAACCACAGCAGAGGTGGCATTGTGGCGTGGCTTCGCTCGGGTTGGAGAGAAGCATTCCCCTTATTCCCTCCATTTCCCCCGCCCTCGTCATTTAGCGTCTCCTGATGGCCCATTGAAATGCATTTCAGGAAACGTGTGTGTGTATGATATGTGTACATATATACATGTATACCCTAGTTGTTATTTGGCATATTACTGCAGTAACTTTCATTCTTAGGAGCCTGTAATTCTTAATCACTATAGAAAAAGTTTCTGCTTTCTGGGGAAGCTACGTTTAGCTCTAGCCCTTCTAATGTTTATCTGTAAATGTAGTTTCCATGAATCACGGAGGAGGGGAGAAATCGCATCTATTTATTATGCAGGTCTTTCTTATGTTCGATGTTCAGACGTAGTAGCGAGCTTGGGCAGGAGTGAGGAAGTTCAGCAGATCCAGTTCAGTAGCACCCTAGGAAAATACTTCCAAAATGTAGGTAGTTAGTGGAAACAGGGATTTGATAAACACTCAGTAGATACAAACATAATGTATAGCATAGCTCTTACTTGGTAAGGATGGATTTTTTTAAAGACTGTTCTTAAAAGGCCTGTTAGGCATGTACAGGTCAGAAGTAAGCTGAGCTTTTTGGTTGGGAGTTTTTTGACCTTGGTTGTTTGATCCTCACACCTCCAGAGTTGGTGGGTTTGGTTTTTTTTTTTTTTTTTTTTTTGGTATGAGTTGGTGGTGTGCTATTCATGGTCTGGAAACGTGGAGGAGGTTTGGAAGAATTGTTATAAAGAAGACAAATTCTGTGTGGTTATTTTGGTTGAGAGGCTTTGTGGGATATGCTTTTCCTATTTTGCCCTTTACTGTTTTGTGAAGCAACATTATGATAAAAGAGTTTTGATTTGAGTATCAGCAGTGTGAAAATTGGAACTTCCCTCTTTTGCTTCTAGGTTATGTTTAATTAGAAAATACGAACGAAACAACCTGTGCATCCATTAGTAGTAAAGAAAAAAACCCAGCTTCTTTTTCCTTCCCTCAGAACACCCCTTGCTGAAAGCTGCTTGCTCATAAAGAAGCCTGTTGGACGTGTAGGTGAAATGGTTTTCTTTTTGTTCTTGCACTGAACAGGTAGCCCCAAACGATGAAGCTGTGGTAACTCTACTCTGTGAATGGGCTGTAAGCTGTAAAAGGTCTGGTAAGCACAGGGCCATGGCTGTAGCCAAACTCCTGGAGAAGAGACAAGCAGAAATTGAAGCAGAAGTAAGTTCTTTCTACTTCTAGAATAGCATAAGCAGTATGCTTAAAAATAAAGATATTTCTAAAGAAAAAATCACTTTAATCTCTACTCTTTGCAACACTAAGTTTGATTGCACTTGGAGCACGGGAGATTTCGTTATCATTCACAGTTTTTGTATTCTAGATAAAATGACAGAGCTGTCTACTTAGGTAAGGAATTACAACCTGAGAGTGTTTTTATGCCTTTTTGTTTGAACTGTTTTACTTCTGTGAGCTACTTGTCCAAATAAATGGATGCCACAGTACGTGGAGTTCCTTGAAAAGTGGGGCGTACATCTCCCCTGCACGCAGGCGGGCGTGCTCCTGCTTGGAGGACTTGGGGACGGCTCCAAAACAAAGACCATTTTGAGGCAAAACTCGAGTGTAATTTTCATCTTGCGTTCTGTAGAACTGCATTCGTTTTCAGGGGAAATGATAATGTTTCGCTGGAGAGGCAAAACACGACAGTGGTGTCTTTAATGTAAGCAATTGCCTGTCTGTAGTGGTCCTGTTGCAGCTTGCAGAAGCTGACGATGCTTCCCTGACTTTCCAGCGCTGCGCTTCGGCGTGCACGGGGCGGTGTGTTAGCCGCAGCCTTGCTGCAGGTCCCTGGGCTTGCAGCACCCCGCAGCCCTGCGCGGTGCAGCCTCTGCAGCCGGGCTGTGCGAGGCTTTCACGTCGTCCTCGCCTCGCCACAAACCACTGCCGGGGGGAAGGGAGCTGGCGTGCTGCTGCCTCCCTCCCCGGCACCCACTCAGGGCCGAGGTGTTCGCCCTGGCTGTTGCTACGCTCCTTGTCACTTACACGAACGGGAGGAGTTACCTTTCGTCTTCACTTCGGTCGTGGAAGTTCTGGATCTTTAATTTTGTTGCTGTTTTTATATGAAATTGTGCCATTGCAGATGATGGTACCCGTGAGAGGTATTCCTTCTCAATAAGTAATCCAAAGTGAATAAAACGCTTCAGTAATAACCCACCTGGGGTAATGGGAGAAAACTGTCATTCTAGAGCAAGTCTGCATTTTATGGAGAGGTAGGAAACAATCCCACATATAGGTGCCTCATTGGCAAATTGTGGGAATACTGGATGTGTTTGTGTGCGGATACATGCTGTTTTATGTATTTAACTGTGCAGAGATGTGGTGAATCTGAAGTCCTAGATGAAAAGGAATCTCTGTCTTCAGCCTCCTTGACAGGTTCCAGTCTTCCTGTTTTTCAGAATGTCCTGCTGAGGTTTTTAGACACACAGGCTCCCTCGTTATGTGAGTATTAACTAACTTGTATTCCAAAGTAGGTCAGAAACGACTGGTCTGCTCTCTGGCTGCTGAAGTTATTGTTTTGTTATAGCAGGTATTTCGCAGTTTCCATGATGACCTGCTTGACTTCCTTATGTATTTATTTTTGAAATTTCCTGCCTTGTTATAGGATTTTTCTGTGATTTTTTTTTTCTTCCACAAAAGGAAAATTGGAAGAAACAATGTTTATTTCTGTTCAGACTGTAAAAGATATCGGGAAATTACATGCACTACATGCATAGTTAAGACCAAACGCTTGCCTCTTGTTGACAAATCCACATTCAAAGTGACTGACTTGAATATTGTGCACAAGTGTTGAAATCAAAAGCTGTTAGGTGGCAGATAGGTGGGCTGAAAAAAAAAGAATCTTTGTCCATTGTAGGTTGCTCTAAGAAATGTATTGGTCTAACAAAACCGCCTGATATTGTACCTCATGTTTCTGGTATCTGAAAGTACTGGAAGTTAGTGCTTTTTTTTTTTTTTTTGGTGCCCGTAAATTGAGGGGGATTTTAAGTGGTTTGAAACATGATATTGAAAACTATCAACATCCGAAAAAGGAGAAAATTCTTAAAAATCTGTTGCAGACTCTGGAGTATTGGTGTTGCTCTATTTTCGTGTCATTGGTGACCCATGTTTTACTAAACCATCCAAACTATTTGTGTTATTTAGACTTGTGTTTCTGATTTCCTTGTTTCAAATATGGTATCATCTTTCTTCACGTGGGTAGCTCTGCGAGACAGTGTAGGGAGAATAGCTGGGGAATGTTTTCCTTGCTTGAAATATTCCTTGTTATTTTAGAGGACTGGAATAGTTTTGTTGTGTGATACCGTTTTTATGGTGGTTGAGATTCTTTGTCTCCAAAAATGAAAAGCATGTGGCTGCTATATTTTGACTGAGGGCAAATCTCTCAGTGTGCGGGTGTGTTTGTATGATGCTCTCTGTTGTGCCTTTCCGTGTCGCATCCAGCACGTGTGTCTCGGTGGGCAGCTCAGGATGGGTAAGGTTTGCAGAGAAGAGTTCTAACTTAGAACTGGTGTATTCTTGGGCTCACTGTTGCAACTTCTGTACTGCAGTGTAACGAGGGTTTCAACAAACATGAGAAGAAAGTGTGTTAGGGTGAAAATCAAAAGAATGTCTCCGTTTACTGTACGTAGGGGAAAGACTAATGTAGGTCTTATTGTTTATCTGTAAACTGCCTGTTAGTTTGACAACAAATGACAATTCTAAATAGAAATTGTTATATATTGAATTAATTTGAGCTTGTATTTCATAATTTGCTGTAAGTATATGTTGATGATTTAGATTTGGTAGTTTTGTAGCTGGAGGTTTTTATTGCTAAATAGAGTTGTGGTATAGAGCTATTTTCTGTTAACTGCAATATTGCAAACCTTCCTTTGTTATGGAACTAGTAAAATTAAATATAGCTGTGACAAACTTAATTTAAAAATTATATTTCTCTAGACTTTGCGTTGTCATTGGCAAAATAACATGCAATTCTTTTAACAAGCCTTTTCCTGATGTGTGAACACACTTATTAGTTAAAATAAAGTACACAGAATAAATTCTTTGAAAATACTTTAAAAACTTTTGTATTAGGTATACAAAGCACTGTAGACAAGACAGTAATATTTACCCTCGTAATAACATTTTGGAGAAGAAGTACAGTCACTGGGTTGTCTGTTATAATCCAAAGCTTCACAGTAAACTTAATTTTTCTGCGCACAAGGAACATCCTTGCCCTCTTTCCCCCCTTTTTCTTTTCACTTACTTCAAAGGCAAATCAAATAAATAAATAGCAGAACATTGTGCTTAACTGCGGACATGTCCAGCTGCAGTATGTGGATGGTGTAGGATGTTCTGGCATCCACTGCTGTCTGAAGTCCGTCGTGTGTCTTGAGCAAACGTGCAGGTTGTGTGTCACTAGATGGGAAGCGATTTATTCTGCGGAGGCAAAGATAAGTCTGTCCAGGATCCCTGAGACATTTTTATCAGGCCTCTAGAACTTTAAAATGAATTTGCTGGGGTTTGTGAGTTGGGTAGCTGAGAAACAGATATTTATATGTTGAAATTACAGTCCATTTTTTTTTGGTTTTGGAATAGCTGACCCAAATAGTGATCATGAGAAGACAGAGTTTGTGAATTTGGTGCTGCTGTTTTCTGAATTCACTCGACATGATGTTTTCTCCCATGATGCGTACATGTGCACTTTAATATCACGTGGAGACTTGTCAGTCACTGCAACTGCTAGATCACGTTCACCTAATGGGGAAACTGTGGATGAACACTATTCTAAGGATCATGACATGAAAATGGAGGTAATGCTTCATGTTATTTCTCCCCATGTTTGATACTCAGTTTCATAAAATGTAGGTTTTTCACTAAAGCATTAGTATTTCAAATGTGAATTTTTGGTGTTTTTTTCTTTCTTTACTGTTTTTTTTTAACTTATCTCTTTATCTCTTTCTCACTGTGAGAAGACTGAAAGTGATTTGTTGGCTTCACTTTTGTGTGTAACTTAAGTATTGCAGTTTTGGTGCTGATGTGCTGAGCCATCGGTTCTCTGGTGATCAGAATAACTCAGGAGAAACAAAAAGGTGTAATGTAGGCTTCTGAACTTACCAGGGGAAAAACTTATTTGCAGGTATGCTTTAATGAAGAGTAGAGAGAGCTTTAAGCAGGTGGAGTCAGCAGTAAGCCTGGGGTAAGCCCCAGTGCCCTGTGTCGCGTGGGATGTGATGGCACAGCGCAGCTATGAACAGTTCACAGCCTGGAAGTCTACTTGCAGATATCGGAAGCGTGCTGTGTGCTGAACAGCCATGAACTGACGATCATAAAGTGAAACCTCATGACTCCAACGTGCACAGTCCATGTGTAATCCTGAGTCTTCCATCAGCCGAGCAGTTCTTAATCTTTTCTAAAATGAGTTGAAGAGGAAGGTGACTTTAAAATCCAGTCCACGGACCACGTTTGTACTTGTATGATAAGATGCAGCCTGTTGTTCTGCTGCACAGTCCTTGTGGAGCTTGTGGCCAGCTAAAGTGTTCTCTCATTTATTTTTCATTTCGTGTGTACATCTCTTATGTAGGTTTCATGGCCAAATTTGTGCTAAGATGTAGGGGGTTTCTCCAAGTTGCTTTTCATATTACAACAAAATAGCAAATAAATTCGGGGCAGGTACAGGAGTCCACCTCCTGTTCTGTAGGTATCCCTGGGAGCAGAACTGCACGTGGGGGTGTACTGTGAAGTTTTGTTCTCCCCTTCAGCTCCCGCTCTTTTCTATCCCTTTGTGGATTTAGGCTTGAGATTGAAATTCACTTTTGTGAATTAAGGTTTTCATAAATATTTACAAGTAGTTACCTGAAATCTTCCTACCATCAGTACTTTTTCCTTGATTCTTAAATAGGTGGAATGCTTGCGTTTACCTGTGATCAGTTGAATAGGTCTTCAGTAAAATGTAACTGATGCTTGTTTTTCTCTCCGACAATTATTAGGATCATAGTATTATGGAACATATGGGCATTGACTCAGGAACCACTAGTATTTTTGATGATGTAGACAAGAGTGACTTTAAGGCAGATTTTGGTTCGGAATTTCCAGTAGGTTTAACTTTCAACTTTCTGCATGCCTTTGCTGCCTGTGTCTGCTGCTTGCTGTTGTCACTAAGAATGCCTCTCTGTGCCCCTAGCACCTCCTCGCTTCTTCCATCAACAGCCAGTGTCATTTGGAGCCGGTGCCTGATGCATTCTGTCGGTGCATGACCTTCTGTCTGTACATCTCTGCTGTGTGACAACTGCGTTGCTTTGCTGTGCATCCCCTAGCTGTCCATGTGCACGCATGTGTGCACGTAAACACACACGTGCGCGCACACTCTCCTCTCTTCTTCGCTTTCCTCTGCCCCCAGCATATTCAGAGTGCTATGTGGTACAGTTAAGCATGAACAAATATGCAGATATGCCCTCTTCTTTAACATTGAGGGGCCCCAATTGATACCTTTTGCTTTTCAAGTGACTATTCTGTCTTTGCTCTGTCTTCCAAGTCTGTTTCCCCCTCTTCTTGTCCTAACTGTTAGCCTGATTCTGGATTACTCTTGAATCTCCTAGTTTCTTCCTTTGGACTGGTCCTCGTTCTGCATCGCATGGACTCCTGTGCCCAGACCTATTGATGCAGATCCACTTGCAGGATATTGGGACCCCTGTTTCTGCCTGACATCTGTCATATTGATGGCTTCAAGCATATCCATGCCTGCCTACAATGTCTCTTGTCTTCTGTCACCTCCCACTTCACCCTTCTCATTACGTTCCCTCGATCACTGGACTGTCTCATCGCATTTTCCATGTCACAACAGCATAAGCATGGAAATTGCTCTGAATTGTAATGCTTTCTTTTCCTGACTGAATACTGCTAGTTTAAAACTTGTCTAGCAGCAATGAGATATGCATAGAGATATAACATATATGTATCTGATTACATTTCAGGCTAGAATACTGTTTCCCTTTCCTTGTCTGTCTTTGAAAAAACAGTCAGATATTTGTAAAGTAAAGTAAATGAGAACAAAATTGTATCTCTGGAACTGATGAATTTCGAAAGTTAGAGGTTACACTTATCTTAAATGTTTGTTTTACATGACTTAGATTTTTTCTCCGATGCCTGGGGAGTCTTGTGAGAATATGAACTCTTCTTTAGACAGAAGAATTTCAGTTACCAGTGAGAAGTCAGTGAAGAGGGAAAGACTCAGAGAACTGATTTTTCCATCCAATTATGACCTCCTTCGCCATTTGCAATACGCAACGCATTTCCCTATACCACTGGTGAGTGTATTCTCTTTGTGCGTGCAACGGTACTGCCTGATGTGATGGCAAAGCGTTTAAAGAAAGAAGAACTCACTGCGTAGAGAGCTGAGTGACCTTTGTCTGAAGGCGCCCAGTTGGCTCACATGAGGCTATTTCTGCCTGTGTGCACAAGTTGTATGCTGCGGGGTGGCTTTAGTACGGCATACAGGCATCTTTATTTTATCCAGAGGACGTTAACTGGAAAAATGCGTAAGAGGCATAATAATATATGCTGACTTACTAGAGTAAGGAGACAAGTACCACATTGCAAACGCCGTGTGCCAGGGTTTAATGAAAGTTTGCTAAAAAGGAAATTTGATAGTTGGACAAATGGATGAATAGCAACGTATCTGAAAGGAGTAGTTCTGCAATGTGAGGGGTGGAATGGTGTTATTTCCTCCCACCCACTCCCTGTTGTTTGCAGTATGGATTTTTGTCTGCTGCTGTTATCCTGTTTGTGAGCTGTTGGGAACTGAAGGAAGCCCCGTGATTAACATTCCAGATACCAAACCCTTATTTGGTTGTTTTTTATTTATTCATTTTTTGATTTTTGTCATATTTTCTACTCCGCTGGAAAAAGGGCCCAAATACTGAAGAAGCCTGGATCTAGAGTGTATCTGTTTGGTGATGATGATAATGATTATTTTGAAACAACGATAACTTTTTAACAGTATTAAATCCTACCAGTAAAGGAAGTGTCAGCTGAGTGTATGATATGATAACCACAGTTTTCTTTGCTCTAATTTTCCTCCTCTACAGAGTTTGGGTTCTGACTTATTGAAGATAAATTGTTGTTAGGAGAATATTGAATGAGATGTTTCTGTTAAGGCCGGTTTTGAGTGCTTGCTTAAAGTTTAATTTATATTTTGCACATTTTAAGGATTTGAAAAATGTAAATTGATTGTTTTTGTTTCTGAAATATTTTTGGTTTACAGATGAAGCTAATCCAGGTAGTTATGCTTTGCCTATGTAAATTGATTTTTGACTTTAATTATTGACTATTTTATATATGAGTTTTTTTTGAAAGTGTTTGTAAAATACATTATTAATACACTTAGTTGCTGCTTTATACATTTTTATAAATACAACAAGCTAAGAGAGCACTGTATATTTATACTTACTTTTTATCTTCATTTTAAAATTTCCTTGAATTTTCTGTAATAATGCGTTGTTAGCTTTTTTTCATATTCATTGGAGTAGGAGCAAAGGAAGGCAGTGGAAGTTGATAAGAACAAGAACTTTATTTATGAAAATTGCAGGTGAAATTTAAGCGAATACAGTATTTTCTAAACAGTTCAGCTTAAAATTGCTTTCTAGAATAAGTAATACTCTTTAAAATGCTTTTAGGTTAATTTTATCTATGAAGAGCTGTGCAGGTAATGAACTCCTTTTTAAAAAAATCTTTACTTCATTGCACCAAGTCATTTAATATAGTATGCAATATTTTACGTAGGGTGAGTTCAGGTGTTTACTGTAAATAATTAGAATGTATATTTGAGTATGAAAAAAATATTCTGAAGTGTTGCTGATTCTTCATAGGTTGTCACTGGTACATTGAAATATTTCTGAAAAGCAGCGTCAAATGTTCTGCTAGTTCAGACCTACCATGTGAATGTATAACAAAGCAATTAGTACTGTCATTCAAGTTTTTTCCTTCTGCTTGGGCTTATGATTCAACAATAATGTTGCTGACCCTAGTAGCCATGCTTCTTATTGCACAATCGCTGTTTATATCCTGTATTTGCACACAGTTTCCATGTAGTTCAGAATTCGTATGTCTGCACCTGCTGTTTGTTTCTGTGTTCTGGCTCTTCATCTGTGAAAGCCTTTGTCTCTTTGGGTGCTATGAAAGTCTCAGTAACTTTCAATTTGAATGAATTGGAAAGGTGATAATACAGAATAGGGTCAAAACAGAGGTTTGATACTGCAAACAGCAAGGTAGATTCTTTTGCTTGAAAGAGTGTTTGCTTCAGAGAGCAGTTGGTTATGGCATCATTCTGGCTCAAAGTGTAGGGAATGCGAACGATGTGGTATGGAACAAAACACAGTATGTAGCCTGCTGTTACAAGCAATATGTTGATCAGGGCCTTCTTCACATTCGCGTAACTCTCACTGTATTTGTTTCTGTAGAGTTGTCTAACAACAAGGAAATTGGAAATCAGTATCACAGCTGAAAAGTTCAGGAATATTGCTGTACATACAAAATTTGTAAAAACGTGCCAGTCTCTTCCAAATTTTGTTTTGAAATCAATGCACCCTGCATTAGGCCTTTCTTCAATGGTTTTGATTGGAATAGCCATGTTAGGCACTGTTATAAGGAGAACCATTGTCCATACAACTGCAGACAACATCTTGGCAAATCCAGGCTCTTGAATGCGGTAGATCTTACAACTGTGCATTAGCTGAAGGCAACGATCCATGCTTACAAATCCCAAGAATATAATTGATAAATACATGTTCAGGTAGATGAAACAGGCTGTAACTTGACAGTGGAATATTCTCAGTTTCCAGGATGCAACTCCTAGGTCAACAATTATCTTCACTGGCAACGCCAAAGTCAACAGAAAGTCTGCCGTTAAGAGGTTAGTTAAGTAGATGCTCATACACTTCTGTTTTTGACCTTTTTGTGTGAATGCCCATAGTGCAAAACAACTCCCCAGAAAACCCATTAGAAAAATTAAGTAGTAAAAATAGGTAAAAGGTTCCATTTCTGTCTTGATATAGCATTGTGAAACGTTTGACATGGTAAACTTCTTGTGCGCGTTGGTTTTGCTGTCAGGAGATATCAAGAACCTACAGAAAAACCAAGAAGACGTCAACTTTTCCTGACCAACAGTAGTAGTTACCTGAGAATTTTGCTTGAATAATTTCATGAAAAAAAATGCAACCAAGAAGAGATATTTTTCTCACTATTCATGCTACTTCACAGATGTTTAAGAGAGCTTTGTTCTCGTTGGAAATGTCTAGAAATGTATGAGGATTTGTTCATGACAGCATATAGACTTTTGAGAAACATTTTCACAAGAGCAGTCTTTCAGGTTGTATGCTTAGTTCAAAAAAATACAAAAAGAAAGTTTCTAATCTGTTTATGCATCTAATTAATAATCATTGCTGTAACCTTTGTAACTCTGGAACAGTTTAAACTACATTTAAAACTAGTAATGTTTGTAGCAGTCTCACTAAAAAAAAAAAGTGTATCAGGAGTTTTGAAGTTAACGTACTGTCAAACCGATATGCAGAGGTGTCAGCCAGATGACCAAACTGTTCTCATCAGTTCTAAGTTTTTGCCAATTACTGTCCCTCTTCCTACTTGAACAGAGGATAAATTAATTGCATATTTTAATGAGACCTTTAGTAAAGCTTATTAGAAGGAAGCAGCTACTAAATAATTTTATCAACCTCATTTTTAGGCTCAGTAGAAATTATTGGGAAGAAAAGTAGAAAATTATGGTGGTATTTTTTTTAAACTAAATCTACTAGTCCCCAGCCAAGTTTTGTTTTGATTTGCTCTGCCGTCTGAGTGCTGCACAGAATGTCAGCTGGGATGGAGGTATGTTTGTTAGAATTTCCTGGAACGAAGAACAACGCATTTATGTCTTACATAGCCTAAAACTGCAACACTTTTTATTTCACTGTATTGTTTCAGATATTAATATACAAGTGAACTACTGCATCTGCATATTTATTTTCTGCTGTAATATACGTATCCAGATGTATGGTAATTTCTGTTACAGTTCACATAAATGCAAATGATTACAAATACTGCAGTGGTTTAAAATGCAGGAAAAAAGTAGTTTGTGTCTTGTAATTAGCTTTCCGCAGGTGGCCTCTATTGTCCTAAAACCCGTAACAGAATCGTGTGAAGTTCTGGTGTGCGCAGCGTGGGAGGGCGCAGGCAGCGCTCTCTGGCCCGCTGGGCTTGCTGCTGTGCTCCCGTGCTCGTGGTGCGGCCTCCGCCAGGCTCGGGGGTGGCATCGCGCCTGCCGACGGGCAGCCCAGCGGGCTGAACCCCGAAACGGGGCTGGAATTTGAGCCTGCAGGCATACGGCATGGCCGCTGCCCAGTAACGCTGCCTGCAGGTGGGGCACAGGCTGGAGAGCTCTGCTCGAACCTGACTTTCGATGCGTTTGGCACAGTTGATATCAAGCTGTATATTCACATAGACCTAGGGAGACTGGAACAAAGACTGAAAGCACGTACCTGTCTTACTGCTCTCTGGGGTCTCCGGGGCATCAGGCTATTAATGCTCGGTGTCTCTCTGCGACTGTTTGCTCATAGTCCAATAGCATGTTAATCTTTTCCCCTCGCTGCCTCTACTGGTGTTTTTTGAATGCGT
Organism: Anser anser; assembly: GCF_964211835.1. Lineage (NCBI taxonomy): Eukaryota > Metazoa > Chordata > Aves > Anseriformes > Anatidae > Anser > Anser anser. Next base: position 28,534,974 of record NC_139729.1, on the reverse strand, counting down.
CTGTGGTTTTTAAATGTGCTGATTGACGCAATTAAAACCAGCATTCAAATAGCTAAACCACGTGGAAGTTACCTAGAAGAGAGGTGCCAGAAAGACGTAAGTGTTCGTGGAACTACCCGCGGGTGCCTTTGTTGCTTCCTTTCTCTAGCGCAGGCGTCGGAGGCTGGGCTCACGCCGGCAGCAGGCGGCAGCTCCCCGGCCCGGGGCCGTGACCGGGTGCTGTGCCGGGAGCGGTGGCAGAAGGGTGCTGCGGGAGGAGCCGGGCAGGCGCGGCGGTGTGACCGGGGGTGCGGAGAGCCGCAGGTCGGAGTGTGCTTCTGCGGCTTTTGCAGTGTAAGGAAGACGGTCACAGTTGCTTTCTCTGTCTGCATCAGAGAGCTGATACGGATGGCGAATAGTCCCTTAAAATTGTTGATGTCTGCAGACCTGAAGGCAGTGAAATTTTCACTCTTCTGCTAACTTCAAGCCTGAAACTTTAAATGTCTGTGTGTTCGCTCTATGTACGGGTGACGAGACATTTACGGTTGGGTCTGCCTCAGCATGTGGACTCTTTCCTGTAGTCCTTAAAACTGCCTCAGGGTACAGATCGGTCCCAGGTTCTTGAACTGGGACTTTAGATGCGTGACACCCTATGGGCTCCATCTTTTCTTTAAAAAGCAATAAAAGCCTCTCTTTCCTTCTAATATATAAGTCTTAGACTTAAATTCTATGGGCAATCACGGATAGAAGCATATGGATTTTGCAGTGTCATTGGTCCTTATTCATTATTTCCTTGAATGAAAATCCAAGCTTTGGAAATCTCATGCGTGTTTTTTCTAGAGTTGTAACCTAATTTACAGATTTAACAGTGCGTAAGGATTATTTCTGTTAAAAATTAAAATTCTGAACCTTTGGACATTTGCCAGACACAATTAAAATAAATAAAATAAAAATAGCACAGTGGGGGTATATAGGGAAAATGCTTGTAATTTACTCCCTTCCTTCCCTTTTTTCTTTTCTTTAAACCAAGCTAGGAGGGCTGAGGTACTGACAACAATACTGAAAAAGCAACATTAGCAGTCTGTTGTAGCTGAGAATCCACAGGAATTTACAAGTCATGTACCATAGCCTTGTGAAAAAACAAGTTAAGAATGTCTGGTTTTAGGTTTAGTCATAAGATGAAAGTTCAGACCATATTTGTTGAGATGTTTGCAAAGCTTCATAATCTGGAATGATCCTATATTCAGTTTTGAGCAAACGTGAACTAATTTTATGGTGTTATGCTCACCATGCAAAGCCAATCTTTGCATAGTTTTATTTATTTTTAACTTGAAATGCAGGATTCAATCTTTTTTTTTTTAATCAGGTCAAACATCACTCAAAAATGGTCAACACTTCCAACACAAGTGTTTCAAGAGGAGAGGAAACATGAGAACATGAGACTACCGAGTTGTAATTGTTTATACTGCTAATTGTTTCATCCTATCCCCCTGTCTATATAGCTAATGTAGAAGGCCATTGTAGTTTGTAAATTACGGATGCAGGTGGTAGATTTTGCTGTAATTAAGGTTGCTGAGCACTTCTCATCATAAGTCAGAAAAAACGGGCTTAATTGGGTTTGAAATCTTCCATGATGAATGCTTAGGCTGACCCCTAGGGATTGGAAGGGTGGTGCAAAGAAAGGATGGGGTGCTGGTGTGAGCGGGATCTCTGCCAAAATGGTTAATCAGTTCTGAGGAAAAAGGAAAAATAACATCTAAACATGGAAAAAAATCAAAAAAATCCGGTGACCTATAAAAGCATGAGGTGCCTTGTGTTTCGAACTGGACGCACTTACGTGAGTGATCCTGGCGTCGGGATTACTTCTGACACGTCTCCACCTTCTGTGTACTCAGCTACGGAAGACTTTTTTGGAGGCTTTCTGGGGCTCAGCTGCAATAGCTGCTATTTTCTCTCCTGAGCACACACCGCTGCACGTGCGGCCGGGCCGTGTGCCTGCCTCTGCGGGGAGCCGGGCAGCGTGGGTCCCTCGGCTGGTCCGCGCCGTGGGTGGCTGCGTCTCGCTGTCTTCTGAGGCTGTGCGGCAGGGACAGGCGCGAGGGAAGAGCCCGCTCCTGGTCAGAGGGGCAGTGCTGGAGAAAGGCGTCTAAAGACCTCGGCGTGGTCTGGGAAGCATGGTTACGGGAGCGATGGAGGGAGACCGGTGGAGGTGCCTCTGAAGGGCTCGGGCTAGCTCCTCAAGGAGCGGGCCTGCTGGCCGATGCACGGGGTGGAGAGAGGCTGCGAGAAAGGGAAGGATACGAGAGTAGCTGGGGCGGATGGGGAATGAGTCTGAACGTACCCCTGAGCCCTTCTGCCTTCACCAGGCTTGGTTTTTTTGACTGTATAGTACTGTGTCGCCAGCACTGTGCCAGGGCTGCGTGGTGAGGCGCTGACAAACACCGCGCCCAGCCAGGCCGCAGCACCTCGTGTGGCATCCCTTTCCCGAGGGCTGGCTCGGGTTGGTTCCCCTGGTGGTCCGCCAGGAGATGCTGCCCCGCGCTTCCTCCTCCCCGTGCGGTGGGCAGCGGGGGTGGCTACAGCTGGCTCCTTGCTGAGACTCACCTGCCGCCGCGCTTCTCCGCGGTGCTTCGCATTAGCGTTTGTGAATCGCTCGGACATCTGAGGCTTTGAAACCAGGAGAAGTGGTTGTACAAACGGGCAAGTCCAGCATATTCTCTTACAGTTTTTCATGGCTTTCTCTGGCTGATTAGAAATTTTTATTCCATTGCAATGTCTGTGTTGTATATGAAAATATAACTGATCTTTAATTCTGAGCAGAAATACCTATTTCTGATTAAGAAAAAAAATTGTGTTTTTATTTAAATGCACAAAGATCTGTTCCGTGTAGTGTGTCACGGATCCCTATGGGCATCAGAGCATTGTTCGGCACGCGGCGTTGTGTGACCTCCAGATATTAGGGGTAGACAACCACAAGCAGTACCTCCAAATGTCCTGGGGATGAACTTCAGCAGCAGCCACGAAGACACAGGTGCTATGAAATGTCAAGTAGCTCCATAGCCTCCGTTAAGCCTTCTGTCAATTAGCGTGATTTAGTTCTGTTTGAACAGAGCTTTACAAACATGCAGTGCCCTGAAGTGATGATCATTAGCACATCTAATAAAGATACTATCATAGAATCATTAAGGTTGGAAAAGACCTTCAAGGTCATCTGGTCCAACCATCACCCTGCCACCAACGTCACCCACTAACCCATGTCCCCATGTTCCATGTCCAGCCTTTCCTTGAACATCCCCAGGGATGACTCTACCACCTCCCTGGGCAACCCGTCCCAGTGCCTGACTGCTCTTTCTGAGGAGAAATGGCTCCTCATGTCCAACCTGAACCTCCCCTGGCGCAACTGGAGGCCATTCCCCCTAGTCCTATCGTGAGTTACCTGTGAGAAGAGGCCAACCCCATAAAAGATGATCTTATCTTTTTAACAACAATTACAGTTTTGGAAGTTCACTGTCTGTTAAAAAGAGTCACTTTGAGTTGTTACTCACAAGGTGTTGGGTTACGGTAGGATCAGCGGTCACAGAAGTGTTTTCTGACTAGTGCAGTTATTGGAGGGAGGGGTTTTTGTTTTGTTTTTCAAATGAATCAAAAGCCTGAAATTTAGTATCGCTTTTGAAAAGATGTATTGGTCAGCATACTTTCACCTGGATTCCTGTATGCAAATTTTTGTCATTCTGGTATCAGTAAACTGGTGGGCTGAGGAGAAAATTCCCCAGTATAAATTATTTTTTTCAAAGTTTCGAAAGTAATAAAAATGTTTATACAAATATGTATTGTGGACATGGTTTTCATCTCTGTATGCCACAGTACTTTCTCAGACATAATTATTTAGATTTTATGTAGGCACATAAAGCCAAATATTTTTGCAATAAATAACAAAAAATCACCCGCAAATCAAACGATTCCCTTCCCTTGCAGGCTATTTTCCTTGCTTGGAGGGAAGAGCCTGCCAAGATTTAGTTTGATGTGTATCAGGGAGCTCTAAAGGAACCATATAGATAATCTTTTATGTATTTTCTTTAAAGAAAACAACAAACAAAAAAAAACAGACAGCCCTCTTCTGTAGTCCCTAAGCCCCAGTTCAGGCTGTGGCTTGCTGCAGGCCCCTGCAGTGGGACGTGCTCGTGCATCACCCTGAGACATTACCTGTTAGGACTAAAATGAAACATAGAGGCAGAAAGGTGTAGCACATGCTATTTTTGTTCCTATAACTTCTTTGTTAAGCAAAATGAGAGCATCCAGCTTCTGGAGCCATTGCCTTTTGTGGATATTTCCAGCATTGCTGTGTTTTTCCTGTATGATGATAAAATCAATCAACACAAGTGGCTGGGCTGAAAAATACCGTTAAAAATGAGATTACAGTTATACATAGAAGGTTGGGGGCTTTCAGCTCTTATCTTTGTACAGAGAGGAGTGTTTTTTCCTATGTTTATGGCACTATGGTAAACAGCCACTGTTCTTTCTGGATTTAAATGTGCTGCCTTGCAGTTCCTAGGTGGCTGTACGTGTGTGTTTTCAGACTGCTCCTTAACTGCTCTTACCTCCTGCAGCAGCACAGGGGGGAGTTACTAAAATCTCAGTCAGTTACTAAAATCTCAGTCAATTGGGCATATGAACACTTTTGGTGTACACCATGTTATTTCAAAAAAGCCCTAAAGAATATGGTACAGTGTAGCTGTGCTTGCTGGTTTATAGAAGGAATACTTCTTAAACACCTTCTTGTACTGAACATTGCCTTTTAGAGAAGTTCTCTGACTTCTTGATGTCTAGGAGTGACAACTAGTCATGTTGTTTAATTCACTAGATTTATAGAATGCTTCCCCTAAGAAAGTCAGCATAGTTTTATAAATTTTAACAGTTTTTTTTCAGGCTCTGTGGAGATTGTTGAGGATTTGATCACTGTATTTAAAACAACAACAACAGCAAAAAGTGTTGTTTTTTTTTTTTTTTCCTTGGCAGTTGTTGGAAGGTACCATAGCTTTGCTCTGTGAGCTGGTGAACACCCACAGAACTTCCCCTCAGAATCTCGGTACTCTTCAGCTGGCTGGTAGCGGCCAAGTCGGGGGGGGTTATGCTCAGCTTTTCGTGTTGCTTTGGAGCAGTCTGCTCCAGTCGAGGTGGGACAGTCAGTCGTTCCCAGGCCCTTCAGGCTGTTTTCCTGCTACGCATGTGTGTCGTGCCTGGCTTCACGAGAAACAGAAGATCAATTTGATGATTAGGATGTTGGATAATCGTTTCAGAGAACCGCGGACTGGAGACCCAGAATGTTTTGTTCCAGTTATTCCTCTCTTTTTTTGAGATCCAGACAGGTCATATCACACCATAATGCAATCATAGCATCAGCTGAAATAGCACATAGTAAATATACTGATAGCATGCAAAAATCTTTTTATAGAGAGAAATGCCACTTGGTATTTTACTCAGAAACATTTTTTTCTGTTTTATTGCTGTTTCTCATCTGTTCAGTTTCTTTCTGAGACATTGCGTTCTTGAGTAACTTTCAAGCATGCGTTATTTCACAGACCTAAACTTACAGAATATTCACACTTTCCTGAAGTGTATTTGATCTTCTAGATTTAGAAATGTCAACCTCACGTGAAGTTTTCAGCTTGAGGTGCAGTTTTTGATACAGCTTTTCTCTAAAAGGTAGGCAGAGGAAAAAATAAATAATGGGATCAAGGCACACGTTTGCAGCAGACAACACAAGAGTAAACTCCTTTGCGTAGAACAGAGTTGTTTGTGACTGGCAGTTGAACTGTGAGCTAGTTTGACTTAAAGTGTATGGTATTCTGCAGAAGTGATATGGTACAAAGCAAATGACAAATACAAACATGATACTGAATATATTACGACTGGTTTTTCTCTTGGTAATGTCTGAGTTCCTTCTGAATTTTTTATAGGAGCTATATATTTTTTTTGATATTGAAGTGTAAAAAATGATTAGTAGAAGAAAAACAATCCAGAAAATGCCCGTGCAAATGTAACTTGACACCTCGTGCCACTGTCTGCCAAGCTCACTTTTAAGACCAATGCATTTTCTGGAATAATTTGCTTTAGAGACTTCAGTAGTTAAAATCATATTTGGAAGGGATATGAACATAAACAATAACCATATGATTATAGAGATAACCTTACTGTAGTTAACCGTGTGAACAAAGGAGGTGAATAAAGGCTTTACAATTTTATAGTATCTGTCAAAACCTATGAGGCCAAAAAATGTTATTCCAATATACATGTTTGTATAAAAAACAACTGCAGAGTATCTGCACACAAACATGTTGAGCTGTGGATGTGCAATTTCTGAATCAGCAAGAATTTTGAAAGGAAACGTCAAGCTCATTAGGAGATCAGCAACAACAATGTTTTTGAGATAGACAATAAAACTCTTCTCGCTAGAAACGTATAGAAAGATCCATGCTGCCACACTGTTCAGCAGGAATCCTACTATGAAAATTAAACAGTAGACCAGGGGAATGACTGTCTTAGTTATTACAGTGTCGTAACTGCAGTTGTTTCCCGAGGAGTTTGTGCTGGAGTTGAACATCTTACAATATCTTTGTTCCTAGAAGCAGAGGAAAGATTATCTCAGTAAGATAAAACCGTGATGTGCTTTCCATTAATTAGTATGAGATTTCTACTCTTGTTTCAAAGTAAACTTGGCATACTTCTGAGAAATCACATTTTCATTTCCAAGGGCGATGCATAGTAAGTGTTTTCCAAGTGATTCAGTCTCACTTTTGGATGATATACAAGGGCATGCTGCTGTTCTGAAAATCCGTTTGTTTTTAGATTGGACTTGAGTCCGTTGTCTTCGAGTCCTGTACCCTCCTTTTCTGTGTGTGTGAGGAACTAGAAATGGGACTGAGCCACAATGGTTTAGTGACTCTAAGTGCATCACATTAAACCTTAAGGACCAGCATGTATTTTTAGCACTGGTTTAACCAGGAAACATGTGAGGGATATAAATATTCCTTGTACAAGTGTTCTGTTTTGTATACAGTCATGGTAAACATGCTTCTGTTAGCCGAGACTGGGAATAAGTAGTATATGCCAATGTTTTCTGATGCTCACTTGAAGGAAAGCCTTATGTGCAGCTAGCACAGTTTGCTTTAGTTTTACTTTTAGTAGCACAACATACAGGAGTCTGTGTATCAGCATGAAATAAAAGCTAGAACTGTGCTCCCAAGTCATTCAGACTTAAATTTTAGATGATCCCCATGAAGGCTCTGAGAAATCAAATCTGCTGTCTGCTTTTCTTCGACAGAAGGCTTAGGGGGATGGATGACCCTCTGTAGGAAAGGCTGAACAAATACAGATATATTGCTGCTTCATTGGCAAATGAAAACTAAGGCAACTGGAAACCACGTGCCGCAGAGCTGGATGGAAAAAGAAAAAAGGGGGAGGGAAAAGCCCAGCCTGCCTGTTAGAAAGTAAGTGTTTTCCGTGTTGCCACAATTCACAGTCAGTGGCTGTTGCCTCTGTGTAGCAGGTCGGAACCTGAATTCAACTTTGCAGTAACCGGAAATGGGAACTCTGTTTCACATAGGTAAAATTGTTTCATTTGGTATTTTGTTTTGTATATCTCCTTTGAAGGTGCTATAAAGGCTGACAAGCTTAGTTGCTGGTTTGGAACTTGCTTTCCAAGTGGAATAATGGAGCATGAATTAACATTATTCACACCCAGAGCCTTCAGTTAATCTCTACCTGGTTGTTCTCCCGTAAGGAGACCTGCAGTCCTATCTTTCAGTTTAAGCTCTAGTTGTTGTGGCATTTGCTTCTGTTTGGTTGGGTTTTTAATGGGAAAAGATGGCGTGGTCAGTGGGTGGTGGAATAAAACTGCCAGGTGAACAGGTGTGTAGGATTATGAGATAATAATGGGTAAGGTTTGGGGTGATACTGCTGGAAGTAGGAGGATCTCTGCTTCTCCCTCTGTGTCCTCAGTCAGCTGGAAAGCACCAGTAACAAATGGCACTTTTAGTTAAGGTGTTAACATACTGTATTTGAAAGCTGTTCTCTTCCCACTGCTGCGTGCGGTGTGTGTGTGCTGTTTGTCCTGTAAGGCTGCCCAAGCAGGACCTTCTCTGCATGTGGTGTGCTCAGACGTTCTCCCTGATCTGTAGGGCTTCCTAAACGAAGTACATGGAGGTGGGCTGTTTTACGCTTGGACCTGGTGGTAGCAGACATTAAATGTCTTGGGAAGTCCATGAATTATTACTTGCACTGAGGCATCATACTACAAAGGATAATTTCAAGAGTGTGCGATTAAAGATGTGGTAATTACAACTGTGTAAGTGCACTGTCTCTAGCAGCATGGAGGAAACCCTAGACAAATTTCAATTCTGGTGCCAGCACATTTGTCAACTGTCCATGGCTGAAAAAAAAAGGCCAAGGCAGACTTTGTAAATCTTTCAGTATCAATGACGTATCCTTACCTTTCTTGATTTCACTGCTGTGGTGGTTTTCGTTAAGGTATTAAGGGTCTAGAGAGCCTTCCATTCTCAGGCACAGAGCCTCTCCTCTTGCTGGGTGAGCTGTGTGAAACAGGACGAGACGGTGGTTAGAGCTGTGTGTGCTGCCAGGTGGGACAGCGTAACCCTGGGGTGCTGGGGGCTTCCCCAGTGCCACTCCTGTTTAGCCCACCTGGGGTAAGTACTGCGGGGGAGTCCTGGCTCTTTCAGCAGGACTTCACCATTTGTTAGGGACAGCAGCCGTGTTCAACCTGGAGCCCACCGCTGTGTGGGTAAGATCCGGGCCTCTTGTCCCTCTCACGTGCATCATGTCGTTTGTGTTCATGATAAAACGTATCTGCCCTTTTTGTCACCCGGTCAGACACGTAGCTCTTTGTGAAAGCCCTTGTCCCTACGTGCTCTCTGAAGGCACCTGGCTGTGCTCCCCAGAGGACCGGAGCTGCCGGGCACACGGTGGGTCCATGGGATGCCATCTCCTGCCGCAGGAGGTCACTGAACTGGTGCGTTCCTCCAAATCAGCAAGTCCTTTGGGGTTTTCTTGAGACACATGACATGCCAGTCCCGATGTTACTGCCAGGGCTTCTATACTGTCCGTCCCAAGTGCTGTCTGCTTTTTCCTCCTGTATGCATCTCATCCCCAAGCCCTACACAGTCACCCCTTCCGTCAGCGTCCCTGCTTAGCATCGCCAAGCACCGTAGTCCCTTGACTGACCTGGTGGACAGGATCTCACCCTGACCCTTAGCCACCAGCTCTGTCTGCAGCCCTTTGCTTTGCACAGGACAGCAGCAGTCCTAGCCTGGACTTTTTTTCCTCCTCATTTCTACCTGAAGAGAGCAGCCAAGCAGCTCAGATTGAGAGAAACTGGCAGTATCTTGTAGCCAGTCAAATGTTATTTCAACAAAAAAAAAACACACGTGGAATAAAGCCACGACATCTTTTGTGACATCTCTTTTTTAGGATTATATTGCTCCTGGCGGCGTGTATTCTTTTGGTTGGCTATATAATTCTTGTGGGGAAGAAAGAATAAATAGAATTTAACTTCTTCGTGTAACACGATGTACATAAAACCTTACGAATTTATGATTCTGTGTCTGTGTTTCTCATTCCTTGTGTCTGCAAAAACAATCCCCAAGTTTGTACGTTCAGTGCATTCCCAACATTTCCTGCCAGTGACTGGGCAGAGAGGAGTCCCATTAGCATCCTTCAGAGTACTCAGTGTTGCAGTAGAAAGTCTTGACTTTTTTTTTTTGTTACAGTTGTAAGTGAATTCTCATTTCAAGATGGATGTAAAACATCTGTTTCTAAACCTGACACAGAACTGAGTACTGAGCATTTGTTCAGTTTATTCCTCCCTTCCTTCTTTTCCTCCCCATCTGCTCACCATTTAGAAAAAAAAAAGAAAAAAAAGAAGCGGGCTGACATTTTCAGGTGACCTAGTGATGAGGAAAATAAAGTAACTTGTTATTTCCAGGTTAGATCAAAGCAACTTAGTCTGCTGCACCAGCCTGGAAAGAGGGCAGTGGGGATGAGTTACGTGACCGGGGGACTCGCGGAGGCGCTGAGCGCGCTGAGCACCCTGCCCTGCGGCTGGGCTTGGCTCTGGGGCTCAGCGCCCCCGAAGACCCCGGCGTTCCAGCTGCCTGAGCCGTGCTCCCTGCGCTGCCTCCCACGGGTGGCTTCTGGGGAGCTCGGAAACGGCTTCAGCAAAGAACTTGCTGCTGTTAACGTGTCAGGAGATGGTGCACCACTAAAATGGTTCCTTTCATGCAGACAGCATTTGGCATTGACATCATTTGACATCAGGTTTTCCTGACCAAAATTTCTTCAGACAATTAGATCATATGTTATGTTCTCTCAGCATTTATGATTAATTTCTGGTGTCCTGAAGGACAAAGCCAGTGAGGAGAGCCAACTGGTATAAAGAGCCGTTGTAGATAAGATCGTTTATTTTCTTGTTAAAATAGCAAGCTTTTGAAGGGCAGCGTGAGCTCGTTTGGTTGCAGGGTGAGGACACTCGAGGGGAGAATTTTGGTCTTGCAAAAACCACCAGTAATTGTTTCATTTCTTCTTACTGTCCAGGGGTCCCTGTGCTACTTTTTATGTATGAAATTTAACAGCCTCATTTTCCTGATGAGAAGTTGAAATTTTCATTCTGTTTTCATTTCTGATTTTTAGACGAGGCTCTAAACTATTCTGAAAACAGTCTTTTATCTTTGAAAGATTAGAGCCTACATCGGTGTCTGGTCCCTGATATTCACACTGAAACCTGGCCAATGCTTTGAGCTGTTTTGTACATGGAATCATTTTCAGATCTAACCCAAATATTCCAGGCTTTTTAATTAAGCCTTACAAAAAAATCTCCAAATCCTTCCTGTCTCCCATCAGTTAAATATTTGAATTAAGCAGCAATGATTCCAAAAGTTAGGACTGTGGTACTAGGAACGGTCTGTTGGTGATTTGATTAGAGGACTAAAGAGACCAGCTTTTAGTAGCAATGGATCTATCAAATTTGGAATTATTCCTGTACAACTGTGTCAGTGAAATATTTTAATGACTGATAGTTTTCTTGTCCTAAAACTGGGTATTTGAAAGGAGACAAATGTCTCAAAAAATTGTTCCCTTTAATATTTTTTATTAATAGAACGTTTGCTTTTTAGTGCCATTTCTGATGTTTTATATTAGTTATGTTTCCTTGATCAAAAATTAAAACAAAAATAGTTGCTTAAGAAGAATATCTTTTACTGATTACACCTCAACTGTTTACATAAATCCAGAGCAGTCCTTGTCTGTACAGATCGGCAGCCTTAGGTGCAGCAGCTTTAGTCTGCTCCATGTCTCAGACTAATAGGCTTTTGCCTTGTCTGTTGTATTTATTTACAGTTCAATTGTGTTTTAAGTAATTTGTTTGTGGCTTGTATAGCACCTGAATGATTCCCTGTTGACCCTTGTTTGTCTATTACTGCTGTAATTTAAAAAAAGAATAGTTATTTAAAAGTTTCAATAAAATGTTCAAGAATGTTAATAACATAGAGAAATGTGTAATGAAGAGGCATGATCTTTCACCTGGAAAGACTTTTCAGCTATCAAATAAATTTACAGAATGCACCCTTTACCATTGCCTTACAATATGAATCACTGTAGGAACGCTATAAGCTGCAGCAGGTCGTTACTTACTGGTTAGAGTGAAGTCTCCTGTTTTTTCTGCTTTACCCATTGGGTTATTCCTTTGCAGCTGGGTAGTCTGTCAGTTCTTTCAGTGAATGCTTTGAAATATTATCTTCATTATCTATGTTGATAGTGATGAAGTTTCAGAATCGAGCTTGATCTCCACAAGCAAAAAGTTGGTGAGCCGCTTCACCAAATGTGGTCGAAATGTCAAGTGCTACAGATGGTCGGTGCTATTTTAGTGTACTTATACGTACTTCCACGAAGATCAGCTTTGAATTGGTTTCAAAAAAGACACATTTGTGCAGTTAGCCAAGCAGTAGGCTTAAGGGTTGCTGTTTTCTTTCCCCAAGCTGTTCCCAGGCCTTGCTGTGACCTTTTCTATAAAGCTTGCTACCCCGATAGCTTCTGTTTTAGTTAATGGGAGTGTCCTGAACAGGAGTTCATGGGGTTACGTCGTGTTTGCTCGGGGCGTGCTCAAATGCCGAGAGATTTATTCTTGGGACAAGTGATAAATCCCTGGTGTATGGCTATTTTCTTTCTTTTTTCAAATTATTATTATTATATATTTTTTTTAACCTAGCCACATGTCCGTCTGTCTTCCTTCCTTCCTGTTCTTCCCATATTTTTTCCTGGGAGGCTTCAAAGCCAGGCACAAAATTAGCTGAAATATATGGTAAAGGATAATCAAATATAATCTCTTATTAATCTGGAACACATTGAAGTTTATATTAAAGTAAAATTTGTAAATGGTATACAGTAATGTTAATAAACATGCAGTACATGACTTAATCTTTGCTTCACAGTGCACGACCCAAGCCTGCCTTTGAACACACGATTTCCTCAGGGACTTTCCTGCTGTGAGCGTGCATCACCTTACTAGAAGGGGCCCAAGTGTGGCCTGCTAAGGCTTTGCTGCAGTGTACGCGTCCTGTACTCAGAGCCAAGGCTTGTTATCTTGAATTAGTAGTCTCCTTAATTGCATTGAATCTCTCTCAGTGAAATAAGGTGATATCTTCAGAGACCTTAACAAAATTGCCTTTCATTATCGTGAGTGTTCTTATCCCTCTTTTATTTCTGAGACTCCCTGGTTGAAGCCGTAACGGTCAATTAATCATTGCTTTCAGGCGATGCATTTGGAGGTTCATTTCATTTAGCGTTCTTATAGTGCCTTATATTTTGTCTCGGCTGAGCTTTGAGCATTCAGCTTCTCTGCGAGTCTGAGTGCAGGCCCAGTGGGCAGCTGCCGAGCCGTGGGGGTTTGGCCGCCTGGGGACTGCGGAGGGTCCGGGTGTCAGAGGCAGGGCGCAGCCGACCTCCTTCAGCAGCCTGCAGCTGGGCGCCCTCCTCTCCTCGCAGTCCCTGCTGCACTACCACACCTCTGGCTCTTTCGCCTGTGGCTCCTGCGGGGATTTGCCGGTAGCAGCATGCTTCACTGGGACCGTTCTCACAGGTTCTGTCGTGTGAAATACCCCGTGTGCTGGTGGGCGGCAGCTTTAGCATTCCTGTCCTGCGGACTTGGCGTGTCCTGTCTCAAGTCATCAGGCTTCCATCTTCCAGGCAAACTGAAGGAAATCCGTCTGACCTAAAGAGTCATTGCTCTTCAGATGTCTCGGGAGAAAAGAGGGTTAAGCTGGTAGCTCAGGAAGAAGCGGTGAGTGCCAGAGGTTGCAGGTTTTAACCCTGCTCTGACTCGCGCAGCCTGGGGCACAGCCCTGCAGCAGGGAGCAGACCCCGTCTGCCTGCATGGCTGCTGCAGTGAACCCGGCGGCCCGTGGTGCTCAGAGGAGTGGCTGCTGTGTCCTTTTACTCTGTCCTGCCGCCCCGTGCCGTGTCACGAGCGTGACCGTTCCGCACACCTGCCCTGCACGGCCTGGCCCGTTTTGTTCCCTGTGCCAGCTGCTTCCCTGCTCGTCCAGCGTCCTCGCAGTCCTGTGTCCCGCTCAGGCCCTCTCCCCTCTCTGCTGGGGTTTGAAGGGGCCCATTTTCCTGCTTCCCTGCTCTACGCGGGTGTCACGCGCTGCAGACATGGGCTGCGAGCAGCCGGGGGGAGCGGCGTTGTCCCGGGTACTTTGCCAGACCCGGGGGCAGTTCGCAGGGGGTGGCGGGCGGTGCTGACACGGTGTCACCGGGGCGCGTCCCCTTACCAGGGCTCCAGCGTCGGTGAGCATCTCAGGCAGGGTTGGGGTCCTCGAAGCCTGGTGGTCGTGGGATAGCACTTTGTTTTAGCTGAAGCACGCTTCAGGAAGGTACGGATTCTCTTTGATTGTTCAGAAAGCAGAAATAGAGCTTGAGAGGCATCACACAGGTCTGTGAGTCGGCAGCCGGGTTTCCTACGGTGAGCAGGACAGCACTTACTGGCAGCACACGCTGTTCCTTCTTGCAGCCGGGTCTGTGGTCCGTGATGTGGTCCCGAGTTCTGTCCGGGCTTGGCAGGAGACCAGGCCATCAGCTCTGCGAAGGCAATCAGGGGTGTGCTGCTGGGAAGCGCTCCAGCTCCTTGCCTGCGCTTGGCACGTGCCCAGCCCTGGCTCCCGATGGACAAGGGTGCCAGGGTGCCGCCGTCTCCTCGGGAGACTCCTGCGAGGCGCCGAGGCTGCCCGTCCTACGGGTCTGCGGGCCGGCAGCCGCACAGCCCGGGCAGCCCCGCTGCAGCCGCGGGGCCCGGCCGAGGCAGCTCGCCCCAGGGCCCCAGGGCAGGTCCTGCCCTGCTTGCTCCTCCTCTGGCCGGCGGTCTTCTGCACCAGGGCAAGGATCAGGCAGGATGATGCAAAGGGCTTTTCAGATCGTCCCCAGAAGGCACACGATCAAACTTCTCATCTCTTTCCATCTACCCTATTGTCATGTTATTTTTGGAGCAAGGAAAAGAGGAGAGGGTCAGATAAGGCTTTGGCTGATCAGAAGAGCTTTACAAGCCTGTAGTTCTCTGAGGCAGGCAGGCTTTGTAATTCCTTCTGTAAAAACCTTTCTTTGTTTTTCTGTTTTATTTTTTTGCTGTTGTTTGGTCGTGTCCTTCCCCCCCCCCCCCCCCCGCCCCTTTTTTTTCTTTCCCAGAAGCAGCAGCAGCAGAAACCTCAATATCCCTTTTGGGACCAGGATCAACTTTCACATTGTGACTCACAACAAACTTTTTCCAATAGCTTCCTCATCTAAACCTAAAATTGCAGTAAGCAATCGTCTGTTTGTGTCCGGAAGAAATCCTCGCAGAGGAGGAAGAAAAGTGTAGTCTGCAAAAACAAGCAAGTTTGAAAGGGAAACATAAAATAAGGATAAGAGGAGCTTAACTGCTTAAGAGGAGCAAAGCAAAACTGCCCATAAATTCCTCATCTGCTCCTGGATGCAGGAAGCTTGAGCTGGAGCTAGCTTTTCTGTACAGTGTATAGCATTTTCTTTTATGTTTTTCTGAAGCGTAATGTTTCTTCTTGAGCTAGTTAGCTGAACTGCAGTGCGATCACAGGCCTCCATCCCTGAGTGGCTCAGTAATTTGTTATTTTTCAATCTATAAAGTAGACCTTTCCTAGCTAACTGAGGTGGATGTGAACACAGGCGAATTGTCAGGACTGCGTGTGTGCTGACCGTGCAGTACTCCTGCCTTGGTAAAGCCAGGGCTGAGACCCAGCCGTCCCATCCTGCAGCAGCTGAGCACGGTGGTCCTGCAGGGCAGGAACTGCCCTTTTCCTCAGCTTCGTCCTGTCCTGGGACTGCTCGTCTGAGCAATCTTGTGCTGTGGTTACAGGGAGAAATGCTTCACACTTACTTCTTAATCTGATGCATGTAAGAGAGAAGATCTTAGCTTTCTCTGGGATGCCGTTGGTCAGTAAGTACTCCTCAAGGTAATAACCAAATAAACATTAGGAAATGGTCACATTTGAGTCTTGTACATAGGTGCATACTGACTTTCCTTTTTCAGTGAAGATAGCTATGAAAACTTTAAGTCATGTGAATCTGTTGTTCTTTTATTATAAGTTAAGAACAGTTAATTTCCATGGTTGGCCTGAAAACTTCCTTTTTTAGAGTCATAAAATCCAAATACCCAGATTCTGTGCTCTACATTGTCTTAATCAGAAAGCCCATGAAATTATCTGTTTGCACTCAAAGTTGTTGCCCATTAAATGTCTTGGGGCACTGGGGGATTGGCCTGCTAGGTTTTAAAGTTTAATTCTCCTTACATACCAGAGGTTTCCTGGAAGCATCACATCTGGCAATCATCTCAGCAGTGCAGTGTCATGTTCCCTGCCATCTGCCGTGCTGATTAGCTGATCCTGTAAGCCTCTAAGTCTGCACAGGACTGAAAAGCCACCGCGGGGTGTGTGTGTCTGTGTGTCTTACTCTTCCAAGAAAGGAGTTGCTTCAGGGAGAAACCTGCTGATTTTTACCCATGGTACCCTTAGTTCTTGGCATTGCGTCAGGTAGGAGTGTAGGTAAGCAAGAAATCATTGCAGTGGTATCAAGACCAGGCTCCAGGACTGCAAAGCGGTAAATAGGAACTGCTTAAAAGATATGCCAGTCCTGCAGGAACTAAAGCAGAAAGTACACAGAGAAGACACAGGTGCCATCTCTAGATAGGAATGGTGTAAATCTGTCAGATGTGCATTTGTCAGTGGGATAGAATTTGTGGTTTAGACACCTCTGGCTTTTAATGAAAGCACATGGATTGAATGTGCTTATAATACACAAAGGTGCCAGGGCAGGTGTCTGTAAAGTAGATGCCGATCTGAAGTTGTTGATTTCCAATACAAGACAAATTCTAGGGCACTTTTGGATGCATGGTTTTTGCATATTTGGGTTTTGATTACAGGTTATTCTCTATTTGAAAGGCTTGATTTGAATCGAGAGTCCGCCTTGAAAAATTCCTGCCTGCATAAAAGAGGTTCTCTGTGCTTTCTAGAATTTGGTTCCTTTCCTTGTGTCTCCTATCAAATCTTGAGTTGCCCTTATGCAGCCTAGGAATGGAACTTTGATGTTGTGAAGTACTTCTATTCCTTAGTTTGGTTCGTTGTCATTTGGCTATCTTTTCCCATCCTTTTCCCCACTGCTGCCCCCCTGAAAGAAAAAAGGAAAAGAATGCTTTGAAACAGAAAGTGAAGCATCTTGTTCTTGTCAACCCTGATAACATTAAAGGAAAGCTGTCTTGTGTAATGTGCATATGGTGGAGATGGCTGTTGCTTTTCAGCTGAGTGTAAGGATACATTGAACAACACGTGCATTGCAAATGAGTGCTGGCAGGACTTTTTTTTTTTTTTTTAACTTTGCATAATAGGGTTCTGGAAGTGAGCACTTTCAGCTTTGATGTTGAGTGAGTGAATGTTTAACGAACTGTAGTTCTGCAGAGAGAGACTATTTCTCTGAAGAAAACAACACTAGCACCATATTTATGTAAACCTGCTGATTTAGACTGAATACCTCAGAGTAACAGTGTAAGCAAACTGATACTGCAGTTGATTTCCACCATTTGCATTACTGGGGGTCCAGGCTTTCTTTAAAAAATCTCGTTTGCTTCTTTGTGACATAGCGAAGACCACAGCACAATACTCCAAGGAATGCAGCATGCTTGTTCTCCGCACCGGCAGCCTTCGTGTTAATCCTTGATGACTGTTCCTACTTCCATGACTTCTCAGAACAACGTCTGCTGAAACTTAACAAGATATTTTCATAACCGTTTTTGTTTGGCTCTACTAATGTAATGCAATTGAGCAAAATTCCCAGAATGAGGTATGCAAAGGTTGTTAAATGCAATCTGCCTTGGAGTGGAAGCTTAATCTCATTTTTATAGAGGGATTTTTTTTTTTTTTTAGATTGAATGTTGCCACTTATTTCTTGCAAAGTCAAGGGTTGTTTTCTGTACTTTGCCAAATATTTCTGGGAGTTGCACCCAAAGTATTTTAAAATAAACTGAGTGGGAATTTTGGATGGGCAGCGTGACCTTGCTGCTCAGGCTTGCAGTCTAATACTGTCAGTCACGAACTTTATTGCCCAGAAGGAAATAAAGACGATGGTGTTTGCCTTTAGTAACGAGTGAGGAACATGATTTTGCCTATGTGTTTGAAGTATTGAGGTGAAGGAGGAAAAGCTTATAAACAACCCCTAAAAAGGGGCTTTTTCATGCTAAATGTTCAAAGCTGTTCCTGCAGCTTTAAATAGCCATCTTGTTTTCGGACTGTTAGGGATATCTCTTTTCTCCCTCTTACTTCATCTGGTGTATCATTTTTTCCATCTTTATTGTTAGAAGGAGAACAGTAGAAGCAGAACATGATTTGCCAGGAAACCAGAAGTGAAATGTTAGCGGTCTTCCTCTCTGAAGATCGCAGGGAGCCAGCACTTACTGGAAAGGGAAGGCAATTCTAAGTAGGCAAAGTCAGCTCAGACACCAGCTGAAGTGCTAGGATGTGTGGGTGCTTGGTAGTTTCCCTGAAGCTGTGCTGGTCTCATGATGCAGCTCAAACTTCATAGTATGAAATTATTTTAAAATGTGGTAATATGCTGGAAGGTAGCAGAATCCAGGGGTGAGCAACTGTGGGGATGACTTTTTTGTGTTGTATGTTATATTATGAAATTATGTCATTGTAGGATTGCTTAAAGGTATGGCTGTACTTTTTGGTTTGCAGTGTCATTCTTGGTTAAAGCTTGCCAGAGTTGTTAAACTAAAGCTACCGAAGTACGTCGGTCAAAATGCTGCCTTCAGTGCTGGTCTGAAGTCTGCAGCTCCACATGACTGTGTGAGGTCCCAAACGAACAAGAAATGCAGTGCTTTCGAGTGCAAGTTGCAATTCTGTGACGGATTAAATGTTGCGGCACAGAGAGCTTTTTGCATGCTTCAGAGAAGTAACCAGTTGTCCAGGGGCAGGGGATTAAGAGCTCCGAGGGTGGGTAGGAAGTCTCGGCTCTGTGTGCAGTTTCACCCCGCTGGAATGATTCTAGACATCAGGGCAAACTGAAGGGTCGCTTTGTTATGCAAACATGGATGTTTTTCCAAAATACCAGCCAGTTTTAGTATATAGGGATCTACAGATACGGCTGCTGTGTCCAAGGCGTTGGAAAGAAAGCGGTGAGCTTGATTGCCAGAAAGACTTCTGCTGTATGTCGTATGCTTTTGGTGTCTTAAGAACAACTGATAATGTATTTTACCCTTAGCCATATAAGCCTTTTTCTTTCCCCAAATCACACATCTCCTAGTCTAGTTTTTTTCTTTATTAAAAAAAGTCATTTGAAGTTTTTGTTTGAGCTCAGTGCCTATGAAAGGAAACCATTTTATAGTCCTGCTGATTAACTTCTACATCAGAACCAGAGAATACATGCTCACAGAGACGGGAGAACACTGACAGCATATCGGGGCACATTGCTCACTGAAAGGGCTCTGCTGGTGGTGGTGGTGATGTAGTTCATGTCTGATGAGGCTGCTGGCAGCAGCGAAAGCTGGGCTGGTAGCTCTCACACCTTTGCGAACAGGAATGGGGCTGACAGGTTCAGATTTTTTTTTTTTTCTAAATATGTCTTACCCCACCAAACTATTGCCATATATAAGCAATGTCTCTGTCTACCAGACTTATCAGAGGTTTGTGCCTCATTATCAAAACCTTCTAATGAAGTAGTCAGTGCTTCCAGCCCTACTAAATGTGAAACCACGCAGATTGTATTATATCTGTGGCCAAGCGCCGTGAATTAATTAAAGCAGGATGAACAAGATAAATGTTTGTGTAGAATAATCCCGCTCCAAGGCACGCTAATTACAAAAGCACTGCAGGACTTACGGGTTTAGTTTTTAGCTTATCAAAGCTTGCCAGCAAATATTTTCTGCCTAGTTTTGTTTTGCTGACGGGGAGATGCCTCTACATCATTGTTGGGTAGGCTTCGGAGACCTGACGGTGATCTGTCTCAGGCTGAGCTGGCAGACCGCTGGCCATACCCGCGCGGCACCGCTGTGGCTCGCCATGCCCACGGGGGGCGTTCGGGGCGGCCCAGCGGGCAGAGCTGAGGCTGTGCGAGGTGGGAGCTGGCGCACGTCGCAGTGAGCCCCGTCTGGGTGCTCTCGCTGCACAGCGACAGCTGCACAACTCACGAGATTCTGTGTGTGTCCGTACCAAGGCACTTCTAGAACCTTTGGGGGGTTTACTTTCCTTTTTTAAGATGTTTAGGAAGCTGCACTGGAAAGCCCTGGTAAAGGTAACTGCTGGAAAAACCTCGAAACCAAAGGGCGTATTACATGTAGCGACAAAAGCCTTGTGTGGGTCTTGGTCTAGAGCCGTCTCTAAGTACGTGTTCAAGTAACTTTTCTTCCACGGTAGCCCCGTGGCGTGGAGACTTCTGGCAGGGTTACTCAATTACAGCGTAATGCAGAGTTTCTGAAGTGAAAACTTTCACCGTTGTTCATGAATTGTGCGCTCCTTGCTTTCTTGGGTCTGATTTGCTGTCATGTCTCCACCTGAAAAGACACCTTGCACATGTGTAGTGTCCTGTTTAAAAAAAAAAAAAGGAATTTAAGCTTCATGATCAAGACTTGGGCATGCTTCTGTCCTGACCTGTTTCTCTGAAATAACAGCTAGAGATCAAGATCTGAGACTTCCTGTGAACTGCCTTGCACCTTTTTATTTCAACTTGGGCAGTACAGAAAATAAGGAACCCCAGAAGTACAACTGAAGGAGTGGGCAGTGAGTCATGCAAGGCCCTGGGGGGGCTGTGAGGGGGAATAGTGTCAGGCCAGTAAAACTTGTATCGCGGGAGCAAGAAGTAGCGTGCATGCTGGAGTACGGCCGTGTGTCAAAAGCGGACTGGTCTGGGGGGAAAGCAGCAACATGAGTTTTCAGTGCATTATCACTTGACTCTTGTAACCTTAGTGCTGTTTTTAATTTTTTTTTTTTTTGGTTCTAAATGGAGCTTTAATTAAAAATCTAGCAATTTTAAATAACCTAAGCAAGTAATAGACATAGAGAGGATTGAAAGTTCAGAACAGAGAACAAAGCAGAGGATGTATCTGAAAGCGAAGTCCTCAGGCCGTGCTCATTGAATGGTGATCGTTACCCAGGTTTCTACCAATAGCCGAGAAAAAGTTTGTTTCAGCAGTGGACATTAATAAACCGGTGCTACGATCAGGAGAAAAGTGCTTTTAAGCACCAAAATTCCATGTAGAATACAGACAGGGGCTCAAGCTTTCTTGCTCTGTATGTATACGTATCTCTATGGTGCAAGGCAGACAGTGGTTTGGGGTAAATTGGGATAGCCTTTATGGTAGGCAGAACAGTTCAACTCAAAAGATTAATGCTGGAGAAGGCTACAGGAAAGTACACGTGTGATGATAGCCACTTGTTTGCGTGCTAGGCCATGGGAAGATCTGGGAACCTGCCATAGCGTGAGCTGCCTGCCTTAGCCTTGGGTGGTAAGCGGCACGTGGTGAGCGTGGCACGAGGGGGGACACGAAGCTGTTGCAGCCTCATAGTGAGTGATCTTGTTACTGGAAGGATTTGTCTAGCAATCTCCATTAAAGCAGAAGACGAGCTGTCTGTACCTGCTGCTTCCTGTAGCTATGCAGACGTTGCAGCAGTGACGAAAGGTGCAAAGCAGAGCCCGGGGAGGGGTGTGCGTGCGTTTCTCAGAGTAATTGTCTGGTGCAGTTTGACAAGCCATAAACCCTTCTGTGATTCCCTATTACCTGTGTCGTAAAAGGGAGACCAGAAGTACTCGGTCATCACTTTCTTTAACCATGTAAGACCTAATAAGAAGGTCTTTGATTATTAGTGTCTTAGTGTACATACTGACCTTGCAGTCCTAAATATTACTATTTCACAAAACCAAGCCAGTAGTATGCAGTTCCACTTAATTTGGAGCTTAAGAGAATTTGAACTATGCAACCCAGTCCCCAAAATGGTTTTCTTAATATAGTTTTGTATATGCATAAACCCATAAGAGTACAAAATAGCAAATTCAGTCCCAGAACTAGCCTTTGATATTCTGTGTGCAAACTTAGTTTTCTACAGAGCTGATTGGAAAATAGGGCTTATTCTGTGGTATTTTGGCTATTTACAGTATTTGTACTTTAAGTAGGATAAATATCCGAAGCATCCCTCCTTTCAAGAAGTGATCCCCCCTCAACAATATAAGTATTTTTATAATACTTGTTTTAATTCAGCTATGTAATCCAAATATTATCTATAGTACTTACACTTCAGCTTTTTCACTGTGCATAAAATAGAATATAAAACTAAACTAATTGTTGTTTAAAAAAAGAAACACTCATTTCTGTATAATACTTCATCAGAGGTATTTTCGTGGAATATCTTTCTTATTTGAAAGCTGCATTTTCATTTTTTTTCTATCCTAAAGGGCAAGTCCTTATATGAATAAAGCACTTGATGATGGACTATTGCCATCTTCTGTTTGTGCAATTTCACTACGTTGCATAAGATGCATATCAAAAATACATTGCTCAAAACACCCGTCAGCTCCTTGCAATCTACATTTTTTGACTTGGCCGTTTGTTTAGTTTACAAGGAGCTTTTACTCTGAGCAAATCCGATTTAATCCCCAGTGAAATAACAGGACAAAACGTTTCACGTAAGCATTGCTCGGTTGACCGCCCTAAATTCAAACACACCCTCGTGGCCTTGAAAGGCCAAATGCGTTCTCCCTGCAGGTCTCCCCGTGCTGGCTGTCGGGGGCTGCGCGGCACGAGCAGAAGCCTCGCGGTGGGGTCCTGCCCGCGGGGTGCCGGGCGCCGCCGAGCTGCGGGTGGCGCTCACGGGGGTGCGCCCACAGCCGCCCAGCTCTGCCTCGGCGTGCTCTGAACCCGCAGCACTCTGTGCTGGCTGGAGTCAGCTCCAGCTCCTCCTGGGGCTTCCTGGGGCAAGGAGGCACGTGGGGTGTGCGCCGGCCCCGTTCAGTGAGAGCAGCCCGTCTTCATAAAACGCAGCTGTCAGGGGAGCAGGAACTCGTGCTTGCAGCTCTGCGCCGTGCGGCAAGGTGCGCGCGCTTCCCGGGGCGGAGGAGCTGCTGTTGCAGCCTTGTGGACCTCGCTCAGCCCCGGTCCACCTGGCTCCCAGGGTGTGCCCCGCAGCCTGCCCGACCCCGTGCCACCGGCGGGACGAGCTGATGGTGGTGAGCACGGGGATGCTGGCACAGCCCGCTGCGAGCTCCTGACTGCCGACTGCTCCTCCCGAACGCTGTCGGCTGCTTGCGTGGTGGAGGCCCCCGGGCCCGGGGGAGATCACTTGCAGTGTCCCAGTCAGCGTGAGCTCTGGTGGGGACTCTTCAGGACTTTTTTCTTCCCTTGAGTAGTTTAGTCCTTAGTCAACTCTTTCTCACGCAGCAGATTCTGCGTTGGTCCTTTATTACTCCTTTCTTCTTGCCTTGGCTTTGGAAGCTCTCCTTTAATATTTCCTCCAGTCGGGTTGTGTGTCCCACAGCGTGAAATAACAGCCAAGAGGTGCTGCCTGAACTGTCCGAAAGAGGATTTCACCTGCTTATCGGACACCCTGTTAGTTTTTTTTGATTTTTTTAGATTTGCAAGCAGCCAACATAAATAATTTTGAACAAAATTTCCTAGTACCTTAAGCTTTATTCATGCTTTATTAAGCAGGCACAGAAAGTGCTGCGAAACTGAGTTTTCAGCTTCGTGTCTATTGCTCGGTTCTGTCACACGCGAGTCAGTTAACGAATGTTTTCTGTTGTGCCCTCCCTTAGCATGAGGGAAGTGAGAATCTAAAGAAGTAATGTTTTTTGTTTTGTTTTTTGAGAAAAGACCTAAACTAGGATAGTATTTGAATTTCTCATGTTGATATTTTGAAAAGGGATGGGAAGCGCTGCAGCAGGCTTGACCTGTGGAAAGGAGGCTGCCGCTGCCGCCGCAGGCAGCGGAGCGGAGAAGCCGAGGAGCTGTCGGCAGGTAGCTGAGCGCCGTCTGCACAGGAGCAGCCCTGCAGCTCTCCTGTCCCCTGGCAGCAGCCCCCTGAGACCCTGCTCCAAGGCGAGAGCACGCCCAGCTCTGCTGGACCTGCCTGCAGCTCCGCATCGCTGTCCATCACGTCCTTGTGTCTTGTCGGGGCCCTCGGGCTCGGGGAGAAGGCGTGGGAGGCGTGGGGCTCCAGAGCCTTTCATGTTGGGACGTTAGTGCCACCAGGCAAGCAAAAGCAGCTTCATTCTGATAACGTTTTCTCTGACATTTGACATTGTCTGTGTTTAAAAACAAACCCTGTACATTGTTTCACCAACCGTGGTCCATGTCAAGAGCAGTGCTGTGGTTTGGGCTTGCCAGTGGTGAAACCACCCTTGGGTATGAGTACTTCCCTGTCCCCATCTCTGGAACAGATGTGTGCACAGGTTGGCGTGGCCTGCACCTTCAGTGGTCACCCTCTTCCTCCTCCTCTGTAACTGCACATGATGCCTCTTGTCTGGCTTCAGTGTCTGGCATCGCCAGTACAACCCATGCATTTTTTATTTGTTAAGCAAATTTTTTGCCGTTCTCACATTCTCAGTAACTATTTTAGGTGAAAATATCAATTTTACTGTCTAAAGTATTTCTGCTAGAAAGTAGAAAGGAAGAACTGGTATAATATCAATAAGAGTGAAAAATGCATTAAAAATGAAATGAAAATAAAGGAGCATTACTAGAGTGAAGTAATTATTGGAATTTGAGCCATAAGGGAAAAGAGCTTCTCTTGGTTAATGAGAACATTCTTTAAATTACAAGATATTGACATTGGATTTCTTTAGTTTCTGTTGACCTTAAGAAAACAAAACAAATTTAAAAAAAATAATAAAAAAACCCAAATCCCTCTGAAGTGAACCTGATCTCTGTGTGAATCCAGGCTTTGGACATTTAAGATAGATGTTAGTAAGCTGAAATGAAAAAGCTGTACATGTCTGCACATTTCTTAATGAACATCCATGGTCAGATACTCAAAGATACATTTTATTTACATGCTATACAAATACTCTCAGAAATTAGCAAAAGTCTCTGTGTGGGTGACTTCAGACATCGGTGTATTCATGATATATGCGCACTTCTGACCGTCTGACGCTCTGAAGTGACCTAATGCTCTCGCTCCTGGTTCTCATGTTTGATTTTCTGAACAGCCTTCGGGAGAATGATCTACACATGAAAAAGTAAATTATTGGATCCAGACAAACATTGCATGCAGAGAGGAACAGCGTCATTTCCTTACAATAATACAGGATTTTATGTGCAGAGTCATCTAGCAGCTTGTCTAGATGACTAAAAGTAAAGGGTATTCTGCACAAATGGTACGGCAGAAAACAAGTGAAAAATACAGCCACTACAACCCTTATACTTTGATTATGCTTTCGCTTTCTGCTTGATGAGCTAATGAATTGCTTGCTTGATTTATAAATGTACCTGGAGATTGCAATATAACATCCTATTAGTACTATCAGGACCACTACAAACATGCAGGTATTGATGTAAATGACAGCTGTATGCCATTTGACTCCCAGGGGTGATTTAAGTTTTATGCAGTCGTCTATGTTTTTCTTTGTCGGGTAGCCGTTTGTAAGAATCAGATTTGGCAAAGCTAGGAAAGCCATAACTACCCACACACAGGCAGATAAGATCTTAGTGAAGGTGATGCTGTACATCCTGGAGTCTCCGAAGGGCTTCACTACTTTCAGGTACCTGTCAATACTGATGAGTCCGAGGAACACAATTGTGGTGTACATGTTGGCGTAAAATAAAACCGTGGTGTATCGGCATAGGAACGAGTTGAAGTGCCATGGTCCCAGCTGGGAGTCCTGAATTATCTTAAATGGGAACGTCAGTGTCATGAGGAGGTCTGCAACCACGATGTTTTTGAGGTAAAATATAAAACTTGTTTTATTTCTGATGTGGAAGAAAATCCATACTGCTAGGCCGTTCAGCAGGATGCTTGCCAAGAAAATGACGAGGTAAAGCACAGGCAGAACAATGGTCGTGAATTCGTTCTGCGTGGAGTTCCCAAGGAAGCCTGTCGTTTGATTCGATGCGGTATTGTTGTCTTGGCTCAGATGGTCGTCTATAGGAGCTGCGGAAAAGAACAATTTTGAAGTATGTTTTTAGTGTTTTATAAATGGAGCAGTTTTAGAACTGTCCTCTAGAAAATGTCACTTCTCTGGGCAATCCTGGAGGCTGCTCAGGTCAACCAGCTCAGAAAACCTGAACTTGAAACAGCAGTCCTGAGTATTGCATGTGTTAAAGTAAATGCATCTGTGGCTTTTTAGCCTCTGAGCACAATGGCTGCTGCTTCCTGCTGGAGCACAAAGGTGCCTCTGCCAATACTACAACAGGAGAAAAATGCAGTGAGTAAATGAATGTCCTTTTTGAGCAGTTCTTGTGATACTCATAAGCACCCCTCCTGCCCTTTAATAGGGTTCAGTGAACTTAATATGCCGCTTTCGTGCTTTGTACCATGCTATTTTGTATGAAGATAGTCGTAAGTTAAAGTTGTAAATGCTTAATGCTTTCATCCCTTCTTACCACGCCTGCTCCTGTTTTGTTTTCCTAACAGTTCAGGAATAATTCTTTCTTCTGTACATTACCAAAGTTTTCAGGAGAGGTGTTTTCATACAAGAAACTTGATAAATGAGCTTGATAAATGTGAGGATAATGGGCGTTTGCAGTGACTTTATAAAATCCTGCGCTAGGTCACCTAATCAGGGAACGAAGCAGGGCATGTGCGTTCATTTTGTAGGCCTGTGCTGCTGCCTCTCCGCGCCGAGGTGCCGGCACAGGGAGGGTGCTGGCAGCGGGGTTATCCCTGCTGTACGATATCCCTGAGTAGGCCGTAGGACGTTACTGACACCTGGGTGTGAATGTTGTGTAGCAGTGCAAGGAGAATTAATGCAAGAGCGGGGTGTGCACTCTTGGTTGTCTTGGCAGAAGACAACGTTTGAGCTCGGTTGGTGTTTGTCAAGAAACGGGACTCTGGAGAGTCTCTTTGGGCCTATTAAAATGATAATTTAAAACTTAATTTACTTAAATGTATTTAAAAAGCACAGCCTCTGGGGATTTTAAGGTTTCACATATAAATATTTGTGAGCAAACTTCAGATTGTTATAAATTTTCTGTTTAGTTTTTTTTTTTTTTTTTTCCCCATCAAGAAATTATTTGTGCTGTGAACTTGCATGGCGAACTGGGACTGCAACCCACGGGGGCAGCACATGGCAGCATTCAGACAACCTTTTCTGAAATGACTTATTTCTTTAAAACGTTGGTAGGAACTGGTAGTAATACAGTAAACGCTTCTCAGGCACTTCAGTTTCCAACATTATTTTACCTGGCAGTTTTCCATAGGACAAATTGTACCCCATTATTTGCGGTGCTGTAGGTCGTCAGCTGGAACGCCTCTCAGGAGTCCCACTGGCAGCCGCAGGTCCTGGAGTCAGCAGGGGCTGCGTCAGCTCCGCATTCTGGGGAAAAAGACTGAAGTTAAAGCAAACCAGAAGTTCCCGTCTTTCTCTCTGCAGCATGGAGAGCTCTGGGAAGCAAGTATTGGCCAGAATTCCCTAGGAAGGGACTGAGGTGGAGCTGATGGCTGGCCTCGGCGGGCTGCGCAGCTGCCCTGCTGTTAGGGTCTTCCCTACCGCTGCTCGCTTGGGGCTGGGCATCTGCTGCATCGCTGCAGGCAGTCCTGCCAGCTTAGTTTTTGTAAGCCCATGCATTCACTGTAAAGCTATTTCCCTTTTTCTTCCTCACTAGCACAGCTGTGCTGGAGCTTTATTGCTGTAATACTTAGAAACATTACTGTAGCTTCTAAGCTGGGGATCTCTGTGGCCACTTTCTATCTCCTTTATTCCTGCACCAATGCCTTTCATTTAATGAAACCTTCCCCGCCTCTGATACTTGTCCCTCTGTTTATAGAGGGACATTTCTGTATTTACTGAGACTTCATTTATTGTGTTTAAGCGATCCCAACTCTTCTCTCTTTTTTTTTTTTTTAAGACTTGAAGGTACCAGTCCTTCTCTGCATCTGCTTCAGTTAAGATGATTTTCCTTGAACCCCATTGACAGATATTGTTCGCTGTTTTGCAAATGAGGTTTAATAAAAGCTTGTTTCATGGTGGTTTGGTTCCTTATCACTGCTGAAACACCTCAGGTAATATTTTCTGGGGTTTCACTTCCTCACTCCCTCCTTATGTCTGCACCAGGCAAGTGGCTAGCGGCCACACTGGGGTCAGCTCTGCCACGCTTTGTCCCCTCTGCTTCCCAGCAGTTGGTGCCAGTGGGTAGCAAACTTGCATTGTCCTCAGCCTCATGATCTTGTGGAGTTTGTCCAAGAAAACTTCATTTAAAGTTTGTTAACTTCTGTGAAAATATGTTGTATTCAACTTCTTAAAGCCTGTTTTCTTTCTTTCTTTTTTTTTTCAAAAAGTTGTACAGGAAAATGTAGTCTGACTAATGAGCCTCTAATGACCTGGCCATGAATTGGTCCTGGCTTTGGTACTGAGCAGGTGCGTATCTCTACACCACACTTTTAGGCTTTAAAAATCGCGTAGTGTACAAGGAGATGCAAACATGCAGCCCCGGTTCCTGCAGCAGGCAAAGCTTGTCTCCCAAGTACCGGAATGTGCTGGCTGGAGGACTTCGTGCCTTTGGTCTGCCACTACCGCTGGTTCCTTACTCTGTGATAAAGGCTTGGCCTTATTCCTGACAATTCATGTCTGGATGTCCCGTTTGTTTGTTTTATCTTGGACATTTCAGTGCCTGATTCCTGACAGTAGCTTATTTTCTTTTTATAGACTTTATTTTTGAGCTTCTCATTTCTTGAAGTTAAAAAGCTTCATAAAGTAAATTTGACAGTATCAATTTATAAGGCAACATCCCAGATGATTTGTTTATTCTTGTATTATTTGAGTGCAACGATTTTTCCTTGTTTCACTTTCTGATTACTAGTTTTGATAAGAAAACTAGAGCTAAATAGTTCACACCGCAGCAGGACCTGACTGCTTCTCCTATGGTTGTGAACAGAGGATAAAATTACTGACGCCTTTTTGCAGATCTAAATTGTTTTACGCGATTATCACTGTATTAGGGAGAGGGAGTGAAAAAGTTTTAAACAGTCACTAGATGGCAGTAAAGCAAATCGTTACATCTTAAAGCCTCAGTAAAAAATGTGATTGGTATTTTAGGCTTTTTCTCAGTCTGACTTCTTTTGGTATGGCATTATTTGTTATTGATAAATATTTGTTCTGATAAAAATTGGGGTCCCTAATGGGACTGTTGGGTATTTTAGGTATTTTGTCTTCTATTGAGGGATGTGCTGAGAAGCAGTAGCCTTCTTCCTAGGGAATAAGAAAAATCTCTATCACTCGTGCTGTTGTTTGTAATTCACAGCTATCCCTTTTTACCCAGGAGGCACTGAGATCAAAAGGACAAGTGATTTTATGAAAAGATGCATATCTCTCTATCTTATGCAAATAGAAGCCTATTTCCCTGCATTTCAGAGTTCCTTTTAAGTCTGTGTAATTCCTGGTCCCAGTCCCTGGAAAGCTCCCTGCTCTAGGCTCTTCAGGCAAGTGCGTTCCCAGATCCTCGGCATGGAGGAGTTGGTGAAACGCCAGTTGTGTTGCCTGAGAGCAGGGTGACGGATGGCTCCGGTGTTCCCGGAGTAACCCTGGGAAACGCTGTAGGATTCGATGGGGCTGAAGATCAGATCTGTGCTAAACAAGCTTCTCGTGGGCCGTCAGTTACTCCAGGTCCCAAAGGAAATTGCTCTAAGTTCTGTTAAAAGAGGCTTGTGCCCGTTTGCGCCTCTGCCTCTGTCCTTTTAGGCGGATGTTGTCACTAAGAGACTGCACAAGTCTGACAACAGGTCAACACATTTTTGTACAGAAACAGCCCCAACGCTCTCCAAAGGTTCTGTCTCCTGACTTGCATCCAAAAAAGAAATAATCCCAAAAGATGTTTTCTGACACTGATGACAAAGCTCCCTTGCTGCATGTGATCTCAGCCTTGCTTTCTCTGGGCTCTCCTTTTAGCTTGCACCATTCACTTTCCCATCTGTATCCTGGGGTTTACTGTCAGCAGAGATGGGGCATCCACAGCAGCTTAAGACTTTCAAGCCCCTGCTCTTTGTGGACCTTCCTGGTTTCCTTCCTCACTGCGGACAGCATTCTGTTTCGTATGTACTGTGTTTTGAAGGCACTAGTCTGAGTGCTGGGATTTAGTCCGTAATTTTATAGCTGAACGTTGCTGCACGGGACTGACTGCAATCACTTGGACCAGTGATGTGTAAACCACTGCCACAGAAGGCTCTCCCCAGACAGGCATGTATCTTACCACTCTGGGGCATGAAATACAGTCCCCAGTCCCTGATGGGCCCAGCTGTGCCTGTCAGGTTTGATGGTATCAGCGCGGCTCCCGTGCTTGCCCTGTAACAGGTCTGCTCGGGTGCAGTTTGCTTATCTCCCCAGTCCATGCAAAACCTCTGCTTGCTGAAGCAGCCCAGCCACTCGGTCCCTGTGCTCTGTTCCCCTTCCAGGTGCAGCAAGGACAGCAGAAGCAGCAGCAGCCCTTCTCTTAAGCTTTTCAAGTCAGCACTTCTTTTAGCAGATCCCGTATGGGCTTGCTGATTCCTGACCAGAGCGCTGGCCGTGAGAAGTCCCTGCCACGTGCATCTTCCTGGCTGCTGAAGGTGTGAGAACAGTTAGATTGCCCAGGGAAGTACAGGTCACCTTGAAACCATAGTGGGAGCTCGCTCCTTCTTCTTGCAGACCAATTAGCCCCCGAATGGATATCTCTGCATCATCTTACTCCTGATGGTTTTCATGTTAAAACATATTCCAAAAAATTCCCAGTAAAGCATGGGCTGGAAAAAGCAAGTGAACTGTTCACAAACTGTGACAGCTAGCCCATGTTAGCAGCACCGTGTATCCTGCCTTGCCAGCACAGCTGAGCTCACAGAGAGGCCTCCGTGCGTGCATGGGGTGGAGGTTAGAGAAGACACCTACTATTGGCTGCCCTAATTATGTGTTACAGACTTTCCCTTACGCTATTGTAGCTCTGAAGCTTTAATATCTCAAACAGGTTTGTGCAGGGCAGCAGAGAGGTGCAGGCATGATGGTCCTTGCTGCACAGAATTGGTTGTGTGACCAAATTTCTGGATGCACAGAAACAATCCTGCTTTAGTCTCAGAAGTCCAAAGGTGTTCGGTTTCCCATCAGAGTCTATCAAGCTAAGGAGTACTGTGATAGAGCACATTAAGTGGCATGGCTTTGTTATTTACGCTGGTAGGGTGAGAGATCAAGGCTCAACAGAGTCAAACCTGGTGTATCCCTAGGCTCTGAGAGCTCTGGTTTTTCTGATAAAGACCACTGTATTGTAGACTTGAGGAACTAGATGAAGGTTATCACCTATGGAGAGTTTACAGTTTTTCACGTAGAACCATAAAAGTTGGAAAAGATCTCCAAGATCATCTGGTCCAACAGTCCCCCTACCACCAATGTCACCCACTAACCCATGTCCCCAAGCACCACGCCCAACCTTTCCCTGAACATCCCCACGGACGGTGACTCCACCACCTCCCTGGGCAACCCGTCCCAGTGCCTGACTGCTCTTTCTGAGAAGAAATGTCTCCTCATTTCCAACCTGAACCTCCCCTGGTGCAACTTGGGGCCATTCCCTCTAGTCCTATCACTAGTTACCTGTGAGAAGAGGCCGACCCCCAGCTCCCCACAACCTCATTTCAGGTAACTGTAGAGAGCAATGAGGTCTCCCCTGAGCCTCCTCTTCTCCAGAATAAAATGTTCTCTTGGAACGGTGAATGAAGACTGTCTTCTCTTCAAAGAACATTTTAAGGTATTTTGTAATCGTTCACTGATTATGCACTCCAACAGAGACTTTTTCACTTGTTTGAATGTGGTATTTCTGTGCCGGATAAGGTTGGTTTTTAACTCTTTTTCCAGTTCTTTACACATTTCTTCTCACCAGTTTCATCCTAACCATGTTTCTCCAACGTCCTGCCTCACACTTCCATACAAATGTGTTCTGCTTGGATCCTTAGAAGCTGCTCCTTTATTCAGGTAGCTTTTTAAACCAGAATACTTCTTGTCGTTTATACATTTGGTTGGTTGTTTTCTCTATCATTCCCCTAAAGGCTGTCAGTTGCAGCAAATGCAGGTTAATTACATGCTGTTTTACAGATGAGGTAATCCTGTACTGCTAATGTTGATAGACTGGTTTATATGCATGACTGATAGAGCCTCAGATGAGAAATGAAGTAATAGGCTGAATGGCATATTTCAGTGTCATACGGGTACAGGATGACTGCATGGTTTTGTTGATGACTAAGGCTTTGAGTTGCCTCACTATTGAAAGAAATTCTGTACCCTCAAATCTAATTATTCTTCTTTCGTCTCTTATTTGCCACTTCTCAAAAATTAGAAAATTCTCTTTGTGAACTTGAACGAATATTCTAGCTCATAGGCCTGTGGAGTTAAGTGATGTTTGTTTATTTAAGCACCTAACTTCTTGGTGTCACTCCTTGCCAGTCAGTCTGCATTTGTCAGCATAAAGTCTGGTAAATGGCAGAATTAAAGCAAGCATTAGAAATGTGGGGCAGTTTATTCAATTTGTACTTGGCTGGCTGCAATTATGCTCTTTTCTGTTGCCCATCAGAACCAAATCACTGACAGTTAATTGTAAAGATTTGTGGAAGAAAGACACTGGTGCAGGCTGCAGTGTACTTGCGCACACTGCTTCTGCAAGCTGACAAGTGGCAGGTGCAGAGCCTGTGTACATGCTCTCTTCGGTATTTCCATCCACTCCTTTCCTGCATCGCTTGGGCAAGCCTTAATGTTATCTCTTCTCTTCTCTGGTGTTTCTCTGGTATTCTCTTCTGCCGTGCTACAGGCATCAGCGTGAGCGCTGATGGAGCTCGCGTGGTGCCAGGGCACGCGGCGGGCAGCCTGCTGCTGCCCATGGCACTGCTCGGCGGTGCCCGCTGCGTGGGCAGGAGGCACCGGGCGCAAGCTGAAACACGAGGCCGCACCTGGGCATAAGGAGTCGCCGTTCTGCAGTGAGGGCGGTCAGACACCGGCACAGGTTGCACGGAGAAGAGGTGGAGGAAGGTGCCCAGCAGTGGGTGCAGCTGCCCCTACCTGAGCAGGGCCAGCCCCGGGGTCCCTGGGGGGCCCACCTCGGCTGGTTTCTAACTCGGCGATAGCGAGCTGGGTTGCTCGCTGCTGCCTGCCGGCCAAGGGCTGAGCGAGCCAAGGGGTGCTGCCTGCCAGCTGCCTGCCTGTCCGGCTGGGCCGGCTCTCATGCCGGCCGCTGCAGCCTGGGGACTGCTTCAGTGTGGGCTGGCTGGGAGGAGGTTGAAAGCAGCCCTCCTCGGGGAGCCCTCGTTGGGGTTTCGTGCCCTCTGCTCCCCCTGCCTGCCTCCCTGGGGGCCTGCTGGCAGAGAGGTGTGCCAGCCGTGTCTGCTGGTTCTCTGTAAAGCAGAAACGCTGCTGCACCTAACCAGCTGGATTGCAAAGAGGCAATAAGAAGGTACAACCGTCTTCAGCTGTGCCATCTGCTTAGTCATACCCACAAACAGGAACCAGTGCCTTGGCTCAGAAAGCTGCTTGTCTGCCTCAGTATCTAATACAAAACCCCCTTCTTGGTTTTCAGGTTCCTCCTTGCACTTCCCCCTCCATCCCAGACTTCTCTCTCACGCGTCTCTGAACAGCAGCACATCCCGTCCCCAGACCAGCTGTGGTGAAACTCGCTGCCCTTCTGCCTTCAGCTCGTGGCAGAGCTGTGTCTGGCTGACCCCCTGTCCTGCCCTATCCATCGGTCTTCAATAAAAGACAAGCGGCAGTAATGGTTCGGGAGCGGAGCTGTCCCGTGGAAGGCTGTGCCCAGCGCTGTGCCGACACCTGCTCCGGGGGAAGCCGTCCCCTCACACGGCTAACGGGGACTTCCTTCTCCATGGTCGTTTAGCTCAAGAGCTGGCCGTGAGAAAAATTCTCTGTCAGCTATTCTTGTAAACTGCAGAGCTTCCCACGTGCAATCACTTACTCAAGTTTGGGTTTTAGTCCTTCTTAAGCCTTTGTACCTGAAGGTAAAAGTACCATACCTGTGTCCAGCCAGTTTCTGTAGCAGAGGGCAATCTTGTGCCAAACAGAAACAAAGTTCTGATTCTAAGCCTTGCAGGTGCAAATCTCAAATACTGAGAGATACATTTTCTTTGGTTTTGGTCAGTGTAACTTTGTGAAGCAGATGTCCCCAGCTCTGCAGGATACGGGCTGCTGGGCGCATAGAGAGCTGCGGGCACTCAGGCCAATTACGCTTCTCTTGAAATTTTTAATCTGCTACACTCAAAAAGTGGGGGGGAGAGTGACAAGATTCTAGGCATCGGTTCTTTGGTGGCCAGCACTTTGAATGCCATTTCTAAAGCAGCATAATATGAAGCGTAGTGCTAAATTTTGTTTCTCAGGCTGAAGTTGCTTTACACGAAGGTTTAGGAGAGAACTGCCAACAAAGGTACCCCACTGGGCAGCAGGTAAATGGCTGTTGGTGGCAGAGGAGTTAAGTGTTGCAATTATTACTATTATTATTATTTTTATGTGAAAATGAAGAGAGGACAATGCAGTGGTTGGCAAGTTGGGATAATTAATGTTTTTTTTTCAGTATGGCAGCCTCTAATTAGGAAGGAGGAAAGGATTAACTCTGGAATGTTTCCTTTGTTTCTGTCGAGAAGATGCTGCTGATGGCTGTTTCTGGTTGCGCAAAACCTGCCGATAGTAGAAGCTGTATTGTAGCCCTATTAAGTTGCTTTCTCTGAACCCCTGTTAAGAATCTGCCATGCAAGATGCAGCTTCCACTGGCTGCGCTCTGAGCAAGGCTTGGTGAGGAGGCAGTTCTGAAGCTGAGCAGCGCAGTCCCAGCCTCTCCCCCAGCACCACCACTGGGTCGCCCTCTGCCTCTCCATCTCTTCTCCTGGTCCCTGTAACAGTCTCCTTTGTTTGTCTGGCAGTTGCTTTTCAGCTCCTTAAAACGCCAACCCATTTGTTTTGGCTCTCTCAGTGTCTTTGTCCTTGTGCCGGGTGTCTTGGATCCTTCCCCTCACCACACCACACGTCTTAGCTGATCTCTCACATCATGTCAGCATCTGGATGCCAGTGATGAGTATGAAGCTGGAGACAGTTTCATCCTTTCCCTTCCTGTCAGCAGCTTGTACGTGCTTTTCCTTTCAACTGTCCTTCCTGGGAATCCATGACCGTTGTGCTGATAGCTGTGGAAATCTTTTTTTTTTTTTTTTTCCTCCCCCTCTCTATTAACTTCTCTCGTTTCATTTGTGATGGGGTAAGAGAAGGGCCCCCTTTACACAGTCACAGAATAGGTGAGGTTGGAAAGCAGGCCTGGAGATTGGTTGTCTAATCCAGCTCCCTGCTCAGAACAGCATCAGCTGCAGCCAGATACCCAGGCCCACGTCCAGTTGGTGGGAGGTGGTCGAAAGCCTCTCTAGTCAACCTGTGCCAGGGCCTTCCCACCGTCACGGCTGGAGGGGGGGGGGGGGGAAGGTTCAGACAGATTTACTGTGTTTCACCTGCCCTGTCCCTGGGCACCGCTGCACAGAGCCTGGCTGTGTCCTCTTGTACCTCCCTGCAGGTATTTCTGGACACGACTGAGCTCCCCGTGAGCCTCTTTCTCTACAGTGAGCAGTCCCAGCTCTCTCAGCCTCCCCTCATAGGGAAGAATGCTTCAGTTTCTTAATTACCTTTGTGGCCCTTTGCTGGTCTCTCTTCAGTAGCTCCGTGCCTCTCCTGTACTGGGGAGCCCAGAGCTCAGCCCCATCCTCCAGGCGTGGCCTCAGCAGCTCTGAGCAGAGGGGGGGTCACCTCCACCTGCCAGCAGTGCTTCAACTAACACAGCCCGGGAGGCTCTTGGCCTGTTTTGCTGCAAGGGCACTTTGCTGGCTCAGGTTCAGCTTGTCCACCAGGTCGTTCTCTGCCCAGCTGGGTGCCCCAGCATGTCCCAGTCCTTGGGGCTGTTCCTCGGGGGCAGGACTTTGCATTTCCCTTTGAACTGCAAGAGGTTCTTGTCAGCCCAATGCTCCAGCCTGTCCTGGTCCTGCTGCATGGCAGCACATCCCTCTGGTGTATCAGCCGGTCCTCCCAGTCTGGTCACCTGCAAACTTTGTCCCCTTTCCATCCAACTGGATTGCCGTTCTTTCGCTGCTTGGAAGATGCGGTTTTTGGTCCCTTGCCAGGTCACGTTTCTAGTCTTCCCTTCTAAGGGGGAGGCCAGAAGCAGGTTCACGTTTACATGTACTTGCCCAGAATAACTTAAACTTTTCCCTCTTTTAATCTCTTCACAAGACTCTCCCCCAGCCTTTCTATTCCTGTTCTGCTTGTGTTTTTGCGGGCTCTGTTCTTGGCACAATAGGCAGCCTGGAAATTTTTGTCAGTTAATTTCCTTTAATTCCATGGGCTGTTCCTTACTTGTCCTATATACTTTATTATCCTGAAGTCAGTCTTTTAAAAGTTAAAAACGTTTTATAAACACAGCAGCTGAGGCAGTAAGCAGTCTGGTGATGAAGTTTCAGCAGTTGGTGTTTGGGTGGCCTTGAGCTGCCTCCCGAGGAGCAGGCAGCCGGCGTGGGGAGCTGCTGCCGGGCTGGGCAGGCGGCCTCTGCCTCTTCCAGGTGGAGACCGACTTGGGGCTGCTGTGCTGGAGCTTCTTGCACGCTAGGCTGTAAGTGTGGTTGTTGGCTTTGTGCAATGAAAAACAGTAAGCTGAGAAACTTGAAACTTTAAAAACAGTCAAGATGATGTCTAGGTCTAGAAACAAGAATGAGGATGTGTGATTGATTGCATTGTACCTTCATCTGTTATAGCTCTGGCTATTGTACACCTGTCTTGTCTCTCAGGTGTACAGGGGATGCTGTGAAAAATCTTGTAGTTAAAAATAAAAGTGCTGGTACATGTGTGTAGGTAATGTCAATTATTTTTATGCAATTCTGGCCTCACTTTTAGGTATTTTACTTTGCATTGAAACAATTTCTAGTATTTTTTAATATGCAATTCTGGTTCACATTGCAAAAAGGGCAAAAAATTCTCATTTACTGTAGTCAGCTGGGTTTTTCTGTGCTTTAGTATATATTGCTGTGACATGGGACTAACCATGCTAGCTACTTGCAGCAAGACCAGTAGTTCAAAAAGGAAGGAAAAGGACGTGGGGATTTTTGGGTATGA
Organism: Anser anser; assembly: GCF_964211835.1. NCBI lineage: Eukaryota > Metazoa > Chordata > Aves > Anseriformes > Anatidae > Anser > Anser anser. The sequence continues at coordinate 28,498,146 of NC_139729.1, read as the reverse complement.
CTGGGAGAAGTTCAGCCTGTTGCAACCCTGATTTTTCATGAAGTGTTCTCAGCCTGCCTGCCGTTCTCAGAAATCGACAGACTGCAAATCCCGGGCATGGTTTCAGCACGTGGGACCCAGAGGGCTTTTCTTCGTCGTCTGGCCCAGCTGCTCTGCCAGCTCCCAGCCATTCCTTGTAGTGGCAGAAGCCGCTGCTGCACAGAAGGTGATACAAGGCCGATTTATAATGCTCCTTATCAGTTGTCACTTCCTTGTGTCAGCAACATTTTCCCCAGTAAAACCAAGAACTTGTAGCATACTGTGATAACTTGTATCTCTTGAGGTTTGGTGTTGGTCAAATGTGGAAACCTGCTTTTGGTAATGCAGGGCCTGGTTGGTTTGTTTGTTTGTTTTTAAAGAAGGTACTGGGGTATTTAATGTTGGGAAGGGTTAAGACAGCTGAAATGTGGGACTTTGCTCACTTCCTCTCGTACTTTCTTGGCAGCGCCTGGGTTAGTGTCTCTGGCAGCTTGGTGGAGCACTGGCGTGTGATGGCAGTGTGGTGATCAGTAGCCACTGGTGTACGTCAGGCACGTTTTCACTTGGTTCCAGAATTTTAATAAGTATTTCATGCCTTGAGTTTCCTGCTGCAGTCTTACCGCAGGTGCCTGGACTGGTTTTCCCTGGCACTCATGTGGCTGAAGAGGAGGAGAGGAGGCCCTTCCGAACTCTGCTGTGCAAAGCTGAGCTGCGACTCCTCGTAAAAGGAGGAGGACTCTCCCGTCTGTTACTGCCGCTGTTGTCCGGGTCTCTCTCATCCCAGGCTACGTGCAGCAAGTGTGGCAGGTTTCCCGTCTGAGACGAGCACTGGGCCAGCGAAGGGCCGCCTTGGCAAACGCCAGCCGTCGCCACGCAGCCGCCGCCCGGTGCTCGGTGTGGGCCCGGGCGCCTGCCCAGAGCAGCCGGCGCGGGTGCGTGCCGGCGCAGGCCGGGCTGCGGGCGCGGGCGCCGGGCGAGCTGGTCTCCCCGCTCCTCCCCGCCCTGCCCTGGGGAGGCCCCGGCAGCCAGGGAGGGCGCGGAGGGTGAGACAGCAGGGCCGTGCTGGGAAATAAACCCTCCGCAGGCGGGCAGGCAGGAACCGGCGGCCGGCTCGGTGCTGCTGAAAATGGGCTGCTTTTTTCTCACACGCCCCTAATGCAAACGGATGCTTTCTGCCTCTAAAATCCCTTTACGCCCTTCAGCTTCTCTCTCGTGCGAGAGCTGATCCTTGTCGTTCCCCACCGTGGGGTTGTCCCCGGGCTGGAGGTCCTCCCGCGCGGGCTGCAGCCGGCAGCATGGCGGCCCTGCAGGGGGAGGCCTGGTGGTGCAGGGGAGTGAGAGCGGGGTACGGGGAAATGCCGGACGGCTCCCGGCCAGAGAACGGCCGGCAGCTTCCATGCGAACAGGGCCTGCGCTTCTGGAAGCGAGGTAGTGACCTCGGCTGAGTGTTTCCTGGTTTTTTTAACAGGGAGATTGCAAAGTGTTTAAAAAGATGGAAAAAAGTGTGAAGCTCTATCAGAGCAAGACCAAGCCTATGCAATGAGAAGACAAACGGATGTCTGCAGTCCCCATAGAGCACAAACACCAAGCCATTTTTTGAAATATAAAATATAAACTTTTTTAAACCTTCAATTGCACTGCTGTTTTCAGTTGTTCGTAGCTAAGAATAATCACTTCAATCTAAAATACTTGTTAAATGACATAGTTTTTTGAAAGTACCCCATATATTTCCCTAACTTTGAGACTAATCAGACACGTAGTTTGAGTTGCTAGTTCAGAGCTATGTGGTTTTTCCAGTGAACCTGACAAGTTTTAACATGATCGGAGTGAAGTATGAAGGAAGAGAAACCTTCATTCTGTATAATGTAATTAAGAGAATTCACGTATGCTTTCCTTTACTGAAAGAGGCAAAAAGGATAGAATACAAACATTTCACATCAAATTCAGATGTTATATTTACTGAATCTTACTTGATATGACTTTAAGCCCTGTCAAGACATAAACTATTAAAACCGTGAACCTTACTGCACTTTGAATAGTATGTTAGAAGGAATAACTAAGAGAAATATATATAAATTTTTGCCATTGGGAAAAAGATAACAAGTGACGTTTGCCATTGAATGAATAAAAGATTAGTTAAGTCTCACTGTTTGAGACCTTTTCACATTTTTAATGGATCTGATATTCCGTTTATGGTTCCATGTCCAGTTTTCAGCAACTGCATCTTAATTCCCGCTTTCTTTTCAGTTAAGGGTGATTAAGAGCAAGAAGATTTAGAGAACAACTTATCAAATGCTTTTCAGACCATCAAAAATCACTTACCTGTCACCATTGTCGCCTTCCATTTGCCTCTTAGCTGCATCTCGAAAGTGCCTTAGACTCCTCCAGAGTGCATCTTGAAACTAAAATAGTCATGAGAGTATTTCTCGCGATAAGGTACTTAAATAAACCATATCTGGAAGTAGGCTTCTTTGCTTCCAATTGCTTTTTTTTGTGGTACCTGATCAGAGAGGCAAAATTCCCCTGGCCAGGAGCAACTGGAGCAACTGGCTCTCTCATTCCCGGGAATGACTCACATGCCAGGGTAGGCGAGCGCGCGCTCCCCGCTCACTTCCTGGCTCCAGAGCAGCTCGAGCGCCCAGGACGCAGACAGTGATTCACCTGAGAGGTGGGTTGGTGCCTGCTCAAGGCAGCAGCCGTCCTGCAGGGAGACGTTGCGAGCAGTCTGAAATCACGTTGTACTGCAACCTGTGCAGCCGTGCCTGTGCCTTTCAGTTAGAGCTGTTCTGTCTGCAGGGTGAATGTGAATTCAATGCGATGTGTGTGATGTGATGTGTGTAAACTGAAAACTCTTGTGCTGGGTAGATGCAAATATCTGCTAATGAAGATTATCATGTCAATTATTAATTTAACTATATTTAGACATCTTTAATGTTGTACTTTGAACAGATTCTCTCTTCTAAATAGCATGTAGGATGAAAGTGAAATGTTAAGCCTGTAACTAAATATTCCAGCTAAAATGACTAGACTGTCTGTTTACTTCATACTTTTTGCTGTCACGGTGTTCTTTGAGACTCTGACTGCGGGCCCGCTGCCTCCTGCAGTCCTACTGCCACCGGTCCTGGGTGTACACACGTTTAGAGGAAGATATCTTAGTGCCTTAAGAACACTGAAGTAACCCCAGAAGTAGTTACATCAGGACAAAATTTTGCTGTGTGTCAGTAGAGGACGAAGTTGTTAATTTCCCATTTCTGCAGCCTTCTTGAATAGAAAACAGTTATAAACAATACCCTCTCTCCATTAAATCGACAGGAATAAAAATAATCTTCCCACTATTAAAGCAGTGGCTGCCAAGTCACATTTATTGGACTTCTGTCTGTTCTGCCTACATTTGTCCATACACTTTTTGTTTTCTTTTTTTTCCTCGAAGCTCTGAGTAATTGAATCCCCAGCGCTGCTCTTCTAACACTGGAGGAGGTCTTCCGCATAGGTCCCTTTGACAGCTGCTTAGAGGCCTGGGAGGAGCTGGAGACGGAGCAGGAGCCAGACTTACCAGTTGGTGTCCCCATGCTGGTGAACTGCTTCCAGACTGTGTGTCCAGGGGGAATCCCGTGATAACTTTCACGTTTCTGCTCTCTGCTCACTAGCAGGCAAACCGTAAAATTCCCTCTTGCCTCAGGACCTCTCCCTTCAATCAGATACAGTCCCTGATCTTAGGAGACTTCTGACATGGCTCATCTTTGAAGACCAGCTTTTGCAAGGCAAAACAGATGATGCAAATGAAGCCAGCAGGAACACGTGTTATGTTTATCATATGTTTTTAGATTTATTACTAGAAGTTGCAAAACTGATCTCAGGAGATGGAAGTTCTAACGTTAAGCGATAGTCGCTATTACATGCACACGGTGGAGTGCCTGTATCACGTCAGTGGAGGATGAAGAAGGCTTTTTCTGCAGTTAGGTAGAGGAGACTTGCCTAGATTTCTGCCTCTCTCAGACCTAGCACATGGCTAAGTAGAACGGTGTGCCTGCCACCATTTCACCTTCTTTCAACTCTGCCTTGTGTTCCACAGCTTAGCAGCTCCATGTGTGATTTTTTTTCCTCTCTCAACTGCTTTTGGGTTTCTAGACCAATGGTGCCTTCTGTTTTCTTTCCGTATGTGGTTCACCTCCTCACTGGCTTTCAGTCATTTTCCACTCTTAACGTTAGGTGTTCAGATCTAGGTCTTTCTCCTCAGTGGAGCTAGTGTGAAACAGGAGCATGTTCCTGACTGATGGTCTGGCATGCTGCTCCCTCCAGCTGAGAAGTTCTCCAGCAGAGAAGGCTGTGGCAGCCACCCCAGGACGTGCTGGTAAGTGCTATCGTCAGTGCAACTCAGGTACAGTACAGCTCGCTGCATGTCCACGCAAACAGCTTCATTTCTCAGTATTAGATCTCCTCTGAGGTTCCCTCTCCTGTCTCTGTAAACCACTGCCTTCACGCTCTGCTAAGTGGGGACGGTGCTCTGCTGGGGAGCAGACAAGGCAGTTTGTGTTTCTTGCCCTTTTCCCTGTGGCTGAACGGTAAGTGGGAGGCTCCAGAGCTCTGAGAGCACCTGCCTTGGTTTACCATGCTCTGGATGAGTGTTGTACGTCAAGCTCTCTGGTTGGCTTCCAGCACATTCTGGTTTACTTGAGGGCAAGGTAATGTGCAAGTTTTGTGCTGATTTTGGGGATGGCCTTGTCTCCTTCCTTTTGAGAATTTGGGGGATTTAATTTGAATAAGTTTCTTTGTTTCTTAGCTCTCTTGGGGATTTCTCAGATCTCTTCCTCAGTACTAACTGGTGATGCTGGAGTCAGCTCTGATTAGACTCAGATTTGCATCTTACCCTGGCACCACTTTTTCACCGCTGTGGTTTCCTCTGCCTTTGTCAGTGTCCAAAGGACCTATAAAGTAGCCTTGTTGCAGCTTAGACCTGTTAGTGCCTCTGAGTTTAAGCTCTAACAAGGTGATTTCTCAGTCTTTTCCCTCAGGTATTACCAGTGGTGATTTTTAGTCTGTACCTTATGGGGCCTGGTTGTGCAAAGGATTGCAGCTGAGTAATGTCATGGTCTGTGACTGCTGTTCTGTGCGCAGATTATCTTCAGGATGTCTCAGGTCAGTTTCCTACGCGATGTTGTCCACTTGGCACTGCGGGTAGTGCATCCTTTCAAAAAGCTGCTTGGAGAGCAGGCTAGCATGTAAGTGGGTTGCTGTTGGCAGGTGCATGGGTCCTGGAGACAAGGCACACGAGTGAGGTTCATACTCACAGTCCTGGTCTGCCAAGCTGTGTCCGCTCTCCGGACAATTCTCCACAAGGGAGAGCTGGGTGAAGCTGAGTCCTCGTGCTGGCTTCTCACAATCTAGGACTTCACCAGCTTGCTCAGCTGTTAGCTGGTCTCAGGCACAATATTGCATCCTCATTTCCACACCTGGAAAATTGGCTAGGATTAGCCTCTTCAAAATTCCCATCTTTCAGGAACCTGGCTCTCGAGCTATGTCTGACCACTCACCCAGATGCTGACGTGGACACCTACCTGTTGCAGGCCACGTGGTCCTTCAATTTTCTTGAAGAGAAATGCTGTCAGTGTGACATTTGTGAGGAACGTGGCAGATGTTGCAGGAGAAATCTGCCTCTTGTTTCCGTTGGGATTTCTTGCAATAGATGGTCCTACTTGGGATGCTTGGACAACCCAAAATTCCAGGATCTGAAGTCTCTGCTCCTCTGAGGACCTCTTAGTTTGGGCACTGAACAAAATGTGTTGGTCTTGCTGTGTTGGTCTTGCTTGCAGCGTTTGTGCAGCCTGCCTGGCAGCATGCACTGCAGCTGCGGGGAACGATACGCTCCCGTCTGCATGATTTGTGCTCTTCTTCAGGTGTCTCTAACAGTGGGGTTGTCTCTGGGGTCTTAAACAGCTCTGAGGGATATGTCATGGGGAAGAAGGGAAGAGAGTAGAAGGGAAAATAAAAAAGTTTAAAACAATTTCTCGTAGAGATCCAATAGTTTAATAGGTGGTGCCCTGTATTTTTCTTTTTCAATATGATGCAGTGGAACATTAACTTTCCTTTAAGATCTCTGTATTTTGATATATCAGTGGAACTTAATGGATTAGAAAGCACTATCATAGCATCCCGTAGCAGGCTTTTAACTCAGATGTGTTTTTTGGCAGCCCTCGGACGCGAGCAGGTCTGGACTAGCCAGCACATAAAAAGGAAATGCTACAGAGCTTGTCGTAAAAGCAGCACCGCAGAAATGTGAAGCTGTGGTGTGAAGAAATGCTGAGCGCTAACCTGTAACTTTGCTATTGTTCACATTATTCAAAGGCTGGATGTCCCTTTTTGTATTCTGGTGATTACAGAGCAACTCTCAGATTACATAAGAGCCAGAACAACTTTATTACAGCAATTACTGTGTTGCTTTATTCTAAAACTCCTTTACTATCACATTTGGCGGTACAAGCTATGGGTTTATTTTTAAAGCAGATTAGCCACCTGGATAATGCATGAAACTAGCTTTTTTATTTAATAAATAAAAATAGAAGAAGGGAACTAACTAAAGGATTCACTTTTATAAAGCTCATTTCTTCTTCCTTCATCCTTGAGCTCCTCACATTGTGTTGACAGATTACCTGAAGGTGCACGCCGTGGCTGGCGGATCCTTTCTGTAGGTGTAAGGCAGTTCTAGAGCCTTTAGTCTTCACATGCACCCTGCTGGCCCTGTGTGATTGTGTGTAGTCGTATGGGTAATATCTTGGTTGCTTGGCTTGGCTTCCCAGTTCTTATTCATGATGCAAATTGTTTTTTTGCATTTCTAATTAACTGAGGTAGTGGTGTTTGCTGTGAGAGTTTTCTCGATGCTCAGAGTCATATGAGCATTGTTGGAGAGGGTTGTATTGTGGTGCCAGAGAGCCAGGGCACGAATGAAGCGCAACATTTGTCTTTAGGTGTTCAGGTGTTTATTGTCCCTCTGAGAAGAGGCAGTCTGATGCAAAACCTAAAGGGCTAAAATGGTGGATATATTAGGCAAAGGTATAACATATTTTATTTTTCTTAAAAGCAAGTAAAATAATAAGTACAGTTGGCCTTTGTGGACCCAAATAAGATTGATTTCCTACAAAACTTGACTGCCTGGTGCCCTGTAGTTCCCCTTTTGGTAACCCATCAACCTGTAGAAAAATGTAGAATAAGCATCGATAGTTTTCACATGAAGCCAGGAGCTTGGGAGCCTGGAATAAAGTTCATTTGTCTGAACAAGTTTTAGGCCTGCTGCCAGCTTTCTAGTTTCTAGGTTGTGTGTTGTTTGTAGTCTGGAGCACAAACAAGCCAAGTAAATGAAAACTTGGAAGTGGAAGGGAAAAGCCTCACTGCTGCATCATGACGATGATGGACTGCAGTAAGCATGTTTAAGGTTGAAATGTCACGTGTTTGCTCTGGCTTGTACAACTGCTGAACCTAGAAGCACAGGTTTCTCAGCGGCTCCAGGGGCATGAGTGTCAGTACCAGTCTTTCCAAATTATGTTGGGAGAAAAATCAGATTTTGAAAAATGGTGACTACCATTGAATTTGCTGGTAGACTAAATGGAATCACACAAATTCCTCAGGGGCACTGAGGAACTCTGGAGAGCCCGGCCAAGCAGCTTCCTGTGCCGCGCTACTGGTACTCGCTGCGGTGGTCCAGCCTGCTGGCTTCCTCATCTCCGAGACAAGCCTCTTCCTGAAATATCTCTGTTTGTGTAAGATTTAAAATATTGTGTTAGCCTTTTTTGAGCCTGAAAAAAGGAGAGACCTAAACTTTGAGATATTTTAACTGTTACAATTCTTACTTCTGTCTGGAGGCAGGGGTCTAAAAACTGACGGAAAAGAAGTGCAAGATCCCAAATGTTAGAATTTAGGGGACTTTTCCTGAAAGCGATATCCTTGCAGTCAGCTGGCATTTCTCTGTGGCAGATTTTGGTAAATCTGTCTCCCCTTTACCTAAGAAGCCGCCGCTGAGAAACAGATGATTAAGACTCCTCTGAAACCTTTGGCACACCCCGTATTTAAGGAGCACCTCATCCCATTTTGTGGTTACACCCACCCTTACATACAGGCTCTTGGTGCTTAACTGCGTGTGCTGCCAGGATGGGTTTGTGCACAGCGTGAAATAGGAATGTTGTGTTCCGAGCAGTAGAAACGAGAAGTTTTGTGCTAAGTTCTGCCCTAGTGTGCCCAAAGCTCAGGAACGCAGATTTCCTCGGGAGGTTGCTTGCTTGAGTACCGCAGCTGATTTAAAAGCTGTCTTCCCCCAGTGCTGAGCTTCAGCCACAGCATCAATTGCCGTGTGTGTCAACAGGCTTAGTGGAACATTTTCAGAGTCCTCTGTACTTTTCTTTATGCAGTTGCTACAGTAGTGAGTATTTTAACAACTAAAATTTAATATATTTGCTTTAGCTAAAGTAGCCAAATTAATCCTGTTAAACACTGAATGTGTGTGGGAGAGAAGATTTAATTCCTGAGTAGTATTTAATCCTGAGAGGAAGACACTGTTTGAGAGAACGCTGATTTATAGAGAAGTTCAGAACCAGTTGGAAGCTGACCGGGGCTTTCCAGTTTCCAGTTGTGAAAGGGTCTTATACTTACGGAAAGTATGTAACGTGCCTAGTAGAGAAGATACAGAGTTGAAATTGCTAAATAACACATCTACCTGTGTGGTAGAGGCTGGGGAAACCTAAAGGCAGATGTAATTAATACACAGTAGTCTAAACACAGCTTTGAAAAAATCAGGGTGTATGGAGCAACCTACGTGATTGCATTAGGCTTTTGTAAATATTTAAAGTTATAGAAATAGCAAACAGGCAGTAATCAAAGCATCTGGCACACGTGAAAACGACACAAAGCTAGCAAGAGAGCTTAAGAAGAAGTGAAGTTTGTTGGTAATGTCCGAGACGGTTTCTCAGCCAGGTGCTGGGGACTCTGCCATCTCTGTCCCACAGTGTCACCAAGCAGAAGGGCCACAGGAGGTGAGCGTCCAGGCACAGTGCAGTGGGGCAGGCGGGGTGAAGGCGGTTACAAGAAGCTGTAGGGGTGATGGAAGAGAGCAAGTTGTGGTGCTTTCCCTGAGGCCCCTTCTGCAATGCCACATCGCCTGGGCAGCGCACGATGAAGAGGTGGCCCCTGGGGTGGTGGGTATGTCAGGGACAAGTACCAGTGGAATAAATGTCAGGGTTTTGGGTTACAAGCAGTTTCTCTTTAGGCACGGTAGATTTGGACTCCCCTGGTGGGATGGCTAATGGAGAGGTGAGTAGCACCATGAGCCAGCTGGAGCTGGATTTTTGAGTGGGGCGACAGCGCTGCTTGCTGCCTTTTCTTCACCACTCAGCACTGGGAAGGGTGAACATGCGACCGAGGGGACGCTCCTCGGCACTCCCTGCTGGTGAGCAGTGAGGTAGGGTGCGTGCTGCACGGCTCAGGGTTTTTGCAGGGAGCAGTTTTGGGTCCTCTGCCGACCAGCCATGGCATGTGCCTGGGGGCTGAGGTATTGCAGAACCGTGTCCTCCCCAAACATCTCCTCAGAGGTGGAGAGGAAGGATGAGGAAACAGGGTTAGGTGGCAGGAAAGTAATTATGTGTATGAGAGGCGGGGAGGGATGGGAATGGGGCATGTCCCTCTGTCAGGTACGGCTCCTCCTCCCTGCCCTGCAGCCTGCCAGCTGAGCTGGCACCCAGGGGGAAAGTTACAGACATACAAAATCAAGAGCTCTGCGATTTATTCCCAAATAAAGCTAAATTATCATTAGAAGCATCTATAGTCAGTAAGATGTTCAAGTGTTAATAAGAAAGGGTTTTTGTTTGTTTGCTTAAAGCACATAGAATTATTCGGTATCTCGTTCTCAAGCGAAGGCATTTTAGTTCTTGTTAACTTTGCAGAGCCAGCACAGCAATGCAAGGCTACAAGCTGATCACTGTTAGTTTTATGCATCACCAATGCAGTTTTTTTTATTCAGACTGGTGTGGTTACAGCTGTGAAGTCGCATTAGTGTCTGACTGAGGTGGTACGGATCTCTGTGGTGCGAGTGCAGCCGAACTGTGGCCGGGCAGGCACAACCAAGACGCAGTCGGGCTTCCCCAGCTTTGATTAGTGGCGGTGATCCCAATGAGAGGGCAGAGCCTGGGGGAAGATCAGTGTTAGATCTGGGGCGGCGATGTGAGTGACAGCTTTTCGCCTATCAAAGCTAAGCAGTGAGCATAAATATGGAAATCCAGTGTGCCACTTTTATTTAGTAGTAGTATTACAGTACCACTGCCCTTTAATTTTCTACAGCAGAAGTAAAACATTATTTTTTAACTTCTCTACAAATATCCGCATATGAATATGAGCTCCAGAATCAAGGTTCAGTTGCCGATGTTCGTGTGTCCAGTTCGGATTTGGGGTTTGTATGAACTGTTTTCTGAAGTGTGTCTACTCTCCTGCATAATATCTTCTCTACAAATGGTTTGCACAAGAACATGTATATCAAAGGGTCCATGCAGATGTTTGTGGCAGCCAGCCAAAGAGTGCTTTCTTTAGCGACAAAGAGCTGGTTCTGCAGACGGCATTCCATTCGGGTTGTCGTTTGACTCAGGGTATAGGGAACCCTGCTGAAATGAAAGGGGGCAAAGCATAAAAAGAACACAGTAAAAATGATGAATACTTTCCCCTTGACCTTTTTTTCCCTTTTGTTTTCTTTCTTCTGTGTTTTCATGTAAGACTCATATACCTTTTTGGCAATAATTACATAAAATAGAAACATAAGAATGAGAACAGTCCAGAAGACGAACTGACAGATGTAATTGACGGCTTCATGCCATTTGAGTCCAAAATAGCTCTTCAGCGAGGCACACTTCTTTACGGACTGCGGTGTCGCTTTCTTGTTTGATAAGATCATGTTTGGTAGAGAGAGAACAAGGAAGAAGAGCCAGACCAGACCTGCGAGGATCTTTGCTGAGGTCACATGCTGCACCCAGAACTTCCCAAAGGGTCTCACGATCTTGAGAAACCTGTCAAAAGCAATGAGACCAAGGAGCACTATGCTAATATACATGGTGTCATAAAATACTACGGCTGAAAAGCGACAGACAAAGGCTTTGAGTTGCCATGGTCCCAGGCCAGAGTCAGTCAGGATTTTCAGAGGAAGCATCAGTGTCATTATAAAATCAGATACTAAGGTGTTTTTCAGGTAGACAATGAAAGTTGATGTGCTTGGAATATAGAAGAAAGCCCAAAGAGCCAGGCTGTTCAGTACAAGTCCCAGGAGGAAGACGAGTGTATAGAGTACTGGGAAGACCACGTGGGTAACTCTGGTGTCTCGGTGGCATGGGGTGGAGAAGGGTGCTCCGCTGGAGTTACTGGTGGTACTCTCGTTCGCAAAGTCTTCCATTTTCCAGAATGGACTTGAGTGAAAAGGAGAGAGAAAACATACAGCATAACAGTTTGTATTCAAGATGACATGTTCCTGGCAGTGATTAGCAGGTTTATACAATTTACACAAAAACTCTGGAACATGCATTAAACAGACTGGCTGATATTAAATCTAAACCTTGTCAAAGTTTAAGTGGTTTACAGACTAATGTCTAATGAAAAGTTGAAATGGTATATAATCATTATAGAGGCCTAAGATAACATAATAGCAAGGTATAACAGCACAATGCCTAGAGAACCATTTGTCTTTATGTAGGCACGTATTTTAACATTGAATACAAATTTTATAGTTGTGGCTGATAACCAAGGTGCCTCTGGGAAGGTGAATTCTGGTGTTTCGTACCAAGCATGTACCGTTTTTCCTTTCTCAGCGCATATTTAAATAATGTTTTTGAGAATAAGATGCACACCGCTGGTTATCAGCCTCTTATATCTGAAAGCCAGATGCCCAAGTGCCCCGTCATACCAGATGAGCGCTCCAATAGTGCAAGTACCTGAGCAAACTTGGCAGCAGCTGTTTTGAAGAGGGGTCTTTGGCTATCTCCACTTCATCTGCTGTTCCTCTGCTGACAGAAGCCTCAAGCAAAGTATTAAGAATGGGGAAATGTGTAGAATGAAGAAACTTTTTCTGCTGGTGGTGATGTGTTGTTTCCTTCCTCATTTCCACTTATCATCCGAGTTAGTTAATCACGTTTGCTGTTGCCTCTTTCTCTTCCTTTCAGTCTCTGTCAAAAAGTATACTACCTTCTTCTCTACTGACAAAGAAAAAAACGGCCATATCTGTGAAGGTGGGTACGTTGTCTGGATTTTTGTTTATGTGGATCAACTACACTGTGCCATTACTATTTGGGTCCTTTAGAGATGTGAGAAGAATGAACAAAGAACGTTTCCTGACGGTTTCCCAGGATAATCTTCAAATGTAGCTTGTGCGTGTGAATGTCCATGATCTGGACAGTACTATTTGGCATTAAATCCATCATCAGAAAGTCTGCTCAAAGCTACCCTTACAATGGGATGAAGCACCATGGGGTTACTTGGCTACAAAATCATGTACACTGACATTTTCAGAAATGGTACCCTCCCTCTGTAGCTTGAGAAATTGGCTAGATAGACCACTGAAGGCAAGAAAAAATGCATTCCATCTTTGTATTTTATGGTTTACACTGAAATGAGCAGTTAAGGTTTGAAATCTGTTGGGCAATAATTAATATTTGAATTCCTGGTGAAGATTCAGAGAAGAGAAGAAGGAAAAAAAAAAGCAGTCTTAAAATGTGAGGTGTATTTTCTTTGTGGGATTGTTAATCCCACACAGGAACCCAAGCTTTTCTTCTGATCTTCAGAATGGCATTTCTGGTTCATTTTGATGCCAGTGTGGCCAGGTGAGATGGCATGCCGAATATAGAGACTTTCCCTTTCTGGCAAAAGCTGCCTCTGCTTCATGGTGTGCTTTGTATTTGTTATGTGTTTATTATGTATTTATTATGCATTATGTTGGAATCTAATGCATTTCTCTGTAAACAGAATGTTTTGAGTAATGTGATTTATCTTCTGGTTTTGTCAGCTGTTTCTGGCTTCCTGCTTGGTGTGGGAACGGGCTCATGTTGAAGCTGTCCTTCTGTGGGCAGATGCGGATTGCTTTTTGAGGTTCTCAGTCTGTGGCTGTACTGATAATGTCCGTGTATTGGCATATACGTTTTGTTTAACGTACATGCACATGCTGATGTTGATGTTAAAAGTCTGGCAGAGAGCACAGTGCCTTGAGGATGACCAAGTGACGGTCACCCTTGCCAACATCATCAGCTTGACGTGTCCCTGGCTGCCTGACCTGACTTCTGGGCATGCCTCGAAGACTGTATAAAGCTGAGATGGACTGTTGCAACATCCTATTACCAACTTCCAAGTCAGCTTCTTCCACGTTTTCTTCTCTTACACCCTGACAATGCTCCCAACTTCAGAGGCAGGTACTAAGTGCCTGCGTGCGGCATCAGCGACATCTGTGTGGTATGCAGAGAGCTGCAGTATCTGTTGTTTGAACACACCATCTGATCAGGAGAAGCAGCTGGCAGATAATTAAATAATAAATCTGTGTGTATGTGCAAAGAATGTGGAGGATGGATGTTGGGTGGAAAAGGAGCATCCCACAAGTCCCTTTCAGGCATCAGCTGGGAGCTGGTCAGTCTCCTGGGCCCAGGTGGTTGCCAAAAATGCACTCAGAAGTGACAGGCAATGCTGCTGGTTTCAGGGAAATAATGGTGCCCTATTTTCTGCAGCGTAACCCAACACTGATTGTAATCAGTGCTGGATTGTACACCAGGGTAAGCTGTACATGAAAAGTTTGTGAAATCCTTGATTTAGGCAGGCAGGTTATAAGAGATGCATCAGCTCCAGGGCTGAGGGCTGAAGTAAGTGAACTGTGTTCTGATGCTTTAGGAAGTTGGATATCAATCTCGAAAGCTCCCTGTGCCCTGCCAGGGACCAGATGACTGCTGGAGAGGTGTAGGCAGGACATCGGCTTGGGGCAGGTCTGAGCTCTTGTTTGCTGACGGAACGTTTTTTCTGACTGGGAGCTGTTTTGCAGCTATGCTAAATGAAACATAGTTTATTACATTAGCCTTGCGTATTTTTCATGTGTAATTATAATGATAATTGTTCCTGAGAATACCTTCCTCCTTTTTCCCACTTTTCCAAATGAAAAGGTGTAAGTGGTTACAATTCTTGTATAGTGCAAACAGGCTGCCCTTAATAATTAGTAAAGATTTTACAATTAGTTTTTCGTTCACTAAGATCTAAGTATTCTGTAGATTGAATCTTTGTGCATTTTCCAATATAGTATTTTGTTCTCTGTAAAAGTGTACATTTTTTATTTTTCATATAATAAGGTGAAGCATTTGAAGACTGAACACACATCAAGGTAAGCCTGGTTATGAAATAATTTCCTCTGACATAAACCAATTATTGGTCAATGGATTAAGAACTGCAAGCATGTAATGAGGTAAACAAAATGTTACTCTGTTACCAAAAATCTGCACAGATAAATAGTTTACCTACGTATGTCCTATATTTCTGTTTATCTTTTGGTTGCATGCAAGGTAACAACTTTGTGTATTTAAAAACTATGTTTATTGTGGATTTTGTTTGCATCTGTTGGCTCTTGTGTTGTCATGGACTTTACTCTGGCCCAAATTAAGCTATTTCTGCAAAATCTCTGCAGGTCATCTTCTGTTCTGTAGCATTTCGTGACTGGTTTATTTTTTTCTTGCAGCTCCAACTATAAATTCTAACTTTTTCCTAGAAATTCTGACAAGCATGGGGTCTATGATCAGATGGTGCTCTTGTTTTATTCAAGCTTTCTAATTTTGCCATTTCTGCAACCAGTGATGTCGGTTCCAGTGTGTTTGTGTGTCATCGGTAGGGCGATTTGTATAGGTGATGGCAAAATTCTAGGTAACTTTCAGCAGGATTTTACTGCTTTCTCCTTGCCTTCCAAATAAACGTACGTGGCCAAGTAGGGACATGGTTAGTTCTTCGTGCTAGAGTGGTGTCTCGTCTGTGTCGTCTCCTTCATTCTGCACTGCCATCTGTGCTCGGAGTTCTGGCGATTCTGTGTGCTTGCATAGCGTGTCTAGCAAGGATTTTCTAAATGATTTGCAAAGGAAAAAGTAAATGAATGGATCTAGGCAAGCATTTAGTGATGTCAGCCACAGCGTGCTCTCTTTTAAGTAAAACAAGGTGTTCTGAGCAGAGCATTCAAAAACGTCTCTTGTTTGGCTCAAAGTGTAGGGAATTCTAGTGAAGTGGAATGGCACAAAACAAATAAAAAACACTGCAATTATGATAAAAACCTTTAGATTTACATTTTTTTTAGATGCTTTTCCTGTGCATCTCGTCCTTTTGTAGGATTTGTACAGTTCCTTACTTATAAGTATGTAGCATACAACTATGACTGCTAAATTAACCCAGAAGATAAGTTGGCAAATATAGTTCACGATTTCATGCCAGACTAAGCCAAACTCAGATTTCAAGAGAGCACACTTTTTTACATTCTTAGGTGTTTTTTCCTTGTTTGTTAGAATCATGTTGGGTAATGAAAGAGTAAACATCGATATCCAGATTGCTGTGGACAGGATCTTGGCACCGAAAAGGCTTTTTGTGGTTGATGTTCTGAATGGTGAAGTGGCTTTCTGATAGCGATCGATAGTTATTAGCCCAAGAAACATAATGCTAATGTACATGGTGAAGTAAAATATGACCTGGGTGACCTGGCACACAAATCCTCTCAGCACCCACGGTACCAACTTTGCATCACTAAGGATTTTAAATGGAAAAGTCAAGATCATGAGGATGTCAGAAATGACAGTGTTCTTGAGGAAGATGATGAAATTGGATTTACTGGATATTTTAAAGAAGATCCACGTTGCCAGGCCATTCATAGTGAGACCCACCAGGAAGAGAAGTGTGTAAAGCAAAGGAAAGATGACCTGACTGATTTTGTTATCGCTGCTGCAGTTGCTGCCGTTGCCAGAGTAGCTGAAGTTTGTGGCTTTCATTTGCATTTTGTCTTTTCCACCCTCCTTGTGAAAACAAACAAAAGAAAAAATAAACAAAGTGGGGCTTATATCTATTGCGAGACTTCAGCCTTTTTAGTTTATTTTAAATTTTTGTATTGGGAACATTTCCAGTGGGACTTTGACTGCTGCCAGGTGGGTTTTCATCTAACCAAGGATGCTGGGTTTGTGCCGGGGGAGAGCTGGCACTGGGCACAGCTGTCCCTGTGAGGCGGCCTGGCCTGGTCTGCTCTTCTGTGACCCAGGAGCCACGGTGACCTGCCATCCTGCTCTGCCAGCGTTCCTGCCCGGCCAGAGGGCTGCAGGCAGGGGCTGGGCGGGTGGGACCCCCGGGCGGGACCCCCCCAGGCCGAGCTCCACCTGGCTGGGCCGGGCGGCGAGAGCCGTGAGCGGGGAGGGCGGCCTGCAGCAGCTCAGTGCAGCAGCAGTGAGGCCGTGGTGTGGGCCGGCAGGGCTGCCATTTCACTGTCTGGTATGCGTCTGTACAAACTACCTCCTTTTCTTACAAGGAAGAAGGAGAAACATCCTTTTCCACATCCTCTTCTTAGTGTGGAAAAGAGATGGCAGTTAAACTCCTTTTGACTGCAGATTTAACAGCGCCAGGCTGAAGTAAAGAGTAATCAAATGTCCCTTTTTTATTTTCTTTCTGCTTGGCTGGCTGTCTTTGTTTCCCAGAGGCACTACTCCAGCCTGGCTGTTGGTTACCCTTGAGGCTGCTCTCTCCCTTTCCCCCCATGCCCCTTGCCAGGCAGTGGGAACGGCCACTTGCAGGCTGCCGCCTGTTGCCCTCAGACCTGCTTCCAACACTGGGCTGGGTCCAGGGGGTGTACGTGGCCCCCCCCGAGTCCCTGAGTGCTGCTTCCAGGGGGAGAGAGGTGAGACACGAGTGGCTGCTCTTTGGGTGTGCATGCCAGCAATTAGATAGCGAGCGGCACCTTACTTCAGTGGTTCCACAACTGCCAGCACGGTCTGTAAAAGGTGTTTATATTATAAGTATTAATGTATAACTTCACTACTAGTTTATCCTGTCATTTTTCTAAATCAGATGCTTTATCAAATGTCATGTTGCAGATAGATCTCAAACTTCGCTGGCTTGAACCACAGTGCCAAAGCAGTGTGGGAGCGCTGGTGTCTCACGGGCCTCCGGCAGCGCTGCTGGCGCCGTCCCGCAGAGCGCATCGCCCGGCCTGTTACCGCAAGCACCCGCCCGTGTGCACCCACGTAACTCGTAGCAGGGACTCAGTGGAAAACTTGCTGCTAATCTGAAAGCCTCGGTCTGATCGGGTTTGATCCAAACTGGTTGCAAGAAGAAGCCAGGCAGGGGTGTTGAATCGGTCAGTTTGGTATTACAAAAGGAGCGGCTTTCGGGTGTGTACTGATGCGATTGTAAAAATTGCTATCTTTCAGAGCAATCTCTGTCTTTGTAAAATAAGGCGCCTGGAGGAGCTGAAGCTTTGTCAGCCAGTGCCTGAGCATCCCCCGCATTTTTCTCACAGATCTGCAAAGTTTAATTTCTGTCTGTAAGACTTAGAGAGGAATTTCTAAATCTGCTTTGCTGTGAAGCACATGGCAGATTTCGCTGCTGTCATTCTAACAAAATAAGTATTCACTAAGTATACAATATCAGGAAAAAAAACCACAACAAACAAACTAGAAAGCAGAGGAGGTTACCGTAGTGTGCTGTTGAGAAGTGATGAAATCTCGTGTATTTCCTGTGATGGGAAGCTTGTGTTGCTGGCAGAGGGTCGCCTGCGGTTCCTCTCGCTCCGCACTGTGGCAGCGGGCAGGAGTGTTCATGTGCAAGTCCCTGGGAGCCCGGAGAAGCTGGAGGAACAGCTTCACATCCCAGTTCTGCCACTTAGACCTTCCTCTGGCTTGAACTGGTTTCTCAGCCAGAGAGACAGCTGCAAGTTCCAGGTGATGCTGTCAGTGCTTCTCCTTTTGTTTCCTCTAGAACAGAGAGTGAAATAGAATTTTATAGATAATTTGAGGTTTACTTCCTGCTTTTGACAGAGACACTATTTTTAAAAGAGGTCATGTATTTTGTAAGACTGCAACTTTCTGAGCGTACAGTGCACTTCCGCCTACTATCTTTTTGCCTTGTGATTTGTGTGGTGTGTGCTGTTTAGTATGACTTTTGTACACAGCCTTATCTCTTTGAAAACTTTAAGTAGTCTCATTCTGTAAAGAGAAACAGTCATTGGAGAAGGTAACTGCACGAAATATTTACACCTTATATGACTTGCAAATCAGTTCTCCAAGTTTTTAAGTTATTGTGCATCAACATTATAGAATATATTTTAGTAGAAGACTAAATATAACCATTTAGAATTTAAGTAAACTTAAATATGTCTGTTTCTTTTGTATGTACAGAACACAGTTTTGTTGGGCTGCATCTTCTTTTTAATGGATTTGTACATAGCAAGAGAAGTGATACAGTTTCTAGACATTTTGTCTTTTATTTACTGACTTGCTACTGAATATCAATCCATGGGCAGCTAAGGGTGATTATCCTTACGCATCTTCTGACTCTGTCTTCATAGATACTTATAGAATTCATAATACCAAGTTACATTTTTTCCCTCTGTATTTTAACCCTTGTCAGTGACTTCCTCCATATGAATAATCACATGAGGTGCTTTTTGTGATGAAGAGTTTGTTATTGTTTATTGCAGTCTGGGCTATTGGGTTTCTGCAACTGATAACAGAAACAGATAAAGAAAAGAGGCTTCACTCCTTCTGGTCTTTTCAGGATGAATCTTCAAGTCATGAGTGTAACCAGCGCATGATTCTTCTTTACGGTGTCGGTAAGGAGCGTGACGAAGCGAGACATCAATTGAAGAAGATTACCAAAGACATCCTGAAAATTCTGAATAAGAAGAGTACTACTGAAACGGGTGGTAAATGCTTTAACAGTGCTGTATGGTAGCCTGTAGAGAAGGTCATGGGAGCTGAGGTGCTCAGCAAGTTGGAAGCCGCGCATGTTGATCATGTAACTTGGCTTTCATCCCCTTCCCCATCACTGGGCGAGGTACCGCGTTCCCACAGCACGGGGTGCACCTGCTGTGCCGCGGCACCGGGACAGGAGAAGGCCGCTGTGGTTAGAAGTCCCTATGCTGTGGTTAGAAATCCCTATTTGACATTATAGCAATTTGGCTGTCAACATTGCCGTTAGGTTAAAGCCTCAAATACGAGATACTGGCCAGCCCTTACATACATATTCCTTACCTTCCTAGTAAAACAATGTGACTATTTTTCAGTTATTATTGAATGGCGCCTTCTTGCACTGGAATAACCTTAAAGTAGCTTTTACATTGTTACCTGCTATGCTCTGTATTTTCCCCAAGTATAACGGAAAACTGAGAGAAAAAAGGTTTTATGTAGTCATGAGTGAAGCTTTAAATTTTTTTAATTGTGTTATAAAGCAGTAATATTGCAGAGCTACTAGGGCTCCATTAAATATAAAATGACCAAAATAATATTTTTATCTGTTAAGTTGGGGATGAAGGGCAAAAAGCCAGGAAGAACAAACAAGAAGCATTTCCAACCCTTGAGACGGTATTCACAAAACTACAGCAACTGTCATATTTTGATCAACATCAGGTGACATCTCAGGTACTTCCCATGTATAAAGTTGTAGCCTTTTATATTCTGCCATAGAGAGATCAAATAGGAAGCGAATCTAGGTTTTTAGAAATGTTTTGTATGTACCAAGAATTTTGAGAGCACTGCTTCTTTGAAGGCAAGAGAAAAAAATGCTGCACTGGTATTTTAAAATATCTGCTTCAGTAGGTATTTGTTGTTTTGTTTTGGTTTGTTAGGACTTTTTTATTAATTTTAAGAAGCTTTGAGGGCTGTTACAGGTGTCATGATTTTTTAACTGAAAAATTTGAATTCAGTTTTACCTTTCAGTTAACATCGTTGTTTAGGGATCACTGGTAAATTAGATACCTATCAGTCAATCTCTCGTGTATGTAAAAGGTATGTTACTGCATCTGCGTGCATGAAGGATGGTGAGATATTTTCTGTGTGTTTGTGCAACAAACTGTCTGAGAAACAGATGGATAGTACAGTTTGTTCTTTTCTTGGTATTTAAATTTATAGTTAACATTTGCCGTTAAAAAACTGTATTAGTGGCTGACTTGAGAACATAACTTATTTTAAATGACAAGCCTGTTTTCCTGGTTTATATCAGGACTTGTGTGCAAATGTATCTGCATAGGTTTTCATTACTTCTAGTTACTGTTTTAAAGTATTTTTCAATAAACTCAGGCTAGCCTAAGAAACAAAGTAAAAGAAGTTCATGTTTGATACTTAATTTATAACACATCACTAGATCTGGTGTTTTGAATGAATTCATTACGTTTTGTTTGCAGGACATCGTTTGAGTAATTATTTCAATAAAAAAGCACAATACGGTAGGATGAAAATAGATTTTGTTTCTCCTTTAAACAAAAATTGAATTTTGAAAAGATCCCACAGAGTAAAATTAATTATTGTAGATATTAATAGCAATTTGACATTTAGCTGTAAAGCAGTAGACCAGCATTTTTCTGCGTTGTCTATGTAGCAAATAAAAGTGTTACAACTGACTTGCATGATGGTAAAGATATACTCTATACTTAGGCATGATTTGTTAGTGCTTTTATCTGCAAAATGCTGTAATTTGCTATTACCAATTAACAAATTTAGGATTTTTGGAACAGTAGTATATCTGAGAAGTCCTCAGTTACCATACAACTTTTCAACATTTATTTTCACAGATCTCCAGTAATGTTCTCGAACAAATAACTAGTTTTGCCTCAGGAACATCATACCATCTTCCCTTGGCTCACCATATACAACTTATCTTTGATCTCATGGAACCAGCACTGAACATCAATGGACTGATAGACTTTGCAATACAGGTAAGAAGAGTTAATTTTATTAATAGGTACATCAGGCAAAGCTGTGATACATTTTTAAGTAAAACCAGAAAAAAAAAACACAAACCAATTATATTCTCCTGATCTGCTGTCATAGGACTTTCTCTGTTTCGGTTTCCTAACCTCTGAAAAAACTACCCAGATACTTCCCCTTCTGTCCTACTCTCTGACCATTACGGGCAGTGGACAGATCTACTTTATTTTAAAAATATATTTATATAATTAATAAAAAACTGGATTATTTTAGCACTAAGTATTTTAGTATGGGCTTCACTGTTTCAGGTGCAAGCATCTTATTACACAGTAAAGCATGTAGGTGCCAGAAATGTTGTGTTCTTCTGAAAAATAGTTCTGAGGGACGTGTTCTGTACTTTAACAGTTGATTTTGCTGCCTCTTTCCCTTGTTCTTTAGCGAAAAAGATTTTGTTTTGGCTTGCCATATAGTATTTCCTTATTTTTTTTTTTAACACCTATTTTACATGTTTAAGTTGGAAGTTATTTTCAGCTGGTTGTTTTTGTGTATGTGTTTTTAGCTGCTGAACGAGCTGAGTGTTGTGGAGGCAGAGCTGCTGCTGAAGTCATCCAGCCTGGCAGGAAGCTACACAACAGGACTGTGTGTTTGCATTGTTGCTGTCCTGCGGCGTTATCACGCCTGTCTCATTCTCAACTCAGAGCAAACTGCACAAGTATTTGAAGGGTATGTGGCAGCTACACTTTTCCAAAAAAGTATTTCTGCTGTTCTCTTTTAAACAAAAAATGTGTGTAGGTTCAGGTAGTGAGACCAAGCAGTGCATGGCACTGGAAGCTGCTGCAGCAGCGCTGGAAGGCTGCAAGCAAGCTCAGGTCTGTGCTTGCTCTAGTGTCGAGCAGATGGCTCAACTCTGCAGCCTGCTCCTGCTGGTAGGACCTGCACCCTTGGTAGCCTAGGAACAGGTCGGAGTTGTGTATCTCAGTTTGCTACCCATTCACCCGATCCTTCCCTGGGCTCCCCTGTCTGGAGGGAGTTCTGTCCTCTCTGGAGCCCATGTAAACTCACAGGTGACACCAAACTTCAAACGACCCCATCAGTTTGTAGATGCAACATTTGTAATCGTGTTACCTAGCTAATGGGGTTTATACAATATGTAACAGTATGAGATGCATTTCTAAGGTGTGTTGGGATGAACTCAGAATGGTTTCTATCTTTGCAGGTTGTGTGGGGTGGTCAAGCATGTTGTTAATCCCTCAGAATGTTCCTCCCCAGAAAGGTGTATTTTAGCTTACCTCTATGACCTGTATGTATCCTGTAGTCACCTGAGAAGCAAGTTTGGAGACCTCTTCAGGTGGGTGGAAACGCGATTTTTCTTATTACTGCCTAACCTGTAGGCTGATGCAGACTCCTCTGTTTTCAGTTCAGTTTGCTTTCCGTGGAAAATACACCGTTGCCTTTGCTCCTTTACCTTTATGGATGAAATCCTATTGCATGTGCCAAGTGCGGCAGCACAGCACGTGGACCTGAGCCTGTGAAGTCCTTGTGTTTGTGCCAGTACCTGCCGTGGAGGAGCAATGGCCTGGGCCCTCCTCGCTGTGCTGTGGTTAGCAGTGCAGCGAGCACGTCTGGTGCAAGGGCAGTGGGGACCATCGGCGTTGGGTCAGCTGCTGAGGCAACCGTGACACAGCTTTGGACCCTCCTCTTGCCTTCGCTTTCATAGATTTTAATGTGGCTGGTTTGTTTTCCATAATGCTGCAACAGATTGACCAAAATTCTTCCAACATTGGATGGAAAATAACAAAATCAATGAACTTTGTGTGGATGCTGTTCCCAGCTATGGTATAAGATCTAACACTTGAGACAAACACTCCTTAGACTATTTTGTGTGTGAAATTTATGTTCTTCTCTAATAGTATTTTTCTGTTTCCACCACCACCACCACCACCACCAAAGAAAGCAAATTAACATATAGGTATTGCTAGCCTTTACTATTTCTTGGTCTTTTGTCATAATTTTTAATGCCAAAACATGACCTTTGTGTATCTTTTCTCTATTTACTGACCTCACCCTTCAAAAAGTTGTCAATTGTATCACATTATTACTAGATATGGGGCGGTGATTTAGATAAGTTCTTACATTTTTCTGTAACTAGTTCTGCTTACCACTGCTCCAGTTCATTGTGTCATAACAAATGAGGAGGGAGAGCAGTGTTAAGAAGCACCATTATAGCTCACTGGAAAGGCCTGTGGTGTTCTGGGAAGTTACTGCACAAAAGGAATGCATGTGCGTTCCTTTATCCAGCCACTCACCATGGCAGTAGATGTCATAGAAGCTTCTTATAAAAACGAGATTGTGTACAGAATGGTAATCAAACTAGGACTTTCTGATCCCACATGGTATGTTCAATAATATTTGTGCAAAATACTTTTTTTTTGGGCAACTCTCTCTTTTTTGGTCCTCAGTAGTGCCTGTTCTAAGGTGAAGCAAACAATATACAGCAATGTTCAGCCTTCAAATTCCAATCTGCTGTGGGACCCAGAGTTCATGCTAGATTTTATCGAGAATCCTTCAGCTCATAGCATTAACTACTCAATGCTGGGCAAGATCCTGAGTGATAACGCAGCCAACCGCTACAGCTTTGTCTGCAATGCACTAATGAATGTGTGTATGGGGCATCAAGATGCAGGAAGGTAAGGCAAACCCTTCTGGAATTGGAACTGTATGGATTTTTACATGGTACAGGTGAGGTTTCCTTTTGCCTGTTTGCTTTGTGTCTTTGTTGCAATTCTTTGTGTCTTTGTTGCAATTGTTTTCATTTGTTACTCTTTGTTATTGCTGAAAGTTTATTTTGTCAGTTTCCCTTGACTTTCATTCATAGAATCAATCTGCATAGTTTAACGAAAGGGATTAATGAGTAGGAAGTACTCACTGTAGGACAAGCAGTAAGCTTTTTGTATCAGTAGGTGTGCTGCATCGGGTAGGATGGCCCAGCACAATGCTTACCCATCAGATGCCTGTAAATGAAAGAAGGTTTTGCATTAGGTTGCTTCCTTCTTCTGATGCAATTGATATTTAAATCGTTAAATGTTGTAATTTAATTTTTCATAGTGAAATTCATCTTTGTGGGTAATATGTAATGTGTCAAAAAATCTTTTGTAAAAAGTATTAACTTTTATTAAGTAGAAGCTACTAGGGTTATAACAACTGTCGGTTACATTTTAAGAGTAGTTTAGACCTCCTGGCGCATGGTTCCATCAGCTCTCCAACAACTAAAGTTTAGGACGAGATCAGCACTTAGCAGGTTTTCCTGCTTTGTCTTGCAGTGGCTGTGTTCTGACACCAGCAGGTGCTGACTTTTGTCACCATACAGTGCAACTTCTGTCTGATCCTGTGTGTCACTTCTTGGATCTTACGGCTGTTAGATCTTTCTAGATGATCTCAAAGTACTGACAAGAAGTACAGTGAAGAACTCGTGAAGTAAATATACTAACATCAGTGTTGAGGTTTACACTGACAGTGTTTTCTTTCATAATTCATACATTCTTTTCTCAATTGCTTCCTCCTTCCTCTGTATATAGACCGTCTTCTTGTGCAAATGCGGCATTACAGTGTTGAAATTTTTTGCCCTAGTTTCTTGTTCTGCAGTCCCTGATGCAGGTTGAAGTGGGCACCGATTTTGGATCTAGCATTTATTCCTGCCTCCAGCACTTTTATTCCTCTTAAACAATGAAAATCACCAGAATTTGCTGTTCTGTTCTAATTATGTTCCAATTTTTAGTAAGGAATTCTTAGTCTTGATAGTTAGGCCTAGGTGCAGCAGTAGCTGACCATCTTTGTTAAGGTTACTGACAGATCACAAAACCGGAGGAAATGGGGATTTTTTTTCTTTTCCTGATCGGCTTCTGCCCAAAGCGTGTGCTGTTCCTGTACCCTTCTCCTCTTCCCCAGCCTGAAGCCATCCAGGAAATGGGGGGCATCTTTGGAGGGCAGAGCAACCGGCGATTCTGTAGACCAGCAACATCCAAATGTGGCTGAGCGAGTTTCGCTGTGCAACAGGGAAAAAATAACTTGCACTGGGATGAGTCAGCTCTGCTCTGTTTTCTGAAATGTTACCCAACTCTGAGTCACACACTGAATCACACGCTGCGCAGTATGCAGTCGGTCAAATGAAATCCATTCATGCCGCCTGATTTCGTGTCTCTCTCCTTCCCCCTAGGCCGCAGCACTGGCCTGGCGCCGTGCCCTGGGGGCTGGGGCCACGCACCACACGCTGCCCGGTGGCACCGCGGCGTGAGCGAGGACAGAGCTGCTGCCTGCAGGGCAGTGCTGAGGGGCGGGAGGGCGGGCGTCCGTCTGCACGGGGGGCTGCGGGCGTCCGTCTGCACGGGGGGCTGCGGGCGTCCGTCTGCATGGGGGGCTGCGGGCGGCGGGGCTTTGGCTCTCCGGCCCTCCTTCCGGGCAGCTTAGCGCAGGCAGGGGAGCGAGTACCAGGGCAAGGTGTACAGAGCTGGGCTTACAGAAAATAAAGGCCCCGTGCTGCTGTGTGTGAATGCAAGCTGCGGGCTACAAGTTGCGTGTTGTTTGTAGGTGCGGCAGTTGTCCGCAGCCGAATTGCACTAGGTTACATGTACCAGTAGCAGAATCACCTTTGGACATTACCCTCCCCTTAAGCAAGGAAACACCGGTTCAGCTGTCAAACACCGATTTCCTTTGACCTAAATATTAATTGTATTCAAAAGATCTTGCTTCTGTATTTGTTTTTCTCTTCTCTCGTAGGATTAATGACATAGCAAACCTTTGTGCGGAGCTGACGGCATGCTGCACGGTGCTGAGCTCAGAGTGGCTAGGGGTTGTCAAAGCTCTTTGCTGCTCTTCAAATCATGTGTGGGGTTTCAATGATCTGCTCTGCAGCGTCGATGTAAGTCCACGCTGTCTTCTGAAGTATCTGTTAAACTTATTTACCTCGGGTGCACTTAGAGGTATAGTAAGGTCTCCATTCAGTGCATAATGCTGGGCACAAAGTTAGTCCTATGTCCATTAGTTTTCAAGGCATTTCGTGAGATTCCTGATTGATTTTTATTCTTTCCTACATCTTCAGCATGAATGTAAAATTTGGGCAGTGCTTAGGGATTTCTCTTTATCAGCATTTTTTTCTTACTTTAATATGGAATGTTATGGAATATTGGAGGTGCTCTTGGAAAGGAGTAGATGTCAGCATACTTTTTCTGAAGTGCTGATGGATGTGTAAATAACTCTTTATTTTAAAGACCCTGTGTCTGGTGTTGGCTCTTAAATTGTAGAGTTTGTGGTACATTTTGCTGTTCTTTACTCACCTGATACAAGTTACCATAGCCTTGTTAAGTCAGCAGGATTATGGTGCCTAATGTTATTCAATATCTGATCCAATATATTGATCTGTAGTTTAGGAACAGATTGCAGCTGTGTACATTGGAGACATATTTTTGTCCTTAAGCTCAGGAATGAGTGTTGGTGTTATCAATTTTTATAAAGTGATAAAATTTTCCCAGATTTTTGTAAGACGAGTGGGTTTTATTTTGGAATTTATTTGTGCTGTTTGTAATAGGTCTGTGTTAAAATTAAGTTCAAAGCTATCATTATTTGTCATTAAAAGTTTGGTAATGCACTAAAATGTGGAGACAGATCCTTATGTGTATACATTTTACTGTTTATTCTAATAGTTAATTCTGTAATAATCATGGCAGCGAGGTGTGCACTGTCATGTGAAGCATCGCAATGTTTTTCTTTCCAGGTGAGTGACCTGTCATTCCACGATTCCCTGGCCACTTTCATTGCTATATTGATTGCCCGGCAGTGCTTTTCTCTGGAGGATGTAGTTCAGCACGTTGCACTGCCTTCTCTTCTTGCAGCTGGTAAGAATGTATCAAGAGAAAAACTTAGAACAAAAAACTTAAGACTTTTTAGTGAGCTTCCAATGATTGAATAAGTAGTGAAACACCACCTGTTGTACGTTACAGCATGTATGTCCCCGCAGTTTGCAGAAGGAGTGATGCCAGGTTAGATCAGAGAACCCACAGCTGACAAGTGCTGTCAGAGTTGCTGACAATGCTCTGTCCTCTTCTGTTATGCAATATCACCAAATGTCTGCCAGATCTACTTGGGTTGTGCTATGAAACATTTTGGAAGCTCACCCATTCTATGTATCTTCTGTAGCCCACAGTGTGCATTTCTCTCTCATTTCCTTCTGGCATCAGTGCCTGATGTTGACATTTTCTCTCTGGCACCATCTTTGCATCTACCCAGGAGTACAGTGGCTATGGTCCCCGTTGTTGGCCACATTACATTTCTTTTCATTTTCTGTCTGGATTTGTTTTTCTTATTTCTTCATTGGCTATCAAAAGCCAGTTTAGCCATGTATTCTTTTCTGCCATTAATTAGGTCTCTTGCTTAACAAAAATCATACTGTTCTTTCCTGTTTTTTTTTTTCTTTTTAATGACTGAAGGCCATAAATGCTGATTCCTGTTGATGAAATTATTGTATTTGCATTTAAAATGGGGCTGTGAATTAGAACCTTTCCAGGCCTGCCAGCGTGACTTGTGAGGTCCTGGGTAGATGCCCAATGTCCATGTCCCATATTCCATAGCCTGCGGGGATCCAGATGCTGAGCCTGGGGCCAGGATGACCTGTCGGCTCCTCCTGCACCTCTTCAGGACACCCCAGGTCTGCCTCTTTCCACAGGAAACGGGTAAGCTGCCTGCTGCATGGTCCTTTCATTTCAGAATCTGGATGGTTTTTGGTGGCTTCAGATTTCATATGTGAAAATATCCATGGTGCAATTAGAAATTACAGCCTGCTTAAAATCACGGATTTTTCACTAGTTAAAAGGTGATGTATGCTATTCTTATTTGTTTGAAAAATGTCCTGTGTGCCCGTGCTGCATGTGGGTCATCCTGCAGTGATACAGAACAGTGATACAGACTTCTATTGCGTATGGCTCAGCTGACCGTGTCAGAAAGGTGGTAGATTGGTCTTTCCTTTCTCCCTCCCTATCTTTCAGTCTGTGTATCTTCTCCTTGAAGTCAGAAAAAGCATTCACTGATGGCTTTTGCAGTCTGCTTCTGAGCTGTAGGATTAGGCTTAACTGTGCAACAGGCATTTATATTAATTAATTTTGCCTCATTTGTTACGAAGACTAGGCAAAGGAAGTCATTTCCTACATCTGCGAAGTCAAAACCAAAATACACTTCAGCGTCTCATTGTGGCTAAATTCGCTGTTTATATAGAAACAGTGAAATGACAGGCTCCTTTTTCTATTTAAGTAATTATAGCTGATTTTAATATTTGTTATTAATACATCACAACAATGTGGCATGGGTTAACCCTGGTGGGCAGCTGAACCCCACTCAACTGCTCACTCTCTACACCCTAGGGGAGTAGAGAATTGGAAATGCAGAAGTGAGAAAACTCGTGGGTTGAGATTAAGACAGTTTAATACATAAAACCGAAGCTGCACATGCAAGCAAAGTAAAACAAGGAATTCATTCACTACTTCCCATTGGTAGGCAGATGTTCAGCCATTTCCAAGAAAGCAAGGCTCAACATGCGTAAAGTTTTTTTCGGAAGACAAATGCCATCACTCTGACATGCCCTCAGTGCCCTCTGACTGTCCACCCCCCACCAACTTCTTGTGCGTCCTCAGCCTCCTTGCTGGCAGGGCAGTGTGAGAAACAGAAAGGCCTTGACTTTGTAAGGACTGCTCAGCAGCAACAAAAACATCACTGTTATCACCACTGTTTTCATTTCAAATCCAAAACATAGCACCATGCGAGCTACTACGAAGAAAACTAACTATCTCAGCCAAAACCGGAATACCATGTACCCCACTTGATTTTAATGACTTACCCATTGGTCTTCAGCTTCAGTTATGACATTCAATTCTTCATTCAGTTATTGTGCTTCTATAGCTGTTTTGGATGAAAAGGATTTTGTACGAAGGAAATTTTAGATGCTAAAGCATAAACATTTTCCACAAGATTTGCTCTTCTTTCCATAGGGAAATTATTTCCTGGAATTCGTTCTTCTTGTGATCGTCACCTCTTGGCTGCTGCTCACAACAGTATAGAAGTGGGAGCTGTATTTGCAGTCCTAAAAGCAATTTTGATGCTTGGTAAGATTATGCAGAGTCATGCATAATGTTTTTGCTCTAGGGCTTGGGTTAAAGTTGTACAGTGCTACTTCACATATACTGGGAAAGAAAAGCGCCGGTGACAGAAGAAAAACGTAGATGCTGTCTGTGCTTCTGTAGCATGTGAGTAGTGTTTCCCCCACAGGTCAAGAGACAGATTTTTCTCTGGTGAGTCAGCCCCAGCTGATGAACCTTTAAGCAGATGTGGCTTTTTCACATTTTGACCTCCCCTGCCACCAAGTCCCAGTAGACTTCAAATTCAGGCAAGTCACGCTCAAGTATATAGAGGAAATAAGGTCTCAGATCACTTTTCCCACCTTTTTCTGTGCTTTCCACAAATTGTGTCTGTCAGTCATTGAGAAACTTAAAAAAGAATCACTACTAAGCAACTCTCCATGAACAAGGAGTGTATTATTTATTCAAACAAATAACTATCTCAGAGTTTTGATTTGGCTTAAGTTCAGGTAAAGCTCTGGGGAGCTACGGTGATGTGTATTTTTGGAGCTAAGTAAATGTCCAATTAAACAAACAAGATCTCCCAGATGTGCATATACCAGCAGAGGTATACCTCCAGCTAGAGTACTAATGTTATGTTCTCTGTTGGCCAGTGTCTCAGAACTCTCAAAAACCTCATAGTCCTTAATGACGTGACTATACTGGGAAAGAAGTTAAGGAAATAGCTAGCAGGGATGGACTGATAGATTGAAAGTGAGCTTGGAATACGTTTATGGCCATTATCTATGTTCTCTTGCTTTTCAGAGTGCTGAGATCTGCTATTTTTCTTCACTAATACTGTGCAGTGTGAACACTTGCTGTTTCATCCCTACACAGGGACATGGTTTGAATAGGGTCTTGATGCAGGGTGATAAGAAGGAAGATCTGGACACAGAGTTTATTTTTGTCTTCACTGCAACTCATCTCCTATACTCAAAATATTATATTTGGAAGATGTCCCTTTTTGGCACCCTGCATTGTTTAAAAATTATACTTGATAGGCTGAGAAAAAGCAACAGATATGTGATAACTGTTTTTTCTAACATGGATTTCTAATCAAGAAGCTTCATCAGCACAGAATTGCAACAGTCCCTACCCACAGTGAAAGATGATGTTGTGCAGGTAACTGCTCTAGGGTGTAATAAATGTCTTCACAAGTTTTATCAAAGTGTTCAGGGATGGTGTTAGCTTCATGTGTGCCTCGGTATCGATCTCTTCGTCGTATTGTTTGCCTGCCAGCTTCCTCCCACGTGTCCATCACAGGTGCAGATTTCGGGCCTTACATGGTTGCCTGATATGGTTCACAAGATAATGAGGTGCTTGAGTGCAGGGAGGCTGTGGGTGGCCATTTTGCTGCTGCTGTCTGTTCACACGTGTTGTCCTTTGGCCCAATTCCCATATCCCTCGTAATGAGCCTGTCCTGCTCTTTGGGTTCTGCAGGGCTATGTGTCTGCTCTACCTGCCATTGGTTCAGTGGTACACGGGTGTTTGGATTTGCCTGGATTTGGGGGAATAGGAGGATAATACCTGCTTTCACTTCGCAGGATATGTTCTATTTTTTTCTTTTGCTATTGGCCTATTAGAAAATGATTTATATTCTGTCTCAGGAGTGACAGCACTCCTTAATCTGTCTCACCCCTCTGTAAGGAGTTGATCCCTGGTGCTGCAGTGGGCCGGTCAGGGGAGGTCAGGGCAGCAGCGTGCTCGCTGCAGTGAGGGCTGGGTGAGCCTGGTGGTCCAGTTGTGCAGAGCTGACCCAGGGAGGGGGATGAAATGTCACAGCCCGTCCTGCAGGCTGGTTTGTCACAGCACATTGGGACTCTGGTTTTGCTAAGGTGTTAGATATGAGATCAGTCTTGTTACAGAAGGATTGTGTGCCATTTACCTAAGAGTCATTCTCTAGTTAAGAAACTAGGGTGGGTTTGCAGGTATTGACTGTTTTTGTTAGCAGTACCTCTATTAAAAACTCATTTTTTGTCTGGGATAATGCAGTACCAGGGAACACAAACAGAGATGGGAAAACTGAGTGCACAGGAGGACCCGGTGCACCATGGTGCTTTGGGCACTCTGTGTAAGTGTGTGGCAATCAGGCATGTGGCCACAGCTCCTGAAAGGCGTATTTACGCTGTCAGTCTCCTTATTTTAATGTTTTGCTGGTAGTTGTCGATTTTAGGAATATATCCTAGCATAATGTATAACCAGAGGCCATGGTGCGGAAGTGTGTGTTTAAAAGAGTAAATATTTAATGTGGCACTGAAACAAACCATTTTGCCTTGTCATGCCATATTAGTTGATAGTAAACTGAGAGGTTTTCTGGGGGATAACTATCATATATGGTCAAACAGGTATGATCCACAGGAGTTTGTGCTGACTGAACACATTTGGCTATATTAGCCTGCTTCACCTGCACGCTCCTGGAAGGCCTCGCAGGCTCTAGGGTGTTATGTGCAGTAGTTTGGGCTATTTTCTCCACTTCTACGTGCTGTAGTTGCATCTACTTTCTTGTCCACGGTTGCAAAGCCTTACACATCAGTTTTAACATAAATTGTTACAGGTCTGATTTTTTGTGTCATGTCCTAACTGCTTTTCCTTGCTCCATTGGTCACCCTGGCTTGTTTCAGGCAGATGATGGCGTAGAGCTGAGCTGGTGCCTTGTGGGGAGGATCAGCTCTCCCATGTTTGCCAGGGCTCCCTCACCATGTGCTGCCCTTTTCCATTCCCATGAAGGTCCATCCCTCTGGTGGAGAAGTTCATAGTAAGATGACTGAGGGCACCATCAGTCGAGACTTGTCTCTTGATCTGTGGAGTGTTAATAAATCAAAGTAAGAGAGAAGACTTGGAAAAATCAGACATCTGAGAACAATGAGTAACTCAACACTTCCTTATCTGCCAAAGCAAGGCCGTGCACTCACAGGTGCTCCACTTTCCTGTGGAGCACGGTGGTTTTAGTTGTGTTTGATCTGTATAAATCTTTTTCTGCTTCTGAAATATCCATCAAAAAGATACTATGCAAAATGAAGCAAATGGACAATACTTTGGCCGTAGTGATTTTCAGATCACTAAAACTTATTGCTGCCTTTTTTTTTTTTTCTTTTTGAAAGCAAGTGCTTCACTCCTGTTTTATTCCTCAGCTAGCCTGTGCCTGTGCGGATGTCCCTGTCTAGAGGCATGGGGCCTTGGATGAAGTTCACTCTGTACTTCTGTGGTTCTGCTCTGCAGGTGATGCCGAGATTGGCAGCAACAGTGTCAACCCCATGAAGAGTGAGGACTTCACTATGAGAGGCTTATTAGAAGACCTCAATGAGGATGAAATGTGGGGTTCCTCTCACACACTGAAATCATGTGGAAAAGCTGTTTCCATAGAAACCGCTAGTTTAAGCGAGTATGCTAGATATGTGCTAAGAACTATTTGCCAGCAGGTAATTTGTAAAAACTACTCTTCTGTCTTCATTTAGAGAATCAATGGTATTTTATTTGAAAAGGATAACGTATTTTGGTATAAAATGAATGCTGAAATATTTAAATATTTGAGTTCTCTTTGGGTTTCCTGTTTTGGAGCAGAGACATTTAATAGACTGAGTAGTATGTTAGTGGGGGAAAAAATGGCTTAAGTTAGTTGTTGGCATCTCCCTATGCTCTACCAGATCTGAGGTATTTTTCCTACCTGACTCTCAAGCACTTTGAGAAGACAGTAGGACCACTCCATCAGCTGTCTGTTCAAAGTGCTTTTACAGTAGTCTTTGTTTTATTACAAAGTTGCTTTCAAACTATAGAAGTTCTTCAAAGCTTGGAAGAAATTCATTTTTGAAAACAGTTAACAGTCATACTTTCAGGTGGTACTGAATGACAGATGACATTTCTAATCTCAGATAAACCATATTTCCCTTTAAGTTTGGCATGTAGAAAAGCACTTTTCTGCTTAGCTTAACAAAAGTTAATATTTGAACATTGAAACTATCTTCTGAATCTGTTATCTGGTTACTTACAGGAATGGGTTGGAGAACACTGTTTAAAAGAACCTGAGAGGCTGTGCACAGACAAAGATCTTATTTTGGATCCTGTTCTTTCAAACAAACAAGCACAGAAACTTCTTCAACTTATCTGCTATCCTCATGGTATTAAAGAATGCACTGAGGGGGACAACCCTCAGAGGCAGCACATCAAACGCATACTTCAGGTAATGCAGTGGAGAAAAAGAAGGTGCAAAAACCACCTGTGAGGTACTAACTCGTAACTTGTCATTCAGCAGCAGCACAAAGTGATGTTGATTTGCAGTTCCTGGTGCAATCAAGCATTAGATTCTTCTTTAAACATTATATGTGCTCAGGATCTCTAGTCTTTGCTGTAAACATCTTGCAGAATTCTGGTACCTCTACCTCTGATTTCACAGTTCTGGAGGAAACAAGTGTGCTGCATGCTCATTGTTACTGTTTATCATTGTCAGCCATTAGGGAGCTGCTGAAAAGGGAGCTGCTTTTGGGGATGTTTAGGTGGAGATGCATACTGTCTCAGTAGGACTCTATGACAGCAGTGGCTTGAAAGACACTCCTGCTCTGTGGAAAAGGCTCAAATGCAATCCACATGGTCCTTAATTGATCACTTCTTCAAATTCAACTATAGGACTATTTCATTCCTCAAACTTACAAAATGGATTTTCTGTGAAATCTCAACTGTGTCAAGTCAGCAATAGCCAGACCAGGACAAAAATTGGTTGGTGTTCTGCAAAACAGTCACTTTAGCTGCTGGGTTTACTTTAATCATGTCTAGATGGCCTTGTACTAAATACAAACGTGTCTATTTGGATGGCAATGCCATGGTTAAATATAATTGTTAAAGAACAAACTAAGTGCATTTTCTGTATTTGTATTTAACTAAACTCGTGTTTTGCAGAGAGCAGGATTTTTATTCAGAAAAGTTGCACAGTTACTGAGTAATGTTGGACCATTAACGTAGTTTCTTGAACAGGTCTGATGTTCTGGAATGTCATTAGATTGTTAAAAAGAGTATTGATTGTGATTATCTGCTTATAAGAAGGCTTTTGCATATAATACATTCAATTATGAGATATTTTTTTCCCCTTAGACCTTTGAAGTGTTGACACCTGTATTTGTAATGTTAATTCTTTCACAGAATTTAGACCAATGGACCCTCCGTCAGTCTTGGCTGGAGCTGCAACTAATGATCAAGCAGTGCATGAAGGAGTCTGTGAGTATTTGTTTTCAAACTTACTTTTTTGCATTAAATATTTAGATAAGAATGTTAAATTTTAACGTAGTCCATGAGCAAACATACCATGAATGTGCTAGTTTGCTTATGTTTTACTGTAGGGTTCTGGGTCTGTGGCTGAAATGAACAGCTTGTTGGATAATATTGCAAAGGCGACAATAGAGGTGTTTCAGCAATCCGCTGATCTAAACAATAACTCTTCTAACTCTGGTATAGGCCTCTTCAATCCAAACTCTGTTGGAAATGCTGACACAAGTAATACAAGACAGAATGGTAAAAAGACATTCCTAAGGTATTTTCTGTAGCACCTTTTTAATTATTTTAGCCAACGTGATGCTTAATTGTGCATAGATTGCCTAGACTTTTTGCACTTGAAGCAGGAATGTACAGAAACGAGTTACCTGAAGGTTACTTCTATTTACTTTTGTTTAACAATAAATATAGTTGCTATTCTTGAATTTTTGGAAACCAGAAATTATGATTGTTCAGTCCACACTAGTTACTCCAGACGTGTTGTGCCAACTGCTTTATTAAAGCAGTTCAGTTTTTTAACAGCTAGTACTGGTTGCAAAACTACATGGATATTTTGGCTGAAATACGTTTGCTCTGTTTCTAGTTCTTCTGAGCGGCGAGGAGTGTGGCTGGTGGCTCCCTTGATTGCAAAACTGCCTACCTCAGTTCAAGGTAGGGTCTTGAAAGCTGCGGGAGAGGAGCTGGAGAAAGGACAACATTTGGGGTCATCTTCTAAGAAGGAAAGAGATAGACAGAAGCAAAAGAGGTATGACCTTGGGAGATCTCTGTAAACAGAGCTGGAAGGTATTTTTGAAGGAGGGGTATATTGGGCACTGGGTTTTTGCTTCACAAGACCTCACTGGCTCACTTCTTTGGAGCAGTAAGTTATCAAACCGAGACAGGTTTCAGGTTTCATTTAGTCTGAAAAATGCCATTGGTTTCAGAAGACAAAATGTGAAAGCTTTGTAACTTGTCTTCCAGTGGCTATTCTGCAGCTTGCTGTGGGGTAATGTTGGAAATTAAAAAGTACAGTCAGAGGGCTTGTTGTGCCTTCCCTTCTATGGCGGTAGGCCACTTCCTTGCCAGTAAGATATCATAACTGTCCTAAGATGTCACTTAATTCCTGTGGGGAGTAGTAGAGCTTGAAGTTCATCTCTAACTTTCCAAACCAATGAGAATTTTAATGATTTAATAGTTACTGATTTTTCCTTTAGTAAAATATTCTTGTACAGTGTTTATTATTTGTTTTTACTTTGTTCTAGTTATGATGTAAATTACGTTAAACACTCTACACAACAAAGCCTCTTAGCTTCAAATACTGACCATCTTTCTTCTTGGAAAGCTCTTCCAAAGTACACTGGTTAGAGAAAGCAAATCAGTTCCTAAAGGCTCATGGTTTTTGACTGTTACATATGATACCACTACAAGTTTATTGTTCTTGTGTTATTAGTGAGCATTGTTATTCATCCTCGATGTTTTTCATGCTGTATATTTTCCCTGAACAAGGGACCAATAATTGGGCATTACGACTTTATAGTACTCCTGTAAATCTGTGTTGTGTGTATTGATTTTTGACTTATGGTTGTCATTTAATTCTGCAGAACCTTTTAAATCTGCTATTTTTCAGCCTCTTCCAACTAGGTTATTTTACCCGTAGGGTTAAAAGATTTATTATTATTTTTTCTTTCCCTGATAATTGCCATATGCCTGTTACTCTATGTCATGTTGGACCCTCCTAGTTCATTTGTGCCCTTTCTTTAAGAAGCTTCTCACGTAACAAATATATCAGTCTAGAGAGGTTTGCCATGTTCAGTTTTTGAATTAAATCCTTCCTTGTCCTTCTACTTCATTTGTAGTACCTGCCTGTTCTACTGATAGACAAAAATGACATCTTGCTTTACTGATCTCTTTGCTAGGTATTTCTGGGTATTTCAGCACTCTTCTGTTATTCACTGGCTCTCTTGCAATTTGCCAGTTTTTTTGCATCAGTAAAAGGGAGTATGGAACCTCTCTCTGCCTTCTTTTTGTATGGGAGAGATCATGTCTAGAAAACATAAAACAGGAATCCTTTCAAAATACGAATAAAATGCTGTAGAAACTGTTGAGCCCTTCCTCCATGACAGGTCCCATGCACAGAAGTGAAAGCATTTACAACGTTGTTACAGTTCCAACAATAAATGACTTCACCAGGGGCTTTTTGAAACCTTTCAATCTCAATCAAAAACAAACTTTACTACTCTGTTAGTGACAAAATCTTACACGGCGTATCTGTTGTATCTTTTTTCAAACTCCACTTTGTGTAGCAAGGATAACAATTGTGATAGTAGTTGTCTTGCAAGTTGTAAATTTTTCTTATGGAAATGAATGAGTAAATGAACACGTGTTCCTACCATGGTGTTCCTAAAATATGAAAACAAAACAAACAAACAAACAAAAACAAACAAAAAAAAACTGTTTAACATGACTTCCATAAATGCAGACTTTCTAATTTGCTTGTTTTATGGAACCTAGAGATTTTGCCATTCCTTTATACTGGTTGTCACATAAATCTCTGAAGTCAAGTTAAATGCCAAATGAAAATAACTGCTGAAATGAAAACTTACAATAAATGTATGTGTGTATGCATGGATACGTCTCTATTGTGTTCAAGGATGCATGTAATTTTCTAGGAGCTTACATGCCTAAAACTGTAAAAATCATTGCATGAACTGTTACTCAAATACCTTTGCTGACATTTTTGACTTCTCTTCTACTTTACGTGTCGTAGTTCCAGATTTGTCTCTGTTTCTTTCAGTTTGTCTAAATTTTATGTTCATAATGGATACCCATTACTATATATATGTATGTATGTATTCTGAAAGCCCTTACAAAGTTGCCTAAAAACATCTAAAGCTGCACCTCAATTTACATACACTAAACCCATGTTAAAATTTAAGTGGAATTTAGGTGGCTTACATCCTAATCAGTGCTTGTAGGGGAACTTTGGGATTCACTTCAGACCACTAACATGGATTAGAAACTTTAGCTGCTCCTTAGCTGTAGTCTCCACTACAATTATATCCCTGTTTAATGAAAGTAGTCTTCAAATACCGTGTTCTGTTCCTGAGTCAGGCCTTCAAGTGTCCATGTAATTCTTGGTCATTCGATGCCTTGAGCTAGGTGGGTTCTCAGTAGTGACATGCATAATGTGTGCATTTATACTGGCTGGTGCTCTTCCTATTTATGTGCATGTTCTTTTAATTTGTCATGTGAGGCTTTAATTTACTAAAACAGAAACAGACATAGATGCAGGCAATGCCACTTCCAGAGGGAAAAAACAGACAAAACAAGGAAGGTGGTGAAGATTGGGGGGGTATTAAAATAATGTTACTAACTGACTTCTGTGTTTGCTTCTCTTAAAGCATGTCTCTTTTGAGTCAGCAACCTTTCCTTTCTTTGGTACTTACTTGCCTTAAGGGACAGGATGAGCAACGGGAAGGGCTTCTAACATCACTGCAGAATCAAGTTAATCAGGTAAAACAAGCACATAACCATAAGCACCCTTCACTGGATGTTTGTGTCATCAGTTTTATGTTTATAGGACAGTTTCAGACCAGAAAAATTATAGTGCATGGCCTACCAAAAGGAACAGTCCAAGGAAGAAAGAATGGGGAAGTGTTTTATCAATTTATGAGAGTAATTTTTTATTTTTTTTAAAATTGTTACAGTAAAATATATTGAACTTGAATCTGGTTTCAGTTCTTTCCAGGAAACACAGTAAAAGATGCTTGTCATGAGAGGAAGAGTCTTCTCAGTCTCTAGCTTGGTCATAAAAATGTTTTTATAAGTTTGAAACTTTACATCTTTGGGAAAACCTTTCATCTTCTCCAGTTAGTACAGTTAAGTTGTGAGGTTTTTTGTTTGTTTATTTGTTTTGCTCTTGTTTGTTTGTTTTAATATTGCTAGTCCCAAACTGGCCTATTGCCCACAGAAACTATCCCTACAACTTTTCCTTCACTTATGCTTATTCACAACCTCTGACTCTGCTGTAGCCTCCTTGTTCCCATCTGGTTGATGCTGTAGCCTACATGAATATTACTAGCTCCTAGAGACTGTCCTCTAAATGAACATATGCAGTGCCCGGTGTAGTGGGAATACGTTTCCTTTTTCTGTCTCTAGTTTCTCTAACTTACTGTGGCAGTGAAAATTGATACTTGTAGGGCTGTTATTTGCTCATACTGCCTCTCACTGCAGGTCCGGGCTCAGACTTTGGTCCACATCCTAGTTAAATTCATTCCTTTGATCTTTTTTTCCCTGGTATTACTGCCACTTGGATTCTTCTTCAGAGGTATGGTTTCTCCTCTGAAATGCAGCTGGTCCAGGTTCCCTAAGGTTTTGGTCATTTCTCATCCAGAGCACCCAACACGGTTCTGTTGGGAAGCTGCATCCAGTACAAGAGATCCGTTTATATGGTGAGCAGTTAAATAGGATGTTTGAAACTGTATTTTTCATAAATACATAATGAAGATCCTTATTTTCTTTTTGCTACAACAGGGAGATCTAGTCCCATAATTGATAGCAGAGTATCAACCCTTTATAAAATCAATTTTTACCCTCCTTTATTTTATTTAATCTGCTCTGAGCTTTGAACAGGCATGATGATAAAAAGGTTAATAATCTTTTATGGCTCCTTAGAGGTAATGGTCACAAATACTTTAACTTGAAGGGGAGAAAATTCCTCTACAGGGAGAAAACAACCTTACTCAAATGGTTTCTTTTAGATCCTTAGTAACTGGAGGGAAGAACGGTACCAGGATGATGTTAAAGCTAGACAAATGATGCATGAAGCCTTACAACTTCGTCTTAATTTGGTAAGAAAAACTTACGTGCTTCTGTTGGTATAAAGAGATGTAGCAGCTACTTGAAGTGCATGGTAAGGTGCAAGAACTACTGTGTCTGGGCAGCGCAGGGGCCAGGGCTCCCAGAGGAAATCCCAGCCCTGGGCACCGGGCACCTCCACCAGGATGGGGACAAGCCGAGGCCATACCGGGGTGTCAGCCGGTTGGTGGGGGTGTCAGGACCAGGCCCGGTGAGGAGAGGCATGGTCAGACACAACCCTGAGCTGGGATTTCTAGGCAGGGCTATGGGGACGAGCTGAGGCTCCTGACAAGCTCCTGGGCTAGGGACAGGCTTGGGCATGGGGGTTGCCCCAGGTGGGGCTGGCCAGGGGCAGCAAAGGCCATTAGTGCTCCCCCTGCCTCAGCGTGGCATCACAGGGGGTTCTCTGCTTTTCCCATCTCTCTTGTTTCAGCTGATGCTTCCTGGCCATAGTGTTTGGGCATTGTTCGTGTAAAATGAGTAGGAAGGACAGCCTATGCCTGATTCACGCCTTGTTTTTGTGCTGCTTTCATCCTTTCAGTGGCACTGGAATATCAGAAATTGTATCACCTTTTTGTAGACACTGAAGGTCATTGTCTACTGATGGGCTGGTTTATCCTCTTGTGACAAGCAAGGGTTTTATAGAATTAGGCAACATAGTTGAGATTTTTGGAGGTCTCGGGAAATGTAATATTTGGCTGTTTAATTTACATGTGCAATTTCAGTTGCCACTACTTGGATATTAATCAATTTAGAAAGTTTCCATCGAGTCCTTCAATGTCTCACATCTCCTGAAACTTCTGTACTAGATGTCAGGGTCGCTGCAGCTCGTTTAGCACAGTGACGTAGGTGTATAGAGACTACGTGTAAGGCCAAGTGAGGGAGCTCCAAGGTAGGAGTAATACTGCAGCATTGTTCTTCTCCCACCTCTTTGGAAG
The DNA here is from genome assembly GCF_964211835.1 of Anser anser. Classification (NCBI taxonomy): domain Eukaryota; kingdom Metazoa; phylum Chordata; class Aves; order Anseriformes; family Anatidae; genus Anser; species Anser anser. The sequence continues at coordinate 28,458,021 of NC_139729.1, read as the reverse complement.
CTGCTCAGGTACAACCAGAGGGGGAAACCGTATGCCGCCACTGGTTCAGGGTAGGGGGACTTGAGCCAACACTTGATATGGGTAATAAGTGGTTTATTACTAAAGCAGTAAGATTTTATCCCTTTGTAAACAATAAACTACATATGTAGTCCAAGGAATAATCTTAGACATAAACTCAGCAAGGTGTAGGAGCTAAAAGCAGGTACTGGGATTTGAAACAGTCTCTGTGTTTCCTGAGCAAGGTACAATGTCGAAATAAGCTTTAAACATTGGGAAGAATTGTGAAGTGAAACAACTACAGGCATAAAAAGTGAAGGATTTAGTGGGATTATAAACATGAAAAAAAATATTTTTGGAAAGTTTTAAAATGGGAAACAGGCAAGATGATTCAAAGCAGATACTGGGTGCAGGGAAAATACACAAACCAGCAAAGCTGACAGTAGCATCGTGGTAGAGCAGGAGGACCCTGGGCTGCAGTGCACCAGTGAGGAAAGATCAGTGTTGGTTTGCTGTTAGCTCCCTTAGGCATCCTGTTGTGTAATAGGGAGATATTTTCTCCTCTCTGAAGGCTTGAGCTGTGCTTGCATTAGCTAGAAGTGTTCTATCTTTGAAATGTGGGGTTTGGGCTCTATTCTGACTGGTTTGGAAATCAGGCTCATAACCTGAGCAGGTATCTTGTGTTGATGCAGGTTAATCCTTTGCAGGAACAGTTCTGATGAAATGGCTCCTTCTCAAAGAAAAGGCATATTTTACAGTATCATAAAATACTGGTAGGAATTGTGAACAATTGTTCGTGGGGTCAAATGCGTCATGTGGCAGTTTTTATTTTCAGTCAATGCTATCTTGTTCTTTAGGTCCTTTTCTCTATGCAGTGGATTTTATTGTCTAATTTTTGTATGTGGGGGGAAGGCAATAACTAAAAGGTTTTACTTCAGTACCTTTTCAGTTCTGAGAATCTTTTCATTCACTTCAAAATTTGTTGCGTCAAACATGAAAGTGAAGATAGGAAACTGAAGGAGCAGTGCAATACTATTTTGCTTTTCTGTAGTTCCTTCATAGGAGAAGCTTTTTGGAGAAGCTTTTTTTCTGAAAGCATGGGGTGGGGAGAAAAAGGTATTTTAGCTCAGTACATCAGAGTGGCAGTCAGCACACAAGAACACATGGGACTGGATGGCAGTTTTATTCATAAGGAACACGTGATGAGGAAGCATGCGTCTGTGAGATACATGCAGAGCTTTGCTATCTGCTGTGTTATTTTGCAGGTAGGTGGCATGTTTGATACTGTGCAGAGGAGTACCCAGTGGACCACAGACTGGGCACTTCTGCTCCTTCAGATAATCACTTCAGGAACTGTTGATATGCAGACCAACAAGTATGTCTGCGCTGTTTAAACAAGCTAATCAATGTCCTTCGTGCTTTTAAGTCTAGATTGCATGGATGTTACTGTTATATTTTTCTTATTATTACCGTGTTAGTGCTTGAGTGCAACTTACATGCTCGGTGCTGGTCTCAGCTGGGGAACATCTCTATTTTGGAAAGCACTGGAAACACTATTTACACTGCTCCTTAACAAGCATGTTTTCCTAGCAGTTTCCCAAATTGGAGCTGTAGTTCCTAATGACTATTAGCAGTTTGTGCTGTCTGTAGCTCTGAGCTGTGGTGTGTAAGATTTGTGTCTGTATCTTGACAGTTCACCTGCATGTATACACTGGGGCCCGTGCATGCGAGCTGAGTTGTGTGTGCATGCAGAAAGCACTGAAAAATTCAGCTTGTCTAAAGAGCTGTGTTTGTGCCTTTTGCTGTGAATATCTGTCCCTGGATCTCTAAGCAATCAGTAATTCCTTGGGTAACACTTGTAATTTTACTCTCAGTGAATTGTTCACAACTGTGCTTGACATGCTGGGCGTTCTCATCAACGGGACACTTGCCTCCGACTTGTCAAATGCTTCTCAAGGAGGGCCTGAGGAAAACAAAAGGGCTTATATGAATTTAGTGAAAAAGTTAAAAGTAAGTGTTACATCTCATCATTTTCAGCATTTCTTTTGAATCACATTCTCAACTTTTCATCCTGTCATTTCTAGTGTCTGGGAAGGCCTCGGAAAAAGAGGAGAGAATGAAGCAGCGCTAGTGGTAATAAGGAACAAAAGAAGGAAATTAAATAAAACAGGAATGTGAGGGTGGGGAGACAGTCTACTAAGATTTTCTTCTCATTACATTACATTTAGGGACCGTGAAAGGGACTTAATTACTTTTATTGATGTTTGAGACACTGAATTTGTATTTAAATTGTATTATATAGTTTCTATGTTCTACTCAAACAAGAGATGAAATAACAACTTACATTCTTAAAAAACAAAACAAAACACAACAAGACCAGAAACTAACAACAAAACCACCCCCCCCCCAAAAAAAAAACAAAACAACAAAAAAAAACAGCTCTGCAAAACCATTTGTTTAAATTTAGTATAAGTACAGGGAAATGATTCATTCAGAAACTGGACATTTTCTAATAGTGAAAGCAGTGCAATGTTTCTCTTCCTTTTTTTCCCCCCTTTCTGTTTGATTGATTGTTTTATTTATTCTTTAGAAAGAGCTGGGAGACAAGCGGTCAGAAAGCATTGACAAGGTTCGCCAGCTGCTCCCTTTGCCAAAGCAGACATGTGATATTATTACTTGTGAGCCAATGGGATCCTTGATTGACACCAAGGGCAACAAAATTGCAGGATTTGACTCCATTGATAAGAAACAGGCAAGAGTAAATGTTTACTTTCATCTATTTTTTTCATGATTTTTTGGTGCATGGGAAATTCAAGCAAACAGGTACAGCTTGTAGAGTGCATGCATTTATACACAGTATCAAAACCAGTATCGTATTTCTGCTGTAGTGCAGCTTTCTAATGCAGTCATTACAAAAGCTTCAGCCCCAGCAATGCAATCTGTGTTAAACAAGTAGGCTTTCTATGAGCAATGATGAGAAAATTGAGTGATTCTGGGCTTGTAAGAGCAGCACTGTTACAAACAGTTGCAAACGACTGACTGCTTTTTTGTTACCAGATATAATTCTGTTTGAAATACACATGCACAGTTTTTCTTGCATGATCCATGTGAAAGTTCTTTGACAGTGTGTGAAACCAGGACTGGATTTATAGAGGGGCACTCAGCGAGCTGTACGAGTCCAAGCAACCTGGTGTGACTTGTATGATACAGCAGCACCACCAGCCCTGCATTTGTACTGACAATGGATCTGTCCTTCTCTTCCTGAATATTCACCAGTGCTTGCAAATAGCCTCAGAGCTTTTGATGTATATGCTTTTTCAATGGAAACAATTTTATGCCACCCATACAAGTTTGGATAACCCAAAGTTTGGATAACCTTTCATTTTCTGATTTGTTTAAAGTTTGTCCATCAACATCTATACAAACTAGAAGTGAATGATGTTTGCTGCATGTCCTTCCTCATTAATTCCACAGGGTACATGGCCTATTTGTAGCTGCTAATGTAATGAGTGTTGGCATAAGCTTGCTTGATTTTGCAATCTGGGGTCTTGACTGATATCAGCCAAAAAGGAAGATTATGTTTGACTTGGAGCTGAACAGCAGCAGCTCTTACAAAAGTGTTTGTTTTTCAGGCAGAATCCTACATTTGAGAGCTCATTTGACCTGGAAACCTTTTGACCTGTTACGTGCTGAGAGGAAGCAGGGGGTGATCCTGCTTACAAAAGACAGGAAAGAAGGGGAAAATAAGTGTGTTAGCTGGTTTGGAATTTTTGGCGATATAAAAGGATATGTATTTTTTAAGGTGAATTTATTTAAGAGAGAAGGATGGAGCTTTTTATTCTTATCCCCCCTTACTTAAATATGTAAACTTCTAGCAAGCCTATCTTCAGATTAACAATTCTTTATAGATTATTTGACTTTTCCTCTGAAATGCGATAGATGGAACTTGAAACATTTAGCATGTCTACAAGCAAATAGTACTATAGAAATGTAACTGCTTTTATCTAGTGGTAGCCTTGATGGAGGTTAAAATCCCACCATTATGCAATTGATATATTTTGTGGAGGAGAAAAACTGTTACTGGATTTTCTGACTCAAATCATACAAAAGCAAGTAGTTTGCTCTAGTGTTCAACTTTCCTAAAATGCTAACTTCACTTTTATTTTGAAACAGGGTCTTCAGGTTTCAACAAAACAAAAAGTGTCCCCTTGGGACTTATTTGAAGGCCATAAAAATCCTGCCCCTCTCTCCTGGGCATGGTTTGGTACCGTTCGTGTTGATAGGAAAGTGATCAAATATGAAGAGCAGCAGCACCTCCTCTTGTATCACACACACCCCAAACCCAAGCCACGGAGCTACTACCTCGAGCCCTTGCCCCTTCCTCCAGAGGAGGAGGAGGAAGAGCCTACCACACCTGTCTCTCAGGAACCAGAAAGAAAGTCAGGAGAGCTCTCAGACCAGGGAAAACATGCCATGGATGATGAGAAGAAGACAAAAGGCAGGAAGAGAAAGTCAAAGTCAAGCTCAAGGACTGATGTAAGTGGTTGATGCCCTGTGCAAAGCTTGAAATAGCTTGCTGGAGCATCTGACGTTGCATAGTGCTCTCTTAGCTACCTTCAGAAATTGTCCCCCACCTGGAGACCTAGGCTGTAATAAAGGGAATGAATAGAGATGGTCAGCAGGAGGGTGGATTGCTATCAAAGAGAGCTTCCAGGAGAATCAGCGTAGAGAAGTGTACAGTGCTTAGGACTTTACGTGCGATACAAAATATGCTAGACTGGAACTTAACTCACTAATATTATTCAGGTTCCATATGTGCTTTCTCTTGTTTGGTGTAAAATTACAGCACTTAGATTCTCTGTCAATTTCTAAAATACTTCCTGCTCAAATTATGTCCAGAGCAAGCATGCTGGTTCAAACTCAGGTCCCATTCAAATAGATACCAATTTGAAAAAAGCTCTTCCACGCAGATAAACTGTTTTACTGTGCAGTTTGTTCTGGCTTTTGAGCTGCTTGCCCTGTTGGCTTTAATGTCATTTTGAGGTGTGAGTTCCTCAGCTGAAGAATCCTGTAGAGCCAGGGGTTTGAAAAACATACCCGGCACCACCTGAATAATAATGTACATTTACAATAGCAGCATTTTGCACGATTGCAGCCTTTCCATAGTGCCGCCGATGTAGTTGTATGTCTTGTAGATGTGATAAGTATTCTGACAGCATCCGCTGGTTTGTCATTGTATTGTGTATGAAACAGGTATAATGTTGACACAGTTTTCTGGCCTTTTTGATATTTCTGTTAAGTTCATCCCGTTATTGATAAACTGATCCAGTAAGCTGTGCTTGTGCTTTGCCTAATTATAGCCTGCAGAAAATACTTGCTAATAAGGTAAAAATGGATGGTGTCTCTGTGAAGTTGTTAGTGTTAATTACCTGTGGGCAGCCTGAGACTTAATCTGTTTTTTACATCATTGCAAACGACAATGGGAACCGTCTCTATCCTTTAATAATTTAGTAGGAAAATTGGCATTATTTATGAGTTAGTAAGGTATGAATGTCAGTAACATTCACTTTTACTGTGCTTTTTAAGGAATATCCACAGAACAACTTATACAGAGTGCCTCCCAATTATTCGCCTATTTCCTCTCAAATGATGCACCATCCTCAGTCTGCCTTGTGGGGTTACAACATCATGGGACAGCCGCAGCAGCCTGGTTTCTTTGTGCAGAACCAGCCCCTCCCACCAGGTATGTGTAAGCTTTGAGGTCGCTCACTGGGCCTTTTTAATTTGATCTATGATAGAATTTGACTTACTACGACCAGATTTTGTTCCAAACTTTCTCTGAAGCAGGTTGTGATGGCTGATGCCATTGGTTTTATTCCTTTAGTTAGACATTTTTAGAAGAGCCTTCCATTAGCAGTTGTAGGTCTGTCTCTTAAGCTGTTAAACTCTCGTGATAGATAATCAAAAATGACCTGCTGATGGATTTTTTTTTTTTAAATTTTTTTTTGGGGGGGATTTTGTGGTGGATTTTTTGTGATGCTGATAGATTTTTCTTATAAGAAAGCTGGTAGAAGTTCAGTGAGGAGCTAAATGAGAGGGATGATTAACAGGAACAAATGACCTTGGGGTTATTTCTTCTGGAGTTATTTCTTCTTTGATTCACATCAAGAACCATGGTGGGTAATTTAACATCTGCTAGATGGAATAAATAAATCTGTGGGCTAGCTTTTTTCAGCATTGGAGATATGTGTTCAATTTTTGTATGCTTGTTTTGTTTCTTACTGTTAATGTGTATAAAATTTAAGATACATATTTTAGATGTTCTTGTGGGCAGCAGGTGATTTTGAAATAGATGTTCTGTCCTTCTCAGGTATTATGCACAGAAGCTTGGAAGTTTGTTTCCAATTATAAATGTTAAATATTTTTTCTGAAGCTCCAAATATAACTCGATCTGCATTTAAGATGCATAAAAATCTTCAGAAAATACCAGAAAGTGTCAACAAAATTAAGAAAATTACGATTTTCAAAAAACGTGTATAAGATGTACCTTCCTAAATCTGTTGACCTATACGTATGTGTTATTTCTCAAGTAGTGCCGATGCATAAGTTATTGCCATCTCATGATAAAATGATTTGACATAATGAGCTGTTTGTATCATGCTTTTGATGTGACATGCAAATTTTGTTTTTCAGTAGTAGTCAAACATCTTAGCTGATGTAGAACATGTAAGAGCCCATAGCCTTTTTACTTTTCATTCTCATTTACAAGTGGTAGTCTTCAAAGATATTTTGCCCTTTCAATTTTTCAGGCCAGTAATCTGGTTTAATCCGGTTCCCTGTCTGCCTTTACAGAGATGAGTTTATCATCATTATTGGAGTTCTAATCAAACAGGAGGTGATGAATTAGCAGTGATCTGTACTAACAACTTTCCTGCAGATGGCAGAGAAAACATTTGTGTTTTTGGTGGGTTTTAGGTGGTTCCAGACTGGATCCAACAAGCTCATTTGTTCCAACTAATACGAAACAAGCCCTGTCGAACATGCTGCAGCGACGCTCTGGCACCATGATGCAGCCCCCCTCTATCCATGCAATCACACCTCAGCAGCAGTTGCTCCAGATGAAACTCCTGCAGCAAGAGCAGCAGCAGCAGCAGCAGCGGCTCCTCAGGCAGCAAGCACAGGCACGATCTCTCCAACAGGTTTGTCCAAACTCCGAAGGCTGAAGAGCAACACACTGTTTTTGCCTTGTGTTGGGGCTGCTTGCCCTGCACAGGCACGTGGAGTGGAGAGCCAGCTGACGTTTACACTCACAGTAACACCCTAAATATTGCTTAAGCAGGACCATCTGCTTTTAAACTTCATTTGCCCTTTGGTCTTTTAGCCCTTTCTATTTTTAGTGTGTTTCATAAAATCAGGTTTTGCTTCTGCTACTTGATGTTACTCTAGTTCCCTGTTGTTCCACCAGTGACTTTCATGACGGAGTTAGCATGGTGCTATGTACCTCCAAACAAACCTCCTAAAAATTCCAGGAAGTCCAACAGAAGCCGTTTCCATGCACATGTGCACATGGATGTGCATGTTCTGTAGAAGCAGCTGGTATTCTCCTAACATTTTTACAGAGTACTGCTGCTGTGTGCCAAACCACACATGCCTGTTATGCAACTCCCTTCTGAGCCTAAGATAATTTTCAGAATATGGTTACGGCCAGGCTGATTTTGAATTGATGGCATAAGAACCAAGGAAAATATTTTTTTTTCTTTTGGATCCCAGATAAACAACATGTGTGTACAGTATTTGGCGGTACAACCAGTAACTGCTCACTTTTACTTTTAAAGACTTGCTGTACCCATTTCTACCCTCACTGCAGTCATCTGTATTGTATTGCCTTATGCTGAGTTCTTGCCTTCAAACTTTATGATGTGCCCTGGTTGCTTAAAATAATCAAAATTTTCAGCAAGTATTCTCATAATTTCTCACACGCTGTGTCTGTTTCTTTAGAGCTCCCTCATTGTCCTTATCATCCCTCCTTCAATCTCCCTGTTATGATGCACATAAAGCCCTCTGCAGTGCTTAAATTGCTGACGGGCTAGAATAGTTTTATATGGGCTGTTCATAATGATGAAACCAGGGTTTTCCTGTATGTGTCATATAGTACCTTTCTTTAAAAGAAAAATCAAAATTAAAAAAAAAAAAAAGCCTCCAGAAGTTCTTACTACATGTTTTGTAAGGTCAGTGGTACAGTGGATATTTGATCACTCACTGGTGTCCAATAGGCACTACCAGGTACTAAGGACTAGGTGCCCTAAATGTTAGGGTACTGGCCTCTACAGTGAGCCATTGCTTCCTGTTCAATAGGAACCTTGAATTACCTCTTACGTTAGACAGTACCTCAATATTTGAGTGTTAGGTCAAACTGGTTTTCAATTATTATGATAGAATGCAGGTTTCAATAAGAGCCTTTAGTAAACAAATGATGTTCACTACTTATGGCTAGCTGGATTAAAAAGTAATGATTGAAGATCTAGAACAACATATTATTCTCGCATTTAAGAAATATGTTGTTTAACATTGTCATCTTTAGAGGACAGAGGATGTTGGATTTGCCTTTTGGTTTCAAACAAGACCAACATCTGAAATGTTAAGAACAGTGGTTAGGTTTTTCTCTGAAGTACTGCCTAGACAGTTTGTCAGTAATGAGAAACAGCCTATCAGGAAGATGTGACTCCAGGCCTAAATAAGTTTAATAAGGTGTCCGTCATGAACTTTTTCATAAAATACGGTTCATACTGTTATGAGGGCATGCCCAGTCTAACAGTTGCACTAAAGTTCAGCTGGGTAGGTTCAAATGCATATCTCAGCGAACGTATGTCATGTTGGGTGTTCTTCAATCCACTCAGCAGGTCTGTATCAGCTCTATTGTTGTGTCAGCAGTAAGTCAGTGCAAATTAAGCTGAGATAAACCAAGTTAAACCAGTCTTTTGTCTCCAAACTACCTCTACACAGTGGCATCCTTTTTAGCATCCTGGGGAGTACCACAGACAGGCACGTTTTCCTGTGTACTTCTAGCTTTTTGCCTTATTGGTTGTTTGGGGAGATTCATTCAGGACGTTATTTGAAAACTTTCACTGTGATAAAATGAACGAGCAATTCACCAGGCCGTTCAGTTTGCTTTCCTTGTTTGAGCGTACGCTGGCAATACTGATACCAGAGAAGCCCCTCCAAGGTACTAGAGGCACTGGGAATGCTCTCAGACTGCAGGCTGCCCCAGCAGGACACCCGCCTGCACGCATGGCTGGTGCCTTAGTTCAGCCAAGTGGCCTTTGGGAATTTGCGGTAGTTCTTTCTCTAGTCCTGAATTTAGAGCAGGAAATGCCGTACAAGTAGAAGCCTGAAGGTAGTATTTGGAAATACAGGAAGAAGATGACTTGTAAGTATTATTACTATGCAGTGTAGGTTGTTAGGTTGAGCTTAAGCAGGGAAGATTTCCTCTTTGGTTTTTATATCTCAGCAGCTGGAGAATGAAGTTACCTGTGCAGCTTGAAATTATTAGGACTGGTGTTTCATGAAACCTCCAGAGAGAACAGTTCTGTGAAACCAGTCCACAAAGACTCTGGCCTTCAGTGCTGTATCATTCATGCTGTGCTCTTGAAAATTAATAACTATGGTTTGTCCAAAATGTTCAATACTATATATAGAATAAATAGGCTCCGGTGGGTGGCAGTTTCCTTTCCATGTTTTGAGTTTCTGTTCATAAATTTTATTAAAGTATGGAGATTCATTAGCGTCATGAAACACTTGAAAGGGTTCTGTCAGTGTTTCAGAACACCGGCATTCTTTCAATACATTCAGGTGAGCACTGTAAAGGTGCTGTACTACTGTACTAACAAGCTGAGCCTAATCATACATATTCTCTGTATTGTTTGCTATTTTCTCGCCTGTCCTTTTCCTTTAGGATGTCTGTAGCTCTGCTGTATCCCTTCAGGATGGCTTTGACAACGTAATGGTAACCAATCTGAGATCACGAACTTTTCTTCTCTTTATTTTCTCTTTTGCACAAACATGCATTTCTTTCAACACATAGGCTGCACACTTTGCTTTTGATGAGAATGATACGCTTTGGGTACTCCTTGTGGCTAGGTAGTGCAGTGGCTGCATGCGGGAAGGCTGTGAATATACTTGCACACAGAATATTTTGTTCTTACGAATATTCCCGATGACTGCATCATTGATTTATTTTTTTTTCTCTTCAGAAAATGTTGTGTTTCTCTCTGTGAAAGATTAGAGTAGCTGCAAGATAGCCTGATGCCATGTCCATCCAAGCATGACCTGCCCCTTCCCATTTTGCCCCCGTCTCCTTGCTGGTGCCTGTGTCTGCTCCACTCTGCCACCTTCCACCGTGGTGGCGTTCGCCGCGCTGTGCAGTGTGGTAGCGGTGGCTGCTGAGGCAGCGCCGCCCTACGGGCTGGCTAAGAGGCAAAGGATGGACCACGCAGGTTTTACAGCCAGCACGCAGAGCCACGTGAACTGCAGTTTCCAAAATACTTCGTCTCGTAGGCACAGCAGTATAGTGCCTGGTGGTGCGTTCCTGAGCTGCAGGACATGCAGTTAGAATAACCGTGTTTTGTTTCTTCCAAAATAAGAAACAGTTAATAGCTAGATAATAAATTTTCATAGAATTCAGTCATTTGTGGAGAGAAGAGATGACATCTGTCTTTGTGGCCTGAAGTTTCATCCCTAATATCCATGTTTGAAAGTTTGCCTGATATGGTCAGTTAGAAAAGCTGCTTCAGAATTAGTTTGCAGGACTTTCTTCCTATCCTAGGGAAACTGCAATGCTGTCAAAAACACTAATTGGAAAAACAAAATTTATTTTTAAAAAGGCTTTTCTGCTTACCCTGTTTGCCAGTATTTTATAGATGTGCAGTATTTACAGTTACTACTGGCAGCATGGCAGAACGGGGTGTAGGTCACTGTATTTACAGCTGATCAGGCACACCTAGATATGCAGCAAGTGTGCGGTGAAGTCTGTCAGGTTTATCATCATAGGATGTTATTCTTACCTAAATAAGTGCTAGTGTTTCGCTACCTACTTTTGAAGTCAGATTTGATCAGATTTGATTCATAATCAGGGTACAATACCATAGCTGGTATGATTACCAGTTCACACACCGCATAGAGGAGCAAATGCATTCTAAATACAATATGGTCACATACTTAGTATGAAAAAGCAGTAAGTTGTGTTTGTTTCAATTTAAGGTGTAAGTAGAACAAAGAGAACAATGGTTATTGCTGTAACATTGCATCAGCATTGAATAAAAGTGGAGGGGTTTTTCTCCCTTCTTTTCCTTCGTCCTTTTTTTTTTTTTTTTAATGTGCATGCACAATTCTGGCTTGCAGCAATTGGCTTGCATGTTCAGTTAACTCTTACTAAATTATGCCTGAAGGGAGAAGTCCCTTTGAATTTAGTAACCCTGCTGTTGCTGCTCGGGAATGCAGAGCTCTCACTCACAACACGGGAATTTACTCTGTTGCCATGTGCTGCAGTGAAATAAATTGATCCATCTCCTGCCTGATGAACAGCTTTTTGCTTAAATTTCACTCTTGGATTTGTCTGTAGCGCTTGTCTGGCCTGGGTGGCGGTGCCTCGGGTGGTGGTCTTTGATAAGGGTGTTCTGCTCTGGGATTCGCAGCCCCACGGCAGCTCTGCTGCTTTGTCTGTGTTTAAGCGGTGGGAAGAAGGCCTGTGGACAAAAGCCATTTGTGGATTTCACCACATATTGCTGGGATCACGCATCTGCTCGTTTAGTATTTTCACACATAATTACGGCCTAATCCAATTTCCATCGATATAACTTTCCATTGACACTAGAGGGGCACTGTTTACACCCATGGGCATGAGTGGAGAAATTCTGGTTTGGGGCACGCAAGGTGAGCTGTCACTGGGAGAAACAAAAAGAAAACAAAACACGGAGCATGTCTCCAAGTCTGTCTGTGGAAACCGACTTCCACTGAACCCACAGGGTCGTTTGTGTTACTGCTAGGCATATTTCAAGGCCCTATTTTGTGGTTGTTGTTGTGTTTTGTTGTTTCGAAAAATTGGTCATGGTTTTATCAGATTTCACTGTTTACCTTTGGGTGAATTCAAGTTACATCTTTATCTGTCTCATGGTTTGCACCTTACGAAGAAGTTTTGGAAGCAGTTTGCTCAGAGAAATGATTGGTTATTTTGTTAGTCTGTTTGTTGTTTTTCTTCTTCTTCTATCTCTCTCAAAAAAAAACCAAAACTTAAGTTTTTGAGCACTTTCCCCTGCCCCCAATACCACTGTACTAAGTGCGTCTTCAGCTGCTCAGTGTTTTATGGGCATCCTGTGTGCAAGGCATACCGGCTGCTCAGCTTTTCGGTTCCTCACCTCCCAGGTTGTTGTTTTGAGAGCTCCCCATCTGATTTTGCAGATATTTTTCCAGCTAAATTTGCTTTCAGTCCCGGCAGTAGTTAGGGATATAGATGTTTTTTCTGTTCACACTTCTGGTACTCCCTGATTTGTTTTTCAGAACTTTCCCGGAGATATTGGCTGTTTTTTAAAACAAATCCTTAGCGTAGCTTCTGCAGGCTTAGCGTAGCTTGTCGTAACAGAGCTCCCTTCCGTCTTGTCTGGCCCTTGTGGCTCCTTTAGCAGCGGTCCCAGAGTCCTGCACCAGAGCCCCAGCTACGTCAGTCGTGGCTTTAAAAGGCAGGAAGGCATTAAAAACAGGCGCCGTGCCAACCCCGTGGCATCCCTTGGCAGCTTTGCCCCTGGCTGCGCCACCTGGTTGGTGACCCCTCCTGCCCGGTCCCTCCCCGGCGCCCCGGGGGGACCCCAGCCCCAGGTGGCTCCGCGCGGGGCTGGCTCTGCTGGAGCTGCAGCCCGCGGGCGCTGTGCCCGCCGCGGGCTCACAGGCCAGGCGGCTCTGCTCATTTCCCGGGTCTGTTGGCGCAGACGACCTTATTTTTAAATGCAGTCCAAATTAACAGCCGATCTGCAAGACTGCTGCTGGCACTTTCAGACTTGTTATCCTTTGGTGTATTTCCTACTGAAGGGCTGGGAGCAGATAAAGAAGGAAAGTTCCTTCGGTGGTTCAGTGGTTTTATCCATTGTTATTCGTATTTGTTTTCTTTTCCAGCTGGTAGCCCCGATTGTGGTATTGCCGCTTGCAGTGTGTTATCAAACTGACTTCTAGCCTTAAATTACAATATTTCTCTGTATGGATATCCAGATTATAATGTCAATTGCCTTTTTTTTTTTTTTTTGTGGTGAACTGGACAGCTAAGTGGAGGGAGCACCATTGCTTCCAGCTTGTGTCTGCTACTAAGATTCCTTGAGTAGAACAATTTTCAAAATGATCAATTGCAACATCACAATAACACAAAAAACTGTGCAGGCTTGATTGCATTTCTGGCAAATTCTCATTCACCAATTTTTTACAATCTCGGTCTTGAAGTATGTCTAATTTTTTTTCCTCTTTTCTTGTGCTTCAAAACATACTAATGCAATCTTTAAGTGAGTTGCTGTTAGTTTGGCATAAATTTGGAGGCAATTTGAAGCAAACAAGCTAGGCTCTCTGCCGATCACAAATACAAAGCGTATTTCCAAGCTGCTGGGAGCTGGAAATGTTTGCATAGCCATTTATCGTACAAGTATTTTGCACGTCATCAAGAAATCTGCAAATGAGCATTTGGACTGCTTCATCTGTGGAAAAACCAGCAGTCAGGTAGCTTGAGGAAGTTATCAACTGTGTTTTTAAACTAGAGATTATCACTCTCTCTAAGTTTCCAGTGCAATTCTGTGTTCTGTCTGGAAGACCAGCTAGATTTATTTATTTTTTTCTAAAGCGCAAGAAATGCTTTGCGAATCTCCATTTTTAAAGGGTGTCTGTGAAAACCCCTGTTCAGTAAATGTCTGTTTCTTCACCGCAGCAGTGTTACAGCAGTGTCAGAAATCAGAAGGTCAGTTCTCCCACCTCCCCGTGAGCGAGTGCAGTTCAGCAGACAGTTTGGTGTTGCAAAGTGCCGTTTTTTTGAAGGAAGTGGTGAAGCCTCTCCCTGGCTCGTTATTACACGCGGTGGTGGGGTTTGGGGGCGGCTGCTGCTCGGGGCGCAGGGGCTGTTCCCGATCCGTGTGTGTCTTTCAGGGTCAGCCCATGGACCAAGCTGCTATGTTCACCCCACAAGTTCGACCCCCGGCTCAGCTTCCGCAGTACCCAGGGTTGCAGCAAGCACAGGTACTGTGCTGCTCAGGTGGAGTGAGTGCATAAAAATGTTTTTTAAGCAGAGTTCCGTCACCTTCCAGTCTGCTTGTCCCTGCTGAAGGTTTGCTTGGGACTTGTCTCATGCATGTGGCCTAGGGCAATGGTGTTGCCCTGTTCTGGGGCGTTCACTGCTCTCTGCACGCTGCAGCTAGTAGATGTAAGGTAGCCACTTCGCAGTTTCTCCCCTAATGATGTCGCTGGTAAAGACAAGCATACTTCTGAGCAAAGTCTGAAATTTGACCTTTTTTTGGTGAGATATTGACACCAGTAATGCTTTAAAATGAACCTCTGTTATGCTGTATTCATTCTGGAACTTGGGGTTTTGGGGCAGGGGGAGGAGAGAGGTGCAGCTGTGAGCACAGCCCCGCTCTTGCTCGGTACCTCTTGGGGAGGGAGGGCAAAGACCAGGCTGGGTCCTGCTGCATGCGGCCACGTTTTAGCTGCCTGAAGCTGCAAGCAGAAGCACTACCAGCATGGTAGTGGCACTACCAGCATGGGGGACCCTGCCTCGTACTGATTGCTTCCAGTTGCTGGGTTTTAGTTCTTTGATAAAGGCCATCTCTTTCTTTTATAATGAAGCTAATTTAAATAGGGTTAAGTTACACAGTGAAATCTCTCTTTTGTCTGCTTCCCATGCAGAGCATGCCTCACGGATACACAATGTACAGCACACAGATGCCTTTGCAGCAGCAGCAGCCCGGCGGCGTGGTGCTCTCCCCCAGCTACAACCCCCGGGCGTACACAGCAGCTCACTCCGGCCCCGCGCTGATGGAGAGGCTGAGGCAGATGCAGCAGCAGCCGAGTGGATACATCCAACAGCAGGCTGCTGCATACATCCAGCCTTTGACAGGCACTCAGCGGTGAGGTTCTGCTGTTCTCGTAGCTGGTGACATTGCAAGATTTTAATGGCAACTTTAATTTAGAGGTCTAAAGTTTTGCTTAAAGTTAATCAAAATGAAGCTAATGCTGGGTCTAACTAGCAATAAATTTGCCTTTCTCTCAAGTTTCCCCCTAGTTGCTCTTGGCACAGGTTGTAGCCCAGTTATATCCTGTGTATTTGTAGAGCATAAGATTTCATTTAAAGGTGACTGTTGGGTCCTATTTCCTGCTCCCCTCTCCCTATTCTGTAAGCTGTATCCGTATCATGCAAATAAGTGTGCAGTATTAAACATTAATAAATATTTCAGGTTCTGTAGTCAAGAAAACACAAGACCAATTTGGTAGTTTAACTAGCAATAGACAAATGAATTTCAGTTCAGCCTGAATACACTAAATTGACTTGAGTTTGAAAATAAATCTGAGTTGTAGCCTATAAAAAACAGGAAAAATACAGTGGTAAAGAAATGTAATGAAACAGAAAGCAGATGAAGCAGGAACAACATCTGTAAACAGGATTGTTAAAGAGCATCCAGAGTGGAAAACTAGAGTTTCCGATGAAAGTCTTGAATTGGAGATTTTTTTTTTACTATAACGTTCTAAGATAGCATTTCTTGCTTGGTGTTTTTTTTTCAGTATTTTAGAAATTAAGAAGCCTAATAATCAGTTTTAAGTTCACGGAAGTGTAACTAAGAGATGTTTTGGTCAGGAGAACGTTTTAGTGCTTATATGGAAGTCTTGCTTGAAACATAGAAAAGCAGGAGTCAAATTATTACCTGTATCAGTTGCCAGGCAATAGGATGGTACAGCTTCTCTTATGGGATATTTTTCAAGGCATTCATATTTGGAAAAATAGTCTTCCTGTAAAACTTAACATCTTCTAAGTCCGTAGAAGTCTAATGTCGTAGCTTGTAGTTGAGTACTCCTAGACTAACTTTTTGCTCTGTTTACAAATGGAGTACAATTCCTTTTTTTATTTTCCTATTTTTCAACCAGATTGACCCATCAGCCTTTGCAGCCGAATTCATTGATAGGAGGGGGACTGGACAGTGCATCAACCACAGGTCCTCATCCAAACCTGAACTCGGCACAGCTGCCTCAGGAGCAAATGAGACAGAGGCAGCAGCAGATTCGACAGCAGAGACTCTTCCAGGTGAGGGACCCAACTGCACCAAAGGCAAGGGATACTTCATTGCAGGGAATGTAAACATCGCTGTAGCAGGGGATGGAGTTACTCGCTCACTTGTATGTGCATTCAAGTCTAAAGCAGAGGAGCTGGGTGCTGTTAATCCTGACTGGTTTCACTTGAGTGCAATAATTTATTGCTTATGTCTGGGACTTCCAAAAGAGAGCTCTAGGCATACGTGTGAAAATCAATACTTCAGTTTTTCAGGATAGTAGAACGCTTTTGGAAAAGGTAAATTTGAGAATAGCCTAGCTGAAAGAACTGAGACAAAAGCAGTGGTTATGCTCTGTCTACCCTCTCAGGCCTTATATACTGGAATTAAATTGATAATTAAATTAAATAGACATGGTTGTTCTATTATCTTTATTCTGATTTGATAATATATTTTTAGTCTGGAGATAAGCATTGGTTTATCAGCTAAGTATGTAAGGCTTGTCCCAGGGGAAGTAAATTATATTAGAAATCCTTCCCATGGCCCTTTGATGGTTGGAATTATTTTCACATTTTTGTTTTAATGCGATAGCTATCTGTGCCAGTTCCTGTCAAATGATAACGCATTTTGTCTAGATTTTTTTTTGACATAATAAACAAAATACACCAGCTTTTGTATTATTAAAAATGTCCTCGTGAGCCTTGGTGTGGCTGATGATGAACAGAACTGGAGCGCTGGGAGGCTCGTCTCCCACATGGGGCCTTCAGTGACCAGTGCTGTAAGCAAGGCCAGATCCCAGCCTGTAAAGCAGTCACGAAAAGCCATCTTGCTGGGCTCGTGGTCGTTCCCTGAGGCAGCGTGCGAGCAGCAGCACCCTCGTTTCAACACCCACCTTCTTCCAGTTGCAGCAGGGGCAGCAGCAGGGCCCGCAGCAGCCACAGACGCTCGGTCTCCAGCCCGTGCAGCCGCAGCAGCCCTTGGTAAGCAAATGTGAGGCTGGGGGCGGGCGTAGCACAGGGTGGGCTTTGTCGCTTCTGAGACGGGCAGTGGGACAGGCAGGTGGGACCTGCACCTGGCCTGCCGGCCCGGGGCAGGGGGCGCGGGCAGCTTTCAGCACAGGCCCTGGGCTGGGGGCTCACGCACTGCCCCGCTCAGCCCCCGCTCAGCCCCTGCAGCATCGCTGTGTCTTTGCTTTTCAAAGGTGCTCCTTCCAGGGCCGCGGTGCACAGCTGCCTCCTGCACTTCTGTGCTCCATTCAGTGGTGTAGTCAGAGCCGTTACCACAGCTGGGCCAACTATGGCAAGGTGTTTTGCTGAAAAAAGAAAGGATTTGTGTGTGTTGGGAAGGGGGAGCGGTTCAAATGCTTCACTTCAACATATCTTTTTGAAATTATACTTAACAATATTGAACGAGAACTAATGGTTAAGATCCCAAACAATAAAATAACTACCCGTAGCAGTTCTTTTGAGAAGAGAAGTGCTTGGGGATGCAGTTACGAAATGAGTACTGGTGCTTTTCTAATTCGGTACATCTCTTTTCCATCACCGGTAAAACAAGACTGATGAGACTAGCTGCCTTATGTCTGTGTGCGAGTTCAAAGAGGGAAAAAAATGAGAGGTTGTGAAATTATCCTCACCCTTGCTACTATTAAGGCATAAATAAATGATTATTTTTAAAATCTGGTACAGAACCAAGTACTCACTGAAAAGTCAGGGATCTTTTCTTCTGGAAGTGTAAAGACTTAGTTTTCCCACAGCAGCAAGGTAAGGTAAATTAACATCTTACTTCTGCAGGATTTTTTTTTCTGTTTATAATTGCTGTGCTATGTGTTTTTACAAGCGTTATCCTAGTTAAAAAAAAAAAAAAAGTAATAATGAACAGCCCTTGCTAGCTAATAACTTGATGAGAAATATATAGCTGCTGCTGATGCCTATAAATGGGTGGATTTTTATGTCTTTGTATTGTAGTCTTTTAAGGTGAACACAGGATAATGTATACATGTGAGGCTATTTGTGGAAGAAGTTTTTGCTGTAACGCAAAGAAAAACCTTCACTTTGAAACATATGGTGCTGATTGTCAGCACTTTCCTGTGTTGCCAGGCTTGTGCTGTGTTTGTGTGAGCATCTGCACTCCCTCTGGTGTTGGCTGCGGATCGTGGCTGCTCCCCTGCTGCCAGGCTCCTGTCCCTGCCTTAATTCAGTTCACAATGACTGTTGGTGACTTCAGGCCTCTGATTTTTAGGTTGTAATGCCAACATTTTTTGGGAAAAAAAAAAAAGTTTCTGTTGTTTGAAGGTCCTTTTAAATTAAATGATTAGTCATATAAGAGAGCTGAATGAAGGCAACTGTACAAACAAAATTATGTGTAAGACATTCCTTTATGCAGCCTTTCACAGATTTTTGTATGATTTTACTAAATCACTATCACTACCAAATAATTTTTATGGATGCTTACACTGAATTTGCAGTGCTGTTGTCCATGTTTCCTGTACTTTTTCATTTTTTTAAGACACATTTAAGGTAGTTGAGGATAATTAGAAAAAGGTTGTTCTAGAAAAATGGAAAAATTGGAATTGCCAACTGCTGAGTTTCTGCATTAATCAATGCAATCTTATGGAGAAACTGGAAGGCAGCATGTAAGTGCAGGAGTGAAGGATGTTTATCTGATAGCTATTGAAGGATTATTTACATCCGTTTTTAAGTTTTTCCTAATAGTATTTTTATCTTGAACAAACAGCATGTGAAAGGCTGTCTGTCATGGAGACCGAGCACCTGCCTGGCTGCTGGCTGGCTTTTCCGACACTTAGCACAGCAGGATGCTTTTTGCTGGTTTCACGTCCCTAAGAAGCCCTGGTACAGTTAATGCTTTTGACTGACCTCAGCATTTACTAAGGACTGTTCGCCAGAAGATTACACAATGTATTTTAAGTAAAGGATTTGGTTTCAGAAAGGGAAAAGAAGCTGAGGTCTTACTAAAACACTGAAACTCCCTTCAGTAAACAGAAAGTTTCACTGAAACAAAGCACGGGTGTATTCTGTAGGGCATGTGATGGACAATAGTATCGAATATTTTTATTCAGTACATCAGGTTTTCAACTTGGTTGGGTATGTTATTATGCAGAATCTGTGGATGCTGTATTTAAAAACAAACAAACAAAACCCACCACTTAATTAGAAGCGCTGTCCTTTCACCAAGTCCAATGAGAAGGAAAGTTACAGGACGTAGGAACGGACCAAGAGAAGAGCTTAGAGGCCCTGAAGATAAGTAATACAATAAATGATGAAGGTTTTGTTTTCAGCACTAGCGTAGCAGTGTCTCATTCATCACGATTTTTCTCCCTGGAGTAGGGAAGTGTGAGGGCCGTGCCGTTGGCTTTCTGTCCTTGCAGAGCCTGAAGGTAACTGTTACACAGGTATTTCTTCCCTACAGGTGACACCTGGGTTTTCAGAGGGAAGAAATGCCTCTTGTGTATGCAAAGCTTTGGCACCAGACATATCCATCCTAACGGTATCTTTGCTTCAGATGGTCTGTGCCAGATCTGTCCATCATAACTCAGTAGCTTGATTTGAAATATATCCACTACTGTGACATGTCTGATCAGTAAAAGTTAGTAATATAGAATGATTTTCTCCTGAATGACAGGCAGAGGTGTTAAAAACAAAGTGGTGCTTGTTTTCCTACCTAGTCTTATGTGAAAAATAGACTTCATGTGTCATCTAGCTAGGGAATAGTGCAGGCTGTCAGATAGACCAGTTAGAGATTAAATTCTGCTTTGATGCAGGTACAGATAGTGCGCAAATTGCTGAAAGTCGGTGCATTTATACCAAGGGTGCTTTTGAAGTGATCGAAGTCATGATTTAGTTCATTAACAGCAGATTTCTTTGGATGCTTTTTGTGTCTAATTTCATTGTGCTTAGTGCCACGCACTGGGAGGGCTTTGCCTTGATCCCTGCAGGTTTCAGGTCAGGGTCAGAGCGACGACCGGTTATCTCTGCGGATGAGCGTGCCCAGCTGGGCGGGCACTGAGCAGTCCCCGTTCCTCGGGAGCCAAGAATCAAGCACGCAGCTGCAGCCCTGCAGCGGACCAAACAACCTGTGCTTTGTGCTTATCCCTGCTGTTATCTGAAGTGCCATTGCCTTGGGAGAAACTTTTTTTTGGAAGCTTAAGTTTCTTTTGAGTATTACACTTCAAATACATGCAAGTGTTTAAAAGTGCCCAAAAGGCTGTTAATTTTGATTAGCAGTTTTGATTTGCCTTAGCTGTGCACAAAGCAGACAGTAAAGCTACTTAAAGTGGCTCGCAGGATGAATATCGGCCTCTCCAGAGGTGGAAAATATGAGCTTTTTGTAACAGAGACTGGACACACGTGATACCTACAACACCGTTGGAAAACTGTAACATTTCAGGGAATGAAGGAAACAAACGTTTTGTAAGTTTTAAGTGTGCTCCATGTGTCCTTACTGTGCCATTAAAATTTACGGCAGGTCTGCCTTTTTTGTGTTGTCCTTCACCTGTGCAGTCAGCAGCTCGCGTGCTCGTGTTTTCTCCTGGGTTAAGTGGCTGAAATAGCTCCCCACTACAAGGCCAGGCGAGAGCAGCTGCTGGTAAGATCAGGACGTGAGCATCTGTGCTACTCCCTCCTGTGAAGCCATTGCTCTTCCCGGGCAGCAGCAGCTTTGGGGCTGCCTCCTGTTTGCTGCCACCTCCCAGCACTTCTCAGCCTCATCGCCACGCAGTTCTGTGAGTGCTGGCAGAGGAGCTAGGCAGGAAATTTTTTAAAAGACCTGGAGAAGAAAGTAGCCTGGAAGAAATGCTGGGATCTTCTCCTGGTGGGAGCTGTCAGCCTGGAGGTGGATGAGATGGGTCATGGTGTCCCCGCGGCCTGCAGCGCCCCGCTGCTCGGCGCTGCGACCTGGGCTGCTCCGCGGCGGCCTCAGCAGTGGTGCTCCTGTGCCAGCCGTGCCAGGAACTCAGCAGTGCAGCTCTCAGGAGGGCACTGGGACAGCTGCCAAGGAGGGTTTTCTGCTCACTCAGTGCTGTGTTTGATGCCTATCACAGCCCTGCTGGAGAAGGTGGGGGGCTGACCCCCAGACATCCTCGTGCTGGGGACGCACAGAGCTGAGAGTCCGCCAGCACCGTGACTGTTCATGGTTGCACTTCTGTAGCACGTGTTAAGGCACAAGTTGAACGCTTTTTGCTGTTACTTGACATGCACTTATGCTATGCTCCTTTCTTCCATCTTTCTCATTACTTCAGCAGTTTCCGCGGCAAGGCTTACAACAGACACAGCAGCAGCAACAGACGGCGGCACTGGTCAGGCAACTCCAGAAGCAGCTCTCTAGTAAGTAGGCGTTGGTGTGCATCCGCGTGTATGTGTCTGTATTGGGATATGGAATTACTTTTCTGGAGACATTCTGCCTATTTAAGTCCTGCCATGCATGCACGTAAGTAATTTAACAGCAGGTTACAGGCCCCAGCTGCAATGCAGTAGCAAAATTCTGGTGCTTGCACATCCCCTGTACTCCTGTTGGTCTCTGGAGGCACCTGCAGGACGGGTGGCCCGTTCACGACCTGCTGCCCGTTTTCTCCCCTCACTTCCGTAGCCATACTGCAGGCAAAGTCCCTGAGGGACTTAGCAAATCGTGCGTGCATTAGACAGGTATATAAGGGAATGTGTTGACTATTACTTGCTATTGCTATGTGAAATATAGGTGTTTTTCTGTATTTTTGTAGAGTACAGTCGTGAGGCACAAACACTTCCCTTTACTTTGTCAACCAGGTAACCAGCCACAACAAGGAGTGAATCAATATGGGCATCCTTCACACTTCTAAATGAAAAAGATGGAAAGGAGACGTAGTGTTACGTTTGCACTGAAGAACAGAACATTCAAATTTCAATGCACTAGTTATTGCTAGAAAGCAAACTTTAGTTTTCTTCTCTTATTTCAATAATTATTTTTTTGTGCTGCAGTTGATGTGAATATGTAACAAGGTTTTTTGGGGTTTTGATTTCTTTCGCATTTAATTAGATTTAAATGTAGGGATGTGTGGGCCTACTTGAAGAACGTTATTGCAGATTTTATGAATTTGGTGCTTTTTAGGTCCTGTTACTTTTAAAGAGGACAAAGAATGCTGGATTTATTTATTTGTGGGAAACACTTTCTTGTTATTCTTTTTTTTTTTTTTTTTAAGAACTGCACTGGACCAAACTACTGAATTGCAAGGCACTTCCAATTTTGGCATAAAAGTTGATTTGTTCATTAAAATGTTCACCTCTTTGTTTGATGGTAGAACAAGTGTTAATTTAAATTGTATTCATTTGACTGTAATTTTCATATGCACTTTATAAAGTTCTTTGTTTAAAGTACCAATTCTCTCTTGCTCTCATTGTGGTAAGAAGGTGCTGAAGTGGGTTTATTGCTTGTATTAGAACCTCTTAAAATTTATATTAAAAGCCACAATGTAATGTTAATAAACCTACTAGAAGTAGCAGTGTATCTTCATATCTGGTCCTTTCAATATAAAGTTCGTTGGTGATCAGTTGAAGGACTACAAAACATAGTAACAAGGACTCACCAGTCAAAATAGGTTTTACTCTGCTCACGTAGGGCAGTCTCCGAGTCCTGGTAAAGCCTGACGGGAGATGACTGTATCTCGATGGGTTCGGTACGAATATCTCATAGAGGGCTCACAAAGAGAGGGTGGAAAGCCGCCAGAGTCTTTCTTGCTGTTTCAGTGTTTCTGTAGCTGACACGTGTGTATACTGAAGTCGCCCTATATGAGTTATTCCTGTTATATTTGTCTACTACTACTTACTTTGTATGTTAACTATTTAAAATTCTGGGTTTGATGCTTGATTGCTAGGTGAGTTTCAGTGGTGTAATGCATTATTTATCATCAGCTGAGTGCAAAAATACAAGTAAATTACAAATCAAAATTACTACAAACCATTATTTAAACCTGTTCAAATATGTCCTAATTTTGAGTTAAAAAAAAAAAAAAGAATAAATTTGTTACTATTTTATGTAATTTAGGAGTCAGTCTACTTGATTTTTTAAATGCTTTCATTTTGAATATGGAACATGCAGGGCATTAAAAATATACATAGGAATATTTTTTTGCTGTTCTGTATTAACTCAGTTTGCTTAATTTGCCATACATGGAGTTTACAGGTGGTGGTGTAATCGGGTGTCCTGCAGGGTGGGGGACAGATGCATTGCACACACCGCAGAGAGCTGCAGAAGGCCGGGCAATGGTGAGTGAGGGAACACCCCCAGCACAGAAATCTCAGGAATTTGTGTCACAGATATCCCATATTACAAGATTATTTCTATATTCTTTAGAACAATAGTAGTCATTCAACCTGTACACTGTTATACTTGCCTTATATGATCCCATCCAGGAAGATTTAATAAATACTTAAATTCCGTATGTTTTGATTGTCTTTTAGAATAGTCAGGTAAGTTTTACTTGCATAAATTTCATTTTATTTTTTAACAGAGATTTACTTATCCCTTGTGTCAGAGGTCACTGTTCTTCATAGCAGATGAAGCTATTACAGGTATTACATAGTGAGATTCATGTAATCCAGACAATTTGTGGGTACTCTATCAACACTGCGGAAGGAAGGAGCAAGTGAACTGCAAGGAGCATGCACACAGTGAACTGCATGTATGCAATTGATGTCAGGAAATGATCAAGCCAGCACAAAAGTAATCCCAGCTGAGGTTATAGTCTTAAAAATAAATCCCCAAGCTGATTATAATGTGATTAAATGAGGTAGAATCTGCATTTAGCTCTTGGCACTAGAATACTTTCTCACCCCTGAGTATCTTATGGGTTAATCAGCTGCTGCTGAGATGTTAATGCAGGAGGTTCAGCTGCTGTTACTGCATTATCATTGAGGAGTTCTACTGCAGCCTCTTCTTAGAAGTGGTAGATATTATAGGCTGGAAAAGACATGTTACAATTCTTCATTTTTTTTTTTTTAAATATTATTTTAAAGATGTAAAGAGACAGAGCTCACGAGGCAGGGATGGTTGCACTGAACCCTTTGTATATCCAGCAGACTTCCTGCGATGGATAAGGACGGTGCTCTAGCCAAACAGCCATGGCTTCAGCTGTTCAGTCTCTGCTCCTCCCCGCTGAGGATGCGGTGCAGGGTGCAGCAGGCTGCTAGAGCAGCTGGGACTGCAAGTGGCAACACAGACTCTTCCACGATCTCTTCCATGATACATGTATGTCCTGAATTTGCAAATCTGACCCTTCTATCCTGGCATTAATCTCTTAGGAAGAAAATGAGTAAGAAACTCAGAGCTTTACACCTACCTACTGAAATGAGAAAGCAAGATGCTAAATTTACATGCAGACTGATGTAATTGTTTTCTAGTGAGAAATCTTTAAAAGTAATTTTGTGACAACTGGAAAATTATGCCAACCTGGACTGTTATATATGCAGTCTGTATTATTTTTTTTAAACCAGTGTTAAGCAGAGCTTACTCTCTTTTTAAAAATTAGAACAGAATTGTTCTGTAGGTATCTTTCCAAAATTCTACAAAAAGACTATGAAACAAAGGTGTATTATTAAAGATAATTCACTACATGTTTCACCATTGAATATTTATTAAAAAAAAAACAAACAAAACATACTGAATAATCAAACATATGAAGAAGGTAATTTGTATCACAATAAAATCTGCTCTTTGGTTCTCAGATACTCTTGTTTTATGTGATCCATGCTCATGATAGTCATACAAGGTGGGCAATATTAAACTATTAAAAAGTCTATGCTTTTTTGAACATCTCTAGGTACATTTCTAGAAAATAATTTTATTGAATATTCCAAGTTTGTTGGCAGAGCAAAAGTGCCTTATTATTTTTAAGTCCATTTAATCATGAAAGAATCAACGCTAGATGGTAACGCTAGATCTAATTTTCCCCAAGCCCTTTCTCTCTTTTTTGCATGGTCATTGCAGAGTGAATACTGTAAATGTATTTAGGCACTTACATGCCTTTGGCTGCCTTTGATTAAACTTATTCCAAGAATAAACTCAGTCCATCTGTAGACTTTGCTATTCATTCTGTTTTTCTTATCTCAAATGACGTGAATGTACGTTATTGTGAAGTCACTGCCAAGATGGTTCTTCGCCGTGCACTTGTACATGCCAGAATCTGACGGCCGGGGATCCTG
Organism: Anser anser; assembly: GCF_964211835.1. Classification (NCBI taxonomy): domain Eukaryota; kingdom Metazoa; phylum Chordata; class Aves; order Anseriformes; family Anatidae; genus Anser; species Anser anser. Next base: position 28,432,553 of record NC_139729.1, on the reverse strand, counting down.
GATGACCAGTGTCCCCGGGGGATGAAGCAGTTTGTTCCTGGATGCTTGGCCTTGGTTACCTGTAGAGAGTATCGAGTGGTCAGGTAATTCCCACATAATTTCTGGTTTTGGTATTCCCAGTGCCACACAGGTGAGTTGAACTGCTGCACCAGGCATCGTATGTACGGTCTGTGGTGGTCTATTTGTAATCCTCGGGGGATAGGCTACAATAATGACAGGAACAGTTATAGATGACTCTCCAGCGTTATTATGGGCCTTACACACATAATTCCCTCTGTCGTGAATGGTAGCTTCGCGTATAACTAGAGTGCCATTTTCCAGCAGTATGTATTTCCTATTGATCTGAGGTCGATCCAGCACGTAGCCACCTGGCAGGGTCCATGCTGTGTTTGGTTTGGGACTCCCGTCAGACAGGCAGTGGAGCGATAACGATTCCCCACTAATGCCCTTCACTGGCCCCTTGGGGTGCACCAGAATACTGGGCTTCTGCCCGATTTCCAAGATGATCAGCCTTTCAATGTAGCCAACTTTATTCTTAGCTGCACAGCGATACTTTCCTGCTTTGTCTCTGTTGGGATTGTAGATGGTAAGAGTGCCGTTGCTTCCTGTAAGAAACTGGGAAGTCTTGATCCCCTTGGAAAACCATGTGCCATTAGGCAACATCCAGCTTATTTCAGGTGGAGGGTTTCCATCCACAGAACAATTCAGTATGGTAGCTTTTCCAGGTTTTGCTATTATTTTTTCATTGAATGGATTTTTAAACGTTGGTCGCCTTAGCATTTCCAATACCTCCAGCCGCACCACCAACATACTCTCTCCCCAGTCATTACGCGCCACACAGATGAAATCTGCTGTGTCAGAAGGCCTTAGGTTCCGAATTTCAAGTGTTCCATTTTTGTGTACTACAATCCTACTCCCATAATATGGAGCTGTTAGGAAAATGTTATCGGGCATGATCCACATAATCTGAGGAGGAGGTGTCCCTTCTGCCCTACAGTCGATTTGTTTCTTCGAATGCCTCACTGCTGTCACTTTAATAATTGTTTTGTTCGTGTATAAACCATTTATGATAGGTGGTTTAGCCTCAACATCCAGTTTATACAATTTTGTATCATCCCCTCCAGCATTACGGGCAACACACATGTACTCCCCAGCATCCAGCAGTTTGACTTGACGGACTGACAGGGAACCATTAGCGTGCAGGAAGTATCTGTCTGTCGAGGAGGAGATCATGTCACTGGAAGGTAGCAACCAGAATATTTTTGGCTTGGGTTCTCCAACAACTTCACAGTCCAATAATGCCGTATCTCCAGCTTCCACTTTTACGTATGTCTTGTAACTGTGCTTTATCTGAGCAGCTGCCATTACGACAGTGATGTGTATTTTCATTTCATCTCTTCCCAGCGTGTTTTGGGCATAGCAGGTATAATCTCCCTCTTCTGTTATGCCAACTTTGTTGAGATACAGAGTTCCATTGTCAAAGAGGACGTACCTGCGAGACCTGTGTCCGCTGTCATCGGCCAGCATCACGTTATTGATCACTGTCCCATCTGGCAAACTCCAGGATATTTCTGGTGCAGGTGACCCAGAGGCCTTGCAGTCCACTTTGAAATCTTTTCCATATGGTACCAGTTTCTTGAAATACTGTTTCTGGTCAATCTTGGCTGGTTTCATTGTGATGCTGACTTTCATCAGTATCAGATCATCTCCAATTTTGTTTCTTGCAACACACAAATAGTCACCTGCATCCTTTTCAGTAACTGCCTCAATAACCAAGGATCCATTGGGATACACATGGATTCGACTTCCCATTCTGTTGTGGGGAAAGAGGAAACGAATTACAGAACAAAATACTGAAGGTAAATACTGAGCATTGGAAGTGACTTAAAATATTAACTCATTGAATAGAGCGTGGAGTTTTTTCCTTTTCTTTTTTCCTAATTTAATTTCATAAATTAATAAATCACCACGATATATACACTGTATATAAAAAAAGAGACTATTATAAGCAATTTTTAAAGGCACTATTTTTATATTTCCATCTTTCTGTTTTCCTAGACTTCCTTCCTTTACTGAAAATACTTCAGTGTTGAAATATAAATGCTGGTAAAATCAAATTTGGGTGCTAGCAGTGAAGAACAATCCAGGCAAAAGGGTTAGGGTCTTTCAAGTCTCACCAAGTGCATACAGATAGACTAAACTGGTATGCATAGTATTTCTTTACATCCTTGCTAATGCACCTGTGCTTCATGCAATTCACTTCTTCCTGTCACTGCACACTGCTCAGCGCAAGCCTGCGAGGCAGCAGAGGCTGAGAACACAATCAGGCACCAGGAGGACGTGCTGTTGTTTGCCCAGCTGCAGTTTCAGCCAGAAGAGTGTTTGCACAGGAGCCGTGGCCAGTTCATTGCTAACATCTGCCAGGATATTCTAACCAGCCCCAATGTCAGCAATATTGCAGCAGCGTACAGGCTGTCCTAACGGAGCCCCCGTTCCGATTGGTCAGGGCCTCTCTGAAGCACTGTTTGGGCTGATCTACCCTCTTTTGCTTCTTCTACCCTCTTCTAACTTAAAGCTGTTTTCCTTTATCTTATTTTGTTGTTCAGCATTTGGGGATTTAAATTTGAAAAATTGTGATAGTCTGATGCATAATGCCACACCACGGTATGATACAGAGGCTGTCTCCAAAGGTGCTGTGTCCACACCGCCCACGTACCCCGTGGGTCGTAACCCGGTGTAGTCGCTGCTTTTGTTACTGCGTGGACGTGCGTGTGCTTGCTGAGCTCTGCGTGGGTACGTAAAGCCGCACGATACCGCACTGTGGAAAACCGTTCTGTGAGTGAATGAGCGTGTTGGTGCTTTCCTTGCTATTTGTGGTGCCTAACCTACAGCCTCCGCTGCTGTGACAGGCAGCTGTTACCTAGCATGAAGCCCTTCGTTTCCATAAATCTAAATGTTTGATTGGTATGTATTTAAATGTGTGCATGTTGCCAGTGCCAGTACTTTGAACCATCTGGGTGTTACGTGAAAGCACTAGCACTAGTCACAATCTGATTTTTATAAATTTAAATTAGTTTCAACAAGCAAATTTTTCTTGTGCACCAGATTTATGGTAAAAGTGCACTAAATGTTCTACTTGTGGCTGTCATCAAGTAAACTGAATTACATTAAATTTTGTTAGAAGTAGTGGTATGGAAAGATCTTACCACTGTTTAAAAATGCTCTAATAAATCCTGTTTATAAATGTCAGTTTTTATTAAAGTGCAAACTTTGTTCTATTAAGAATTAAGAATTCATCCTAAAATCACAACAGAATAGAATGACCAAATTTCAGCCAATATAAGACTAAAATCAACTGCCTTAATTCAAATAAGATTTGTATGCATTTTGGTAGGACGTCACCCACTTACTTACAACAAGTTAACAATACATCACCACAGATATTTCGCCACTGTTAAAAGTTCCAGAGTGAATTTAGTTCACAATGTATTGTTTCAGTGACGTAACAGCCCCTTATATGAGCATTGGAGAAAACAGTGTTTGAATTTTTCAAAGAGATGGGCAACAAAAACGACTCCTACCTGTGCCACTGGTCTACAACTGCCTTGGAAGGTAACCTCCAGATTATCCTGGGCTTTGGCTCCCCGGTTGCTGTGCAGTTCAGAAGCAATTTATCCCCGAAATTCAACCTCGTCATCTCTTGAGAGGCAGCAGCTATTTTTGGAAGTGTATCTCTCTGTTCCACCAGCAGGCTTACCACCCTCCTCTCCGAGCCAGTCGAGCTTGTAGCTATGCACTCGTAGTTCCCGCTGTCGGAAGGGGCGAGGTTGCTGAGGTGGAGGGTGCCATTGGGGAACAGGAACAGCTTGGCGTTTATGAACTGCAGAGGTTTCACCACTGTTCCGTCAAACAGAACCCAGTGGACACTGGGATGAGGATTCCCTTCCACGGTGCAAGGGAAGTTCAGGCTTTCCCCCATCATTCCTGCAATTCGTTGTCTCTTTTCCTCCAGAATAACTGGAGGTGCCGCAATGACCTGCAGTTTTACAGGCAGCATGTCAGTGCCTGCTGGATTTTTGGCCACGCATGTGTAGAGGCCCCTGTCATAAACAGTGACTTCCTCGATAATTAGAGTGCCATCTGGCTGCACGTGAACTTTTTTATTTTCCTTAGAAGAGCTGGAGATGTACGTTTTGTTGGCTAGGACCCACGAGACCGCGGGAGGAGGCCTGCCCTCAGCTTGGCACTTCATTGCCACGGCCTTCCCGGAGTGGGCGGTGAGGAGCCGCGGCCTGCTGCCGGCGATGCGGGGCGGGTAGGCCACCACCGACAGCGTGACCAGGAGCCGCGCCGTGCCCAGCGGGCTGCCCGCGGTGCACAGGTACTGCCCGCGGTCCTGCAGGCCTGCCCGCGCGATGGAGAGCGTGCCGTTGGCAAACACCGTCCGTCTGCCGCCGTCCTGGCTCTCCGCAGCAGGGGGCCCTGCAGAAGTGGGGGGAAACAGCACAGCACATCAGGCCCTCACCGTTCTGCTTCTTTTTCGCGCCGCACATTTTCCTTATCCTGGTCTGCTTTGCCCAGATAACCAAGATGACAGTGATAAGAAAGAGAGAAATAATAACATTCTGCATATAAAGTAGAAAGTATTGCTTTTTGCAGTAAAAAAGCTTTAAAGTAAAAGCAAAACCTAGTTCCTCAGTAGAGACAAGGTTTGGATAAGGTAGATAAGGCTTTGCACATCCAAAAATATTTTAGCGTGGTTGTAACTTGGCTTTGCATGTTCAAAAATATTTTGCCGTAGTGGTAACGTGATTTGATGGTTTGTTACCGCAGACAGTTTTTTCTATTCATTTGTCTCATTGTTCTGAAATAACAGGTAATAAGCGCAGAATTATCATTAAATATAGATTATATATGTATGCTTAAAATTTACATAAGCAACTGTTTTCATAATTGGTGTTAAGACAAAGTATCATTTTTCTCACTATTTCCAAGTTCATGTTATCACTGATACTTCACAGTGCTCCTAGATGAAGCAATATTTAACTCTGTCCCACAAACCATCTGCCAAATTACAAGATTAGAGCAGAAGGTAAGTTCCAGAGAGGCCTGTCAAGCTTACCTGATGATATCTTGGTCCACTGTATTGTTGGCTGGGGGTTACCAATAGCTTCACAAGGAATAAAAGCATCTGAATTAGCTAGCACGGTAAAAGCAGCTAATTTTCCTCCAATTATTCTGGGCTTTGCAAAATGATTTCTGCTTAAAGGCTGGAAGGACATAGGACTGCTGGTGGTAGTTTCTTGATCTTGCCTCTTGTCAGACCAGACTTTGGCAGAATTGTCCTGGTCCCTACCCCACAGAGGAGCACACGGAGTAGCGGTCTGGGATGACTTCAGAACAGTCAGGGTGCCAACAGCTAATATTTTGCCTCTCTCTGTGGCTTCGGTAGGTGGCTTCTGCCAGAATCCGATCCCGCCGCTCGGAGGTGAGGAGGCTTCTGCCGCGGGTGCGGGTGGCCTGGCTGCTGCTGGGGCCGGCAGCGGGGCGGGATGCGGAGCGCGGGGGGCAGCGGTGCCTGCGGCGGCTGCAGGAGCTCCGGCACTTGGCTCCGTTCTTCCTGGGAACGTGGGCTGTGCAACGTGGTTTTCTCGGGTAACTTTCTCCTCCGTTTTCAGGCGTGACTGTTCACCTGCCGTTGTGGTGGCTTTGATTTGCTGGGCGGGTTCTGATCCAGCACGAACTGGAGTGGGTTGTGTGCTTGTGGCACTGAATGGCTTTGAAAGCAGTGGTGAGGTTTGGGTTGTGGTGGGGTTCTGAGGAATAAGCCCACCGGGTGGTAACTTAACAGACTGGATGTTCATCCGTGTGCTCGGGGTCGCTGATGTCTGCTTAGCTGCTGTAGGCACGTGCTGAGCTGTATCTGATGTGGTAAGGCTCCATAGCACTGGCATTTCTGTCACTAAGACTGCACTTGCACTCTCAGGGAGAGGTTTTTCAGGTGTAAGACTTGCAGGCGTAGCTGCTGATATAACTGTTGCCACGGCAGGTATGGCTGTATTCCCAGGAGGAATTGCTGCAGTGCTGTGGACCGTGGTCAAGCTTTGTGAAGTGGATGTTTTAGGGGGCCTTTTCCTCCTCTGACCTCTCTTTCTTCCCACTCTGAATGTTTTACTTTTGGTGATTTTGGTGTCAGTTCGAGGAGTAACGATAGGTATAACTGTTGGCTTCAAACTTGCTACATCCACTTCTTCGGTTGTGCTAGCTGCAGGACTAGAATAAGAATGCAGCTCTGCGGTGGGAAGATGGTCTCCTGACTTTCCATTGTCATAACGAACGGATTTGTTTAAAGACAGGAAACCACTACTGTGATCCCCACCCACTGAAATGGGCGTAAAGGGCAAAGGAGAAATTTTGGACATAGATAATGCTGCTGTAGTTTTAGGAAGTAAGACTGATACCTCCGTTGATGGAAACACATCCGTCTGGTGTTCTGGTAACTTTTTCAGTACTTCCTTCTGAGTGTCGTTTCCAAAGAGATGTTCCCCAGTAATTTTTCCTCCTTGGGAATTTTTTGATGAGGCTCTAGACTTAGTGTTGGGTGAGACTGATTCAAGAGTAGGAGATATCTTAGTGCTTACTGTGTGTGTAATTTCTGCAGCAACACGAGCTGTGTAGCTTGCTGTTGTTGGTGGTCTGATGCTAAAAGGCTGGACTCTGTAAGTACTTGTCTGAAATGGTGCACTGGTCTCTGATTTCTCTTGAGGGGTATCCTGGGTGCTTTTTGTAAAGAAAGGCGTAGAAGTAGTTCTTTGCCTTGCAGCATGTTCACTGTTCTCTGCCGTGGGGAGTGCTGTGTTTTGAACAACACCTGCTGGGTGCTCTAATGACATGTTCATGGTGGAGGGGGAGGACAGAGGTGCTTCTGGGCTAACTAGGTTGATGGAGCTGCTTAAATTATTTAAGGTAGGTAAGTTTGATGTATATTTTGAAGTCAAGGGGACACCTGGAGCTGTATTTCCTCTGACAGAGCCTTGCTTCCCAAAACGGTACCTGTGCTCTTTCATATTTGGAATACGTCCTGGTCTGACAATTTTTCTCCTACCAGAAATTTTTCTCCTCCTTCCATATTGCTGCTGAGGTGCATGAGTTGTAACACCCTGAATAATTTGAATTTTCTGATGAGTAATGGTATTTGAGCCCAGTGGCAGCTTAGTAATTACTGGTTTCTGGGTGCTATGAAGGTAAACGTGACCAGTTTCAGGATTTGGTTCACTGACTGTTGACACAGATACCTGATGATCTGTTTCGGTAGAAATCTTATTAGTAGACTCTGTAAAAACATGTAGCTTGCCCACTGTATTTTCAGATGTTACAGGTTTACTGGTGTCTGTAACATCTGTCATGGGTGTTGAAGACACAAATGTTAATTGCTGGCTAGGACTTTCTCCAGGAGACACCGATCTTTGCTGAGCACTGAAGCGTGTGGACGTTCTACTTGTTCCATTTGTTACAGTTGATTGTTTTATAACATTTGCTGATATTTGACTTAAAGCAGGTCTTTCCCATGAGTTTGAATTTGTAATTGTAGGGTTTAGATATGTTTGTGGCCTTCTGCTGTCAGACAGGACAGACTGTGAAGAAGGAGAGGGTAGCGGAGCTACAGCCTCTGCAGCCAGGAGGGAGGCTGTCCCAGCAGGACTGTTACTTGTGGTCATGCTGGGCCCTGCAGATATCACACTTTGTGTTGCTTTCCCCAGAGGAGATGCAGTGGCACTCTCTGTTACTGGTATCATGAATTCTTGTTCTGGAGATGAGAGATCACCAGATGTTTCCTCCTCATCCACAGGTGCTTTTGAGAACTGACGAACTTGAATAGCTGGTTTTATTTCAGCTTCTTGGTTTTCTACAAAAGTCGTGTTCCTCTTTGTTCTTTCCAAAAAGGCTGCCCAGCGCTGCGGATCTACCCTCCTGGCTGAGGAAACAAACTGTCTCCTCTGCCCCCTAAACCTCCTGCCCATTTTGTCCCTGTAGTGGCGGTAGGATGGTTTCCCATAACTGTTCCTTTTATAGGCACTCTGTGTGACCTGGTTTGTAGATGCTGAGGCAGCAGATTCCTGATTAGCTATCAAGGGAGCCAGAGTAGCTGAAGGATTTGTGTGTCTTCTAGCAGAGGCCAGCATTGCGTTTCCAGAGCCATCACTCTCTTCCCATTCTCCCACAGCTGCATGCATTTTCTGTGGAGTGGTTTTGTCCTTTTTAACTAGCACTTGGAAAACCAAAAGATCAACGCCATACTGATTGGCTGCAACACACCTAAAATAGCCACTGTCTTGCTCTGTTACCCCTTGTATTCTCAAGGTACCGTTGTCAAAAATGTGTTTGTTTCTGACAGAATGATGAAGAATCTCACGCTCGGGTAACACCCAACTAATAGCAGCATCTGGAACAGCAGCAGCTGTACAGGGAAGGTATAGTGTGCTGCCAACAGATGTAGAAAGGTGGGCTCCATTTACACTACTGTGTTCCACGTAAGGGTCAACCACCGTAATTCTAAATGTGAGAATATCTGCATCATTGTAATTCGTGCCTATGCAGTGATAAAGCCCAGTGTCAAAGGTGTCAGCTGTTCGTAACGTAAATGTTCCAGTTTTAACTACTATAATTCTGCCATCCTCACTGATATAAGGGGCTCTCACTTTGCTCCCATCAGCTAATATCCACTCTATTGCAGGAGCTGGATCTCCAGTTGCTTGGCAATCTAGTTCCACGGTCCCCCCAACTAAAACGGTGTGCTGTGTTTGTGTTTTGTTGTCCCTGGAGATGATTGTCCAGTTATTTCTCACCTTTTTTTGGTCAGGACTGGGCAAAATAATCTGGGCATCAGTGAAGTACTGGATGTGCAACGTGTTAAGTGTGGTTGCTGTCCTGTCTAGCTGTAGTGCTACTTTGCTTTGCATGAACCAAGACGGTTTGGCTCTCAGCTCTGCCTCTATATTGGTGTAAAGTTCATCTTTTTCAGAGTAGATTTGTTTATATTGGTAAGCAACAGAAGGCATTTTAGTTGCTAGGGCATTCCTTTCTAGTTTTAGGGGAAAATTACTGTACAGGGCCAGTATGCTCCATAGCTGCTGGATATGCTCATAAGCAATATCGCACACGAGAAATGCTGCGAATGACGTTTTCAGTACTGTGTTGTTGCCATCTTTGTCAAATGAGAGTGGAGACATTTCTTTAGGTTTCTGGATGTTACAAACCAAGTTACCGCGACTTCCTGCTTGGTCAGTCATGTTCAAAACTATGGATCCTATAGGAGCTATGAAGTCCTTGGTAGACACAGAACTGAAATCCCCATCGTCTGGCACTGTGAGGTTTTTAAATTTCAGGGAGTGATGTATGACGGGCTTAGTGCAGGTTAAAGATGCAGAAGGAATAGTGACAAAGTTTCTTCCTTTATAATTTTGGGGGCTAGCACAAACTGGGCATTGCTGACCACCAGAACTTCTGTCTTTTTTGCACTTTACGACATCTGGAGGGAAGAAAAACCCAGTAAGCTTTTGTGATACAATTTTTAGCATTAAGACACACACAGTTACCAACAAGTTGTTCTCTTGAGTGAAATACAAAGTTTGTCCTACAGTAGCCACCAGCCTCTGAGTTTTCTCTCATGAAGCTGCCCGGTGAGCGTTCCTGCTGCCGCCGAGTAAGGTGCCGTTCTGCAGCAGCGGTGTCGCACCGTGCAGGGAGCGCTCTGCTGGGGCACGCGGCCACCGCCTCGTGCCGAGGCTCGAGCAGTTCGGGGGTAACACTGGGCTACCACCTGCAGCTTCTCAGGGCAGAAACAGGAAAAGTCCTCAAGTCCTGTTTCTCATTTTTTTTCTGAAGAATCACATACAATATGTCCTTCACTCCTGTGAGTTACGTAAAATTAAGCTTCCTTATTCCCTGTGGATTTTCCTAGTGCATAGAAGCTTCAGAGTGGCCAAGGAAAACATTTTGTTATGGAAAGCTGTACCTGGGAACAGATTAAGGACACTGGATTCATTTAACCCAGGAAACTGGTGGGCATTAATCTGTTTATCCTAATGACATGCGCCTACAAAAATCTTGTTAACCATCACTCCTGAAAATAATAGAGAGAAGAGCTTAGAAGAATATATATATAAATAAATATATTTTCCTGAGGGTGCATGGCACTATCTTAGGAGTTAAAAAAAAAAAAAAAAAAAAAGAGGATAGAAAATAACACTTTAAGTAGAGGGAAAAAAAAATAAAAAATTACAGAAGTGCAAAAGAAAATACCAGATTCGTGGCACTGTGCTATAATGGTTACTATACATAATCAGTTAGTGGCAGGCTATAAAAGAGTGACATGTTTCATGTAGCTTCTTATGCTTTACATCTGTTACTTTAGTTTTAATTTGCAGTGATTTTCACGTGATGTGGTACAACTGATAACACATCCAACACACTTTTAAAAGATCAATATGTACATGGTATGAACAAGCCAGTAATTAATGTGAAAACAATTAAAAATAAATCAGATGTAGTTGCATTTCCAGTTTTCCCTGGAAGAATATTTAAATAAAATACAATTGTATTAGAAAGAAGAAGATTCATAATGGGGTTAAAAAGCATAAACAAAGCCTTCAGCTCACCTGGTCTCTGTTTCGACCATTCTGCAAACCACTGTAGACTGCAATCACAGGACCATGGGTTTCCATGGAGGTAAATACTCTCTAGCTCAGACATGTAGGAAAACATTTCTTGCGGTAGTGAAGTCAATGCATTTTCAGACAAATATATGTGCTTTATGGAGGATATTTTAAATATTTGTACATAGTTCAAGGTGACAAAAGTATCTGGATGAAGCTGCTTAAGTAAATTTCCTTCCAAATGGACCAACCTTAGTGATGTTAGTCCGTAGAAAACGTTGGGATTTACAATTTCAATTTTATTGTGGTCCATATGCAACCGTACCAAGCTCTTCAGACCATAAAAAACATCTTGCTGAAGTACACTGACCTTGTTATAACTCATTTTTAAGACCTGTTGACGACAAGTAACAAGTGTATGTTATTAACCCATGTTATATTGCTGTAACACTCCTCCTATATAACTTGCTATAAACTCCTAACAAATTTTCATTGATAGTTACCCTGTGAAGTGAAAATACTTCAATGGATCAGTAATACAAGCGACTGGAAAAAAAAACTTAGTGGGAGAAGGTATTTTTAAATGCAATGTTAGTTGCAAGGACTACAAGGATACTTTCTTGTTCCAACCATCCATCAGGGTGACATTTCTGCAGTCACATTCACAAAACGTAGTGATTAAAAACAAAATAAATCAATGCTTAGTTACTCACCCAAAAAATCTCAATTAAAGCAGTTGTTCCTAGTTTCAGGATTTGTGTCATGTGAGATGTGTACTTGCCAAACCTAAACTCTGAGGTGACATTTTGTTGCTGACAGGTTCAAATTCAGTAACTATGAGATGACCAAATCTGGCATATCGCTCAAGTATTAAATAAGGTACCTAAGACACCCTTTTCATTGTTACTTTTACTGTTAGAATTATACTGTTAGAATAAGGAATTCTGTATTTTGAAAATTAGTGAAGAAAAAAAGTACAAAATCCAAATAATGTGCAAGTTTATTTGCCAAATATAACACCATTAAAACTATATTTCAGTTAAAGAACAAAACAGGCATCAAAGAATAGATTTTTTAAATCTACATGCATATATAATTATAAAACCAAGGAACTGTAGTTCTTTTTAAAATATTAAAATGTTTATATGTAATATATTCAGTTTCTATTCAGTAGGAGCCTTTTTTTGATGAAAGATGGAAAGGGACAGGACTACACTGTACTGAAGGGAAAGGGATATCTGAATGGAGAACTATCATCAAAAAAAAAAAAAAATGCAAAAAAACAACTAACTATGACAATAACTGTGACAAATTAACTAAAAACAAGTTTACTACCATAATACAGTACTTGGAGCTCTATAATCTTTCTCATGTGAAAGTCTCAGTTGTGGTTGCCAGTTAAGATACTGTTGACAGACATCTACCAACATCTTCATTACACTTTTTATACCATAACTGAATGTCCACCTGGGAATGAAAGACATTTCCCACTAGGATATTGGCTTTTGCAGGCCCTTATCTTTCACATGGGTACAATTAGAAAAAGGAAAGTAAGAGGCAAGAGACAAGGTCTGAGGTCAAGGCAAGAGACAAGAGGCAAGGTCTGCCTCCACAAATTAGTTATGACTGTCAGGTTGTTTAAAGGCCATAATGAAAACTAAGATCAGGTCATCCCCAACATTTATTTCTTACCTGTAATGAATGCAAGTCAGTGAACGCCTTGTCAGGTATTGCACTGATCTCATTGCTGTGCAGCATCAGTAACTCCAGTTTCTCCAGGCCAGCAAAATCTGTTTCAGTCAGTTTAAGCAAGCTGTTGTAACTGTAATGAACATTTCATCCCAGACCTGGGTTTAGTCAGACAGCTAAATTAAAATTAAATTAAACTAAACTAAACTTGACGAATTTTAAAACAAACAAAACAAAAACAATAGAACAACTCTTTGGGTATGTATAAAGGCAGGGAGCACTTCTGATGGCGAAGATGAAACTTTAAATCATACCTTCATGTTAGCACAAAATTTGGTAACTTGTCCATTGCAGCTTCCTTAAGATTGTATTCAAAGTGGATAGGGTAAATAACTGCAAAAATATGCAGACAAAAATGACGGTTTTGGGTTTCAGTGTAAAAGGGCTTCATGCAATGGTAGAATTTTGCAATACATTGATGCCTCCTTTAATTGAGGGCTTGCCCAACACTGCAGTACCACAGAGAAGACTATGGACAACAGACAGCTTTCTCTGGGGTCAGAGAACTACATACAACTAAGGGGCCTGGGCCGTGCCCTTCCTCTGCCGGCACCTGAGTAACGATGGCTGAGCCCCGACCGCGGTGCAGGTGGGGTCTGCCGAGTGTCTCGCAGCCCTGCCTTTGTCCTGCTGTCAGGAGGTTTGGCTGGACCACGCTGTCCGCTCTTCTCAGTTGTACATCTTGAGTTTCATTTCGACTCCACAGGTCTTCAACAGTGCATGCTACTTGTTCATGTAGACAAAGCCTCTGCCTCCCATGATCTCAAGGAGCATACGTACAGCCTGGGTAATCTAGGCTGAATTTAAACAGGAAACCAAAAATGAAACACTGAGAGCTCTTTAAGTGAGAGCTCTGCTGCTATAGGAGGTTTGACCATAGGTCACATCTAAATCTAGCCAGCGTGAGTACTGAGAGCGTTGACGCTTCAGTATCCTGGAAGTGGTGTTGTGCAAGCCTTCCAAGTACAGAGCACCTGCTCGTGATGCCTTTGACATCATGACTACCGTCATGCTTACGTGACCCGATGGGAGAACTCGGGGATTCTTCTCATGCTGCAGTCACACCTCCTACGTCCAATGGTAACAAGTGAGTGAGATAGAAGGCCTGTCCGTAGCAGCAATTAACATATTTCAAATATATGTCCCGCACCTCAGGTGACCCATAGTCATCTAGAGGAATTGGTACTTAGTCTTCATATACAGCACTTTGGGAAAACGTTGACAAATTCAAAGGAGGAAAAAGGCAGACAGGAATCAGGAGCTGAGATCACGTCATATTGCCTAGCAGCAGGGGGGGGGAAGACTTCCACGTAAAGTTCCTTTTGTACTTTTTGAATACACATACGGACAATTCACAGGTTATGTGTATCAAAAGTGATACCAGGGTCAGTCAAATATTGCTGATTGGTTTTATCATTTGATTGTATGACAGGATACTTACAGGAAACTACATTAACGGGCCAATTGTACCTGGGTAAAATCTACTCCCTGTTTCTTTTGACCACTTAAAAAACAGAACCATTTTGGAGGCTGAAATATTCAGACAAGCATTATTTCCATAAACTGGACGGATAAAAACATAGAAAATAAGATTATATGACGTTCTGAAGTCACATCAGAAGTCTCTGAAGATTTTAACACACACACTGCATTTCTAGCCCCCTGTCTGAGCTCTGAGCTATCTTTTTGCAGTAAGAATTAGCTCAATTTCAAGCTCTTTCAGAGTTCCATGCTAAAAATGCAAGGTATTCAGGTAATATAAAAGAATTCATTTAAGTTCAAAGCTTTTTAACGTTCTTGCATCCCCCAAACTTCCACCCAGTGTTGGAACTCTTAGACTTTGCTAGCTCTCATTGCAACCACTTCTGATTAATGCAAAACATCCACCTAAGATTTATTCCTTGCCTTGGCTAATTTGTAGCTCTAAATTTGAAAACTCTTCATAATTATTTGCAAAGTGTTGCAAGGCAACTGGTCAGAATATTTGAAATCTTGGCATTAAACGTACCCCAGGTTGATGCGCTCCACGTTTGGAGGGATGCGTGGTGGGACAGCCGTGAAGTAGCGGAAAGTGCAGTGCACCTCGGTGGGGACGTAGCAGGCACAGAGCCGGGGACAGGCGGTGCTGCTGGGGAGAGCAGCCAGGCAGGCACCGAGGAGGATCTCCAGCCACCAGGGTCTGCGTCTGGGCATTGCTGTCATCCTGCAGAACACTACACCACCATCCTTCACAGCGAAAGGGAGCAAACGGATTCCTACAAGGAAACAAAACACAAGCGTTTACGGTGCTATCTGTGCTGAGCTGCTCGGTTCTAAGCTACGAGCACAAAGTCTGCAACTTAAGAGAAGAAAACAGCCCGCGGAACAGAGCCGCCGCTTCGGTTTCCCCTGGTTTTAGATCTGCAAACCGAAATGAAATATTCGCCGTTTCGAAGAAGCGGCCTCGCGCTTCCTTCGCTTGCTGAGACCGCCCCGTGAGCTGCTGCTTACAGGTGAAGTTCTAACGTCGGAACGGAGAAAAGGGGGAACCGTGGCCTTTGGCCGCCGTTACCCCCGGCTCCGGCTATCCGCAGCGCTTACAAATCTGCTAGCAATTTATCCTCGGGAAGGAACACGTCAGCTCCTTTCTTGCCAGTAATTATTCCAAACAAAATTAACCGATTTCAAAGCCCCGCGCGCGGAGCCGCCGGGGTGCGGGAGCGACCGGCACCGCCCCGCCCCGCCCCGCCCCGGGCCCCCCGCGCCCCGGCACCGCCCGCGGCCCCTGCCCGGCCCTGCCCGCCCGCCGGGGCCGATACCGGGGCCGATACCGGGGCCGTGCCGTGCCGAGCCGTGCCGTGCCGGGCCAGCCCAGCCCAGCCCAGCCCAGCCCCGCCGCCGCCTGCCGGGGGGCTCCGCCGCGCTGCGGGTGCATGGCCCGGCCCGGCCCGGCCCGGCCCGGAGGGTGCCCGGTGCCCGCGGGCGGGGTCCCCCCCGGCCCGGCCCGGCCCGGCCGCGGAGCTGCCCCGGGGAGCGGCTGAGCTCTGGGCGCAGAGCGAGCCCCCGGTACCCCGTCTCCGTGCTCCGCCACCTGGGGTGCGGGGCAGCGACACGCTTGGCTGAAGGCGTGGTGCCGTCGCCTTAGAGAAGGTGAAGGCGTGCTTCTCTCACGGTTTCCTAGCTCTCCGCTCTGCTCTCGAGCTGCGAGACTTTTCAGTGGCAGTTTAATAAATTATCATTGCCAGATGATTATATCTTTATGCAACCAGCCTTCGATGAAGTTAAACACAACCCCCCTCACCCAAAGGCAGTTTCTCATCCATCACCTCTTGCACTAAGGTAACGTTTAGGAACTGTGCGGTTACGCAGCTTTCAGGTGGTCCTGGAAGAAGGCACGTGGCTTCCTACTGTCCTCCCAGCCTCTTACTCCACATTATTCTCCACCACCAACACCCTGCCTGCCAGCAAAATCCACCGATTTTTCCCAGTACCTGAATTTATCCCAGTAAGGCCCAAATCCTCTTGGCCCTCTTTGCCCCTGATTCTTTTCGGTTTTATAGTTCCTCTGAGATCAATTGGCTGGAGGTGCAGCGCGTTGCTGGTTGTGTCAATACGGCTGTTGTTCTGTATGCTCTGGCCACAAAATGATTTCTGTCTTTGCAGAGCAAACAGCAGCTGGGTTTAGATACCCTGGGTGAGACACACAGATTATCCAACCCTGGCTCAGGATTACATCAGTTCTGTCTGCAGTATACATTTGTTACTCTGTCTCTGTTCCAGATTAGCAAACTATCAGTCTTGTCGCAGAAAACAAATCCCTTAGCAATGTCACATAAACCCCATGTTCTTTTGCAGAAATACTCTTGTTTATCTGTCCGAAAAGTTATGCCTGAGAAATTACTGCTATTTGATATAGTTGCTAAACTTGCACCAAAAAATTTTATGTAAGGAATAGCTATGTTAGTACACAGCAAAGTCACTACAGTGCAACTCTCTAGATAGGTTTGGACAGACAAACAGCCAGTTGTTGCTTTCTTACAGATAAATATTCAGGCCTTTGCATCAGTTCATAAACAAATCTGACTAAACAATTTCTAACAGTGTCTTGCTACAGTTTTACATATATTCTGCTGTCAGATTAAAAGATAAGACAAAGACTGTTTTCAAGGCATAGCCTGAGATAAGACAAAACCAATGTAATTCACGTAACATAAATGATGCTGGACTGCACTTTTTGTGTGTAAGAAAGTCTGTAAGGAAGGTGACACCTGGCTTCGAAATGAACCTTCAAACAAGATTGTCATTTATGACTTGAACTGAGTAAGACTTTTCAACCCAGATATGTTTACTGACATTTTTCACTTTCCACAGAATTTGTATTTTCTTGGAGACATATTAACGTTGCTAAATGTTCCAGTTTTCGGTGAGGAAAGCCAAAGCATCTGAAGTCAGCATGAATCTACTTACATCTGCCTTTGTGCCATGGTGCCAAACAG
This sequence comes from Anser anser, assembly GCF_964211835.1. Taxonomy (NCBI): domain Eukaryota; kingdom Metazoa; phylum Chordata; class Aves; order Anseriformes; family Anatidae; genus Anser; species Anser anser. Next base: position 28,415,674 of record NC_139729.1, on the reverse strand, counting down.
AAGCTGTGGTGTGCGTACAGAAGGGATTCTCTTTTCTTGTCAGCTTGGTTCTGGAAAAAAAAAAAAAAGACAAAAAAAATCTTTTAGAATGTTTTGGTAATAATATATGAAGATCCCTGTTCTTGCAGAATCTTGAACATTAATTAAGTCCTTCACAGATATCAGCAATACTTCTCTAGGAATTACAAGGTTAAAATAACATTTTCAGTTATTCAGATGGCTTGCCTCTTATTTCTATACTGTGCTATTTTGATAAAACTTTACTTTAGGTACCTATGGCTGAGGTTCATCATTGCAGTGGTTGTCCTTGTGAAACACATGGGTGGTCTTAGTGCGATTCAGCATGGGAACTTACGTGAAGAAACACTAACCTACTTGTGCTGCCTGGCACTTTCAGTCTCAGAAAAACAACAAAGCCTCAATTGAGCACCTGGCATTAAATTATTTGCTGACATTTTTAGGTGCTACCTTGAGAGAAAGGAAAAAAGGGGAGCGATCACCCTGTCCCTAGTCCTTCCAAATTCCGTTCCTCTGAGAGATAAAAAGAGGATTGGAGGGGTATCATTAGGCATATTTCTAAATCTTAACTTCAGTCTGAAGGGCAAAGCTGAATTGCTTTCATGAGTTATTTTGTTCTTCTAGATTACTGAAGTCAAGACTTCTGAAGTGATGCCCTCTGATTTTATTTATTTATTTATTTATTTTTTTGGCGGGGGGGCTGGAGAGAGGTAATTATGACGTAAAAGACATTTCCAAATGATTTGTACTAGTCTCCATAATCTGTGGTAGAAAAGGGAATGAAGTTTCTTCTGAGAACATTCTTCCAAAACACATGCTTGAAAAACTGCATTAGAATTAAATACATACATATACACACACGTATATAAACTACACAATGTACCTTGTCAAAGCTTTAAGAAAAGCATATTCACCTAGGGATACACTATGTGTATTGTAATTAAAACCCTGTTCTTACTATGTTTCTGAGAAACACAGTATTAAATTACAAAAACTACAAAGTTCTCCCTCCATAAGGTTGCTGAAGAACATGTGGAATATTTTCCATTTTAATGCGGTTGTGATTTAATGGGCCTGACTTATGAAAGAATACAATGGTTCTACAAATCCATGCTGATCCTTCTGTTTTGCTGGCAAATTCTGGAGTGTCTGATATTAAAAGACATTGCTTTAGATGGAAGTCATTATTAGGAAAAATCAAGGGAGCTTTTTGTTAAATGAAACTATATTTTGGCAAGAAAGTGTGGTTGAGTGTAAACTGAGTAGCTCTAAGAGGAAAGTAGAGTGAAGAAAGTACTTTGGAGATGGGTTTTCGCAGCACATTATACATACCAAAAATGGAACCCAATTTCAGTTTGTTTTTTGCAGTTCATTTCCTAATATACACCTATATATATTAGGTATATATATAATATACCTATATCATTTCCTAATATACACCTATATTTCCTAATATACACCTATATGATATAACACATGCATAAGGAAGGCGGCAAGGCAGTGTGTCACTGTTTGTGTGCTTCCTGAAGCACAGGTAGTTCACCGTGGCCAGATTACATTCATTAACTTTGTGTTGTTTCACCGTCGCTGCCATCGTGCTTTTAGCCGTGCCTGGCAGCAGCAGCCAGCTGGCGTACCCGGGGCAGCCCTGCGCGTCGGGGGCACCCGGCGAGCTGCCTGGGCGTGCAGCGGGGCATGCCTGACGCCAAAGGGGCTCCGGGCAGAGAGGGGTCCCACCTGCAGGATGGTTGGTGCAGAACTACAGAAATACCTGTGGCACGGCAAGGAAATAAGCCAGCTCTCCTGAACGTTAGTTCAGTGTTGTTAGTGTAAAATTCACAGTTCCAGATTTCAATTCTGAGATCTTTTTTTTTCAGGCAAAAATACCATTCCAACCAAGCAGAAGTCTAGACTCCGGAACTAAACACTACCTAGTTCATTACGTATTTCAACATTACTTACAACTCTGTATCCTTGAAGAAAGCCAGGCCTATGAAGTCAAATATACACAGGCTTTTCAATCCATCTTGTATTAGAGTTCATAATTAAGTGTTGTTATTTTGGTTTTCGACTTTTTGCTTACTTTTTAATGAGCATTTTCTTTTTCTTCTTCCTCAGGGTGAATAAATGTAAATATGACTCAAACTTTAGAGAATGATGTCACAGAAAGCAAATGATATATGAAAGGAATCATCCCTTTTTTTTTTTTTCTTTTTTTTTTTTTTTTTTTGGAAAATGAGAATACTCTTACTCTTCAGGCAGCAAGTCTGCATCTCCAGTGGGCAACCTTGTTAATAAGTCAGAATACTAGAATACTATTATTCCTGGTGTGGCAGCAGCAGAAACCAGCAGAGGGGAGCTTTATGCTGTCTATGCACATTAGGAGCTGTTGCCCAAGGCTTCTATCTTTTAGGTATATTACTGGTTTCTTTCAAGCTAATTGTGATGAATCACAACGCTGAGATCTTGGAGGAAATTGTGAACAATCCCTTTATTTATAGTAGTTGAAAGACATTACATTAACGGGGCAGGTCATGATTTTAAAGAACGCCCTAAGGATGTGTTTTATGCATCAATGACAGCATAACTTTTTTGGTGAAATTCTAGTCTGAATAACGTACCTGTTTTTTGTTTGGTTGTTGTTTACTTTGTAATTTGTTCCTCCGTTGCAGATACTGGCCAATCCCCCCCTCCACCCCCCGTTTACTGTTCCCTTGTGAGACTGCTCTGGCTGATTTTGATTTTGCTGACCCCTACTCCTACTCCAGGTGTCTCAGCTCCCACCATACAGCATTCCCACTCTGCCTCGTTCCATTCCTCATAGCATGAAGATATCCTTTCTCTCCACATCACAGCGGTTCTCCTTAGAGGCCCTTTGCAAAATGTTTTCATGTTCTGTCTTTTTCTTCACAGCTTCTTGCCGGCCAGATTTTCCTAATACATTCCGTGCCAATTCACTGTATGGTACCAGATCAAGTGTCTCACTTTTCAGAACTGGATTGTCTTACTGTTTTCTTAAACAGGAGAGTGATACCAAGCAAAACAAAATATTAACATTTGTGATACAGGAGAATGTTAGCTGCTTTAGGAATATGTTATTTTAAAATTCATGTTGAAAAAATAAAGCATATAGAAATGCAGAAGATCCAAATCTATCCAAGAATTGAATCCCGTGTGTACTTGCTTCACAGGGCACAAGGCTGCCTACCGTCTCATTTTTCTTTAATAATCAAGTAGGAGGGTAGGAATCTGTTAAAACCTATCAAATGATACATGCCCAGTGCTAGAGGGATCACTCAGCTCCCAGAGCCCTCTATTTGTATCCAAAACTATTTTCCCGTGAAAAAAGTAAAGCTTCTACCATAACTTACATGTGGAAAAAACTGCAGATGTGACGAGGCAGTTACATCTGCCAAGTTTTTGAAGCCTGAAACAAATGTACAGTACGAGAACATCCGATTCACATCTGCAGCAGTAACTACTGCTGCATCTGGAAGGGAGTCCCTGCTGCTACCTGTTTCTCTGGGAGAAGATGCTGTACGTCCATGCTCCTCCGTTCCTAACGAAATGAGTCAGAGTCCTGGGATGAGGCTGTAAGCAAAAAATTGCGTGGCACTTTCAGCAGCAACTTTCAGTAAGATCTTCTCAGCTTGTCTTAACCTAAATGCTAAACCTAAATGCTCCAAATTAAATCTTCAATATCAGAATCTTTTATGCACAGTTAGGCATTCTGACCCATTCTGACAGACAGAGCCAGAACCAGACTGGTATTTTACATTTCACTGTGGTATTTCCAGTGTACTCTTCAGAGCTATAGGTCTTAGCTTCAGAGGCTGAGCGCCTAAGAACATAAGTAAACTGGACTTTAAAGAGCATGCAGAAAATTCTAATTTAATAAGTAATGTATTCAAGTTCTTAGACATTAAGGGGAAGTTTACTTTTACTTATAGGGTACACTCTCTGCAAATCTTCAGGTCATCCTATCTGGTTTTCTAAAGCAAATATGGCAGTTTTTAGACGTGACCACAGTACCTCCAGGAGCAGTACCATAACTCTGGCACCTGATTAAAGCATGTGATATAAATCAGTTTCTTTAAGTAAGTTTTAAAGCGAGTCTTTTTCTCCAGACTGTGAAATGCAGGTTTCTAACAGAGCAACTAACATAACTACGGAAAGGTTTTGTTAAGGGCCGACTCAGTGGGTTGTTGGACAGCCTTTAAAAGAATTGCACAACTCTCTGAGTGCCTCACTGGGGATTTTCAAAATAACACAGTTAGGTACACTTCTGTGGCTCATGGCCATGGCTAGGCACTTTAGTTTTATTGTAATGAACTGGACAAGTTCCCAGTAAAGCATCCATTGATTCTTAAAATACAATTAGTGTTTTTAAATTGCTAGTGTATTTATGCAAATATTAATATGGGGACTTTTAGTCATACCTGCTTTATGCAATGCAGTGCTATATACAACTCTCCAAGAAACCAAGCAATATGTTAGAGGAGTAGATCTATAGAAGATTGAGTTTTTCTCATACATACAAGAAAACACATTCAGGCATACAGTTTGAACCTTGGTGTTTTAGTACTGAATGCTGACAAAGCTTAAATAAATGTTTCTGTTGATGCAGAGAGAACAAGGCAGCTAGTCTATGGGCAAATGGATTCCACTCTCATTTCCTACTGCCAAAATCTCATGACAATAATCCTGTTGGAGTTCAGTTTTACTTTGATTTAAATCAGTGGCCTTGTTAATTTTCAGAAGGGAAAGTCTGACTTCACAATGCACCTCAGATTTCCTGGTCCTGTTTCCATTCCTACTCCTCTGTTACTGCTTAAAGAAATACAGATGATTTCAGTGAAACTACAGCAATGTAAATGCTTATCAGGAGACAATAGGTCTCTTTCCATATACTGTTGAGTATGTATAGCAACAGAGAATGGCATCTAAAGTAAAACTAGCTGCTTTGCAGTTAACATCTACATTAAAAAGTTGGTCCTTCTAAATATCATCTGTATTGTGACAGGTATTAATAGCTAGCATTTTACCAGAGGACACAAATTACAGGGACGCAGATTTTGTCAGGGCGATCACTAGAACCAGTCAAGGTATAATGTTTTCTTTTTGATGAGGAACTCAACAGCTTCTGGCACCTATGTTGATTCTTCCCAGCTGTTTGAAATGCTCTGAAATTCAATTAGCATAAAATTAGTGTAAAAAGCTAAGTGACTGTCACTGTAAACAACACATGCTTTGATTATTTGTTGCCTCTGCTTTTCCTTGCTTTTCTGTATTCTCTATATATTGTATTCACATGTTTTATACTTCTCCTGCAGGTTGATTTCATTACTGTTGCAAAACCTCCAGTGGCGCCCAGGTTTCTCTTGGTGATGCAGCAAAGGCCCTGTGGAGACTGAGGTCCTTCTCTTAAAGGCTGGTACCGTAATATACAATGCAACTGTTCTGATTTTTTATATATGTGTCTTTTTTGTATTCTAGCCAATAATTGAAAAACACTATAAGGTATGTTGCTGCTTGGTTAAACATTGCTGTCAGTTGCTAGTTTGTGACCATCATTTTGTATCAATAACAAAGACTTAAAATTTAAGGTAATAAGGCATTTTCAAGGATTCCCTTTTTAGGGAAAGGTGAAGCTGTAGGTCGGGTACGTTAATTTCCAAGTTTTCTATGCTTTTTCAAAGGAGTTACTGTTAAAGGGGATGTGACAAGTAAATTAGCATTGTTCTTGGAACCTACAGGATGGAGAACAGTGTAAATATTTTGTAGTATTTTTTTTTCCTTTTCTGCTGGATAAGTAACTCTTTCCCCCCTATAAACAAAACAAATGCAAACTTATAAGCATAGATAGAGCATGATTTGAGAACCAGGAGCAAAGCGTAAATCGGGAGTTACATTAAAGTCCTTGGAGTATTTGTTTCAGATATTGAATTAATTGTAAAATGTAAAGATGACTTTAGTCAATATTAACACATTGCAAACAAACATGAACTTTCACCAACAGCTAAACTCTTATGTCCCTTGTTGGATTCTATTAACCCCTAAGAAGGAGAATTGTTCTCTTCTATAGGGTGTGGAGAATGCTACGTGGAGTTCAGCTGCCTCGCTGCTCTGTACCTTGACCCTGCCTTTTCAAGTCATTTTAGTTCAGACGGGTCACAGCAGAGAAGCAGCTTTGTCTGCAATCTTCTTGTCACAAGCTTAGGCTTTCTTTTGTTCTTGCTGTGTACCCTTCTGACCTTTGAGCGTCTCACACGTGAAGCCAGAAAGTAATTGATCTTTTCTGATTGGGATAGGTTATTATTGATGTCTGCACTGGCTCTGAGCAGCCAAGGACACCCGCTGACTATGGCTTTTGAACTTTAACCATATCAGTTAACGTGGGGCCTGATAAATCATCCACAGTACTGACAGACACATTAAAAGCTCCTGCTTAGTGCATTCAATACAGGCACATACATAGTAACATACTTAATTAAGAAAGGTCTGTTTTCTTGCCTTGCGAAAAGTTGTAATATCTTTCTCTTTCACCTGGGTGGTTATTAGAGATGGGCATAAAGAGGGATCACCTATCAGGTATTTTTTTTTTAATGAAAAAAAGCTTATTTAAAACTCTGTTTGCCTTGGGAAAATCTGCTATCCTCATTATTGGAACATATTCTCAAACTGGGTGACTAAACGTGATCTATAATGAGATCTTCAATCTCCTTTCAGACCACCTTGCAAGCAGAGGTGTTAACCTGCAAATATATTCAAGCAGCAGATGAACTGAAATGCAGATATTGCTGTTAAAGTAATATTGCAGATGTAGACTGGATACTTCCAATGTTAATCTCAAGCTTTAGTTAAAATATCTTTATTTTAATTTCAAAAGCAATATAGAAATCAGATTTAGAAGAGCCTTTGTGTTGCTTTCTGTAGGTAATTATAAAGATACCTAATCAGGCATGCCATCACTTACTGATGTCTACTTTATATTATGAATTTACATGGATAAGACAAGGCAGCAAATTTTCTTTCCTTTTTTTTTTTTTTTTTATTAAAGACACTATGATGATAGAGCTATTTTATTTTAATTTGAATTCAAAGAAGCATTTGTACTGTCTCAGCTACTTGCTCTGGAAAGGAGTTTTTCAGCATAAACAGCCTACCGGGACGAATACAAGATCAGATATAAAATCCTGTGAAACTTCAGGGGCCATTTCTGGATGACACTTCACAGAGAAAGAAAGTTCTTGCAGTTTGTCTCAGGTCCCAGCATGGTAGTCTGTTGTAGTAAATTGTTTTAGTGCCTTTGCCTTTGAACAGGAACTGTGGCTTAGGCTGCTGTTGCCCACTCTGCTTTGGGTTTAGCATTGCAAGTTTAAGTCATTGTCAGGGCAAGGTAAGGAATGGCCATAATAAAATATTTGTATGAACAATAAGATATTCTTTTATTCTGAAATTAAACTAAGAATCAGCAATAATCACAGCACCTTGTGCTATTTTATAGGTTGAATACTGAACTAGAAAGAGTACATGATATTTTCCTCCTTTTATGGAAATTTATAGTTATTAATTTCTATAATCTGATATGGATGAAGAGTTTGTATAAATGTGTGGATTTTCTTCTGCCTGCTGTGCATTTCAGAGACAATGCTTTATTGAAATTGGTAAGGCTTCTGATGCTGAATGCTTCTGGGTTGGATCCTGGATGGTAGGAAAACTTGGTCCACGTGTTTTACAACAGTTTCAGTTCCTCAGGTTGGTTTCTGTGCTCTTTTGTTAAACCAAAAGGCAATGTGGGGTCCCCTGCCTCTTTTGGCTCAGAGGCCAATGCACTGGGAGAAAGAACGCATCAAAACCTGTCTGAGAAGTGCTGGACTTCATGTAGCTTGATGGGAACTGGGCAAGCCAGGCAAGACATGGATTCGAGTCTGAGTTTTCAGAGATAAGCCTTCTCAAGTTCTTTGCTTGAATAAATTCCTACTCTAAACTCCTGCCAAAATAATCTCTGGTATTTCCATTGTCTTCTGTGTACTTCAAGGTGTAGTTATATAATTTGGGTTGGAACTGAAAGTCCTTAGACTGCCCAATATGATAGTTTAAAAAGTGTGACCTGTAAATGCGGTCACTGAATTGAGGGTACTTCACCACCAGGAGGCATTCAGCACCTACTGGGCAGTAGATACCAATTCCTGGAGATAGCAAAGTAATCAGTTCAAAAAATATGATTCTCACTTTTTATTTATTATAATGGTCTGCGTAAGGCTGTACTTTCTTATGCTCTAAGGATAACACTAAATTAACTTATAAAATGTGATCACAGTTCCTGTGATGCAAAAATGTCATGACTACGCACACAAACACCCCTAAATAGGTTCTCATTACTGACATAATGTATCAGTGGGAATTGGAATAACAAAGTTGTTTAATAGACGATGCCATCTTTAACTATGTGACAATTGCTAAGTGGAGTTTGCTGGTGTCTTAAGTAAAAATAAGTGAGTCCAAAGAGCAATATATTGTTGCTTAAAAATATATAAGCCTGTGTAACCTGTAGGTACAGTGCAATAGTTAAAGGAAGATGTTCCGGCAATTAATTAACGAGAATCTTAAAACCTATCTGTAAACAAAAATCATTGATTGTTGGTGCAAGGCATGGATATTTTTTGCTTGTGATGAAGTAAGAATTTGTGATCTCCTTATGAAGATGGACCTGCATACTGTCCTTTATTTTGTCTGTTAAATAGTGTTTAAAACAAATAATAATAAAAATAGAACACCCCACCTACCTCCTGAAATAACCGGATACCTCTCAGGTAAAAGAAAGGAGTTGTGGTTGTTTATTTCAAAGTAACAGATGAGAGTATTTCTAAATTGTATTATGTTTTATTTCACAATTAAAAATTTAAAAGTGGAATGCTTTAAGGTCATGTAGACTTTTTTCAGTTCTCAGCTGCAGTCTTTCTTCTGCAGGGCTGGTAAACTTTGCTATTTGTCAGCATTTTTAATTAGCCAGAGAACATTATTTTCAGATGTTAGAAAGGTGAGTTAGACTGCCTGATGTTATGTACACAAACCTACTGGGGCTGCTTTAAGATAAGCGTATGCTCAGCCTATGCTTGGTCAAGCGCTAACGCTGTTCTGTGTTCCATTCAATGAAGTAGTTTGAGGCTTAGAACTGAAGACCAGCAGCAGCAGGACATAAGATCTCTTGCAAAAGGTGTTCTTTTGCAGATCTTGCTAAGTCGAGGTCAACGCTAGAAAACTGGAGGTTTTTCTGTATTGAAATATGGGGAGAAGGGAAGGGAAGATGCCAGTTCTGCAGGAAAAAGCCTGAGAACACTGTTCTGGAATATTCTTGTTCTTACAGTATAGGAAGTAAGAATGTTTTAGCTTATATATATATGTTATTTCACTTGCTGAACGTTTATGGAGGCTCACATAAAATAAACTTCCACAGGAAAATATACTTTTTAATTTATAATATAAAGCTTTTCTGCTGTAGCTGTACTAGCAAAAAGTGAACATACAGATTCTGGGGACAAATACGTTCAATGAAATCATGCTGGTGTTGGTCTTACAGAGTACTTGAATCAATAAGCTAATTAAAAAGGCGCATACATTGGTATGACTTCTTAAAAACCTTCATATTAAGTAGTTGAATAATTTCTGTCTTGAATGAACATCTGAAAATTTTGTGAGAAGGGAAATCAGTTTGAAAGTGACATTTATTAGAAGAGTGAAAAATTGTGTTTAAGGTTGTCATTTTCTCCTTTGTCTCAAATTGTTCAACTGAGTCTGTCTCAATTATTTTTAAGTATAAAACACCTAACTAAAATATTTTTTCAATTTTAATTTTTATAATGAGGTCATGAGATTGTAGCTAAATAAGGATCGCTGCTTGTCTCTTGTGCTACTTTTGTCTTACTACTGTCCTGCAGAGGCTTTAGCGGTATGCAGGGACTGTTGTGTAACGGTTGTCTTCTTCCTGGCGTTCTGCTAACAGTTGTCTTCTATGACAAAACTAAATGAGAAATGGCTGACCTCCTTTGAACTCTGCTTTGAATGTTGCAGATCAGCTTTTAAACAATGTTAAAAGCTATGTTGTTGTTTATTATATTTAAAATGTTTGTTTTATGTTCTTCTGCTTTAAAATTAATCACCACAGGGGGAAAAAAAAAAGGTCTCTTCCAAATACTACTATACAAACATCTGAGTGTGAGATTTCTGAAGTCTGTGTACTTAGGTTGTAGCGTTGAATAATATTGTGCAGTTTCTTGTTGTCCACAAGTCCAATCTAGTACTAGTACAAAAAAAAAAAGAGCCATTATATAAATCAGATGCAACTCTGCAATTACTTTTTTTTTAACTGGATTGGTACAGATGTCTAAAATCTGATGAAGTGTAGAAATGTGTTCAGTGCAGCAGTAGGCTGTAATTCAAGTACCTAAAATGTTGAGGAGAGGTGACCTTGATAGTGTGTGAGGTGGGACGTACAGAAATATAGGCTACTGGACTCACGCTTATACTAACGAAGTCATCGGTATAATTTCCAATACATTCATAAAGGCAATGTTTAAAAACCTGTGCTACTTGTATCATGCTATTAATTTATTGATTGAAAGGAAAGGTGGGATTTTTGAGTTGATTGTATGACTCAAGGCATCTCAAGCTTTATTTCAGTAGGATGGCCCTGAGCTCTGGAGTTGTAGGCAAGTACATAGCTTTAGGTTTCTTGGGCCCAGAAGTTCATAACTTGTTTTTACCAGAGCAAATTTCATTCCATTTTCATGAATCTGGAGTCTGATCAGGTACAGCCAAAAAAGCTCACTTAAATTTGTAATAGAATTTATTTAGCTGTGGAATACTTTTATTTTATTTTTAGACAATACTTCATTTAAAACACATTTGGAATCAGGTTTTGCCCCATCAGGGTGGACTGTTACCTTTAGACATTTGCAAACTGGCTCCACCAGTGCTAACTTCTGTGGGTGTTTATCAGGGTTTAGGGGAAACAGAGGAGGAAATGCCATCTCTCTGCTAGCTCTTCTAGAGCCGCTTGCTGATCTGTAGCTTAATGAAGAGGGGAATAAGATGGGGGAACTTTTGGGGTGCTAGATGGAACAAACGATTTTTGTATTAGCATGTATGTAGGGCAAGAACAGACTGGTGGAGCGCAAAGCATTTTCTTACTGGTTTCCTAAGTGACTGCTATTATGTTTCATTTGTTTTGGAAACATGCTGTATATTTCAGCCTTAACTGTATGTTTCTGTTGGTTTGTGTCAGAACCATAAGTCAGTTCAAATGACCTTTCCATTACTGAATGTAATATGCTCTCCAAGGATGAGTGTTGCAAGCATTCCAAATCAGTTTTCTTCCATTAAAAATTTCTTATAGAATATCAGAGTGCTGTCCTAACATTCAAGAAATCTGATGCTTTCATACAGATCAGAGAGCAATAAAACTAAGTTTATCTTGTACCTTACTCCCATTTCTTGTCTCCTTGTTGCTGCTGGCATAAGCCTTAATGCCAAATCCAGTCCTTTTGGGAAGCTGTAGAAGGTGCAGTGACAGACCCTGTCTGCCTTGCGTGCACTCCTGCTCTACCTCCTGGCTCTGCTTCTCAGTACTGAAACTGCAGGGCAGCTCCTGGGCCTGCCCTCCTGCAGCAGCAACGGGGGGATTGCTCGGTGCCTGTGGGGCATTTCTGCAGCTGGAGGTGCGGCAGGACCCGCGGGACACCTGGGAGACGCAGTGATCCTCTGGTGAGGAGTCAGGCTCTGAGCCTTGGGATCCCTTGTATTCGGCCCAGCATAATCTGGTTTGTTTTATTAGCTTTCTGTTAGGGATGTGGAATAGAGAGCATTTGGAAGTAACTTGACAGCCACTAAAATAAATGTTCTTTTCTGTTTATTCCTTGGCTTGCATTCAAAAATTAAATGGTGATGCATTAAGAGTCTAAAGCTTTGTTTTACTAAGTCTTTAATTGAATACAGTTCAAAAACAAAAGCAAACCTTCATTTTTTATTGCGCTAAGAAGAAATAATGATTTTTAAAAAAAGCTGACTATACTTAGTATTGCATGTGAATCTGACATCTATGTGATTTCACTTTTTTACTGAAAAAATTAACATGTCTGTCAGTTGGTGAGTAGCTAAACTTTATTTATAAAACTGAAACAAATCCAGACAAGTAATATAGCTTTTTTTTTTAAAGACATCTTCATTCACAATGCGGCCTATAAACCACAAGCTGGCTGGGTAGGTATTCACTGTTTTGGATTTTTTGTTTCATGTTGTCTGTTATGTATTAAAAGAGTAACCACAGCTAAGGAATGTTTAGTGCCAGGAGCCTGGCTCGCCAGCAGGGCGAGGAAGGGCAGGATCTTGCCACAAAGGCAAGGCATCTGCTATGGGAAGAGACAGACGGGGGTGAGGGAATGGGAGCACACAGGGAAGAGTAAGGGGGTTCCTCCATCCTGTCTGCATCTTTCAGTGGTGTAGAAGTTTTATTGGCACAGGGAGGAATGGATTCAGTTTTGGATTAAAAAGCCTCGGTGATGACGGGGAGTGAAAGGAGCAGGCAAACTTGTGCCTCCAAGAACAGGAGATGGAAGCAGAACAATTAACAAACAAAATGTGCAAAAGCAGCAGAATACCAGACTCGCTCAGCTGCTGTTTTAACTTTCCCAGAAACGTTGAGATGGATGTTCCGGAGCCTGGCTCCCTCCTGTCTGTGCTCAAGGCTGCTCTGTCCTGGGGCCAGGCGTGTTCAAAGGCGGCCCGCTGCTTCTGCAGGGGAGCAGCGCGGGCAGCCAGACCGCATCCTGCTGCGGGGCGGTGCGGGGCGGTGCGGGGCGGCCGGAGGGGCTGCGCCCAGCCGCGGGGGAGCCGTCGGCGGGAGGGTGGCGGGAGGGTGGCGGGAGGGTGGCACTCGTTCCAGCCCTGAACTGCCACCAGCCAACTCCCCAGCCGTGCTTCTGTGATGCGGGTAGCTGCTAAGCATGTATCTGTGTTATAAACCACGAGTGCTTATAAAGGCTTTAAATAGTGTTTCCAAGAACATAAATTTTAAAATCTATTAGCTAGCTAAAGCTCTTGTTTCTCTTTGTGTAATGGTTTGATTTCACAGCACCGAGAAACAAAGGCTTTGAGACTTGTGCCTGCATCCGCATGCTAGCTAGTCCTATCTGTGTTTTCAGAAGCGTTTGTGCTGCAGGAAGGTTCCCAACGTGCACAGTTCAGCGTGGTTCTCCAGAGGCACGCAGTGTGCTGAAGGAATGAGACACCCACACATCTGTGAGCTTTGCAAAGAGGCTGGGCCAAAACAGCACAACTGCTGTCCTAACGTCAGCAGGAGCGTCTGTTTATTAAATGCCTGGTAACCCTTTATTTTGCACTCCTTTAGCACAACATGCTTTAAGCTTTGAATAAGAAAATAAGTAACATTGCACTTCATCCTATTGCAGTAGTAATCAACAGTAAAGTCTGTAACATCACTAGGAGTAGGAATGGACTTACTGCTTTACCTCTGAATGAATAGCACTTTGTTCTATTACCACCCCCCTCCCCTTTCCCTAATAACCCTTCCGTAAGAGATGAACACAGTTCTTAATTACAGGTTCCTTTTGTTTCTTAGCATTCTGTGACTAAACCCTTTTTTCTTTGTCCTCTGGCATGCTGATGAATGCAAAATGAAATTAATAAAATAGAAATTGTATGATGGTTATAGACTCTACATTGATTACGGAACCCTACAATTAAAAAAAATATATACTTGTATTATCATAAATCTGGTTTGTAGCTTGCATTTCTGAAACAATTGCATTTCTCCTACGCTTTGCCATACGTCCCACTCAAGGTAGGACATCAATGCTGATGCCAGCCAGTGAGAGATTCTATTTCACTTGACTGGCAAGGTTACTTATTGGGAATGTCCTTAGGAGGTATGGGGGTGTCTTGTTTCCCTAAGAACTCTCCTGCACGTCTCAGGCTTTCTGCTTGCTGTCGAAGCAGTGCTGCATTGAATGATGGCTGTCGGGGGCTCCTGTGCTCAGCGGTGGCCACCAGGTCACGGAGCAGTGTCCCCAGCCCTGTGTGGGACCAAAGCCCCAGTGGGCTGTGGGGTACGAGCCATGGTTTGACCTCATGTATCTGCTCCCCACTCGCACTGCCCCAGCTCTGCTGAGGGACCTGGCATACGGTGCTCCTGGGCTCTCGGCCGGAGCCTTAGAGCCGTGGCCTTGCTCTGGTCCTGGGCAGGGCACCTCCGGAAGGCAGGGGCTGACCTGGGGCTGAGCACCAAGCTCGCGGGGAGCAGGCACTGGCAGCACGTCCAGTCACCGTGCTCTGACGCCGTCTCTGTCACGTCGTGGCCTCTGTGTGGTTTTCCCAACAAAGGAAGGTTATCAGACGTGCTCATTTCAGCTGACCGTGAGGAGGTACCTGTAGGTAAAATACATCAATGTTATAAAAATAACCTTTTTTTTTTTAGGTCAGGATGTTGGCAATACTCTGTTCTTGAATGACAGAAACAAGTGACTGTAGATAGTTGGACCAGTAATGACTTTAATGTATTTCTTGGGTAAAGCTTCATTAGATAGTGAACCCTGGCTGAAAGCTTTACATTAAAAGCTATTAACTCTCTATTAAAAACTAGTAAATGTTTGCTTTCCACAACAGTAAGCTTAAAACAGTAATTTTTATATGAAGAAAATTGACTCAAGTGGAAAGGAATGTGCCCTTAATTCTTTCAGCAGTTCTTAAACCACATGCTCGACAGCTCTGTAAGGAAATCTCTGAGCAATGTTTCTCTTATTTCTACAATGTTTGCCTCTAATTTTCATGCTTTCCAACATTTTTCATGGTATGAAGAGAAAATGTCTTTCCTCCCCAAGCTGTCTTAGTGCTGATGATGCTTGGATAGTATAATTGGACAAATTATTTCCAAAGCAAGCTTAGCTCTCTGTAACATGATATAATATGGGCTTGTATAGAAGTTACAAACTGGAAACTGGTTGTCATAAACTGTTCTTCATCAAGAAGCCCATACGACGTTCCTTTGTCATGCTGAACTACTCCCCCGTCAACCAAAAGCCAATGTTAATTTATGAAGTGGAACATTTAACCCTGGCTGAAGTTTAAACACTTTCCAGTGTATTTATAAAGTCTTGTTTCTGTTCAAAGCATTTGAAAAAAAACAAATCTGTAAATACCAGATTTACTTCTAGTAAATATTGCATTTAGTCACAGAAGACTTTCATCTTAATTTGAGAATGTTTTGCACATTTTTCTTTAGTTTTGTAACAGAGGCACTAGCTACCCATGAGAAACACCAAGTTTGTTGTTTTAAAGCAACTTCACTGTTCTTTTTCTCTGTGCTTTGACTTGTACTTGATACAGGACAGAACTACTTCGAGGATGAACACTTACCTTTTTTCTTCCTTCAAGCAGAGGCCGTGTCCCCTAGAGCTGCTGAGGAAGGCAACATTTACTCAACACTGAAAGCAGAGAATAGGTGGAATAACCTGTGGCTGCACCCTGCCAGAATATCAGTTTCCTACATTTGAACTCAACTGCTCTTTTCTTTTCACAAAATCACTGACTGGTCGAGGTTGGCAGGAACCTCTGGGGTCCATCTGATCCAGACCCCGCCTCAGCAGGGCCACCCAGAGCAGGGCCCTGGGCCACGTCCAGGTGGCTTCTGAAGGTCCCCTAAGAGGAGACCCCAGCACCCTGTGGACAACCTGAGCCCATGCTCAGGGCCATCGCAGTAAAGTTTTTCCTCACGTTGAGGTAGCCTTCTCTATTTTGGTTTATGTCTGTTGTCCTGAGAAGAGCCTGGCTCCATCCTGTCTTCACCCTTCCTAGAGGTATTTATACACATCGATAAGATCCCACCAAGCCTTCTCTTCTCCTGGCTGTACAGTCCCAGCTCTCTCAGCCTTTTGTCATAGCAGGCATGCTCTAGTCCAGCTGTGTCTTATACTGGGGGTGCTCCGAGCTGGATCCAGCACTTGAGGTATGGCCTCAGCAGAAGGGAAGGATCACCTCAACCTGATGGCAGGGCTGTTAATGCAGCCAAGGATGCTATTGGCCTTCTTTGTTGCAGGGGCATACTGCCTTCCTTTTCTTGAAAATACTTTTTTCCGGAATTTTATTCACTGAAAGAAAAAAGTAAACAACTTGGCTTTTTTTTTTAAAGATGCAATACATTTTTGAATCCTGCAAAAATAAAACATGTTGCAAAAAACACTTTCTGACAGTGAGATTAGGCAGGACCAGAGTGTCACCGTCTGGAAGTACTTAGATTATAAATTCACATGCTTTTGGCTTCTAGCATGCTTTATCTGCTGTGTGTTTAGCAGATAACCTTTGGCTTTGTTCTGTTTTTGTTTACAATGTGAAGTCCAGAGTGACTTCACAAAAACAGTATTAAACAGTTGTAAGAACAAAGTCATGCATGTTGGACTAAACTGAAGACTTCCATGCTATGTTCATCTTGTAATAGCAGTAAGAATAAGAAAGAACATTCTAATTTGGTTCCTATGTTGGCCCCTGGGCAGTATCAAATGTCTGACTCTTTCACCCAGCGCTGCAGCATCAGGGGCTTAATTTGGGGTGACAGTGCAGCAGGGGTGCGTGCTGCGGGCTGTCTGCACGGTGTGCTGCCTCTGAACGAGTGAGGCGGTTGGAGACGAGGTGGTGGAGCTTCTGGGGGCCCCGGCCCTCGTGGGAGTTCCTCCCAGTCTCGCGCTGTCCCGAAGAAGCGGCCACTGTCACAGGTGGGCTTTGACCTCCGAGCGCCAGCCCCGAGGCTGCAGCCGTTCCCTTCTGCCCAGGCCTCCAACCGCTCTCGTGCGGCCACGCTCACACATGGCAGCTGGTTTTGATATCCAACCGCTGTTTTACCAGGGAAATCACTCCCAGGTGAAGGCAGAGCCCGACGGGCAGCCCCAGCAGCAGGGATCGGGCTGCTTGCCCCGCAGGGCCAGGTGGGTTCGGGGGGAGCTGCTGCTGGGCTGAGCCTGCAGCCACAGCCCTGTGGGGCAGCGGGACAGGAGGAGGATCCCTTGGTCTGCGTCTGCGAGGAGTGGCGTATTTATAGCTTTTATTTGTGTGGGGAGGATAGAGCCCAGGAAGGTGACAGTAGTTTTTAAAGGAAAACGGAAGAACGTGTTCAGAGAGTTTGAACAGTAAGCTGCATGTATGTAAATGTTAGTTAGGAGAGGAGGTTAAATGGTTGTGAACACAAGGGAGAAAGGGTTTGGCAGAGATCAGCACAGGCCTGAGAACCGTCTATTTCAGTCTCTGCAATTATGTGTATGTGCACATGAACGCTTTCTGGAGTTGTGGCTTTGAGCTTTCCTTATTTTGATACTCCTGAAGCTCACAAGGTTACTTGACCTGGTGGTAATTAAATCGCATTGACTTATAAAAGGTTTCATTCCTGCATTGGGGAGGGAAACTACCAACATTTTGTTCACAAGCAGAATTTTGGTAATTGTCTTCCAGATTTATAAACCTGATGTTAACAAACACTTCTAATAAACACAGGTCTTTACAGCTTCTTTCAGAACCCTGCAGGAAACTGACAGAAGCATGAGGCAGGTGTTCACAAAACACAGGGCTGAGAGCACACACCACATTGTAAACGTACCTGTCTTTCCCTGTAGCTGATCTCCCTCCATTTCCCTCGTCTGGACACCTCTGAGCAAGCTAGTCTTGCTGGTAGAAGAAGAAGAGGAAGTGTTGTGTGAGTATTGGAAGAGGTTCTTCATGTACATCACTGCATAAGTTTAGCTGCTCGCAGGGAAGAGAGTGCTTTTTTTGTACCTACATTATGATATGCCTTCAAATAGAGATTTGATTTCACAGCAGGTGAGATTCTTGAGTGGTTTTGGCAGGAGGACTCTACTCCCCAGTGTAGCACAGTTTTTCTCAAAACTTTTGTTTTGTGGACTACTTGGATTTTGTGATGGAAATATTTCTAAAATTCATGTAATCTTTTTCAGAACTCTTCAGTGAAAAATGGTTAGAAATTTGCTTTACAACAAATGTAGGAGTTGAATACAATTATTTGCTCAATCCAAACCAAATCTTTTTTACTCACATATTGAAAATTGTGCAGAACAGCAACAATCCGTGATTTGGATTGCTTTCGTGCCAAGCCCTGTGAAGCTCAGGTTGCCCCCAAGGCAGGCAAGTGGGAATGCAATCATTCCCATGCAGGCTGCTCTGAGCAAAGAGATGTGCTCTGCTTGTTCTCACCCATCTCTGCTACAAAAAGTATAAGAAACATCTGGTAGAGAGGCCAGATGGATCAAATCTTTTAAATGCAGATGCTTTGGAAAGTAGTGTAAAAAATCGAGCTTATGTTTTCTTTATTATTCAAACATATTACATTTTCCCTTATGCTGAGCCTCTGCTCTGTGGGACATTCTTTTATGGATGTTTTTTGCTAGTGTTGGCTTTTCCCTTTCCCCTCAATTTTGATTCAAGTTTTCTAATACAGAGTTTTCTAATACAGAGGATGCCATATGCTTCCTCCACTGTTTCTGTAGACTTTTCCCCTGGGAATTTGTCCCAGCGTCTGTCGTCCATAGTGCTAGATGTAAATTGTGCTTGCAGAATCATAGCATTGGATCCATGAGCTTTATCTGCTTTTGGCAAACTGAAGAGGCAGAACTTACCTGTCCCTTTGCCAGTTGCCCAGATAAGACAAAAGTCCAACCATTATGAATTTGCAGAAATGGCAGGGACACATACAAGCCACTGGGGAGACCAGTTCTGGATAAAATAAGCTCTCTGCTCCAGGCTTCCTTCTTGGGTTAGGAGAGCGTGTGTCCTGTAGCAAGTGTGGCAGCTCTTCAGCTGCAAGCTGGTCCTGCCTGCCTCTTCCTGTCCCTGCTCTGCCACCCTCCCAGCAGCTTGACAGAAGACATTTCTGAAAGCACTAACCTCCCCGTGTAAATCTGACCTTACTTGCAGTGCATCTTATGGTCCTCATTAGAAAGCTGAAGTGTAAAATCTGTTTTGTCTCGCACTATTTTCCCCTAATTTGCCATCTCAGTTGTCTGTTATAGCTGCTGTGAGTTGTTTCGTGTGTGGCTGCTGCAGCCATGTAGCAGAAATGACTTTGTAATTAAAGCCTTGCAACTGTAGAAATAACTGCAAGACTTCCTGGAAGATAACACAGCCAGAAATACTAGTGAAGAGTGTGCTTTGCATTTTCCAGTGACAACATTTGCAAACGTTTTGTCTTGAACTACCGGAAGTGTCTGCAGTTACTTTGTGGACAGAAAGGGATGACCCCAACACCTATAAAGACTACGGAATTACGCTTCAAGTCCACTGTATCAACAGCCATAATGGGAATACCATTCCAGAAGGAAGGGCTGTGAGAGGGCCAGAAGGAAGAGTAGTGCATAAATGGCCAGCAGTGGGTGATCCTTGTCACCGGGCTGAAACCTTCCAGGCAAATGGGCTTGTTTGACCTGCAGACTAGTGATGTTCCACTACCTGCAGACATCACATAGCTTAAATGGTTGCTGTGATACCGTGAACAAGAGGAAAAATGACTAATTCTCAGCGTGCTCATTGCAAAAATTATTCGTCTGCTTCCACAGACGAGTGTGTGGGCAGCGTTCCCATACTGAGGGGTGTTCCACCGAGACAAAATATTTGGCCTGGGCGTGTTCTCCACCAGAGGATTTGATTACATTTGGTTTTGTAACTGACACAACAGTTCTGAAGGGACAAAATAACAAAACTGGTATCAGTTTAGTGGTCCTAGGAGGCAAAAAGTAAAATCAGAGTAAGAGGATGTGACTCCTTCAAGTGTTCGCCTCATATGCTTCAGACTAATGAAGAGCAGAAGACATTAATGCAAAAAAGTATATGAGGTGACTCCTCCAATTTTATAGTAAGTCATCACAGACAAGAGACAGTTGGGCGATAGTGAGGCTGAAGCTGTGCGACTTACCGGCTCGGCTGAGCCCACGCGTGGGCTGTGGCTGGGGACTCCGGGGTGACCTGAGCTGTGGGGGAAGAGCCCTGTGGGCCGGGTCCCCGGGGGCTGTCACCGCATGTGTAACGTACCTTGCCTGTCGTGCACGCCTTTCGAGCAGGAGTCTGAGTAAGAAATGTTTATTAAAATACACAGGGATTTTTAAATAACTTTCAAGTATTTAAAATTATATGACTGTTAGCAATAAAGTAGTAAAAATAAGTATTGTGATAGTGTAGAAATTTGTCATTTAAAAAGGACAGGGCTTCAAGTGAGACTCGTGTTTTCTTTGAGAATGGCGCTAATTTTTTTCCAGGATTTTTAGAGATTCATGCCGTGTCCATTTGTCATGTATAATGGCATATCTTTTTTCCATTGCTTTGTATGCAGTGCATAAGGTGGGCGACATTTAACCAGCTCATCAGAACTGCTGTACGTGACGGTTTATTGAATATCTTAGTTTAATAGGTAGAATCAGATTCGGCTTTCTTCCAAAACCATGCTGTCTTACACTTTATGCTGTTCAAGAGGAAAGCACGGGTGATATGCAGAGTTAAGGGGTTCAAGGACAGTTGGCAAGGAACTGTTTGAATGTGCAAATATCTGATTTTATGTGCACCTACCCTAAAAGCACTATCAGTGTGCCCAAGTTAGGCACAGAAGTACAAAGATCTTTGCACTGCACTTTTTGCGAGTTTGTTCCTTCAAACAATATGTGCTCAGTAGCTCTGAAGAGTCGTGTGGGATGCCTGCACAGTGTGAATGTTTCAGCTTCATTTCCATTCTGAACCGACTTCACAAGCGAATGTGGAAATTTCCACTGTCTTTCTGGATGTACACGCTGTTCTTTGTTACGTTTCTGTTCACCAATACTATGAGCTGTAGTTTTGTGTTGAAGCTGAAATACTGCACAGAAGCTATAGTCAGCAGGGAATTCAGGAATGCTGAACATCGCTCGCTTTTAAACTTCTTAGGCCACAGCACTAGGACGTTTGACTCCTCTCACTTAAGCCTCCTCCCTGTATGTTCCCAGGCATCCAACACTCTTCTGTGCTCGTTTTCTCCCCAGCCCTGTAGTTGCTGTGGTCTCTGCCACATACGTGGCAGTCAGCACTTAAATTGCATATGCAAAATCCATTGCATAAATCACATCAGCTTATGATATCGTTTTGAAACTTGTTCTAACTACAAACAGATCAAAGTAGCTACTTTACATACACATGTGAGTTCAAAACCCCTTAATTTATTTATTTCTGAAAGTAGCTCAGGTGGTCTTAGGGTAATGGTTGGAAGGCAGAAACAATGCACTGAGAATGATCAGCACATGTCGGAATTACTGCAGCTTCTGCTAATTGGCATCTCTCTCTTCAACTGCTTTAATCAAAGTTCAGAGGGTGTCTGAGACGTTGGATAAAAATTATATCTGAGAATCAAAATTGTTTTATTTGTGAACCAGATCACTGTTTTGTCATCTGTTTTGTGACATTTGGGATATTTCGTGTGAACAGTACTCTTTAATACTTAAAAAAATTTTCAGTGTATTGGCAAATGTTTATTGTGTGAGCTAGGACCAATCCACCTCCATGTGCTTTCAAAATGATTGCTAGTTGATTTTTAGTGTCTTGTATAAAACAGCTGTCCAGATAAATGCAGGAAAAAGTGCATTAAAAGTGCATTCAGAACTAACAAGGCTTATAACAAGCCATTAATACTACAAGTCAGAGTTGGGGCGAGAGGAGTGTAGTTGACCAGATGCAGACTGCAAACGGGCTTCTTGGATCAACTTGTTTGTTTCTGAGTATCAGCAGTTTGGCTAAAAGGTGAGAAATGGAAAATCTCTCACTGATGAAAAATCAAGGGTAGAAAATGCCCAGAGCCTGGAGCTGAGACGGTGAGGGTGCCATGGGCTGTTAACCTGCTTGTCTGAACCTGTACCATGTGCCTCAAACCAGGCTGAGAAAACCCCGTCCTGTGTGTATGTCAGGTTAAAGCGCAGCAGAGCATCTTGTAACCTTACGAAATGCCTTTTGCATCACAGATCAGCGATCTGATTTAATAATTTCTCAAGACCTGGAGCCTTCTATGATCCTTTTGAATAATCTTGTGTTGCTGAAAATTGGCAGCCTGAAGGCTGAAATTGGACAGCCCTCTGCTTTTGCTGGTCTGTCATGAGACTTTATTCAAGAGTTCAGCTGATATTTCAGATTTTTCACAACGTCTGCCACTATTCATAGAGAGAATCAGATTTATTTGTTTTATGAATATCTACCATTTCTGAGGTAATTACCCTGAATGATTGTTAGGAGACCAATAACTGAAGACAGTGAGAAACCCGAGCCTTCGTGGAAATTGATCTCTGAATGGGAGTTCAAAGTTCCTAGCACTTTGGCTCAATTTTATCAGGTAGGATTTTTTTTTTTGATCTTCAGAGCATAGTGCACCTTTTCTTAAAATAATTTATGTTAAGGCTGACTGCTGCAGCAGCAGAAAATTTGGTGACCTGTGAGAGACTTTCCGTGCTCTTTGTGAACACTTACCTCTAGGCTGTACTTCTGTTTGGCTTGGATTATTACTTTTTTAAATCTGGGGAGACAAAAAGGGGCAGAAATAATCCTTCTAAGCTTCAAGTGTCATGGAGCTCTGTCAAACTTTAAAGAAGTTACGTTAGAGCATGCTTTGTGTAATATCTATCTGGCCTCCTGTTTTTTCAGTGTTGTATGTTCTTTCAAGTATCAGTTCTTCAGATGCTAAATGTAGCAGTAATGCAGAAAAATGTTTGCTTTGGCTGTAGATGTGGCTGGCATTTTCTCTTTTAAGTTAATAATTAAGGTTAAAAAAAAAAAAGGCATTGGGATTTTGCCAGGTCCCCAGCTTACTGTTCGTAGTGTAGACCCCTTGAAGGAACTGGAAATAACGCACAAAGGACAAAACGTTTGTAAGGGCTGAAAGGCAGCGTCCGGCACCTGTGGCAGCCACTGCCCCCGGAGGGGAGGACGCCCTGGGAGAGGGGCCGCAGCTGCAGCCCAGGCTGCAGGCAGGAGGCCAGGGAGCCCCTGGGGAGGTCTCTGCCAGCAGCCAGCCGTCACGAGCCCATGGCCGGGAGCACGGCTGAGCAGTCAGATCCCAGGGCTACAGAAAGTGTAGGCAGACGAGCAAGGGAGCGATTTGATCTGAAGTGGGGGAAAAAAAAGCAATTCTCTTTTAATACATGTCAGATTTCCAACAGCTAAAAATAGGGATTAAAAGCCCATAAGCAGGTCAGAATGTCCTGAAGTATGCCTCTGTTTGGGGGGCAGCTGGGCTGACCCGGTGAGTTCTGCATAGTTGCAGCTGATACCCTGTGGATTTGGTTTTTAGTTTTGTATTTTGTTAGTCCATTTATATGTCAGTTAAGATGGCTTTAACAGTACAGAAATTTGGTAGCCATGGTACTCTTCCTGATAATGAGTGTAAGTCATGCTTTTCACTCTTTTCCGGTGTATTATCTTTAACATGAATGTGTTTAAACCTATAGCGTACCCTGTCTGTTAGGGCTTGTCTCAACTCCTACTTAGACACCATGGTCTTCCTTTGCTTCCCAGCAGCAGGGTCTTCTAGATAAATCTGTCTATCCAGAGATACTGTCTGTCTCATTTCCTGCCATCCATTTAGCATTGCCCACCCTCACACCTGAACCACTCGCCAGCCCTATGCGGGCAGCTCCAGCTGCTGCAGGTCTTGTGTGCGGTCAGCTGCGTGCTCTCGCCTTTCCCACGAGTGCAGAGCAACAGCAAACCACGCGGGAAAAGTGGCTGTGTTAAATAGGAAGAAATGTTGTAAACAGATGTGTTTTATTTATTTATTTTTCTCCTGGCACTGCTTGTAGTTTGGCCTTATTTTAGTTAGCATGTCACTTGTCATTATTTCATACCGGTAGTAAGTGGTTTGTACTGAAAGAAATTAGGTCCTAGATCTCAATGGAAATGTGGGATTTTAATGGAGCTGGAATTAAAAACCTTTAGCATTTGTAACAAGGTTTCTGGACTGAAAAGTTTTGTTGTCAGTTTACACCAAGTACCTGAATATTGGGCCATTTTATCATTTCTAAAGGCCCAGGGAGACTTTTTTCTTTTTTCTTAATTCAAAGTAACAGTGTTGGACCTCCACTGGTGCTGTGCACTCTGTTCCTGCCTCGCAGCTCCCTGCTCTGCTTGCTGTTGTGCCTCTGCCCTTCATACTGCAAGCCTCGATCTCTGAAGTAGTTGAATGGGATAGAAGCCCCTTGTCTGTAACTATGAAATCATCAGTAGCCTGTCACTGATGCACCAAAGTGAGCGTAAGCCACGAGCAGAGGCTGGACAGCACGTGCGTGTCAGTAAGCGGCTCGGTGCATCCTTTCCCTCTGAGTCTCTTGCAGGTCCTTTCCTGTGTTGCTGCTTCTTCCTCCTGCAGGCATACCCTGCTGTGGAGGTAAGCCCAGAACATCCCATGAAAATTTTCCTCCTGAGTTAGCGGAAATGTGCTAAAAGGAGAGTCTTTTCCACTCCCACAATGGAGCTGTGTTTAAATTGTTTGTAGGCGCCTGGCCTGTTGCAGAGGTGGTCAGAGGCTGCGTTACGTTTCCAGACATAGCTTTTCAAATAACATTTGTTTCAAGACCAAGACGAGCCAAGGAGGCTGAATGACATTTCTAATACGTTAGCTCATTTCCAGAGATAGTAGTTTTCTTGGCTTTGATGATTAACTGGGACCTAATTCTCAATTCTGATTTCTTCTGACAACCTGACAAAGGAAAGTGCTGATCTTGCTGAAGTGTTCAGTCATGTAGGAGCTTCGCAGCAGGCAGGCGTCTGGGAAGAATTGCCAGGAGGCCAGGTGAAGGGTAGCGAAGCCTGGAAAAACACATGGGGTCACATCCATTCCTGGTGTAAATCCACTGACTCTAATGACTTTCAGGCCTTCCCTGCTTTTTCTAGAACTAGTAAAGGAACTAAATGCAGAAAATGTCCCATTTACAGGAAACCAGCACAGAAACACTATAGACACAGTAAAATGCCCCAAAGGTTGCTGGCTGTGCACAGCCAAACACCGACAGTCGGCAGGTCTGGTTCGGTGCTCCCCGAGGAGCTGCAGCGAGGAGCCGGTCCCTGGGCTGGACGCCGTGCCCGGGGGGAGCGGGGCTGCACCGTGTTGGCAGGGCACGGTGAGCTGCTGCGGCCCGCAGCGCTGTGCCTGGCTCCCAGGGACCGATCTGGGACACGGCTGTTCAGAAGGAAGGTGGCAAGGTACTGTGATGTTCACGTCACGGTCTGTGTTGATTTGCCTACTACGTTCACTTCACGAAGTATAGAAAAAAGCACAATTGTCACATTAGCTGCTGTCTTCTGATGTCCACTGGGTCTGCTTTGTTTTATTTATTTGGCTTTTGTGAAACTGATGGGTCTTGTGCTCTGAGAAGGTCTTTGTCTTCATTTTGATGAGCCATGTGGACTTCAGGAGCTCTCAGAGCAATCTCTACAAGCCAGAAAGCTGTACCCCTAGGAGCAGGAGCGCACTGCTCAATTTGGGCGCTGGATTAGTGCAGAGCAGCAACTTCCATGTTGCTTGTCCTGAGCTGCCCTTCACCTTTGGTGCCCTTCACCACGGGAGCTGGGCTGTGCCGTACCTCCACATGTGTGCTTGTGCCATGCTCTCAGTTCTGCGCCGTGGGGCTCCCCAGGGAAGGGGAAGGACCAAGGCTGGCTGCAGCCCCCGCTACAGAAGCTTATCAAACTCTTTTGCCCTTTGCAAATGGGTGCTCTTTGCTCACCTGTGCAAATCCAAGCCGATTTTTCTCAAGTAGCTTTGTGATGTTATGCTCAAAAGTGCTAATAACTTGAAACAGACATCTTGGCATCAGCACAGCCACCTTGTTTGAGTGAGTAGGTGGGCCACGGTGCAGGGACCCTCGCCCTGCAGAACATTCAAATAAGCCCTGCGTGCTCCCCTGCTGCCTTTTAACAGCTCTCAGTTAACTCTGGGTGCAGAGGCTCCATTTCATGGCCCGTGGAGGTTAGGCCCAGGCCTGAGGCTGCCGCCCGCACCCCTCCAGCACCGGCTGCGCTGCGCGGGGCCTACCGACAGCGGTGCGAAGGCAGTGGTAGGAGACGGGTGGGACACCGGGGACCTGTGCCCACCGACCAGCACAAGCTGGAATTGTTTTCTCGTTCCTGCTCCCACAGTCAGCTCTTGGCCTCCTGCTGCGGCGCCTGGCCATTCTGGGGGGAGGCTGCTGTTTCCAGGCAGCCATCAGGAGGAAGAAGGGGCGAGCCGTTGTCCCTGCCATGCCACCAGCCCCCGGGCGGGTGCCTTTCACTGCCCCCTGGGTGCGATGAGGCCAGAGCCGCGGCGTGTCATGAGGCTGGTGTAGTTCATGTCCAGTGTGTTTCTGAAAGCAGCTGCCAGCAAAGTACTCCGCAGTGCTCTCCGTTTTAACATCGTTTTTGTGATCACCTCTAGGATAAACCCGCTTGGGTAGCTGAAGCCAGAATTTATGTTTCTGGCCAGAAAGAATTCACTCTATGGAAAAACAGTAAAAGTTTCTGGTTGTGGCAGGATTACAGCAGGGATGACAGTAAAAGTTTCTGCTTATGGCAGTAAGACAGAAGGGATGAAGTTTCACAGGAACTCAGAGTTTCCACTTACACAGACTGTGATAATTTTATATTTGCTGCTTTGTGGTTTTGAGAAAGACTCCTTCTGAAGTTGATTTCTGTTTTGTAGAAACTAACTGTAACTCATTTTACAATTTAAAGAATACCCTTTCTCTTGTAAAATTGGGTTTTTATTAGTTAGCAATGCTGCAGACAGATCTTTTCTTTCTATATTAAATGTATTGTACGTGCCACTCGGTTACTCTATATTTAGATTCAGTCCCACAGTACTTCAAAATTGGCAGTTTTGTATTGCTTAAAGGGTGAAAAAACCTCTTGCTGTGCATGAACTGTGCTGCTGGTATGTGGTTCACCCCAGGATCTCTTTCCATCGACTCCCACGAAAGCTGGATGAAGCCCCAGGCTAGCATGGTTAACAGAGGCTGCCAAGACGCGCTTTTTTCCCAGGATCTGGCGACCGCCACTCCCGTGCCTTGCTGCCTGTGTGGCCTCCCCTGCGCGTACGGCTCCTGCTTCCCACGGCACGTGGGGGATGCCGAGAGGCGGTAACTGCACGTTACCCCTCAGATGGAAGGGTGCCAGGAGCTTGCCAAAGGGCACTAGCCTGTGATGGGCTGAGACGGGAGAAGCTGGTTGCAGATTGGTGGGATTATTTACAAAGGAAGCGATATTATTATGTAGTCTTCAGACGCATCTTTAGTCTTTGGTGCTGGTCACATTCTGAGACTATTTCTTGGAAGTTCTTGGTCAATCCTTTTCACCCATTCTTGGTCAAATCCTAGCAGTATTTTCAGTCTTGTTAATATTAAGAGCATATAATTTGACTGTATTTAGTCACTGGCAATGGCTGCAGATTCTCTTGAAGTTTGTTTTTACACATGAAAAAACTACCGGGTACGCCT
The DNA here is from genome assembly GCF_964211835.1 of Anser anser. Classification (NCBI taxonomy): domain Eukaryota; kingdom Metazoa; phylum Chordata; class Aves; order Anseriformes; family Anatidae; genus Anser; species Anser anser. The sequence continues at coordinate 28,388,114 of NC_139729.1, read as the reverse complement.
CCTGAAATGCTTTTGTCACTGACTGGGCCACAATGCAGGCTGAGCTGTAAGAACGCGGCCTGCCTGCAGGTCAGCAGGTGCCGACATCCAGGTGTGTCTCTGCTGTTATTTGGTCTGCACGGAGAGGCGAGTCACTTCGTTCTTGTCTTCATTTTCCCATATGCAAAGTACAGCCTCCTGGAACCTATTTAGCATTTAGAGAGGTGGTTTGAGAGCTATTTGCTTAGCTTGCACTATTATTATTGGAATCAGAAATGATTTTTAAAGGTCTTAGTGAGCTACAGTTGTAGCTAATTTTCACTTCATAACATCAATGAGAGGTATGGGGGCTGGCTGTGCTGTAGCTGAGGACACTGAGTCATGGAAGATGGAGCTCACGGGCTCAGTGGCACTACTGTAGTGGTGGATATATTGAAGGGACTTCAGTTTGAGCTGGAGAAGCTCGAGTCTTTTGCCAAAGGCCTCACAGGAATTCTGCTGCAGAACTGGAACCAACTGGATGCTGTAGGTGCTTTGAAACACAATAAACTTCTGTTTAATGAACCTTCAACTAATAAACAGCTATTGCAAATCCATGCCTGTAGTGGTTACTAACAGTATCTGATATAGTAGCATTTCTTAGAATAATTCTCAGCCTAAAACCAGTGCATAGGCATTCTAAGCACTAATTCACTCAGAATAAATGACATTTCCCATTGAAAATAGTTACGTTGCTCTGGCCTTTTTTATACCAGCGGTTAGACTGATAAAGCAGCACTGATTGAGATTAACCCTTGGAAAAGACAGGTTGGCTACGAAAGATACATCAAATTAATGCATGATGTGGCTTTTAAAAAATTCCATATCCTTGGTCAGCAGTAAAATAAGAATATAGATAAACTAAGGACAAAAATCCTATTTATAAGGATTTACAGAAGGAATAGCTAAGAACTGCTTTTCAATTTAATGAAAAGAATGTTTCTATTAAGTGTATTGTTTATGTAGTGAAAGCTCTTGTCACTGAGATCAGTTAGTGGCAGCTCTGAAAGAAATAAAATGTGAAAGAGGCACTCTAAGAGCCTAATCTTTAGTCTGTGGGAAGGTCAGAAGCAGCTGTTCAAATCACAATGACAAAACATGCACTACACAAAGACTCTCCATTTTACTGCTCATCCAGGTGGTGCTGGGGTTTTCAGGCTGCATTTCAGGCGAGGTTTAGGTTGCAGATCACTGAAGCACTCTGGTTATGATTAGGCTGTTGGAAAGTAGGACAGAGTCCAAAGCTGGAAATTAGCGTAGCATTAAGCAACCTTAAATTGTGGTTGTAAGTGCAGTTTGATACCACTGGGTTGACTTGAGCTGCATTTTACCCATGAAATATGCTGTAGTATAAACAGACATTTTCTGGCATTTAACATATGGAGTTTTAATGCTAAAATAAATGTTCAGGTGGCACATACGAGGCATCCCCTACCTGGTAGGCAGAAGTGGGCTTCCAGGAGCCTCCCCATGGTCTGCATTTCCTGCTCCGTATGCCCGTGGCCAGCAGCCCTGTGGGGCCACACGGGCTGGGCTGGTTCTGGTGGTGCTGGGCTGGTGCTGGCAGTGCTGGGCTGGCAGGCTCGCTCCTCCATGCATGGCTGCGACATCTCAGATCTCCAAATACATGTGTTTTTATCACACTTGATTTAGTCTTCTCTCCCTCTTAGCCTCCATCTTTATGTAGTTCATTTTTTTATTCATCATAGTTATTATTTTACACTTCTTCCTTGGGCCTAAATTTGCATAAGAAATGAAGCAATAAGGTCAATGTCAATAGTATACTGATATGGTTATGTTTACAGAAAAGTTTTTTTCTCTTTGTTTTTCTTTCTTTCTCTTTTTTTTTTTTTTTCCCCAAGATATGTTCTGTTTACACAGATCACATTTTTTGCTTTGGTTTTAAAAGGTTTGATTTTTAATATCAAACAAATACTTTCCACCTTATTATTGTGTCCTAGTTCTCATAGAGGTTTTGTGTGAATGATGGAACTACTTGAAGTGGACCTTGCTTGAACCTTTGCTCTTTTGGACCTTGCACTGGTGAGATTTTTCCAGAAGGTGTTTGTTGGCTCAGCTCTGTCATCCTCCAGCTTTTGGAGTGCAAGCTGTAGCACAGGCTTCTGCCTGCTTTGTTCCTGGATGTTATCTCTATATTATTAAACTAAAGTTAAGTGCCAAGAGCTTTGCAGATGGTCTGTTGTGTGGTGTCATTGGTCAGCTGCTGAGAAAACTGAAGTATCCTGACTAATAAATAGCTCAACAGTCAATACATGGCAGATAATCAGGCATTAGGGAGCTAAGATTCAGAAGAGAGAACTCAGAGCAAGTGTACCAAATAAGCTTCTTAACGTAAACAACTAGGTATAATCATTCCTCCAGAAGTCAACATTTTCCCTGAGGCTCCATACTCATTCAGCATTAGTAATATAATGAATTTTAGGCTGAGTAATACTGTCTAGCAAAGCAGTATCTTTAAAAGATATCTTAAACTACTGCTTTGCTCTCACTTTCAATTTAAGTTCATGAAATTTTCATACTTACTCAAAATCCAGTTAGATACAGTTGGGATAGACCACATGCTGATATTGCTGATGGAACTTAAAAATACTGGGGTCAGGTTTGTGGTATGACAAAGTATGCTGTCTACAAATGTTCCTGTAAGAATAAAATGGAAAATCAAAATTGAGCATTAATATGGGAAAAATGAAGTCTAGACCTAGGGCTCATGGGCTGGTGTTTTCAATAGGTTTTGTTTCATATTCCATTTGATTTATTGTTTGTTTAGGAATCAAGCTGTAATTCCAACAGACTGACTTCTTTTAGCTCTTGTGTAAGACAAAATGATTTTAGACTAGTAGACGAGCAAGTAATTATCTGCATTCTTTAATGTTCCCTTTGTCTTGACCAGTTATCTCATAACTTTGCAGCTATATAGTTTTAAGTTGGTGATTGAAGTCAATCAATCCAAAACAGATTTGAAGAAAGAAATGCTGGGGCTTTGCAATGAGCACTCTTTAGGGATGCTTGCCTGTTTCCTCCTGCGCCTCAGCTCTGAGGCAGACTGCGTGTCGAGCTGCCTGCCTGGGTCTCTAGGTGGGCAGGCTAGTCTGTTCCTATGGTTTAAAAAGCTATGGCAGCATTAATGCAGGCTAGCTCCTGAATGTTACCGATTCTCTGAAGGGAGATTATCTGTTGTTGGACTGTCTAGATCATTGCAGACATTAGTGGAATACAATTTGAAATAAGTAGTATTTGATGCATATACAGCTATACTCCTTAAAAATTGTGTGAGGTCTGAACCTCAGGAGTGAAGAGATCAGAGGAGCTGGAGGAAGTATGTATATATATGTCTTCAGCTGTTAAACAGTGGCTGGTTAATATACACAATCTTTTTTCAAGTGCTACAGATCAGAGAAACTGAGGTTGTCTGCTGCCTCTCCCAAGTGGAAGCTTTATGGTCACGAAATTTTTGAGTGGAACCAAAGATCACAGCTTCGTACAGTTCTGTTTTAGGATGCATAGGCTGCTGAAAAGATCATGTTCAGTCTGAATTTACACTTAATAAAACAAACTGCAAATTATGGAAATGCTGAATTGTTATCTTAATTTGTACTGTATTTTAAAATATCTCTTTCTGTAGATGCTTCTTGTAAGGCAAAGAGATAAATCTAGAAGTTGAAGGTTTTATTCCTTTGGCAACATGGCCATATGCTGTCTTTATTTTGACAAGTTCTGGAAAGGTAGTAATGCTGTAGTTTAATTTGTGTTGACAGTCTTAACTCCATCACAGCAAGGCTATTTGGTTTGGGAAGTACTTGTTTGGTTCCATTTTTTTTTCTCCAGGAGTGGTTCACTTCCCTTGAGTAATCTTAAATGTCAAATTTGAGCATTTACTCTGAACAGTGGTGCAAGAGATGTCTTGGCACCAGATAGTTAAACTGTTTTTACATAGGCAGTGGGAAAGTAGCTGAAATCACAAGGGTAATGATTTACTCAGGTAGTGATGTTCTGTGTGGTGTTTTTATGATGATGAAGTGCAATGGTATATACATATGGATAGGCTCAGATAACATCAAACCATATTCCTTCCCTGCTTTCCATTTGGTCACTGTTACCCAAAGCAGAGATTTCAGGAATTTGGAGCAGCAGAATGAAGAAGATTTCTGTTTTAGCTGCTTGAGCATAGATTTATTTATTTATTTATTTATTTTTCAGAGCAGGTCATAAACAGCAGTGCTGACTTTAGACAGCACTACATTAACAGGAAAGTTGGCACAGAAATTAGTTCGTATCTGTCACACTCATCTGCAAGAGACACAAAGCAGAGCACCTGTGACGATGTGCTCTCCTGCATACGCAGTGCTCTTCTGAACGCTGCATAAAGCGAGAGCTGTGCGGAGCTGTGACCGCTTCTGGTGTAAACACATTCTTCCTCATTTAATTTGCAGTGTCAAAAGCACAAAAAATGATTCACATTAGTGTTTGTGAACATGCCTTAGTTATTTTGTTTAAGGTCATTAGTTTCTCATTGTTGAGCAGCCTTACTTGTAAGGGCTGGCCACATTCTAGGAGGTGCTAACATGAAGAGAGTCTGCTGGAGAAACAAGTGGAACTGTTCGTGTTCATACCTCCTTGGTGGCCAAGGATTGCCAGGGCTGTGCAGGTACAGGCAAAGTGTAAGTGGTTTCACACTGGTGCTTATTTTCTTGTCAATGAAATTACTGTTAGTACTGCATATTTCTTTTAATGAATATAAGATCCTACAGAAACGATTGCTTTCTGGTAGCCGTATTCATTGTGGCTTTATCTGCGTATAGAAGAGTCCCTCCAGCACATTTAAATCCCCATCTTTCCTTCATGAAGGATGGGAACTTTTTTCCTAGCTTTGGAGATGAGCGGAGGGGCAGTGAGAGCACCGTGCCCACGAGCCGTGTGGCACAGGCTGCCCTCCACGGCTGCCTGGGAGAGGAGCTGGGTGTTCCCGAGGGTGGGTGCCTCGGCAGGACAGGCTGCCTCTGCACGCGGTCACGCTATGGCATCCTGCAGTCCTGTTCCAGTGACTGCTTTTGGTAGGCTTGCTGGCTGTTCTGACCCCTCGAGGCTGTGGGAGTCGGGATTACCATGAACTTCCCTCTCTTTGAATTTTAAGGTTGTAACGTCAGGAAAGAACTTGCAATCCTTTGATCTGACCTCATGTACAGCATGGGTCCATAGGACTGCCCTGAGTCAATGGTCTTGTTGGGCATCTGGAGCAGCAGAAAATAATCTGTCCCCCACACCAGAGAGCAGTGGGAACTCCTTATACTCTTGTAAAGGTGTAGAGCCATGGGCGGAGATGACTTGTCACAGGTTTCTCCAGGTTCTTGCCCCACTGGGCAAGAAGATCTGACCCTTGGAGATGCAGAGTTTGAACCACTCTTATTTTCAGGCCTCTACAGAACTGAGTCAGGCTTTGTGTAAAATTCAGGCAGCAGCTGGTATTCTGCGTGCATCTCCCTTGAGCCCGTTCATCACATCTGAGTCAGCTTCTCCCAGGCACCTTCGGTGGGAAGGTGCTTTGAAAAGCTGCTGGTTTGTTAGGCAGAGCGTCAGACTTCCCATTATATTGCGGCTATAGAACTCAGCGTTGTTTGGTTAAAAACTTCTCCAAGTGTTCATTCTGAAAGAGAAAGAGCAAAAGTAACTACATTCTGTTTTTCATCATGCTTTTGTCTCATCTGCTATTGAAATTACAGCTCAGAATGGCTCTGATTTAGCAGCAGTATGATTCCCCTCCCCCCCCAAATTCCACAGCAACTCAACTGGAAAAAGACCTCTGGTTTGAATAATGTCTCTTCCATTCATCATCCTCAGCATGTCCATTGACTCTGCAATCCAAAAGGCTTACTAATTTCAGAAACCAGCCTTAAATGCTTGTGTGCCCACAGATGTATATCCATACATTCATAAATTCAAAGGTATATTTGAGCAAACCTAAATATTCCTTTGCTGAAAATATTTAGCAAATGGTTTATTTAATCATGGTCTGTCATGCAATCATTCCACTTTTTGGAAAGATCACTTTCTACTTAAATGTTATCAGTACTACTTTAATTTTGTACAAGATTCCTGCTGACTGTTACACAGGCATTATTTCTTCTCTAATAGTCTCTGTTCCCCCGGGATGGCAAAGTGAGATTTCCAACAATCTGCTTCTGGGTCATGAATTCAAGAATTGTGATTTATTGTTGTAAGAACTAGAAAACCTAATTATACAAACTATGTGAACACTGAGAAGCCAGAAATTAAAGATGTAAGCAAAATGAACCTGTTAATACTTTTAAGTTTGGGATTCTTAGGTTATTTTGAACATTGAAACTTGAGGTACAACAGAAGCCAGTGAAGGTGGCTTGAAGTATGTCTGGATTTCTGGTTTAGTATGGATCAGGTAAGGGAGTTTACTGCCTTGGTCTACCTCTGAAACAGTCACTGCTTTGTGATGGCTCCTGTGAAACAGTGCATTCGTGCGACAGCTCTGCAGCTTTTCTTTGAGTGCATTTCTTCACTTGGGAGAGTGACTAGGTGAGTAAAAAGGGAATTTCACTTGCTGCAGACTTCTCAGCATATTTCACCGGGGTAACGAGCCAAGCCACAACTGCAGTCTTCCTTCTGCGCAAGGCAGAGGGACTCTTCCTTGCGAGATTCTCAGGGGAGGCATTCTCTTTGGTACTTAATGAAAAGCAGATATATTCTGCATTAATTCCTAACCTTTCACTGTGTCTTCTTCAGTTATGGACTAGCAATTTCACCTTTATAATCTCAAGAGTTATGTCTGCATAATAATCTTAAATTGATTTAGTTTTTGTGTATGGAAAAAAACATCAGAATGTAGGTAATCAAGGAAGAGGTAAAGAAGGAATTCAGGTAGATAACTTAAATTTAATGCCTCTCCATCCAGTGTTCATGACAACTGCATGCTCCTTCTCTAACTGGAAAAATGATTGCTTTTTCAAGTCAGTGGTGAAAATGAGAATAAAGTTGGAAAATAATATTTTCAGAACAGTAGAAAGACAAAAAAAATGTTGATAACCTTTCTTCCAAGAAGTAAAAAGTGATACGCTTGAACAAAATATCACATTTTGAAAACTTCAAAACAAAATACTGATTTGGAATCTTCTGTTGTCTAATTATGGTGATGATATGCTTTTTAGACCAATTTGGAAAACACTCTATTGAATATCTTTGTGCTGTTATGACCCTAGCATATTTCTGGAATTGTTGCTTTGTCATGTATTCAGAAATACTGCATGTGTTAAATTTGAGCTTATTTAAATTTTGGTGAATTGCTTTTTTGAGTTCAGAGTATGAATATATTCAAGACAAACATTTGTTTCCATTTATACAACTTAAAATTCAGTAATAAACAACAGATGGGAGAACTATATCCAAATCCTCTTTTATAAAAACATCTTGTGAGTGCCATGTCCTCATTTTATGAAAATAGGCCAAAATCCGTTTCTATAGGCATCATTAAAAAGTAGAGATAATAACAAAGAAAATAAGATAAAAGTAGAAATCACTTTAACTAGGCTGCAGTTTTATGATTCAGTGAAATACGGTCCTAGCTACTGAAAACAAAGACAAAAGCTGTTTAATCCAGAGTGAATTCCACCATATATATTCAACAGTGCTGGCATCTTCAAGCCTGTTTTGTAGGGGATGGGTGGAGGTACACTTGAGCCTTGTTTGGGCAGAAAAAAGATATAAGGAATAAGTGAGCCAATTTGTTTTTTGTCAGATTCACTATTTATATATTTCTGTCAAAAAAAAAAAAAAAGCCACAAACCAAAACGCAACAAGAAGTCCATCCAGCCGTTGCTGGCTGGGGCAGCTGAAAGGCCTGAAGCCGAAGAAGAGGGACACCAGCGGAGGGGGGCTGCCGCCCCCCAGGGCCCTCCAGCACGCTGGGCTTTCCCCCTGTGCCCTGCGTGTTCCCCACTGGTGCCCTTTTGAGCTGCCCCAGGTGCAGGCAAATTCAGCAGCTGCTCAAGGCACAGATCCACCTCCTGGCTGCCCGATTTACCCATGCCCTGGCCATGGGACAGCTGGCTATATCGCGTCCCAAAAGGTGGGGTTGGCGGGGGGCACACCTCTAGCTGCCCCCAGGAGAGCCAGGGGGGCGGACGAGGAAAAACGGCTGCACTGGGTGATGCTGTGTGTGTCCTGCCTGGCTGGGAGCAGGTCTCCTCCTGCCTTCCCCCACTGGTGTCCCTGTGGGTTTTGCTGGTCTTCGGACGTGTGGTCCTGAGTGGTGCTGGTGCCCCTGCTCAAGGCCTTGCCTCTCTCCTCAAACACACGCTGTGTTCTGGCATGCCAAGGATTTGTTCTCACCTTTGGGCAGTGAAATCCTATTTCATCTTTGTTGCTAATACCTCTTAATCCCCTAAAGAGAAGGACACGGGTCTCAGCTGCCTTATTTACTGGGGCAAGTTTAAAGGGTGATTTGATTGTGCGGTGAGAAGTAATATGGTACTGTGGAGCTGTTGAACGTGTTGGTACGAAATGCAAGCATTGGAACCCTGACAAACGCAACACCAGAGTTTCAGGACAGTTTGCAGCTGAAAGGGTGCATGTCGTTGCAGAGTAGTATGCAGCAGCTCAGCACCGAGGGGAGCATGGCTTGATAAATCACAAAATATACACTGCTTGAATTCTTAATAACTGTGTATCTGGGTTTGGTGTGGATTTTATGTTGTTTGCTTTAATATCCAGCATTTTTCAGCTGTTTCCTGACTAGCTGTTGGTGCCTGTTTGTGTACTGGATGAAGACCTAGTTACAGCAGATGTGTGGCTGCTGCCTTCCATGGGTACCTCCAGCCTTGCACTGTTCTAATTACAATTATAATCGCGCAGTTGATGTCAGTCAGATAGTAAAAGACAGCAGAGGAAATTTGTGCTTTTTACTACAAGTTTGCAACTTGTCTCACCATGGGCAATCTTTATTGGCCCCGGTGTGCCTTTTTCTCATTTCTCTTCATTCTCTGCCCCTGGAGGATGGTCACAGATGATCCTCACTGCACTGAGAGAAGCATTTACAGAACCAGTACTTCTTACCAGTACGTGAGTGCTCTTGAATACGCTAGTTTTAGTGGAAAGAAAAAGTTTTTAATGTTATGCTGCCTCCCGGTGGCTTTTTCGTTTATTTCTTAAAATCTGGCATTAGAACAGAAAATTAATTTCGGGCCGGGGCATAACTAACCAGGGCACTGCTGCCTTTTCTCTCGCCCCAGTGCCGCTGGGCGGGATGTGGGGACAGGGTCTGCAGGGGGCCACTGGTGGCCCCGGGAGGGACCCGGGAGGGAGGGAAGGGGGACAGACAGCCATAGGTGGCCCGGTGGCTTTGGCGGCGCCTGCTGCTGTTCTCGTCAGCCTTTAGCCCACACCCCAGTGAAGACGTGACCCATAGCACGGACGTATGGGAACACTGCAGTCCTCATGGGATCAAGCTAGCGGCCTATCTTTAACAGCAGGGCCCCCGCAGCCCTGGCCACGAGGAGCACCCCTGGTGCAGCCAGCGCCGGGGGGCAACGCGCCCAGCGAGCCCCATAGCGCCTGTCCCGCAGCCTGGGCTTGCTCCGGGGCTGTCCCGGGTCAGCTTGAGGGCGTTCACTGCCCTCCTGCTCTCCCGCAGGTGCTAGTCCATGTGCTGTCAGCTCATCGACCTGCCCCTGTTGTTCAAGATCTGCTTTCAGATGGGGGCTGGCAAAGTTTCCATGAAATTCCTTCACAGCTTCCTCTAAAGGGTGCTCCGCAGCCCCTTGCTGCTCCACGGAAATCCATGCTCAAAGCAAACCAGCCTGTACAGGGACCCCCGTGGCACAGCCTGGGCAAGCACTGGGTGTCCGTGGTGGGGGTCCCGGGTGGGGCTGGTCGGGGCCAGGGCGGCTGCAGGTGACCATCCCACGCGACCCAAGAGTCATCATCTGCTGAATGTGTCTCAGTCCAACTTTGGGTACGACAGCAATTCAGACAATCAGTCTACTACATTTGTGTATAGTTCCTGCAAATGATATGCAAAATACCACCTTGCAAACAAACTGGTGGAAAAAACGAAGGCAGCAATGGGGAAGCGAGGTGGCATGGGTCCAAACTGGTGTGTATTAGGGACCTACAAATTGCAGTAGAGTTGTGAGAAGAAAGATGCTGAAAGTTTAAAACTTCAAGAATGTTTGTTATTTCAAAAGAAACAGAGAATTAAAATTGTAGGCATGGAATAAATGTAATGATTGATACATAAATATGATAAGCTTATACCACCCTTGCATTTTGCTAACAAAAAACAAAACAAAACAAACCCACAGATGAGGTCATGTTTTATCCTTCCAGAATGTTGACATAAGGAGCTTTTGTACTCCTGCACTTCTCTATCCTAACCCCTGAGCCTGAGTGCCCTAAAACCTCTACTGAATCTACATTAACAAACAAGCAAAAAGAACTATTTAGCAATAAAAAGCTAATATCTTTCTCAAACTTACTCGGTCTTTTTCTTTAGAAATATATTGTACTGCCAACAGCAGGCCTTAAATGTGCATGAGAGGATTATACTACAGTCTTTGATCAATTTGTTTAGGTCTTGTACTTTGGACTATATAATCATTAAAGCTCAAGTCGCAACCAGGTTATACTCAGTAAGGACAGCACACAGAACCTATGTGCTCAAAATTTACACCCATATTTGAGCTGTAGAAAGCTGTATGGCAGAAGGGGTGAAATATTCCGTAAGTGTGACAAAATGCTAAGAACAGCTCAGTGGTAGTCTGAGGTCTGGCCACGTCTTTCCCCAAGCTATTCGACAGTTCTGAAACAGTGAGAGCTGATCACACCAAGAAATCTGCCCTGAAAGCGCGTGTCTCTCCTGGAGGGGGACAGGGCTTTTTCCTCCCTGCATCTTCCCTGTCAGCGCGTGCCTTCTTCCTCTGCTGCCTGAGATACAGCTCCTCCATCTGCGTTTTTCTTCTGAGCCTCAGAAGAGAGTCCCTGAGAAATGGGTGATCTGAGCTGGTAAACAGAGGAAAGTAGGGTTTGTCCTAACTCTCCAGGGAGAAGCTAACACCATTTCTTTCCTCTTCAGTTGTGCTTGGGGGAGAGAGGAGGAAAAATCAGCTCAATGCAAAGGGAAGACATTTTCTGCTCATGTCTGTTGGGTTATTTAACTAAAAAGCTGCTCTGCATGCTCAGAGGAGCTCAGAGGGACAATGTGGGAGGAGCCTAAATTTTTTTTTATCTTTAAAGCAGGACTCTTACCCACT